>NC_092193.1:11382500-12035000 GCF_043641665.1 Enoplosus armatus
GGACTATTATGGTGTCTCCGTTTAATCTTCATCGACATCAGTGCTGTCACGACTATCATTATTACCCTCTTCATCATTACCATCGAAGTCGTCTTTAGCTCCTTTTGAAATATCGCCAGTGAAATACGTGTATTTTTTATGCTAATCCCTCTATATTGTGCTGCACTTTCTACAGAAAAATGGAAAACATTCACATTTCTTCTTAAGAACAGTTGAACCTCGAATTCGTAAAAGAATAAAAACTGCTGTAACTTATTGTTGGTATGTCACACAGATAACAATACATCATTGAATAGTGCCCGAGCAAGCACCGTGTAAAAGCCCTCAATGTATTGTGCAGGAGTATTAGTCAAGGCCAGCATATTCTTCAGCTGAAGGGAAAGGGAAACAAAGCATTCCTACAACTGGGTCAGGCCGACTCACCCTACCAATGAAAATGAATCACTGTCAAAAGTGACAAAAGAAACGGTTCAGAAACATCTATTGAGACGCACACAATGAGTGATAGTTCAGAGAATTACTTTTAATTAGCCTGGTGACTTGAATAGCATCACCTGGTTATAGGCCCCTTACAACGTTAAATTTCACTCTATTTCCTGCATTGTTGCCTCAATCAAAAGTTACTTTTCCTTTGTAAAAGGAACCTCTCTTCATCATCTACTGGGAGTTGTGCATCGAACTGTGCTCGGCATGATGACTCCCTGACTCTTGGAGGGTTATATCAACAGATAAATCCATTATATTTGTTGTAACCCTCTGCTCACGATCTCTCCTCTTTAGACTTCCAGCACCACAGTCCTGCATCTGAGGAATGGTGGAAGAAATCTGTGCAGCCCGAAAAAGACCAGAGGAGATCCATCTGAACAATGCTCCACTGCTTCTGTGAGACCCAGAGAGCTTTGTGTGCGTAACACATAATGTTATACAGTAGCCCACAAGCAATTCCTTTGAACTGTCACAGATCTACTGTACATTGTCTCTTTTTGCCTCTGAGCTGCGTTTCTATGTGTTGTAAAAATGTTTTGACATGTTCAAAATGTTCAAGTGGTTTCTTTGTCTAATTTATGAATGGGGAAAACATGGAAGGCATTTATGGAGTCATTTTTATATTCTTAAGCTAAACCTGTCTTACTTTCTTCTGTGAGGTTTGCTCGTACAAGTCAGATTCACCAAACCCTCTTAACTGCTCCTCCAAAGTAAACAACATGCCCTCTAGAGCCACACATTGAAGCGCTTCCTATTAGCAGGACAACATAATATCTCTGTGCCTTCCAAAGCTGTTACAAATCACTGCTGAAAAAAAATCCGTTTAATGATGTGACAACTGGTTTGGTTAGGTCTAGGCACAAAAACCACTTGGTTAGTTTAAAATAAGTACTTTGTTAAGGTTAGGGAAACATTGTGGTTTGTACTTCATTAAGTTGAGTACTTCATTGAGGTTGGGGACGTTTCGTCATTATGGCTACAGTAATTGATTGGAGACAGGAAACAAACAGCCGTCCCCCGTGTTGAAGTTCAATATTTTGTTGACCCATAGATTCCACTCCGACGTCCTCACTATGCAGACTTTGTCGCTCTGTAATAACAATGCCTTACTTCCTCTTTTGTAAGGCTAAATATCTTTTCACTGCGGAGCTTAAAGTCCTGCTTTCAGAAATCAGAGGACAACAAATTGTTGCAGTGTTCTATTAGGGGTCTCGAAATTAGAAAACACTAATAGTATAGCTGTAATCAACGTGTCACCAGAGCAGCGCCCTACTGTGACAGAATAATTTGACATAAATTTAGATGTTAAAATACGTCTTGCTAAAGCAAAGCAGTCCTTGACTTAGACTGAAGACGGTCAAGGCGACGTGACAGTTCCGCAGATACTAGACGAGTAAAATATTAGTCTATTCAGCAGGTGATGTTACACTGTCGGGTGCAACGGAAGATGTTCCCCTGGACAGAGACCTGAATACACACCCCGAGGCAGCCATCAGAGTGAGAGGATTTTACAAACTACTGAAGACTGCAAAATATGCCAATAAAATCAGAAAAGGAAAGAAAAAGACTTAAATAAATTGGCCATGACCATGTAAACAGAACATTTTGCACTAAATTTATTTTAGCTATTTATTCTTAATCCTAGTTGATTTCTGTATCGTATTTAAACTCTAAAGTGTTTTCCCCCCCGTGTGTAGAAAGGCACTCTCTCTGTACATGGCTCGCACCACAGGTCTGGACCACTGGCAAATTTCCTTCACTGAAGAGAAAATTCCAAGTACAAGAAATTTGGTGAACGCTACAAAATTCTCCCAAATCACTTCTACGCACCACTTAAACACGAATCTGTTCGGATGAGTGGTTTTGCATAAGGCTCTCTTGTTGATGAGAAACTTTCTCTGCTTATGTGTACCACTGTTTTCACATTCTTTCATCACAGCATGTGGATTCCAGCGGGCCTCTCTGCTTTATTTTTCTTGGATAAAAACACAGGTTTGCTGTTTATCTGTACTATCAGCATCTGGCACTTATTATAGAGGGATGGGAGCGCAAGCTTGGATTATTAGGATTACTGGTGGATTGGTAGAAGGACGGGATTCATAGCCAGGTTAATAATAGCAAACTACCCTTTTATACACATAACAGCAGATAGACAGGCCTGCAGGGCTTTCCTTCACCCTACCCCCACTTTTGGAATATAGTCCATGAGAAAAATCCCCCCAGCAATCTCTTCTGAAGCTGCTTCACTACCTAAGCGAAGGCTAACACATGCGCATAAAGATACACACAAGCATGTACCTCCAGATGCAAAGAAGACACAGGTGTGTATGTATTTTTACATAAACATGAAGACTCATCATTCAGAGGCACCTCGCTGTTTGATAAGCACATTTACAGCTTCAACACCTCGCCGTTGCATTCTCACCATCTTGCTATCCTGTCAGCACGTTTATCTGTATCCGCCATGATTTGTGTGTTTGTGTTCAAAGTGTGTACTGTATGTGCTGTTCCTCAAGGCAGATATAAAAGCACCACTAATCCAGAGCGACAGAGGAATAAACACAATCCCTAATCTCATTGATCCCTCACAAAATCATTCAATTATACTCCACCACTGAGTATGGCACCATGCACAGAGGGAGAAGCAGTAAAGGTAACAATCTCTTTCTCTCATTACAGAACGAGAGAGCCGAAACTCAATGAAACATGATAATGAAATACCTCACAGGGGCAGACAGATAGGCAGCGCTATTCAAAAGAGGCCTGCCATGCTGCTTTATGACCATGAAAACATGGCAGTCCTACAATGTGCTGTACAACCAGTAGCAGGAATACTTGGTGGTATCACGGGAGAGGAATGTAGTTACTGTTATCAGGGGTGGGGGATTGTGGGTGGCGGGGCTAGAGAGGAGTACTCGGGGCGTTGGTGCTCTGTGGAATAAAAAAAAAGGTCTATAGGGTGAGGAGTGAGAAAGAGAGAAGAAAAGACACAAAGGACGCAAGAGGAGAGGAGAGGAGAGGAGGAAAAATATAGAGAGCTCCACAGATACATGCACCACTAAGTGACCCAGTTTAACAGCCTAAAGCCTGCTACCTATTATCACAGGGGAAGCCTGTTTTTCTCCTGCAGCTTCAGCATGGAGGGCAGGCCCGCTCTGATATCAGTGTGACAGCTACAGGGTTGCTGCTGCCTGCTCATTGATTTAGAGGTTGTGTTTTTATCCTGTTCATTAGAGCTTTCTAAGCGGTTGGAGTGCTTGTAGGTTCGTGACATTTCAGCTCGTCACATCAAAGGCTTTGGCAAGGAGCGGGATGCGTGGAGCAGCTGGGGGTGAAGAGGGCTGGGAGCCTAAAGTTGGAATTGGTTACAAAAAAATTGGATGAACAAGCATTCCTACGCACTCTTTTCCTCTCTTTCTATATTTCCCCTAAAACCAAGAATAAGTAAAATTGCACTTCTAGGACTGGCAGTGACCTTTAAAAAACAGGTACAAGAACCTGCTCTGCCTTTGGACCTCGCAGTCCCCTTTTTACCCCCCTTTAAAGCAAATGTTAGTTTTAAAAGTTAGTTTGATCAGGCCAACATTCAGTGTGTGGGGGGCGTGGAACGTGGAGGAGCGAGTTTGATGTATGGCACCAGATGCCCGCTGCCAGATGTTGTACTGGCTGACATGCAGGTCTGGCAGGAGGCTAGTTTTCAGGGCCGGCCGTGAACTAATTAATCTACTCCCGCCCTGGTTCCACAGAAGGTCACACTAAAAATATGTGAGTTTGTGAATATCTGAATGTCTGAGTATGTGTGTGTATGAGTCTGAAACACAAATTTTAACAAAAGCTTTTGTGTCTGAGAATGCACCCATTTCCTTGGCTCACTATTAATGCATGATTGTACGAGCACAATGCCCGGTATCCTCTTTGTGGGAGTATGTTATGGCCGAAGAGCATGTCTGCCAGTGAGAGGATAAATTGAAACAAGATGTGCTGGCCCCTCGCTCCTTTGAAGGTGTTCCACATCATACCTCTGATTCTGTGGAGGGTAGAAGTACTACCATAAAAGGACACTCTGTTTACCTTAACCTGCCAGCGTCTGCTTGCCAGATGTTCCAGAGTTTTTCTTTCATCTCCTCACACGAACCTTATTTTTATTTTTACAGCGAGTTTGTTACTCTACATTTTGCACTGATGAAAAAGAAGAAAAGTCAGCGTTCTTCTGCTTCAGGGAGGAGAGGCTAAATTTGAACATTGTTTAATTTGCCTTAGAAAGCTTGCTGAGATTGAAGGATTTTGGTGGAAAGGCAGACAAGGTTCACTGGTCTCTCCTTCAGCCTCCCCGGTACTGATGAAGACACTGATACCACAGAGCCTAGAGGCTGGGACCTGAAAACTTGGCCTCCATTAAGTCCTCAGCTTTGGCGAACTCATGTACACATGTCAGATTTTCTCTCTGTTATTCTAACAGAAGTGTTTCCTTTGGATTACTTACTCGCTGATTGCTGATGACTGCTAATAGCTATTTAACGTAATTGTCTTTTCATTTAGCACAAGGACACGTTGCAAAAAGGAAGTGGAAAATGAATGGAATTACACAGTATCATTGACACATAGGTCACTTGACTCAACCTAGTGTATGTTGTGCATTAAAATCACAATTTGAATTGTTTCTATGAGAAAATAGTAATGTAAAATAGCGTATGAGATAGCTTTTATTCCGTAGATACTTTAGCAATGAGCCTTAGCGAATGGGTACAATGTGGAGAAGATGATCCTTGTGTTTTGTGTCAGCAGTATTATTCTCTTGTGTTGTGATACAAGACTTGAGTTACTAATGTTATAGAGAGGGGAATGACATCTTGATTCAAAGTTTTCAATGAATGGTTTTGAAATGAAGGCACATGTGGTTTGAGGTACGGGGCCCCTCAATATTTTCCATATTGTTAGACAGGAACACTGGCACAACCCAGCGGGAAATGACCAAGGTTGTCTGTTGGGCTGTTATTTTATATGTTTGACAGAAAAACTGCAGCAAATAGGGAAATACCCCCAGACAAATACATGCAGTTTGACACTGAACATTCAGCCTCAGTGGGTTGTTCAAACACTTTCCTCAAATTTCCCTTCTTTTCAATGTAATCACGAAGAACGCTTTTCATGGAAACGCTTTTAATGTAATTATTTATAATAAATTCTTAACCTTGAACCTCGAGTTATTTTGATTTGAAAGAGAGTCATTGAAATGCAGTGGCAGTTAAGAACAGTAATTACGAGGCCCTTAACTGGATAGAGAGACAACAAAAAAAAGAAAGAATAAGAGTAGAAGGTCATTCCCTCTCGCTGCCATCGCCTCCTCCACAAGGAGGAAACCGAAAACACAGATGGAATGAAAGCTTGAATGAATGAATGAATGATGGTCTCACAAAAAGACTTGATTAATTTAAATAGTAGTAGTAGTAATAGTTACAGTATATGTTTTATGTTAAACAGGAATATGTTAATCTTTGTAAGTTTGCACTGGTCTGGCATAAGCTAAAGGTGTGACTGCCTGGAAAGTGGATGTAATGCAAAAACATGGTTTGATGTTTGACATTTTTTAAAACAGGTTACAGTTTCGACAAGATTTTAAAGTGCGGTAACCTTGAAGATAAGAAAGAAGCACTCTTCAAGCTGTGAAAATAAACTAAAGTGTGCAGATGAGTTTAGTAATCAGCCTCCATTTTCTTAAGTTGGAGATGAATATTTCTTTTCGGTTCATCATTTTCTCATGTTTACAGAGAGGATACTTCAAAGAAAGGAATGTCTGACTATGATCATAAATAGTTCTGCTTTGAACTAAAAAGATAATAATTACAAGCTATTGTTTGGTGAACAAAAAAAATGTTCGATTTTAGAGGACTTTTGGACACCCAAGCTCGCTTTGTATTTTCACGCATTCCTTGCTGCTGATTTCTCATTTTACACAGTGGGTTGAGGGGTGGTAAGTCCATCATGACTGAGCTGCTCAGTGAAATGTTTTTTCTTTTTCTCCTTGCCAAGGTCAGAGAGAGACACCGTTAATTGCCTGCCATTCAGTGCCCACATGACCATATTCAGGAGAAAACATTTATAAAGAAGAATCTAAACAAAAGGCTCTGACAAAATGAAAACAGTGGATGTTCACCTGAGCTCATTTTCAATGATCACAGCAATGAATCAAGTCCGTTATTCTGCGAGACAGCCTGTAACCCTGCTTCCTACGCTCTGCTGTATTTTGTTCCTTTGCTACATCCCTTTGCATGAGGCTGAAGAACGGCTACTCAAGAACATTTTCAAAGAAAGAAATCTTACTCTCCTTTTGTTTCCCTATTGTTTCAGATGCCACCTGAAACCCTGCTCTCACCCTCCTCTTTTTTCCGGGATGAAAGCGACGACGTTTTCAAAAGGCTGCTTGATTAGGCAGAGTGCAGTCGTCGCCGGGCCCTGCGGCTGTTGTCAGGCTCGTCTCTGCACCACTGCCTCTGCTGGTGAGATTTATCCTGTTTGTTTTGGTACAGTAGCAACATGTTTCCCTTTCTGAGCAGATATGCACCTTCACTCCCTCGAAAGAAAAACAACATTTTCACAGAAGGAGAAGAAGAGAGGCACTGAGGCAGGAACCTGCGCTGCTTCCAGGAAGGATTTTCTCACTGGCAGACAGTACATAACACATTTGGTGTGCCTTTATCTGCTCTGCTTTGAAGGCACTTCCACACCTTTATTTATGTGAACATTGAATCATACAGTAACACCTGCTGTACAGCACAAGCACAAAATGCTACTGTACCTACACATCCTGCTCAAAGACCTCTGGTAAGACCGTGGCACTGGAAGTTATTATGTTGTTATGTGTCAGTGTATCTTTGTGTGTGTGAGAATGTGAGTCAGAGTGTGTGTCAGGGGTATTCACACATGCATACAGGTTGTGACAGAATATACTGCACAAGCATGTGAATGTGTTCTTGTATTGGCGCTTGTTTTCCATTCATATTCACACAGAACATCATTGTGGAGACAGTGTTATGCCCCCTATATGCAAAGATTATTCTGAATAAAGCAGGATGCTCACAGATACTAGTTTTAAGTAGAACATAACTGGCTGAAAATATGATGACAGCTGGGCCACAGGACTGGACAGAGCCCATATTAACTCAGTCTGCGGTTTCTAAATGGATTCACATTTCTCAGAAGAATTTCAGATATCATAAAGGCTAAAGATGAATTCAGCAGGAGGAACATTTATCTACTTTCCCTATCTGCCATTCTGTGCATTTTTATAATGAAGATTTTGGGGCGGTTAGAGTAGAGTGGATAATTTAAGGTAACTGATTTCACTTGTGACAGGTGCTCCTAACAGGGAATGCCTCGAGAGAAACCATCTGTCCAGGCCTTCTCTGACTTCCCTAATAATCATTAAAACACAGTGTGCCTTGCACAGCGTGGAAACGCGACAGCACTCTCTATGATTCACATCACACACAGCTAGTGTCTCTCATTAATGGTGCCACCACAGCCATTGATGCTGCGCTGGCCAGGCATACCTGTCGGGCAGCGCCTGGCTGCTTCCTGCAGGGGGTCAACGAGAAAATGAAGTGCTGTTTTCATCCAATTCCACTCTGATGAAAATGAATGAGAGTCATTTTAATATCTGGCTTGCTCCAGGAAGGAAGGCTGGCACTTAGCATACAGCAAAAAAGTAGAAGGTGCATTGCCTCTTTACATGCATTCACAAATCCAGGACAAAGTGTGAAAGAGAGTGGGAAGGAAAGAAGACAGGCTTATTGCTTTGTGTGGCTGATCTTGCAAGGCTGACAGTCTGTGTCCACAGAGTGTGAATTGTTATGGCACAGAAAGCTTAGCAGCTGCTCGACGCTAATTGTGGGCCTCAGGTGAGTTGGCAGCTGATGCTTTCTCAGACACCTGAACAACGCAAGTCAGAGTAAAGTCATCATCAGAGCACTGGAGTAGAACTCAGCAAGCAGCTTTAAATACAAACGTGTAGAAGATTGAGCTTACTCCTTTGAACATCATACGATCTTAAAGTAGTACAATAGTTTGGAGTACAAATCTGGTTTTTTTCTACTACTTCCCTACATATTTAACACTGGCTTGATGCTGGTGGATTTATTTCACCTTATCAGATTAATTCAATCAGAGCTTAGAACTAACGTTAAAATAACAAGTGTGCCTGCAAACTGTATAAACTGTGTGCCAAACTCGATCTGTGAGCTCACTTGTAACACCAGAAGTGTACCTTAACAAACACACATATGCAGGTGTGTCCTCACGTCACACACAAGCACACCAAACACACAATGGCCACCATTTAAATTTTCTGTTGCAGCCAAATAAATGGAATCTGACAGAGCATTGTGTGTGAGCAGGGGACAAAATATAATAATTGCTTATTTATTTTCAAAGTATACACAGTCAAATAAATTGCATATGCTAAAGACTGTAATAAGCTTTCTAATCGAGGATGACCTTTCCTGCGTGGGCGTGTGTTTTTTTTGTCTGTGTGAAAAAAGAAGGAGGAACAGAGGGAGAGAGAGAGGTGGAAGAAGTGATGCTGTTTCGTATCCGTTACCCTGCTGCCCTGTGGCGATGACATGGTCTGTAGGAGTTTCTCCATTAGTACACACTGACCTAATGTAATAAACATCCAGGGCTGATTCCTCCCAGACCATGGGTACTTCATCACAGATGATAAACCCTCTTCTGGTAAGGCTGGGGGGGGGGGGGGGGGTCCTAGGGGGGGTGCTTAAAGGGTGAGCATAGCCATTACAAAGGGCAGAGACGGACTGTCATGCTTTTGCGTCAGCCTCAAACCCCCCCTTTCTCTCTCTCTGTCTGCATTCTGCTTCAGTTGTCAGGAAAATTGGCAGTGGGAATGAAAAAAAAAGCGGATCAAGTTGAGCAAGCTCCTAACTCAGAGACCATGCTCAGGCATTCGAAAAGAAAAGTAAAGGTCCTCCCACTTGACAAAACAAGCGCAGAGTGTTTTGGGAAAAAAAAGAAGAAACAGAAGGGTTATTTTTAGACCAGCCTTTACAGCTGTGAGCATTTCATACCGCAACGAAAACTTGTCAGTTTTGACTGTACTGGGATCAGCATCTGAGCACTCATAACCATATAAGGAATCATGAAAGATGATCAGGGCATAGAGTCATTTCTGTGGCGAGAAGTTAAATTGCCTTGTTGACAGACCAGGGGTGGGTGGTTCGGTTCTGTCCCAGGAGCAGCTTAAAACTTCAGAGCAAACTGTACTTTACATGAATGCTAAATAAGCCGTTCAACATTATCACACTGCTCTCTTTTGTAGCTCTCACTCTAAAGGTGCAATACAAAATGTGTGGTATCTGTCAGGAAAGGAAGGTGTTTATCTTATAAGGGATTTTGCCAGCATGTGCACAAGAAGAAAAAAGGTTTAAACCCACAAACCTGAGGCACAGCCTGAACTTCACACACACACACACACACACACACACACACACACACACGCACACATACACACACACACACACACACACACACACACACACACACAAAGACGTGCACGTACGCTCATCCTTTGAGTACTGTATCAATAAAAAAACACTCTGCCTTGTGTTACTAAAGGCTGACCCTTAGACCTATAAAAACTAGCCAGGTGGGCTCAGTATAAAAGCAAAGAGGATTTTGTGTCCTGGTGTTGCTACAGCAACACTGAGCTTTAGTGATTAATATACCTCCCACAGTGTGCTCTCATTTATCAGACAGCTAGTGAGAACCGTGGGAACCTCTGCAATTTGGTCAAGTACTGGGCTCATAGTCTATTTTCACTCTTACTGTGTTAACTTACCTTAAGTCCACTCTCAAAAAGTCATTAAATATATTACTTTTTGAACTTTGTCACACACAGTAACTTGACTGTGTCAATTTGTAAATCTCAATGGGATTGCACTGCCTTTCTTGCAGCTTTGTTTCAATGCTGAAATTCCATTTATACCGAAATAATCCCCACTCCTCCTGACTATTGGAAAGAAATGTAAACTGCAATGCGGCAATTTGCCCAACTGGCCTGAAACAAAGGTGATTACATTGGTAGGATTGTCAAAAGGGGAGTCTTTGCTTAGATAAAACTAGTAGCACGCCCACAGCATTGCTGCTCTGTACAGAGAAGTCCCAATGAATTGGAAATAACACTTGTTGGAGCTCTGCTTGTGATCCTGCTGGCATCTGCTGACAAAGAGACAGTGGGCTTCCACACATTACACACCAACACTTGATTGATGGTAGTTTACAGCACCTGAAGCTCAGTTTTAGCAGTCCAAAAGGAAACCGTTGTGGTTTGTTTTATTTCTGGTAAAGCTGGGGTAGGTAACTAGAGTAAGATGGTGCCATGTAATACATTGTGGTAAACCCATTAGGAGCCATTGGTAACTAATTGTCAAATAGGGGGGCAAAGCCCTGGAGGAGTTCACTTCTAATGGGATTTGCTGAGTTTTCTCTACCGCTGTATGCCTGTGTGTGTGTGTGTGTGCAGTTGTATGTGTGCAGCCAACACTACACGGACTCTTACTCCTTCAAACACACAGCCAGTTGACAGGAGGGAGATTCGGGAGAGAGAGATGTCATTAAATGGATTGCAATGGATGCATAATGTGGAGGGGCAATGTATGTTCAGATTTGTTGAATTATTGACTGTTTCTGAGTGGATGAATGTGGGTGTGAGTGTGTCTGGAAAGCTACTTTGTGCCTTTGTATGAAAATATACACAAACAGACACGATAATCTGATCCCTGATCAGTAAAACCATTGAATGATCTGTGTGGGTGAGAGAGCAGCTATCTTTATGGGAGGGGTCTGGCTGAGAACGTGTGAAGACGATCAAAACAATAAGTTATGTTGTTTAGGAATAGTTAGAGATAGCAGGATGCTACCTAACTACACAAAGTGTACAAAATATTGTTCTTCCCGTGTTTTTCGCAGTTACCAAACAGCCCCGGGACCATTACCACCACCCTCTGGATGCATGTGGCTAAGCGTGAACGAAAGTGTATTAAATCACACATGGGTGGCTCAGTTAAAATTTCAAGAGTAAATGTTTGCAGCGGTCAGTTCGCATTTCAGATCTTTCAGGATTACATCACAACCTAATTCAATCATTATACAAGAGTGAAAACATTTGGCAACGTTATTACATTGTTATTACTCCGTACTAAATACATTTGACAGTATGATAACATGTTAGCAGTCAAAATATGTCCTTTCAAAATCACTTGAAGTCAGGGAAACTATCACTGACACTATCATAATAACGTTTGACAGTGTAATAACACGTTATTAGTAAAGCCTGCCATGATAGATTATGTCCTCTAAACTAATGTCAGAATGTCATAGCAGAACTGTTGCAGAGAAGCAAACTTTGCATTGAAAGTGACATTATTAACCAAATGGTACTTAATCACAACAGTCATAAAAGATTCATAAAGATTCATTTATGTTCTTGTCAGTGCGTCAGTGTTATGACAGGGCTATGGCAGCCTCGTGTGCGCCACTTCAAACGAAGTGTTACCCAACAGTTCAAAACCAGCTCAAAACCAGCTAAAGGCTCCTACCTCAGCCCGAATTCTTACTGCGATTCTATCAAATCTGTCTCCATGCCGAGAGAGCTGGGTGCACTTCCTGCTGATGTATTTGCATTTTCCTACATCTTCTGACAAATCCTGGGGGATACAGGCCATTAGGATCCTGGGCTAAAGGTACTATACATGAATGCTAAATGAGCTGTTAAATAAAATCACCGTCCTCATATTTCCTATCTCGGAGCCCTGTCCCGCTGCTAGCAGTGACATATTGCCACAAATATGAGTGTAGTCTCGTTGCCTATGTTGCTCATGCATTATCTCTCAGTGTTCCTAAGATCAATGTATATTAAGCGATTGTGCTTGATTTATTTAAAGTAATAGAATATCTATAGGTTACATGTTTTATATGGCGGATACACAAATGTTTGGATTCTCAATAGATGTCAAAAGCATAAGAAAATATCTTGCACTGCCTTTTGCGCATCCATTATTACTGTTTATGTGTTTTAATGTAGATATATAAAAGAAACATGGATTTAGTCCTGATAATGATTTTTTAATAGAAACATTTCACAAGAAAAAAAAAGTCTTCTGCAACATGAAACTTCTGTGAGTCACCGTCCAAACTTCTGAACTCAGACAAGAACCACTTCGTTTAGGTCTGATGCATCTGTGTGCTTTACATTTGCAAAACACCATGAGGCTGCCCTTGTTTTCATTGTGTTCAGTGTTGGTTGCTGAACATCAATAATTAAAGGTTTATGAAAACAACCTTTGGCTCGATTAGACTTCCTCAATACTGATGTGATCTCCAGTGACATTTCTTCAATGCTGTTCTCTTTGAAAGGCCGTTCTCAAGCTTGAAAGTGTAAATTCAAACTAACTTGGCCTTGAACTTAATACTCACTTGCTATCTCTCTCTCTCTCTCTCTCTCTCTCTCTCTCCCTCTCTGTCTCCGTCCCTCTCTCTACGTCTACCCATCTAAGCACACATCAAAGCGCAGGCTGTTAAAGCCCTGTGGTGAGGGCTCCGGAGGCCCAGCATAGTCCATATCCACTGAGGTGTCTGCATGTGAGAGAAGTTTAGACAACTTAAAATCTTGTAAAAGTGGGATTATAATTTCTGATTCTCTTTTATATCCCTGAATCTGACAGCGCTGTTGGCCTAATACCAATCAAAACAACCAATTGTTGAGTCGACGGATAACTATATTTCTCCAGGCGGTATGACGGCCTACTAAGGAAACTGGATTTGACAGAATTTCCACGGAATAAAGCTATTCAGACACCACTGCCAGGGAGTGCAGGTTAATAGTAGCCAGGTTTACATCATTACATTTGTCAAGGAGGTTAATAAAATATTTTTCCATCACTTCACATCGGTAGCTTGTCTTTTGTTGATGAGCTACACACACTCTGCACAGGTTGGTGCAGGGCTGTGTATTCAGAGGTCTGTAACGCACTGAAATACAAGCCAAAAGAAATATGTATTATATTATTTGGCCTGTTTCTTAAAGGAAACCCATCTCTGCTTGAGGCTATTCAGAGTGTTTTGGGGGAAGGGACCTAAAGACAATTGCTTTTCAAAACTGCATACTGATACAAGTAACTGGAAGGCATCAGAACATGGTGTAAGAAAGGCACAATAATCAGGCAACATATGAGGTTGTAAAACAGAATATTTTCTTTTTGCAATTCATTTAAGAGCCTGGCTCTTAAAAGAGGATGTTGACCATTATCATACAGTGCATACTGCACAAATAACAGTGTAATGTTTTAATTTTTCATGTACTTATTGTAATTATCTTGACATGGTGGGTATGAAAACACATTTGGGTAAAACAAGAGAAACAAGGGAGGTATTAAAGTGCTCGTGTGTGCCTTGAGGCTTGCATAATTTCTATCTCTCTTTTAAAACATTCTGTTAATTGTGTTTCATGACCATTATTCTGCCAGCCTTGCACTGGCAAGAGAGAGGAGAAGATATAATGTATTCTCTGTAACATACATTCCTGTTTATGACACATTTGATAAATGTAAAACACGGACCATATGGATACATGATACCAATTACCGCATACGATTTATGTGTCCTCTTGCTACTATATAGCAGATCATGTGTTTGTAGTTCGATGGAATATAACCAGAACTGTGTGCTCCGGATTGAAGCAGATAGATTTTGTAGAGAAAAACATCTGTCGTTGACTGCATTTGCCTGTATCTTTAGACAGCCAAAAATAGCCATTCTTAAAATCTTCAGAATGCCTTTCAGACCTTGAAAAAGCCCCTGGGAGTGGATTATATTTTTAGTAATATGAGATTTGTTTTCTGAGAGGTAACAAAAGGTAAATTATCTTAAAGCCTCTGAGAGTGGCCGTGGTTGGCTCATATATTTTGCATGTGGTTATCTCGGGCTCACGTCTTAATGCTGAGGGTACTGCTCTTGTAGTGACCAGCAGCAGGTTTTTCAGCGTCTGTGCATGTGTTTTGCTGCAGTGTGTCTTTTGTGTTATTGATGTTTTGTTGCTGCCTGCTGTAAGATAAGTTTCCCTTCAAGGGACAATAACAGTGGGGTGAAGTAAAAAGGACTACTTAACGGTATCTTGACATTTCCATATTAACCTTTACAAATAATGTCATCATGGTGTGATGATAAAATGGTTTGTAGTCAGATAAAAACCTCATTAAAAAAAAATTCAATTCACTCACACTTCAAAATCAAGCTGCATCAGAAGAGAAGAAGGACATCTGTTTACTAAAATGTAGTTTTAATTTTGACTTTACAACCTGAATTTGCCTGTTCATTGTTGCTTTTCATCCATTTTCTCAAGATTGCAACTTAATGTTCTCTCTATCTCAATATAAGTAACAGCAAAAACACTGTCAACAGTTTTCCTATTCACCTTACAAATCGAAGTATTTAAGCCACACTGTGCAACATATTCCCAATTTCCCTGCGGGGATTGTTAAAGTTGAATCTAATTTAGTTCAAGACGGTTAGGAGGAATTTGCAATTGTTATAACAAAACTTTAATTCACCTTTCTTCATCAACATGTATAAACCCGTTAGCAGTTAAACTCACAATATGTTGACTATTAAAAGTCATCCATCATGAAATTGCATTGAAATGGACATTTTATGTTCCATTAACAACATGGGATGCAGCAAATAAATGACTTAGTTGAGGTAAAAAAACAAAACAAGCTATAAGCAGGCAAAATGCTGTGTATGGTAGCATAAAATACATCACTGAGCAGATTGTTGAAAAAGACAGAATAGCATCCCTGCTCATTAATTCACTACATTAAGACTTTTCATAAACCAAAAGTATCACCTCTGAGGCTTTTTTGCAGAAAATCTGATTTTCATTTTTTTTTCTTGATGCTCTCATCTCACCCTAAATGAAGACTGACAGATTCATTTATTTGCATAATTTATTTCCTATATTAATTTGTTATTCATAGGATACAGCAAATTGGCAGTGTCTGTCTTCTTCAGATATCAGCACTTACAGCTCAAGTGCTGCAGATGTGTTTCACTTCTTGATTAAATATTTTTTTATTTTAATTTCTCTTAAACCACAAGGTCTATCAATATATTGTCCACTCCTACCAGTATTTTTTTACTGATAGAAGAATCATGCAAAATGGCTGTTTTTAGATGCTTCTCTGCTTCCAGTTCAGTGACCATGGTGCAACATCTGCATAATAAGTTAACGTTAAATAAGTTCACGAGGCTCATCCAAGGAAGCTCAGATGTTTTTTTTCCTCTGACATTTCCTCTCTTTGATTCCAGAGTTTAGACAGAGGGAAATTACAGCTTTAACCAAAATAAGATTTGACTGGAGATATACTTGTCATGACTCAGTACCAGTGGAGATCCGTCTGCTCAGGGGTGTCAGCCTCCGCAACTGAATCATTGTGACACAGAGGAAAATGTGTTTAGTGTTTGCATGAAACAAATGATCATTTCTCTTTTGCCTTCAGGAAAAGAAAGCACAGCATTTACTGTTGGATTAACATTAGCCTCTAAAGTTCCACATCTGATCCTCTGATTTATCAGACCCGATGGTTTAAATATAAAAAGGCCTTTTTCACAAGACAATTATAATGTATGTAAAAGTGTTATAGAATTATAATAGCTATTAAGGCTGCAACTAACGATTATCTTTTATAGACTAAACGATACATCGATTAATCTATAAGTCTATAAAATGTCAAAGAATTTGGAAAAATGCTCATCACAATTTCCCAGAGCCCAAAGTGACGTCCAACAGTCCAAATCCCAAAGACTCTTCATTTACTATCATAAATGACAAAGAAAAGCAGCATATCCTCACATTTAAGAAGCTGCAAACGTTTTACATTTTTGCCTGAAAAATTACTGAAACAATTTATCGATCATCAAAATAGTTAACAACTAATTTTCTTTCAATCAAATAATCCATAAATTGAATAATCGGTGCAGCTCTAATAGCTATAGCTATAGTAATTTAAAACAAAATACATGTGGAATGGATGCATTCTGCTGTATGCTGCATATTTGCATTCAAATCTCAAAGGTGTTATAATTAATATAAGGTGAGTAAAAAGTAAGTAAGTGTGAAACATATGCAGAATCATCTCAGCCTTTGTGTGAGCTTATTTTCGTCTGTTAGATTGGTGCTAGGTTCACACCAACCTCATTATCCATTTCTTCCAAGGCTCTGAAGATTTGGTTCATGTGAGAAAGAGAAATTCACTCTTCCTGTTTTTATTCTTTCTTCCTCTCCCTTTCCCCCTCTTTTAATGCACATAAATACCACCAGAATTTAAAAAAAGAAATGCAGTGAAGTCCAGGTACAGTAGGCAGGTGCCCGTCTTTACCCACGGTGATAATTCTTCACTTCAGCCACATCAGAGCACTGCCTCAGGGGACGTGGATGGGAAACACAGATAGAGCCTGTGTAGTTCTTTTAGTGATGGGTAGAGAGAACCTGAAACTGGCACATCAATCATGGCTTGTTTTTTGTGCGCCCATATAAAGCAGTAAATCACATTTGTTACCTTTTCATGAGAGACAGACTTCACACCTGCATACTAACAATACAAGGAAAAAGACCATCAAGATCACCATCACTAAGCGGTGACTTCATAAACTGCAAGTTCTTTGATTCTCTCAAATGAAACTTCTACAAGGTAAAACATCAAATCAACCACTACATTCATTTCAAGCTAAAGCTTTAATTCCTTTGTGCTGACAGTAAACTATAGACTTTAAGAACTTTTGCCAATGCTTTAATTTCCATTAAAGCATTATTTTATTTTAAAATCCTATCATGACATCAATGCAAGATTATCCAGTAAATAAATCCAGTTTTGGAACCAAGATTTTCAAGTAATGAAGCATCCACTACACTGATAAAAAAGAAAAATCTGTGTCAAGTGAATAAGGGTTTCAACAAGCTCTTGTTGCTTCCTTAGATTTCCATCCACGTGCCAATCAGAGCAATGGACATCATCAGCACTGCTTGGGGATTATCGTTCCATGTAGCCATCGCTGACTACTGGTTATACAGACCAGTGGTTTAATATCTAATCAATCTGAATGAATTATGAGCTCCTGTCAGCTCTATTACAAATACAGACTTGACCATTACATTTTTAATTAACCCCAAGTACAACATATTGGAGAGCTGTCCCGCATGTCACCGTGTATAACTCTGGGTAATAGAATGAAATGGCTTCACATATTTCACATGCTGAATTTGAAATCACATCGGAAAGTGAATGTCTTTGGCCAGACGAGAGCAGAGTTTGTACTACTTATCAAGTGATTAAGGCAATCTCTTTTTTCGACTCTAGTTTCCATGGAGACGTAGCTTGATTTGACGAGCACAATGTGTGTATGCGTGTGTACATGAGAATATGTTTATGTGTGCTCTTTCATTTGCACAAAAAGTATAAAGCAGGAAAGAGATACTGCTGAAAGTAAACCCCAAAACCTCTTCTTATTGTAAAATAAGACTGTAAGATCCCAGTAACCATGGCAACCAGCAGCATATAGGGAACAAAGCCATATACTTTTAATGTTAAATGCAGCATGCCGACTCTAAAATAGAATACTGGTTTTATTCATCTATTCACCAAAACACACTGTAATTGATTGAAACTAAACACAATCTGAATCACACGGTGTTACTGGCCCAGGGCAATATACAGTGTCTGGAAAGCCAGATGTGATTTTAAGCGATAGATGTTTTCAGTGCTATACCAACAAAAAACAACTTGGAAAGCTGCAGGGTGGAGAGTTACCAGAGGCAAATCTTGTTTGATGAATAATGCAGTCATCTATGATCAACAAATTTGCAGAAATCCTTACAAAACATGTTTGCATGTTTCGCACACTTGCTGTTGATATGCAGGGATACGTCCAAAGCGTATCTAAAATGTGTCCATCACTATTTTCACACACAGGGAAACAAAATACTATATAATAATATAATAAGTATATCAATCCAATACAACGCCAATATATCCTGCAGCCTCAAAAATTTAAATAGAGAATCAACGCCTCTGTGACAGTGTCACCATTGATTTATTATCACTTTCACAAAGGAAGGAGGATTTTTTGCAAAGCTGTCATATTGAAGTTTCTAGAGAAAAGGTGATATTAGTGTTGGTTGTGGTAAATGAGTTTAGTTAACTATCAAAAGAAACAATCAAAATGTCGTTTTTGTTATGAATAAAAACCAAGTTGAACACATATAAATAAAGCACGTTGTGTTATACACACAGTAATACAGACTCTCTCTCTCTCATTCACACACACACAAACATACTGTACATACACACCATTTTCACCGGCTTGACTAAAAGACTGCGAGAGAAAGAGGGTTTGGGGACTGCCTGAGGAGCTTCTAAATTCGCTTGATCCTAATTGCACTGTCCTGCTGGGGAGAAAATGTACATCCTGATAGCCATTAGTTATAATCATAGCCGATTAAGGCTGTGGCTAGCATGCACACGGGCCAGCCCATATCAACTAACATGGGCTCGTGCACTGGAGCTGCTTATGCAACCATCGGCAGCAGCTCCGTGGCCACTTTCACAGGGCGATGTGAAAGCCTACTTTGATTTCTTTCCTCCCATGTGGGGTTGCATTGTAAGGTGTAGAAATGGTATTGTTTCATGGGACAAAGTGATTTATGATGAAGGATGATTGGTAGATGGTTGCCATGAGTCACAGGTTAATGACCATGTATGACGGATGGTGACAAAGCTGGGTCATATTTCCAGAGCTTAGAATTCCTTTGAAGAGTGAGGCTTTGTGCTCTGTGCCTTAACTTCTGTCCATACTGATGGATACAACCTTAAAAATATATTTTCCGCAGCTTTTCTTTATTTTGGTCAGGTGTGATCTTCAAAAATCACACGCCAGCTTTAGTTGCCGGGAGAGAGAGCCTCGACTAATCCTCTGAGCACATCCTTCCTCCCTAGTACATCTATTACACTCTTCTCTCTGGGCGGACACACTGCAGCAACAGAGCAGTAGAGGTCATCTGCAGTTCAGTCTGCAATTAACTCTCAGCAATTAATTGCTGATTTCAGAAGAATAAACTGTTCTGAAAAATAAGGCACACAGTGGAATTTGGAAGGCTATGGTTTGATTGGCTTTCATGGTAGCTTAGGCTGAAACGGTTCATGCATAATGGCTAACACTGTGCATTAGTATGCCATTAGGTCCCCTTTTGCATAGGGGATGAGTATGCATTTGGCAGGAATATATAATCAAATACATCTTGTGTGTTTGAATTACTGTGGAATGATGGGACTCTTATTGTGTTATTTGTCCAGATTGCCCATTAGTTATCCTTGACTTTCATACAAATTAATTTAGCCTTTGTCACCCAGAGGAAGACCTAGCTAGTCAGTATGCATCACCTGCTACACTATGATTGTACAGTTTGTGTACAAGCACAGGTGAAAGGTGTAGGTCAATTACAACCTCCAGTGAATAAGTGGTATGAGCCCTGCGTGAACCTGGGTCTGATCTCTAGAGGCACGAGGAAGACAGGAAAAGGGGAGCTGACTGTCACAGTCAGGGTCCTCATCCGAACAAAAGAATTAGGCCTCTTTGTCTTTTGGAGGGAAAAGACTTTGAGACAGAGCCATCTTTTTACATTTAGCTCAAGGTCTAGCCTTCTTTTTTTACCAGAAGAAGAAAAGACACTGTTGATTAATTCAGACAGAAAAGAGTTTGCGGCCCTATGAACCATTTTAGAAATGACATGGAAGAAACTAATCACAGAAAATCCAGCAGCCTCAAAGACAAGAGAATAGAGATGACAGGCTAATTAGTTTGGTTCCAGCCTGGTTCAGGATAGAAAGTACTGATGCTGCGCTGTGAACCATGGTGTAATGATGAGAGAGCTGGAGTGTGATTGCCAGTGTGGCCCTGAGACCCAGAAGTTTCTGAAGGCGTGGGAGGGAAAGGCAGCCAAGCTCTCCCCCATGACTTGACAATGTTTGTTTCACCATCTGATATTTGACATAATGAGCAAAAGTTTGTGTGTGTTTATTTGTGCATGTGTGTGCAGGCTAGTGATTTCTAGTGAGCAGAGATTGGGAAGGTGGTAATAAATGAGGGAAAAGGAAACTGAGTGCTCCGTCTGGTGCTGGGCACTACAACTTCCCGTCAACAATCCCTAATCACTGGAGACAGGCCCTATTAAAGGACACAGACTGAGATGTCCGGCCCTCACCAGAGCCCCCCTCTGAGTGCAAATCATTACTCTCCGTGTGTTAAATAAAGAGATAGCTGGGCCTCCTCTCTCTTGTCAGCACAGGTCATTAGCCAGTGCAAATACGGAACACTGTGACATTTAGGCTAAGCGATAGGGCGTAATGTAAAAGCAAACTTAAACTTGGGTAATTAGGAAGAAGAAAAATGTGGGAAAAGTTAATGAAAATGATCAAATAAATTCATGTTTTCCTGTTCAACAGAGAGAAGAAGAACCAAACCCAATTTAATACTAACCTTAAGCAATAACCGTCTCTCTAATAAATTTGTGTTAAGGATCTGGGATGCATAATCAAATTCACAGAAGGTCGAATAGGATTCACAGCAAGTATTTCATTTCTCAGATTACGGTCCAGTAATCATTTATTAATATTTACTGTATGTTTTTCATCATTTGTCACATACTTTGCAACTATCTAATTATGATAATTGGCTATTCCTTAGGAGAAAAGAGGTTGCTAATCATACGTTGGTACAGACCCTTCTTGCTACTTTCACTGTGCGTTGCTTTAATATTTTAGTGATTAAAATGGTGTGGCCACTTTTTTTGAGAAGACAAATATTTTACTGACTACAGCATCACTAAGGCTGTCCTGATGTTCAGATATAAGTACAAGTGACAGCTGATGCCTCAATCATCACGTTGTAGTTAAAAGGTGTGGATCTCAACCAATTCATGAAGAAAAATGCACTAATGACTTTCACTGTTCTGGGCAGACGTGTGTTATGTCTGACTGAAAATGCAGCTTTAATATTTTCTGTGTGCCACACAGACATAAGTCATTCTGTCCATTTTTACTTAAGAGAAAATGGTGTTTTTTCTCACAGACGTATTGCACTGTTTTTGATAATTTGCAGAACAGAGAGGGGGAGGCGGCAAGAGACTGAGCCAGATAAAAAATGAAAACTTAAAAAAAATGTTTTGATTGCTTTGCCAAACTCCTGGTTAAACTGGGATCTAAAGATCTAGTAATCAGTCATTCAGGCTGTATCACACATACCCCTTACTGCTTCACAGCACACCGCCGATGGCAATTGTGCAAAACGAAAGGCTGAAAGCAAAATGGAAATAACATTTCTCTGGAGCCTGTGATTTAATAATCAAGGAAAAATACACAACTGACAAATTCTTCTCAGTGACATACTGTATTGTACAAAAATCCTGGGTAAAACACACTACTGCGGGAAAAGAAAATGTAGTCAATTTAAGTTTTATTACATGTAAACGTCATCTATGCTTTAAGTCAAACCAGGTATAAGTTGTCAACTGCACTTGGTAAACCAAAACATAGACATTGTCTAACATTACTCATAAGCTAATGCCAAGTTGAAATATAAAAAATATATATATCTATATGGTCAATGAAGAATTGTATTTCCAAAGGATCAAGATGGGTTTGTGTCCGTCGATACCATAGGGAGACTTCTCCTCTCTAGGACAAGACTTCCATTTAATCTAGAGAGCTTTTACTTCAGGTTAATGTGTGCTGTTGAATGTGAGAGCTTATTGGGTTGTGTGTAAGTGGATTTTGCGGCGACGATGACCAAAGCTCAGCACCGGAGACCACTAAGACAACACATTTGAGGCCCGTGAAAGCCAGCTCTGACCACATGTCAGCTTAAAAGCCATTAAAACAAGCAGCACGGTGAGAGATGCAGGGAGAATATTGACTTGTACTTTACTCAGGGGACGGCAGAGCTGAAGGAAATAGAGGAAAGCCAAAGAAATCTGAAAAGGGGGGAGACGTGGGTTGTTTCCACCACCTGAAATACTTTGGTGGGTTGTAAGATGAGACTTTTAGGAGAAAAATAATAATGATAGTTTCTCCTCTGAGAGAAAAGTGCCAGCAACCTGGAAACCTCATAATCATTACAGCTTGTAGTCCAGAGGATTTAGTCTATTCCTTTGCTGAGACACTTTACCGTCCCACACCATATCTGCACCCGTCCCTCACTCCATCCATCACTTCCTTTAATGTTAGCTTTGCAGGATAAGCAATTTAGAAGGACAAAAAGGGCAGCCTGTGTTAATTCCACGAAGCTCCAAACTTTTAATTAGGACAAGCCACGAAACAACAACAACATTAACAATAGAATACAAAAACAATAAAAGGGTAATTATCGTGAAGCCATACTCTGGCTGCCAAGAACACCATAAAACTAATTACCAATGTCTGACAGCAGATGGTTTGGGGGTGGCGAGTAAAACTGTGAAGGTATATGTACATCAGAGGATGTGCTTGTGCATGTGTGTAAAAAGAAGTTGTTGATTCCTAACAGAGCCTTATTTGTAGTTCTCCTGAGTTTATGTCTTTATTGCAACAACAACGCATTTGGAGTGACAGAGAAGTAAAATGATTGACAGTTTCTCTTTAGAATTCAATTAAGGCACCGGGGCTGGCAAGATGTTCAGCCAGCTCTAACAAGAAACAACTTTTCTATTATTCTGATAGGAGATGAGAAAACGGACATTACAGAGTCACAGAGCGCCTGCAGGAAGGGACACTCGTGAACTAAAGACTTCACTAACTGGTCGAACTGTGCAGCACATTTTTAATTGCCTTCAGATGTTGTGTGAAAAGTGACTATCACTGCCCTGCAGCACGAGTTCAAGTGGAGGTAAAAAGTCTGGGAAAGGTCACATAATGTGTCGATTCAAGAGCAGAACAAGCAAACATGGCTTAGTCAACGTAAACACTGCTGAGTGATTTCCAGTTGACATAAAACAGTTTGATGTACACTATGTCAAACTATTAGGACTTGTCCTGGCGACCCATGCAGCTCAAACTCTTCTCTAATGGAGAAACATATTTGTGTATGTCAGAGTAGACTAATAGCACATTGGCAGGTTCGGCAGCCACTTTAACAAAGCCAGCGTTTCGTTTAGTTTAATGCTGTTGAGACTGTATCTATCTTGCTTTTAAACATCTGTCTTTGTTCCTTATTTGGCCATGTGTGGCCTGTCTGTAGATTGGAATAGGGCAGTACTTATTGAATTTCAGGACTGATTGCTCAGACCCATTTAAAAGGCTCAACCTGGAACATGTTGAGGACACCACTTTATATTCCTGAAAGCATCATGGCTGCATTCCAAAAGCACTGGAATAAATGTAATTAACAATTATGGTCTGCCCTGCTTGACATCTCATTATTTGAGCTTTCCTGATGTCCTTCGCCTTTCCTGCCTGCATCTCTTCCTCTCTGCCTCGGAAATGTTTTAGCCAGTCAAAACACACAGTGACAGCCGGGGGGGAGGGTGAGGAGGGTGAGACAGACAGGAGTCTAAGGGAATGCTTGTGTTTAAGTACATTTTTGGCTTGGGTTTCAAAACTGGGGGTTGAAAGAACTTCCAGCAAACAAGTGGATTAGAAAATCCATTTGTGAGCCCTGACACTGTGCTGCCTGCTGATATTCTGACATAAAAAGAGTAGGTGGGTATGTGGTATGCACACATCAAACACACAGACAAACATGCCTGTCTGCGGCAAGCCATTAGGCCCAGGTGAAGTGGCTGATGGATGATATCTCTGTCTGCCTCAAATCGTTCACATCCAGCTTAGACCAGAGCGTGACTGGATGAGGTCTTGTAGAACTTCTCAAAGTCATGGAGTGAGCCGACTGTCTCAACTAGCTCACCTCTGAGCGCGGTGACAGCAACACATCCTTTCTCCCCGTGTTACTGAAATTGCTTGAAGTTCTTGCTTGACATAATGATATGCTTGAATTTTACATATCAAAAACACATTCAGCAAGCAAAAATGGATTCAAGCAATATGGCATCTACATGTAAAGACACATCTTGCTCCTGCTTTATATATTTATCTTATTCATGTCTCTTCTCATTAAACGGGATCCAATAAGAGAAACTGGAGGACACGGTGCAAAAAAGAAAAAAAAAAGAAAAAACAGTAGAGCAATTTAAATGCTAGAAGGCTATCTACCTAAGGTATCTCTCAGGCAAAGAAAAACCTTGTCACTCAGTGATCAGTCATTAAAATCAGGCTACCAGTCCTCACTGTCGTCGGCCATGTGCATCAAAGAAAAATTATGCATGACTGATGAAACGCTTGCAAAACGAGTTTTAAGCACACTACACGGAGTTGACAGAAAGCAGTTCTAACATGGTCATACAGAAGGCACTTCAGCACTCCAGACAAGCTCACTCTTTGATTTCAGAGCAGTCCCACTTAAAAAACTAAATTATTCAGTCTGTTTAGGAAGACTGAGCACCTTACTTGTGTGAGAAAGGACTGGGTATTCAAAAGAGGTCACAAAACATGGTGTACATAACGATTATAGAATGGTTAATAGGAACTAGAAATGTCTCACCCCTCATAGCCCGGCATGCTGGATGAAAGCGCTTGCTAGAAGTGTAGTCTCAGAAAATTTAGTACCAGTGGTAGCAACTGATCACTGATGTAGCCGTTGAACAATGACCTGGTTGTTGAGATTTAGTGCCCATAAGAAGCATATCTGTTATTATCTAACTACTAAACAATTTTGCATACTTCAGATTTTTGCATACTCTTTTGGGAGCCTCATGTGTATGCCCAACCCTTTTGAAACATGGCAACAGTGTACCAGAATTTAAAAAAATCTTCTGATGACACAACACCATGTTTTTACATTTAATTTTATTTTTACCTGACAGGTGAATAAAGCATTGTGGGTTGTTTGAATGTCTTAAACCAATCAAACTCATGAACGGCAGGCCTTCACCTCATTCTGATCAAAATGCGAGAACGTCCCTTTTATACACAATCTAAGTATTTGTCAAAGTTTTTGATCATTAGCATTTGGCACATTTGCTTAAATTCAATATTGCTTATAATGATGGGGACTTGAAAGTGATAACAAAAGTGTTCTATGGTTGCTTTTTTTCCCTGATAGGCTAATCAATCATAGGAGTGCAGCAAGGATTGACAAATTAAAATGTAACTTGTGAATGCAAAGCCCCATATTCGCAGAAGTAAGAAAATACATCTTAATCCAGCATTTTAAGCAAATCTGTAAAGTTGAAAAGCAACAATGCTTTGTCAGTGTCACAGCACTCAGTTCCAATGGTGCTTGGACAACAACTGATGTTCACAGCTACGTTGACAAATTGTTCTTATTGTCAAAAGTCTATCATTCTATTATTATTCTCTGGTTCTAGCAACCTTACATCAAAATTTTGCTTGTATACCTTTACTTTGCTTTATTTCCATTACCCACTTAATTATAACATGCTCTGTTATCTCATTAAATCTCATTGCAATTTTATTAATATTACAATGTAAGTGTGCCAGTACTACCATTACTGCTGACAATAATAATAATATATTTTTGAGATCTCCTAACTTCAGATCCAAAATAAGAAGTTGGGTAAACAAGAGCAACAAAAAATGTACGGCTTTTGTAAATACAGAACTTTAGCAATTTGCCGGTGGATATCGTCAATGTTATTTCACTGTGGTACCATGCTGCAAAAATATTTACTTGCAATGCCTCAGCCTTTCACCATTCTGCTGTACCATATCAATGTTTACAGCTTGTCTGGATGTAAGATGTGTGGCGAGTGTGGCCCAGATAAGTAGGCAGAGGAGTATTTTTCTCTCACTGCTGCAGAAATCCCTAAGAGAGAAAAAGAAGCTACACTTAGGACAGATCAATACCAGCTCCGACCAAAGCAAAATGGATGACACGCCTGACCCGCTGAACTTGTTGGAACAAAAAGTCATCAGACCATTATCTGAGCATTCGTGCAAGATGCCCACAACAGCAGAGAGAACAAGGACAGACCTTCAAGAGCGGCTTGCGGAGGACACAGGCTACACTCAATAGTAAAGAAGCCAGCTGAGAGCACTGACCTCTTCATATCATTTTGCAACGATAATACATATCATTGAATTAGAAGGCAATTGTACTTGAAATGTGCTGTCAATAACACCCATGTCAGAGTTTGAAAAAGTTCTGGAGTGAATAGTTTTGTAACGAGACTGTGTGAACTTTCTCTCTGTCACATTAGGCTAATGCATTGTATCGTTGCCCGTCGAATAATTGTGTCATAATTGATTTGATGGAGCCCGTTCATGTACCTTTTATTAAACATCCTCATTGTATTGATCAGATGAAAATGTACAATTGCTTTGCTCTACCATAAGAGAGGAATCACTCAGGGGAAACTGTCCTATAATTAAGAACCTGCCCAAAACCATTAAAGTGCTCAGTAGCTCAAGCCTCTTTAGTTTGGCGCGCACGCCCTCCAATAGTCCATTACTTTGATCTACAGGTCACAGAGGAACAAAACTCAATACGCAGGCTTAGGCGGTGTTATGAGCTATATCAACTTCAGGTGGTGTCGGTTGGAAATCCATGACTTTTCTACAGTATATCAGCTGTAATTTCTCAATATGATGGGGAAAGGAGATAAAAATAGCTTAAGACTGTCATAGTGCATCAATTCGGTAATACAGCTGAGCGGCTCGATGGTGACAGAATAAATGAATAGGAAGCCCCAACTCCAAACAGCTCCATCTAAATCCCCATAAAAAGATTACTGCATTTCACCACATTTGAATTTCAGTGAGGTATTTGCTGATAGTGTCCCACACTTCAAACGATAACCTGAGCTTCTTGAACAGCGAGGACATATTGGCAGAGCACTCCATGCCATACAAACGTTTTATCATCAACTTTGACCATGAGTGTACAATACAGAGCCAAGACCTACAGAACTACAGTGAAAAAGAATAAAAACGCCAACACATTTCAATTTCAAACCATTGCATTATATAATATAAGATGCAGCTGTTTCATCTATACCAAGATTTACTCCATTTTGCAACTTTCAGAGGGGAAAGTATTTTGTGAATTGTAATAATGACCTTTTCAGTCAACCTTATAAAGCTGCTTTCTATTGACAGATTTCATGACCTCTCTTCCTCATATTTGATCTATAATTAACAAGACTACTGTTTGAAAAGGTCATTTCAGAGAGAATTATGCTCAAAAATGCACAAACTGGAAGTTTCAGCATTACGTATTTAATAAGGACTCTGGAAATGCCTATCCTTCTTATTTGCAATATCTGGTGAAATTGTCTTTGCGTCCTGACCACACAAAACTCATTGGAAACCTCCTTGGATATGCTTTGTCAGAGCACAACATATATGACCTGTTTAACTTAATAAGCAGTTGTAGTGAATGATATGTGCTCTAATGTATCATTTCCTCTAAAATGCTGTTCCACTCAACAAATAGTATGTGTTCACAGCTGCTACAGGGTAAACATAGGTATTATGTACTATCTGTTATGTACACAAATGACATGCCTGATGACGTACTAAGGCTGTCACTTTATATTCGAACACTAGCGAGCAGAGCTGTCGCCATTTCAAATTTATTGCCATTGGGTTCCACAAGCATGACGAAATAGAACCTGTGCCACCAGTGTTGCCATAAGCTGGTTCTTGCCAGACACAGTCTATAACCTTGCAGGCTGCAGAATTAATTTGTCAGTGGCATTCATTTGCCCCTGATAACACATTTGAGATGCTGTACGGCCATATTGGGAGTTCTGTAAATTTGTGCTTTGGGAGTCTGCATCTGGACAACAACTGAAAGCCTGGCTTTGTTTCAGCGGGCATTACTAAAGCACCCTCCAGCTCCACCCGTCTGGCATGTATTCTGTCTAATATGCACCGTCCTGCTCAAGCCCTTTTAAGATTGCACCATGTTGTGTCAGGATTGCACCTGTGGTCGGCAAAAATGATTTGGCCCTTGCCAAATATGTTTTCTGCAGGAGCATGCACTTGCACTTGTGCTTGTCATATAGTTTCAGTGGGATTTTCCTACAGCTAATGATTTCACATAATGTTGGTCTGCTTTTGCAATGTGTGTTGTGGTCAACATTATAACAAGGACTGATTTGGTGAGAGGTAAAAGCTTAGAGGCTTACTTCAGTCTACTTCCTTGGATTGGCCATCGTGTTGCAAACTCGAACACCTACTGATTGAAAAATGTCATTATAACCAAAAAAGCACTCAAAGACTGCATACTTGTCCAAGGTTCCACAATTCTGAACAAAATACATTTTAATAATACAAAATTCACAAAATACCACTGAATAGCACTGGTTTTTGAGATGCGCTAACAAACAGACAAAGAAATGGGACTGAAAACATTATGTCCTTAGTGGAACAAGAAGAACACAAGGAAAAGAAGTAGGCAGAGTCTCTGCAGATTCACAAACTGACAGAGTGCCAGGGGGCCATAACAAATGATTGAGTAGTATAATTTAGGATAACGCTACTTCAAGGGGGAAGCCTGCACAGTCAAGTAAGTACTATGGTTTACACCAACCTGCTCGGTGATTAACCTTTGATTTCTGTGTTTTTACAGCAAATTTACCATGAAATTGCTCAAGATTTAACCAAACATTCTAAAACATAGTGCTCAAAAGCTATTGCCGGCTGTGTTTTTGCATACGAGCGAGAATGATGTAACGCTGCTTTTCAACCTCTAAACTCTTTCTCTCTGTCGACGAGCAAGGTGACGCTCACAGCTGTACTTTCAATTTGAACAAACGTGTCCGAGCTGATTACGGTCCAATAATATGACAGTATTTGAGTCTAATTTCACTAATTTAAAGATAAAATGAAAGTGACACAAATACAGTAATTAAAACTAGTACCATAAGGGTCAGTCATAAAACTACCAGATAAATACCTATTATATTGTATAATTAAATGTCTTCAATGTCCTATAATACTATAGAATATCCTCAAACGAGATACCTACATGCAATGTGTGTGCTGAAACTCTTTTAATGTGTTCAGAAATTGGTTTTCCTCTTTTCCCACAGTCGGGATAAGCTCAAGCGATTTGTCTCTGTAATTACCACCTTAATTCTTCAGCAGCAGTCTGAAAAACCTCCTCGGCCTCCTGTACAGCAGTACCATTATAATATCTGATTTTAGTGGTTTTAACACGCAGGTACAATAAGTGGTAAATGATGCAGAGTTAGTTTCCCTACAGAGAGGAGCGCCCTGGCTATGGCAGTGAATGTGCAAAAACCCTTGTGAGCTAATTATGTTATATTTCAGGGTAAATTCGTCTAAATCAATCAGCACAAAAACAATAGCATCAAAGGCCCAATTTCCGCTCTTGTGTCCCATTCTTTCCCAGGGTAAAAAAAAAAGCTGAATGCTTGCCATCCTTTTAGTGTTATCACATTTTTTGCACAAAATAAATGAGTCCAGTGTGATCCCCTTTTATACCCTGTCTACTAAATGTTAAACACCTGCAAAATGCTGCTCCACCTTTTTGATGAGACAGAAAATTGCTTTGTTGTTTTAGAGAGGTGGGAACCTTTATTTCCTAGAAATTCAAGTCTTGATCGAATGCGTCTTCTTTTAGGAAATTTAATCACATCACTTATTAGGCAAGTAGATTTCCCATGTCAGGTGAACAACAATATCCTTTTCATGATAGCTCCCTCTAGATCCCAACTGTCATTGCATGTGACAACAGCACCGATACTCGCATTTTAGTCTGGGAACATAGTTTTTTGCAACATCTTATGCAGTGCTGTTCAGTGACAGTTTGACACCAAAGGATGCTTTGATTTTCTTTCAAAAAGTCCTTTTCTACAATCAGCCTCTTGTTTTTGTTTTCTATATCAGAATGGCTTTGATGATAATCACGCCCAACTAAATTTAGGCATCAAAATGCTTTTCTGCTCCTTTGAATAAGTCGCATATACCTATTAACTGCATTTCTTGTATCCAAGGGTGGTCGGTCCATTCATTATAAATCTAATCCACTCCAAGTACTTTGACATTTTATTAACCCTAGTCAACTCTTTGTGAAAACTGTATTTTCAACATAATCTTTGCTCAGAGAAATGAGAGGTCATAATCCCCAGCGCAGCAACAAAAATTAAAACCAGGGATCAAATGCAAAACTCCACTGATTTGTTAATTAGCTCCTTCTTGCTGTTATGTTGTCTTTTGAGTGTAATGAGGATGATATTCAGTGTGAGAACAGAAGCAAGGCATTTTCATATAATCCTTAAATGGAAAATGCTTCAAACTACCACTTCTGTCTGTATAGGCCGCCTTAGTGTCAGAAATATATCATATTTTATGTTGAGCTATTTTTTCACCGTTGCTGCCATGATATTAGCGAGATCCCAAGAGCCTTTAAACATATTTTATACACATATTTTATGTGTTTTTCATTAGTTTTATCGTTCTGAGGTGTCATGTTGGTTTCTCCTTTATTTGAATAGACCAATATTGATGCTGTATTCCCCTTCAGATGGCTGCCTGTGTCACTAAAAAGGCTACATCGGTTGAAGTGATTCTCTTGGTTATGTGAGATATAGTCAATAGATATTCAGTGTCTTCAGTCCCACTGAGACCACTGGCAACAAAATAAAATCCAGCTTCAACACATCACAGAAAGCAAAAGCTGCATCACTGTCATATTACTTCAACAATTCAACACCATGGACAGTGACAATGTTGACAGAAAATACCATAGCAAGTAGAGGAATGTGTAGCAACAGTATGTGGCATTCCCTCATTCAGGCCACTGTAGCTGCACTTTCCCAGTGTGAAGTATGGCATGTCAATGCTCAATGAAAATGTTCTTCAGTGTGGAAATATAATATAACATGTGACTGTGGAGTTACCAAGACTTAAAGCGTTTTGGAATAACGTTACAGTGAAAGCTGGTTCCATTGATGCCTAAGGTAATGGCAGGGGAAACAATTAAGCAGCCTCTGCCTTGAACTGTTTCTATCCTTACACCGTGCACAAATATGTGCATTTTAGCTTTGTATGAAAGGAGTGGGTAGCACTGTAAATAGACTTATTATCAGGCCCAAAATCATCCGAGGCCAGCGGTGGCAGGCAGCACTCCTGGCGGATCAGTATCCTGCGAGGAAGGAGGAGGGGGCTGGCGGGTCGCACCTGACCAGCGCCAGCCCGGTGAGGACCTAGCTTTGCGGGCGCAGGTGTCCGTCTGAACTTGGCTCAGTTTCCTCACTTCTTGCACTTGTTTTGGCGACAACTTATTCCCCAGCTGCTGCAGTACTTGGTTTCCCTAAAACAGAACTGTAGTACTGGATCAGGAGAAACCCATGTTCTAATGTCTATTTTGACAGGTAACGTTAGCTAGCTAACTCAATTTTCGGCGTGTTACAGTGCTGCTACATTAATTATCATCCCAGTGGACAAATTTGCACGATTTGAAGTTCCGCTCTGTCATTCTACCTCCCAAAAATAATGAATTCAATACTTTATACAAAATTTTGTATTAAGTAATTCAAATCTTTAGCTGATGCTATGATAATTATTTATGACTTTATTTTCTTTTTTGGGAGGAGGGGCTGCCAGTGTCCCCCTGGCGCCTCCACCTTGTTAAACATCTGTTAGTTGTCACCAGTTGTTTGAGCATGAGCTATCCAAATAAATTGTCATTCTTTATTTTTCAAAAGAACTACACTTGCGTTAATCTAACATTTACAGATAAAGGACACTCCCTTGCTTCTGAAGAATGTATCCTGGGTTGTGTTACTGTACTTTGACTGCTTATTTGTCTTTGTTTGCACTCCCCTACTGTCATCACACTGAGCTAAAACACATGTGACTGTTAGCAGGGGTAATGCCAGGTCAGGGAGGATGTGTCACTGCCGGTCCAAAGCATTTTCAGTAAAGGCACTCAGGCCAAGGCCTTTAGAGATATCGCTGGGTGAAACTGAAGTACTGCCAACTCCACAGTGAAATCTCACAATCACTGAAGTAGTTTCAGGCGAAACTTGAGTGAAGTCAAGCTGGGGGTGGGGTTTGAATGTGTTATGTGTTTATTCAGCCTATCTGACTAAGATTACTTCAGACCTTCTTGTTTTATTACATAGCTCCACCATTTCAAGGAAGTAAAGGGAGATGTGTGGCTGATAACAACTATTGACATCTGGAGCTTGTGAGTATAAGAACTACAGAATAGTAAATACATGCTGTGCTTACAGTATCTTGATTCATATGCTTTTCTTCATCTTCCACTCTATTGCAGTGCAAGTGGTCATTTCAACTTTCCATCTAAACAAAAGCGAATGGAAAATGTTGCTATACTGTTGCAATGTTGGATTGTTTGAATTCCAATAGGCCTGTGAAGTCTAAGTCCAACTATTACTATTCCCCAACTGGGAAATAATCCCCTGTGCAGTTAACAGCAGTGCTCCATCTTAGGGCAGCCCTGTAGGCTAAAAGAGGCCAAGCATGGGGCCCACCTAATTTCTCTATTTGTGGCATGTTTTACCAAGAGAGAGAGAGAGTTTGTGAATGAAAATGTCAGCTGGCGAGTTTCTTATTGGTTTCTTATAGTGCTAATTGGAAGCAATGACGTCAGCTGCAACAACAGTATGCAAATTCACTAGGTAATTTGTTATTGTGCCAGCATTATAGATATCCCATTTAACAGAGCGATAAGGAAGAGCAGACCATTGCATGTGCCGACTGGACCGGATCATCAACAGATCAGTATGATGTTGATAGAGTTTTCGTCAAATTCACACTAACAACGATACATTCATTTGTGTATAAATATGTGGAAACCTTGTTCTTCTTGCTGTAACCTGCAACCCTGAAAAACATACATTTCATAAGTTAAGAGGAAGTGCATGGACTTGGGCGTGCATGGGTCAACGACTCCAGAGATGTTAACAAATCAATACTACTGACAACTAATATTTCAATTTGCCTCGTAGGTTCTGTCACCCTGTGCTCAGACGTGTGGATGTAGTCGCTATAGAAGATTTATTTTTGGATGAAATGCTGGTTAATGGAGATTAGAAGCAGGCACAAATGGGCACAAATCTATGCATTTAAAGACGGACTTTAAATAATTTCAAATGAAGTAAGATGTGGCATTTTATTATTAAGTGTCTTATAATAATCAAGAATATGCTACTGGAACTAGCTTTTGTTTTTTTGACTGCACAGTGGCCATTTATTAATACATCTGTTCAGCTCGTTTAACAACAGCTTTGTTTGCTACTGGCAAAAGAAAATCAGCCCTCATTGGGAAATGACTCCAGCCCAAATGCTCAACATCAATAGATCAACACCAATTTATTTTCTGATATGATTGAGGAGCTCTGTGCCAATACACAGACAGCAAGATGTTTCCACTCTGTTGGCAGGATTAATGGTAATCATAAATGTGAGTATGGCCCATGAAGGACACTGGTAGGAGAAGCCTGTTTAACATGTTAGTATTCGAATAAGAAATCTAATTAGCTAACGTAATATAACGCTAAGATAACATGTTTTTTCCTACTTTGCATGCAGGGAGATGTCACACTGTCCTTTCAAATTGTAAAGTGGTAATACAAATCAAATTAATATCGTAATAATGCAAGGACAATTTGCAGCATCCTATTCATAGCATTTGTTATTTTTACCCAGTGACGGGCTGAACACATCTGAGGTATGTGATGTGTTAGAGAAGTAGACGAGACACAGTAATGCATGGCATAGAATAAAGTGGGTTGGGGTTTTTTTTACGTTAGACTTTGCAAATCTTCAGCCACATTTTTTGCATATTTTTCCCTAAATCCCAGAGACGGTTGGGAAAGGACAACAAAGGTGTCCAGCTTTTCTGCTCAAAGCTTTGGCAGGAGCCAGATGATGAGGACAGGAAGCCACAAAGGTGCTTCTCTACCTGTGTGACTTCATCAGTGTACTTCAGAATCAGAATCAGATCAGAAATACTTAATTGATCCCCGGGGGACAAATTGTACAACAGTAAAAGGCTGTAAAAAACAAAATATTTTAAGGGGATTAAGCATCAGAAATAACATGCCTTTGAAATCAATAAATTTAATCCTATAAGTAATAATACAGGTTGTAACAAGGTGATTCACAGCATGTAGAACAACAGCACATTAATTTAATACAATTGAACAGCATAAGACAAACTAAAAATACATTTTAATTAACTGTAATGACATTCAGAAGGTAAATTGCAGCATAAAAGCTGAAAGAAATAAACCCTGAGTGGAGGGCAACAACAGTGAGAGAAAAACAGAGTAAGAGCCTAAGAGAGACCAAAAGAATACAAATATTACTGGATGTTTTCTTCTGAGCTTCTTAAAAGCTGGCATTAAATGGAGTAGACCATAGGTTGAAATCTATGCAAGCACAGTCACCTTTAGTTACTTTCCTATCCAGAATTGCTCAAAGGATGGCTAAAAATAACATGCAGGTAATGGGAAGTGGTGAATCTCAGCTGGGTTCCTCCTCTATTCTACCATCATATTTTGTGATTCCAACATGATGCCGTGGGGAGCCTGAATGTTAGACTTGTTCCAAGTTTATACTGTGGATGGGGAGGTTTGATAAGCACAGGCGCTTTCAGCTTTTATCTGATTGTTTCTGTGTGACATGAAGGCACTGGTTTGAAAATATTTTTTTAGATTTCAAAGGCATACGCCGTTTATATGTTTGTGTCTACCCCCCCAAAAAAAGCTTTAATAAAAAAATAGAAATGGCACTGGCGAAATGGGAAATCATGTGGTTCACAGTGAGCGGTGCAAAACCCAGAAACTTAAAAGTCGCTTGGCTACAGTTGGCTCTTCCACTCAGTGCTCGAACAGCGTACAGTAAGCTTGTCAGGAGTGAACAGTCTCATCTGCTGACTGCCTCTCTCCACCTCACTGCCACCTTGTTTAGCCTGATCCGCCAATCTCCCGCAAGCTAATGCAAGATGACACTTTGTCACCAGAATCCTAAACTCTACCCACAATACAATTTGTCATCGCATTCAGGAGCCCATGACATTCATAAGAGCTTCTCTGTCAGTATCAATTCCAGTCTTATTTTAAGGGGCCTGAGCCCTGGCACTCTCGCCAACAGATGCTCAAACAGTGTCCCTAAGGTTCATTGCCGTCGAGCCAAGAGTGTCCACGGTCCTGACTAACAGCTGGTCATACACATAGCGTAATATCTACATTTCTTCTGCAGCTTTATGTTTGTCTCTGATTTAAAAAGTAATTTTTAAACAAGCAAACGGAACAAAAAAACCCTCCTGTGTTTCTTTTGCACAATGTCGAGAGTGGTGCTTATGGGATTAGAATAATGCGTCAACACATTCAATTATAATTGTATATTGATTCCCTCTGCATGTAGTACTGACCTATGAAACTGAAACTTTGTAACAGCAACCTCCAATCAAGGTAACGTAATTTGGCCCTGAAGGCAGAAGTGAAATACGGGCGTAATGATGCGGTTATGAGGAGTAATTTCTGACCCTCAAGGAAACAAAGTAAATTAGACACCAGGGCATTAACATTTCAGCTCTTGACTTAGCCACCATTATACTAACATTTACATTAGCGTTCTCTGTATAGTATGAGAAATGTGAAGAAGGTTTTAATTGAAGGTTGATGTAACCTTTTCATGTGTAAGGCTGGGCAATCAGTCTTAATGTAGGGGGTGCACTGCTCGGTTAACCTACTCAGGTTACATCACGTCTAATATATCTACAGTGTGCAATCTGCCTGCATTAGAAAAGCAAAGTAATGAAGTGAGCATGGAACCTAATTAAAAGTTGACTGTGAATCTGCATGTCAAAAGGTCAGCAATCTGACTATAAACTATAAACTGGGCCTCACAAAATTAACCTTGTCAAGTTAGATTAGGCTAAAAACACTGCAGCACAAATATAAGCATCTCCTCAATGAAATCGATGTGACTTTAAAAGGTGAAGCCCTAACCCTGTAAAAGTTTCTGCTTCCCACAGCGAGGCCTGGCAAAGTGATACATTTTCTTCTATTTTTAGATCAGTTTCCTATGTATTTATTTCTTTATTTTTTTAATGTAGAAGGCAGACGGCAGCTCCGCCAACAGAAATACTTTGTCAGCAACTTGATTGCATTTACATGGTAGAGTGAAGCCAAAGCTGGAGCAAATTAGAGAGCTAAGCCACGGGCACTGCTGAAATAACAGGCATTTCAAGCAACGCCATGTGAGGAGACTTCTCAATATCATCACCTTGGGAATGTTTTTTTTTTTTCTTAACATGCCCTGAAATTATCACTACTCACCATGTTTGTTTTACACAGTATCTTTTTATCTTCATCTTCGCGCATTTTCTATCCTAAAAACACTGTAACAGGAGAAGACAACAGGATGATGAGAGTTGTTTACAGCAGCAGATGGTCTGTATTATCGACTAAATCTTCAAGGGAAAATTCCCCAGTTGGATACTTTTATACAGTATATATTCAATTGTTGATGTTCAGTGTTGTTTTATGGTTTGTAATTTAGAAGCATTGTAAATACGGGTTCAGTACTACAGCCTAGCCAGTGAGGATGTCAACGTCCTTACTCTCTGATTGGATTGATGTTTCTAAAGAAGCATCTCTGCCATAATGTATTTCTACCATTAAAAATGCGGCAGCTCTGGAAAAATCTCAAGAAAAATCTCACCTCACTTCACATAGTTTATAACTGGGCAGTTTTCCACAACAACATAAATACACCACAAAGCTCAGAAAAGGCATATTTTGCCAGTGACTGTTTGACTGTGTTTTAGGGTGGATTTGTCTTTTAAGCAGAACATTTGGGCTTAAAGCAATATTAATTGATTTTTTGGGGGGCACTTGGGGCAGCAAAACAAGCTGTAAACACAACATTGATATATGTTTACCATAAAAAGTAATTTTGGCTAACGTGTTAACAAACAGTTGCTCATTTACACATCCAGCAGAGATGGAGTGGCATTAGCATTCATTAGCATTCATTCAGTTGTTTTTCTGGCCACCTGATGAATGTACATCTAATATTCACTCTCCATTTAGCTCAGTTATGGTCTTCACCAACTCCTGAGGGAAAAGTCGGGCTCTTTAGCTGCTAAATGCTGCATTATTCTACCAGCTAGTCGCTAACTATTTCTATCAGCTGTTTGGTGCTGGTTGTGCAGTGAGTTTATCAGACCTTTTTTTACTTCGAATAGCTGCCTGATATGAGATATAAGACATTTTATAATTTAAGTCACACTGCACACATGCCTTGTGGCCCCACAGTGCTCTAATAGATAGAAAATTGCTGTAAGGTCTGGTTTTAGGTTGTCTTTGCAGTGTGCACCAGGAATGCAAATCTGCCCGTTTTGTCCACTAAAATGTAATAATATCTCCAACATTAAACAAATCCAAGTTCATGAAAACATCAGTGCCCCATGAAAATCTAAATCAAACAATAGAAGCCCAATTTAAATTGGGAATTTGGATCATAGCACTGTGAATACAACAGTTGTGTGAGGCTGATTCATGTAATATCCCCTTCTCTCTGGCTCCAGAGTCCCGCTGACACAGCAGCTGTGAGCAATACGTACACGCGTGTGTGTGTGTGCACTTCTGCTCATATGTGTGTGTGCGTGTGTGGACTTCTGTTCATATATGTGTGTGTGTGTGTGTGCGTCTGTGCAGGTGGTAAGAGGGAGGGACAGCAATGCCTGTGAGCTGAATAACAAATCTAGCATACTGCACACCTGAGGAGCTGTCACTGTCATAATCAGCCGTTTATAATGCATGGCAGAAGGGGGACAGGAGTCGAGAGGAGGAAACGAGGACACAGTTGGTATCAAAGCTCTGTCTTTATTGTATCCTTTTCTTCTTATCCTCTTTATTGCTGCATGCAGAATTGAAAGGGTGAATGTATTCTTTTTTTAATTTTCGCTATCTGCTCGAATTTGCGTCAAGTTATTGCTTTGCTCTTTCTCATCCACTGAGTCACAGTTGTCGCATATGAAAAGTTGGACGGCTAGCTCCACTTCCTCTCTGCCTTCCTCTCTGCCTCCTTCTTCACACTCCGTCTGGCCCAGCAGGTTTGTGTCCGGACACCTCCTCCAGAGAGCTCAAGGTGACACATGGTTGCTCAGACACAGATGAGTGGCTGTGTCCTCGGGCCTCTTGACGACCGCCAGTTGCCCCCCTCACTTCTTCCCCTCTACAGCCGTACTAGAGTCCATGAGCAGTGGGTGCAAACACCCCCCCTAGAGCTTTTTGTTGTTTCAGTGCGACGCTAATCTAGAGTTCTGCTGTGAGGGCCACAGGAGCGGCAGGTTGACTCACTTCCAGCTCACTGACACAATCATTCACTGCTTGTATTGGGAGTGCTGGGTGTGTGTGTGTGTGTGTGTGTGTGTGTAGCCGGAACAGTGCCTGTTAGACAGCCCGGCTGATATTTTTCTGCAGGGTCAGCAGAGACTTGGCCAAGCCAGCATCATGGAGGAGTAAATCAATGAAACCCAATTAGACACCAAGAAAGGTGAGAGAGGAATTGAGCAGCTAAAAAAGCACAGACTGAGACAAAAAGTCATCCTTGAGACTTTTTGTGAAAATACCTGAGAGTAAATCAAACATCTTTGTTGGGCTGACACGCGAGAGAACACTCTTCATGTTTAACGGTGCATAAACTGATATTAAAATCGACATATCTGAAGACAGCTTCACTCACAATCCGTGGGAGTTTCAAAAGTATTGTGTGGGACATGCTTTGTGTGCCTAAGTGTGGATTGTGGGAGTCACACTGATGCATCATTCTGCTTCAGTTTTAAGCAAATAAAGCTCTGCTATGACTATGAGGAATGAACAAACACCTGAAATACTGAAGAACTGTTCACTTTAGATGTTCCTACTGACCCTTTCATATTAGTCTTGCTGAATTCCCCAGCGAGGGTAGAGCGCAGTCATGTGTGTGGAGGGCGAGAGTAAAGGCAATATGTCTCATGATCACCTCCTGAGCGAGCCAAATGAGGCACCCTTCGCTCTGAGCAACCTGCCACTAACATCTGCTGCTTTGGCCCGCAAATGCCCTTGTAAGTTATATAAATCCTGTCTGCTTATTGGTTTGACCCATTGTCTATGCTACAAGGATGAAAACCTCAAATATAAGATATGTTCCTTTCAAATAATCCATATTTTCTTAATTGAAACTGTTAACATGGCTGGCAGGACCTTGCTTTACTGAACGTGAAGGCAAGTCAACAGTGGAAATGCGTCACTGGGTGCTATCGGACAGGATCACGACAGACGGCAACAATGCACTTCCAGCGTGCCAAATTGTTGTTATGCAGATGTTTTATTTTTATCGGATTTTTTTATCGGATCTTTTTTTTAAATGCAGCATTATTTTCCAAATTAATGAAAGAAAACAGCATCTTAAGCATCTGATAACCTGCTGACTGCTAATGAGCTGTGGAGATGGCATTATGCACCAGATAATAATCCAGTTCACATTGACAGGGAAGAAAAATAGATACTAATACCCACAGGCAAGTGTGTTGGAATAGGTACTATGGCAATTATCATGAATTAGGATCATGTTTTAATCTCATTAAAACACAGTATATTGTGTCAAATCAACAATACTGTAAAAAAAAAAATGATGTTCTTTCTTTCTTGTTGCTTTCTGTTAGATGCTTTTTCATCTACAATATTACTTATGTTTTAGATAAACTGGCTAAATTCCAGCACAATAAAGTAAACCTGTCGTGTGTATATATATAGTGGCATATTAGCTAGCTATTTATCATACTTTTCATTATGACTTTAATCCTTTTGATTAACACATTGTACCTCTTTATGCCATCTGACAAACTCAGAGAGCAAAGCCAGCCCTTCGCCACCTTTGTAAACCCACAGTAATTATTAGCGCATTTTTGTAATCAGGCTCCTCCACCATTTGCATGAAAGCAATCTAATAAATGTGAAAACTAAACTCTCCCCGCTGAACACATCAAGATAACCAAAAACTCAAGCATTTATTGAAGTAACCTCTAATCTTATTACCTATGTGATTACGAAAAAACAGTGTCTCATTCCCTGGCTGCCTCCAAAATTAAGCTCTTGATAAGAAAGCCCAGTGTGAGACAGAGGATGGTGGTGGATCAGCAGCAGCTCTCATATAAATCCATCCAGGGGCCCCTGTGCTCAGACAGGCTGTTGGGCCACTCCTAAATCAGACAGGCCAGGCTGTCACGACCTGTACAGGCTGTAGAGACCTTGTCTTCTTGCAGATCAATAGTGATAAGGGGAAATAAATTTTGAACTTCAAATACAGAAGGCACCAAAGAGGCACTCAGGTTGCAAAGAGCTCCATGTATACCGCATATTTGAATGTTATGGTGGGAATACTGCACACTGGAAGCTGTGATGATGATTTGGTCGGCTTTGCTCATGCAGACAACAGCAAGGGGAGACTGAAAACAAATTGTGATGTGTCACTTCGAAAAATGACGGTCACCCTGCACGAGATGAGCTTGTCATCGAGGTGATGTTGTCTAGTTATGCACATTGTGATTTTGCTGCACTTGTTTGATGCAATGTGGAATATGGCTGCGCACTGATTCAAAACATGTGACTGATTCTAAATAACACTAAATTGTGTACTGGTGGGATCACTTATAAGTGCAAGTAACTGTGTGTGTGTGTGTGTGTGTGTGTGTGTGCAAGCTTGACCAACTAAGCTGTCATGTATAAAAGATAAAGCTATTTATTAAAGCAAAACTTTCCAGTTTCGCTCTGAAAACTCAGATAACAACATCACAGCCATTTATTTTTTTATCATTCAGTTCTGAAGAGAGAAACTCATTTAGTTCCTTTTGTCTTGTTTTGTGTCTTAGCAATAGCAATCTGAATGGTTAAACATTTCAAACATTTTAAGCCACGCTGCTTGGCTTTATGGATGACAATATTGGTCTGTCAGCAGGTCCACCACTTTGGTCCAGACTGAAATATCTCTCTATTGGATGGATTGCCATGGAAGCTAGTACAGACATTCGTGGTCCCAGACGATGAATCCTTCCCTGACTTTTCCCTCTAACATCACCATGCGGTTGATAATCATGGTTTTAAGTAAAATGTCTTGACAGCTATCGGATGGATTGCAGTTAACTTTGGTACAAACATTCATTTAGCCAACTTTGTGATTAGTACTAATTAGCAAATGTTAACATGCTAACACACTAAACTAAGATGGTGAACATGGTCAACATTATACCTGATAAACATCAGCATGTTAGCAATATCATCAATATAATTTAGCTCAAAGCACCACTATACTCAGTACAGCCTCCCAGAACCGCATGATTGTTTTAGTATCATAAGTACGGTACATACTTGGTACAACTGAATAAACCATAATATGCTGGGTTTTTTTTTAACAAATTCAGTTCATTTGGAATATTTGTTTATACAATTTTGAATTGAAATTAATCAAAATTAACCTTTTGGATAGATTTTGTTTCAACAAAAATACAGGATAACAAGTGAACAATGAATAATTGAGTGCCTTTTTGCACACATGTGCCATTACAAATCAATAGCCACACTTTTATTCCATCACTAACTAAAGATGCTTTCTTCTCTCCTTGGGTTGCAATGGAGCTCAACACAATTTGCCTTAATCAGGCAATCAATCACTATTAGATCTGTGTGCCACACCAGCACGCAGCAGGCAGATGTGGCCCCCAGCAAAAACTACAATCCCTAAATTGGGGCAGACACACACTTGTATGAGCCCTGTGACTCAATAGACATTGCCAGAGCCGCTGCCAGAGATCGCAAAACAGCATTTTACCTTTATTTGTTGACAAGGGGGTGGCACCAAGCTGCTTTACTGACATGTCTTTTCACAAGAAATTACAGAGAAAGCGCTCAGCTGAAATGTTCTTGCATGTCTCTGTCACTGTTTGTCACTTTGCATACAATACAATATAATCAGATCCTTTTTTAAGGTTTATAACTATATTTGTGGAGGATGACATGCAGTGACCTTGCTATAAAATACTAAAGCCAGAATAAATAGAGCCGGAAACAACTTCAAGTAACCACACATGATTTACACAAGCACAGCATACATACATACATTTACACGTATGTGTGTAGGTGCATCCTATTGCGTCCTACATGCACGTCTCTATTTGGCTCCATTGTTCAAATGACATAAAAGATTGAATGAGCCGATTTGGCACAAGAGGAGAATAATCAGAGCTTTACTGTTGCCCTTGGAGATCCTTTATTGAATGCATAACAATGAAGCTTGATTGGAATTGATAATGGCTTTGAGGACTAGGTTGCTCCTTTCCACTCACTAATTTGTTCCAAAGCAACCTTTGACATGTATGGGATTGCCAATGACAAGGTAATAAGCCAACAGTTGAGAGGGGTCGAGATATGTGTTTATACCAAGAGAGAATACTTTCTCCCTCACTGATGGAATGCATACTACATCTGTGTCTCTGTCAATTTACATAAGCAGCCAATAAATTCAAAAGCAAGAGGCTGCATGCATGTGTGTCACTGAATATTGTCATCTATATTTGGCTTTCAGCAGAAAAGACTGAGCTCTGAATTACAGTGTGTGGGAGTGGAGGGTGAACTGTGATAGTCCTGTATTAACACAAAGTCAGCATGAAGAAGTGCCACGGATGTGAAAGTGCTGCTGACCTCGTCCATTTTTCTTCCAGTGCCATCAAGGCCACCGTGCTGCAATGCTCCACGCTGCATCCAATTGTGCAGAGTAAAAGGTGTGGAATTAAGGGCTCCTCCAGGCCACCAGCCCTCAGACACTTGCGCTTATGAGAGTCAACCGCAGTGTCAGCAGCGCCACGGCCAACATGCATCATACAGCTGCCTCACACATGCCTGGAAACCAGTGTTATCTGTCTACACACAGACAGCACAGGCCAGAGAATATATTAACCATGGACTGAACAGCGACCTTGATGGTAAATTTCCCCTTTGATTGCACTTTTTAGAGCACGCCAAATTCAGGTACATGCTGCACACAGGGTTCTCGGGGGGTCTCAGATTGGTTTTATGAATCATGCAACATGATATTGTTTGATTGAATGCACCAAGTCCAAATTGGATTCCCACTAACGCCTCCTCCCCTCCCTGCCTAGACAAGTACTGATGAAAGATAACCGCCTCTGCATTAATCAAAGAGATGGGGCATTTTGATCCCACTCTCAATTAGATTAGATTACATAAATTTAACAATTTGTACAAAATGCGATATCAATTATCAACAGGTCATTCGGTTTGATCTCTTGCCCAATTCTGCCGCAGCAAACAAAAGAAGTGCACATTGAATGTGACTGCCTTTGGTGAAAACATGATTCTGTCATGTTTCTTAATAGCTGGCTGTGGGAAAGCATGACCACAGCAGTCTTTCTTTAATATGCTAAGTACGTTATCTTAATTTTGTTGCACTTTCTTTCTTCCTTTAATTGCATTCATTTCCACCAAAGAGACAGTCTAATTATTTTAAAACATGGATGATCAGGCGTGCTAATCAATGACAAGAGTGTGAAGTGACATGAGTCAAGCGAGCACTTTCAAAAACTATTCAGCCCTCTCTCTCCTGTGTGTGTGTGTGTGTGTGTGTGTGTGTGTGTGTGTGTGTGTGTGTACTGACTGTAAGTAGGATGTGAAAGTGCTTACTGTTTGTTTAGGATTACAACACACTCCCAGGAGCGGATGGTTTGATTTGTAGGAGGAGGGGAACAGCATCGCTCCCATCACATACTCACATGCACCTCAAAACGCCAATAACTTGGAAAACAACAGATTGCCCAGGAGGAGGTGAACCGAAAGTCAGACCTTGTTTATTATTTGGAGATGGAATAAGTATTTTTCTCGTCTACCAAACTGAAATATCTCTGTGTCACAGATGCAATTTATTCCATACAGCTATCTCTTGATAGTTAATTAGGTGTCAGCAGCACAACCGAGGTAATTTAACCTTCATCAGGCAGTATCACATGAGAAGATAATGTAAGGGAATTATTCATTGCATATTTTAGTGAAACGTGAAAAAAAAGCTTTACTTACGGATTCAAGACTTAAGTGAAGATGAATGGTTAGAATGCAAAATTCAAAATTCCACAGTGGTAGCGTAATTTGTGAAACAGTGAGCTTATTTGGCAGCAATGTGTGTATATGTGTGTGTGTGTGTGTGTGTGTGAGAGAGAGAGAGAGAGAGAGAGAGAGAGAGAGAGAGAGAAGGAAACACGCACAGATTTAGCACTAAAACATCGACATTGAATAATCCTTAAGATCAAACTTGCAGTAAACAGCAATTATCTAAGACAGTGTGATCAAAATCTCTCACCTAATGATCAATAGAGTCTGGGCAACCCTTTATGTAGACTGAGAGACAACTGACTGAACCCTGAACAACTAATGTCCATGACATTCAAAAAGCTTTTTTTTTTCTCACAGGAGTCTGGAGCTAATAATCATAGAATTCAAATGAAAAACAATATAGATATACATACAATCCAGTGTATAACTTCAAACCTAACTTCAAAATGGTACACTACAACACTGACAAGCCCAAGTGGTAAGTATGATAAATTGTAAGATATTCACATACAGCAATGTCTGTTTTAATAATTTGCCTTTCTTTGCATGTCTCTGTCAGTCTCAGGGGAGAGTCTCATTTGAATATAATGTGCAGTCAGTGAAACCAAGAAAATGGTGACCTCAGACTGACCTTAAAATGTTGAAAACCACTGCAGGGTGTTGTAATCTGAAAACGTTGAGACATTGTCTTTTGAGAGTTAATTTAATTTGGACTGGGAAGGCAGCTATGTGATATCTATGAGAGCCATATCATGATTGGTTGGTTTTGATATCATGTAGTTTAAACCATGATACGTTTTTTTGTTGCATTTCTCTACATTTAAAATACTTTACAGATCCAATATAATAGGCTACAGAAAAATCAAAACAAAACAAAAAAATAATATATATATATATATATATATATATATATATTTATTTGTATATACTACAATGTAACATAAGACCACCATAAGCTCGACACGGACTACCACACACTGTGAATGAACATAACTATTATGTGTGAATATTGTAATACTCTTGTCATCTGGGATGGCGGTTAACATAAGGGACCCCGCTCCGTCCCAGCAGTGAAATTGGCTATGTGACCAGTAGGGAGAGACAGTGAGATGGGCGGTTTATAGACTAGTGGCTGGGGCTCTTTTTGTTTTTCTGTTGGACTGGATGGGAGGGAGCAGCAGCCTCAGTACCAGGCAGCGCTCTCCCTCAGTACAGACTGGATAGATAGAGGAGGAGGCTGCTACATGCTGCCACCGCCGCTCCTGCTGCTGCCTTTGTCGTAGAGGGACCTTTTTCCACCGCGGCCACACTTGAGCAAAGAGGGATATTCTTTTTTTTTTATTTTTCCTCATTTCTTTTTTTTTTCTCACACGGATTCCGAAGGGAGGAAATTAAGCAGTCGCCGGGCGTACCAATGTACTCACTACACGAGGGCAGCGGTCTGTTTCTGCTGGCGGTCTTGGCAGGACTGCAGGTAATGTAATTTCAGAGCTGTTTTCGAGTTACACCGGACAGTTTAGGTGCTTGTTGTTCTGAGACGATTTTGTTGAGTTACGAGTCCTGGTCGAGCTGCTAGGCTTCCGACACGACACTTTACATGGCGTGCAGTTTGGACACAGTGCCATGAATGTACCTAAAAAAAAAAAAAATTAAGGATAAAGTAGGTCTAGCACGACAGGTAATTACTGGCTAACGGTTCTTTCCATCGCATGCTCACGAGATGCTAGCTGTGTAGTTAAAAACCACGCGCGTTTAAATTATTACCGTTAAAATAATAAGAATTTGCAATGACGTAGCCCAATTTAAGAGTTCACACAGCTGAATCTTTTATTGTCTGGAAGTTGGGGCGATACAGGCCCACATTAACCTAGTTCTCACTTGGTTATATTTAGTTTAGGTTTAATATTTATGCAGATTGCTGCAGCGTGTCCCTGTCCCCCGGCAAGTTAATTGCCTCTCTGGTAAAAAATAAAAAAAAGCCGTTACGAACAACAATGAAAAGTAGCCTACTGTAATATACTGGTAGTACAGATTATGTATAGCCTAACTACATGCAACAGTGATGGGATAATGATTGTTGTCCAACCCTAAGGCTGGGAACTGGCAGTGTAATTTATTTTCTTGACTATGTGGCTACTTTGATAAAATTGTGCCCCCTGAACAACAGAGAACGGCGGCCACATTGTTAAATAATACAGTTTTTGGCACTTGAAGTAGTTGTTGCAAAGCATTGGCGTCTGTGTCTAGAAATGTATATCCTGGTGCCGTTGCTGTAACGTGCAAGGATTCCAGCTCTGCTCCTCCCCCCTCTCTCTCTGCAAGCGTTTTCCATTTAAATTCCTCTGATTAAGAATGGCAAGTGGCACGGATACCCACAATGCTCTTTTTCAGCAGGGCTCCTCTCGTTTTACATTCTTTTGAGAGTGCATGCAACGAAATAGGGCCAGGCCTCTGTTCCTAGGAGCTGAACCAATGCCGAGGTTGTGTGATGGGGTATATTTGGACATGCCTGGACACCAGAGCGATTTCTAGCATAGTGATTTCTTTCATTCTTGCTAAATTCGAGAAAAGAAACATCAGCCCCCAGTGATTCATAGATATTCTTTTTTCTTTGCAACATCCTCTATTATTCCTAAAAACCTTTTGTGTTCACACCCTAAGCACAGCAGTTTTTCTTTTCAAAATGTGGCCAAATAAAAAAACACAATATTGATCACAGTCACAGCCTTGCAGTTTCTTTAGACATCAGTAGTTGTTATTTTGTGTTTATTCAGACATTTACACTTAAATGTTTATTCCCTCAACAGTGGATCGTTAGCATTTACTTTTTATTCCCTTGTTCCTGTACTTCAAAGTGGAGTGTTTGTCCAGAGCAGTGTGTTGATCAGAGGGGGCCGGTCAAGAGAGTTGGTCATAACCTTACCCTGTGCCTGGGCCCCTCCAGGGGGACAAATGGAGCTTGTTCTTGCCTAGCCATGCTTTTTGGCTAATGCTTAACCCTTTTGGCCTCATTATCCTAATTGCGGTCCCTGCTATAAAAACAACAGATGCTTTTGTACAACTGCGGAGACTTCGGAACGCGACCAAGAGGTTTTTTGGAGGCAACAGAGTGCATTTTTGAAGGTTGATTTATGACTCATTGTCCCCCTTCCCCCCTCCTCCCCCCCAGATTGCAGCAGAGGGCAGGGGCACCCCACCATGCAGGCCAGGCTTCTCTGAAGATGTATACAAGGTTGTGGTGCCAGATATCACAGAGAAAGGACAGCCCCTTTTCAACGGTGAGTAGTGAAATATTCGTAGCGCTGTTCTGTGCCGGGTGCTTGTTATGTCTATGTTTGATTGCGTGTGTGTGTGTCAGCATGTGCATCAGTTGTGCGTGCTTGCCTCCATGTGTTACATTTCGGGGAGGATCAGAACAAGCCTGACATATTTAAACAATTAGCTTCGGTGTAGCTGTGTGGTACTGTGAGTCGTGTAGTTTTACTTGTAAACCAGCTCAAATGTGGTTCAACTTTATATAGCTTCTGTTCGTTTTGCTTACATGCTGTGTTTGTCCTGTCAGCGCAGACACAAACATAAGCAGAGTGTTACTTAAATGCTAGATCATACATTGTTGCTAAACAGTTTGTTGTTTTTGCAATTTGCATTTTGTTGAGACGAATATTAAGTGCTGGCAGTAGGAAAACTTTGTTGATTGCACTGGGGACACTTCTTGTTGCAATGAATAAAAATCAATTTCACACAGATTAGAATACTTATGCAACTTGAATCAAGCAAATGACCTAGCTATTAAACATCCAATACCTTGTGCTGGTGCATTTCCCTTATCATACACTATTATTTAGTATGATGTTATAATTTAACATCACTTCAGTACAGATTTGAATCATATGCTCTCATAAGTATTTCTCTGTTACTTTAAACACTTCTATGCCTAAAGGTTCCGGCTAGAATCATATGGTAATGAGGCCAATTGCAGTGTTACACTGCTAAGCCCACTCAATGGCAGTAATAACAGCAATTTAAGTATCTTTCAAAATGTTGTTCCAGAAACTGTGGGAAACCCAGCTTTAGTAGGTTTATAATTCTTCTAACATATAACCTGGTGCAAACAAGAAAGCGAAAATAATGATTTTTTTTTTTGCAGTAGTCCATTACATTGCAGCAGGCATGACCAATACTGCCTCTTTAGAGTTTAATATTGGCAAAATGAGGATGCAGCTACTGTGAAATGGTACGCCGGCCTACAGACAGTAATAAAAACTAGAATATATCACCAGTGTGCCATTAGAGAGGTGAGAGCCTTGAGGTCATTTGGACCAGAAAACATTCTCACTTGTGTTGGATTTCACAGTGTGTGCCTAGAACTTGCATGCTGCTGGTGGTGTGAGTCAGAATGGTGGAGGGGGAGGTAGCAATGACTAGAGAAGAAAGGGGAGAGAGAAGCGAGTGCTTAGATGGGTGGGTACAGCTTTCACTGGGCTTTACCTTGTGCAGAAGTTTCTGTTTGATCCTGCAGGTGATGGATTTCCCTCTGTTGGCTTGTGGATGAGCCATGACCGGGGGTAATCAGGTTCCCTTTTGTTTGCCCCCCCCTTCCCCCCCTTTTCTCTGCCTTCCCCTCCCCCAGTGAGTTGTTGCTCTGTGGAGATTTCCTTGACAGAGAGGGGCACTCCTGTGTCATTGTGATGCAGCAGGGCTCAGCAGCGTGGGATGATGTTAATGAAACTGCATTCTCTAATGAAAAGCTCCTGTGGCATGTTTTGAAAGACAAAGCCCCCACAGTGTGGAGAGTATGCCCGAACTTTTTCAACTTTGCTGTCATCATGCTGGTTTGGGATATTGTTTTTGACCAGGAGCTGAGGGTATTCTCAAATTGATGCCTCTATAGCCGCATGTAGCAGGCTAATGCTTCAAGTTTCCTTGCATTTCATTAACTTTGTCAATTGTACCCTGAAAGGCCTTCAATAATGAATAGAAAGTGCATTGAAAGCATTGAGTGAATCTTATTGGAGTCATTTTATTGACCATCCTGAAAGTCTGAGCACATTAAAACAGAACACATAGACTTTGTCATGTTGTAAATTACAGCTAATTCCAGTATGCATAAACTCCTTGAAGTATTAGTTGGTAGTTATCTTATTTGAAATAGGATCTGCTTGAATGTCTGTGTAATACTATCAGTACATTGTGTAAGGTGTCAGTAATATGAGTCCTTTGCTCATATTGTATTGCTTTTGACCCCAGAGTATGCATGAGACGCAGCGGAGGTGAGCTGATAGATATCTTTGTCGCATCTAATTGCAGTCTCTTCTTTGTTATTGATTAAGAGAATACACATCCTGAGGTCTGTAAAACCTGGAAATGGTGGCAGTTCACATGTAAACAGCTGACATTGTATGCGCCAAATTAGAGACATCCTGTGGATTTGATGATGGCAATTGTGGCCAACCAGTTAACATAGCTATTTGATTGTAAGATTTAATGACATTCCTGAGGGCGTAAACTAGACTTTAACTGTTAGCTGTTCCAAGTGATGCCCCATTGATTTTCAATACATTTGTTAAAATGCATTTCTTCAAAGTTGCTTGGCAGAGCAGCACAGAGAAAAACCAGGAAGGACAATTACTCCTCTATGAGAACTCCTCTCCAATGATCCATTAAAGGGAGGTTACGCTCATTGTTTGCAGATGCAAAACCACATCAGGTTAGAGGTTTACACATTGTCTACCCTCTGGGGTCTATATTACCTTGCTTTTAAGGTTGGAATATTTGCTCTGGCCTGATACTGAGTGGAGAGAAATGGCCAAACATAGTTATTTATCACACAGATGAAAGCAGTCTTTAAACATTTGTGCAGTGTTTCCGCTTATCTTGTGTAGTTGCATGATAAACTGACTTGTTTTACTAAATTGCAATTAATTTCAGGTAGGCTGTGGCTGCGGGTGGTTTGCCTCTGGGTGTCTAATGGAATTCTGGTGGCTTTGGAGAGCTGGCACACATTGTGCAGTTTTTTTTCCAGATGAGGCCTTTAAAGCAGGGTTGCAAAGTGAGTCAGACGCAGCATTATTCAGCAGAGGTTTCCCTCCCTAAAAACTGGGTTAATGAAAAGCCCAAAAGCCTAATTGAGCTTAATACACTCTCTTATGCTGCTGTTCTGCCATCCCTACCCCCAACCATCTATTCTGCTTTCATTTTTCTTTCCTCCACCCCACAGCCCTGTGTTTTGCTTCTTTTTCGAGACAATTATGCGAGCTCTGGTGATGAAAGGGAAGCATGTCTATAGTCTGCTTTTGCCTTGGTTTAAGTGCTGCAAATGTAAGCGTGTCAAGAGGGTCCAGTGAGCTAGCTCCACAGATGAGATTTACAGTTGACCAGTTTAATAGTAATGTGATTGAAACAATTAGTGTCAACGTCAGCAATGAGAACATGGACTGGAAAGCTATGTATACCTCTGAATTTTCAGTTAATCTATCATTAAGTATAATTACCTCTCTCTGCTGTGTGTGTTTAAGGCGAACCTTTTAAACAAACCAAATTTCACCCTTTTGACAAGAAAAACATTGTATTTGAGAAATCCTGAATTTTGCACTGACTGAACCCATTTTTATGTTGTTCTGGTTCTCTGCGCTCTGTTAAGATTCTGATGGCCCTGGGTACAGCTGGGGCCACTCAGATGTGTTTAAGGGGCCCCAGTGTTTGGTGAGATGTGACCCTGCTCGACCCCCTCCTGTAAACTGGGCCAAGTGCTCGGCAACATACTCCACTCTTTTTCCTACCCACATATTTGGGATGAGGCTGGTGGGGGGTTTCCTGGTGAGGTATAGATGAATGAAAGACCAGTCAAAGAGGTCTTGACCCTTCACTAGGGAGGCCGCAAATGCACGGCACCCCTGCTTCATGTTGTTCTGACCTACGAAGTCAATCATTTGTCACTTGGAGAAACGGACAAAGGCAAATTTAAAAAATACAGGTTTTCAGGCAGTCAGCAAAGCAAGTTTTGCTTCTATTTTTCCTCCCAACAGCTTGATTGACAGTAAATAACTATCACGGCCCCCATGGTATGGGCCAAGGACTATAAGGGACTGTCTCTGGAACATAGCAGAATTTCAATTTTATATAGCTCTGTTGTTTATTGAAATCTTCAGTATTGGTTGATAACTTGGAGGAATAGCCTAGAACAGAGTATCTGCTGAAGCCCACAGTGTCAGAAAAAGAGTGTGCCGTTGAGAACTTTGTGTTTGAGGTGTACAAGGTCTACATTGATGTCTGTGCCAATGCTGAATAATTCAATAGCCAAAAATTGACTTTCTTAATATTCAAATCCCTGTTCAAGATGAGATCCTGGAGCACAGCGGAGCCATAATGCAGCAGATGAGAAAAATGAAGAGCAACATGAGACACTGTGAAGCTCTCCCTATTTAATTGTGTAGCGTCTGCTGCATGTTTCACATATTCTCTTTGTCATTGTGGAACATCAAGAGCAACCCATAACCATCTCTCTCTTCTTGGTGGGGTTCAAATTCCAGCAGTCCTTCATTTTTATAAGCTAAGGCAGCAGTTTCACTGTAAGTTTGTTCATAAGAGCAGTCCATTGCCCCCACCCCCCCTCTTTTTTTTCTGGAAGTGGATCAATGAATCCAGGGTCTTTGTTTGCTGTGATCAATATGTTGTAATGAAGGCTGCGCTCCAATTCCCAGCTAAAGCCTCACTGGCGGGTTGGGGTTGAATTTGTTTTATTCTTTATTGTTATCAGCCTGCATACATTTATTTTCATCTCCCGTCACTGGGTCTTTTTTTTTCTCCTGGAAGCGCCATGGCCTAGATAACCACCACATATTGGGACGGCAGATTGAATCTTGGCAGTATATGGTTATGGGAAGTAACCTTTGATGCAGTTTGCCTACAGTATAACAAGGAAGCGGAGTTGGTCTAGTGCTAGTGGTGGGGCCAGCACAGCCATTTGTCAGAAGATCACAGCTCCGTTGCAGTCCTAAGGCCATATCGTAAAAGGGAAATAATAATGTTAGTGTATTAAAGCAAGTGCACCCATCTGTGGCTAATATGTGGGTGTGCTTTTGGAGCGTGCTAGGTGAAATGACAGGATAGGGCATATTTTATTTATGTCTGACCTTTTTAGGCTCTATTTTCTTAACCAAACCAAAGGCTAGTCTGAAAATAATGCCTCCATATTTGTAGGCAGACAGGTACTTGAACAATGCCTAAATGTAGATAAGGAATTTTGTAGAGGACTGACATTATCCCGATGGCTTCTCATCACCTCTGTTCATATCACTCTTATCAGCTACAGGCCCTGCCCTCTGCTATTGGCACCTAACAGTGTGTGCCTCTGACATTGGGCAGTAGTTAAGGTGTCCCTCTCTCATGCCTGTGTGAGTGTGTGGGGGGTTTGTCCTTGGCATATAATTAGCTTGTTCAACCCAGACGGCTCTTGGTGGTGGTGTGGAAGTCAGGAAGATGGGTCCTGGTAACAGAGACTTCTATAACTAGCTGTTGCTAAAGGCTAATTGATGTTGACTGCCTCTATCAACACGAGATTTGACTGAAAATCAGCAGTCAGACCACGCTGTTTAATCTGACTGTAACTAGTTAAATGTAGATTGTCATTTGTTTTTCACAAGGTTTTGTGTAACAAGATTTGCCAAATCAAAATTTCATTGTCTATCATGATCCACAGGGGCTGGATCCAGATTTGAAAGGCAGGTCTTTCACTGTATTGCTCATTCACACAGTCATGTGAAGGTTAGAGGGGTTTTATAGGTTATTTGGTTTTAGATCACACCTGGGCCCCTCCATCCGTGATGCCGTATTGCTAAGGTTTTTAAATTGATGTGTGTGCTTCCATTTAAAAGACTGTCAAAAGAGAAAAGATTTATTTATTCTTCTAAAACAATCCTTTTCTATTTGTAGTTGGTCATGACATTAGATGGAGCTGGAATCATTCTTAGTGATTTTGGTTATGTGTAGCTGGCACACTGGTTCTGATGTGTTTTATTTAATGTGAAGAACACCCAGGAAGTGCATAAGTTGACCCCACTATGTAATGAGGCCGTGTATAAATAGCAGTATTGACCTGACTTTCTGCATATATGCCTCTTTATAACTAGGCTAGTGTTATTTTTCACAAGTGAAATGCTAGAACCAGCTTTGAAAAGAAAATGCCAGCTTGCACCTAGAAGACAATACATCAGCACTATGGAGTGAATTGTTTACTTTTCTAGGGACTGATTTGTGGATTTCAGTGCCATTTCTCTTCCGTGGGACAGCCTTTTTTTGGCTGGTAGAGCAAACAACTCCATATCTCTTTCGCAGATCCTGTCTCTACAAAGAAAGCTCTGTTTGCTGTGTTTCCCCAGCTGTTTATTGTGCAATACCCCTGTTCGGTGTTGCCCACAGTTTCTCTCTCTGCTGTGCCTGTTTTTCTCATTATGTTAAGCTAGAGGAGAGTATAGAGAGCCTTGGCTTCACGTTTTCCATCGGTAGGCATGTGAGGAGAAGCCACTCCCAGTCCCCACTACTTTCTCTCTCTCGTTAAATCTTTTGTTCGTAAGGCAATACATTTAGCTTAATTTAGCTTCAGCTTTGTTGCTTTTAGACAAGAGTGCATTCACTGGCTGCCCAGATGTAGATTCAGCACTGAACGACAGAATGCAGGCAGACACAATGTCTTTGTGCACAGGGTCAAACAGGGAAGCGAATACTCAAATGAATATATTAATGAGATGATTTGAGCAAATCTACAAAAAATAGAAAAAACTAGTCTTATGTTTTAGCCTTTTTCTGTATGCGAGTGACACATAACTCACATTTCCAAACCTCATGCTGCGTTCAAGAGGCTACATGAATTCACACACCATTATTCCTCTGACAACAAAAGAGAAATTTGAAGCAGGGACACATTAATTGACCCAGATACTGTAACCATGTTCACAAAGGCCAATATCCTGCCTGGGAAGAGACGTCTACCTCCTGCGGGCCACGCCAACTATTGTGTTCCTGCGAAGGCTTCAATTTCAACACACAAGCGCCTCTCTGGACGCTAGCCTCTGATGAGTCGCTAGGTCATATCTCGTGACATCCTCCATGCATCCTCCTTTCATCCAGCCCTCTATCACATGTGAGCTTTAAGATGGAGGAGCTCCCTTGGCTCTATATAATGATTGATGTGACTTAATTGAGTAATGCAGGGACGGTACTGTAGCATTTAGTCCTACATTCTGCCACTGAGTTTGTTTCTCGGAGTGACCTTGGTTGCTTCATGGCTTCAGTCATGAGTGTGATGTGCGATTTTAGTGGTGTTGGTAATATTTTTGATAGATGGCTGTCTGAGGTTTTGTGGAGCTTGTGGTTTTTTTCACACTAACTTGTTCTGTGTGTGTCCACGTCTGCCTCGAGACAAGATATGAATAAAGCAGAGTCCCATTCACTATTCATGGATCATATCATTCCACGGACTTGTGGGGTGACAGTTATTTCTATTTTTTGCTTGTCTTACAAAATAAAGAACATTACTTTTATGTAATCTTTTAGTTTAATCTTGATTTGATTGGTGATCGGGAACATTGCCTCATCAGATAAACATATGTAGCCACCATTTTACTTGTCTCAAGTGATCTACCGTTACCAGGCCTTGCTGACACCAGTGTCTCCCATCACCTCACGGATATTATGATTGACCTGCAGCAATTTCTCGTCTCCATTTGAGCGCACACTATGTGTGCAATGAGCAACATATCGCTCTGCGGCTTGCGTTGTCTGAGTTTATATTATCTCTGCCTCTGTCGATATTTACTGAGGCATTAAAGAGTGTGCAGCATGTCGCCACTTTATTTCCTGTAGCACTGCCTGCTCAGCAGGACGGGGGCTGGAGGGGGTTAGATTCTTACTGAAGGTAATGTATGTAATGTAATGTATATGTGTTTGGCAAATGGTCACCAATGGGTTTGCTAAGACAGATGCATGTGGCATAACAGTTTGAATGTGACTTTGATTAATTGTATTCAATTGTATTGAGATCAAAATTAGTCAAAAAAAAAGTTGGTGATGGTGAGGAAGAAGAAATACATTTCTACAATCCATTGCCATGCCTGCAGGGTCTCTTGGTGTTTGGGGGAGAAAAAGTAGTCTCAATGAAAACCTTCAAGGTAGTACTCTTGGGCTGTTGCATTGCATTACAGTGCAGAGGTGTTGATATTTTCTGGTCACATTTATTGTGGTTTTTAACCATAATAAATAAAGCAAATTTAGTATACCCTTTCCCTGTTCCAGAGAGTTATTTGATTCAATGTTAAGATAAAAAATAACTTAATGAAGCCGTTGCATGTTTTTCTGTAAACTTACAGAAATGCCAAAGCCCTGTCTAGTGATTTTTGACAACAGTAACATGTTTCCCAATGCTTACCAGCATCCCACCTACCTTCCCGCTGATTCCACCCTAGTGCAATACACTCCATCTTATATAGGTCCTGTGTCAGCCTTTCACTCTCGCACTAAGTGTTCTAAGCACTGTGACCTTTGTAGAAGATAAGCTTCCTTCGGGTGACTTGAAGAGTTTGGAATAACGGCCTCAACCATTAATTTATGGCATTGCTAACCATATGAGGGCTATGAGCCAAGGTTATTGACCTTTCACGCCTGTCACTAGTGATGGAGGGAGCCAGACCCAGGAGGAAAATGAATTGAGCTTATTAAGGAGCTGGGCTTTGAATTAAACCTAGGGGAAACTTTATTCTCCAGGTTTCTCTTTCATTTAAATCATTACTTTTTTTTTTTTTACAGTTTGACCAATTGTCTTTTGCCAAAGTAGAAATTGAGAGCACAAACAGCAGTTACACACACATTACACATCATAATGCTCCCCTGAATGTGTCTGGGGCAGAACAGGGTGCAAAGCGTGAAATGCCTGAAGGATTAACACTTGGAGCACAAAACACATTACAGCAGCACATCTTCAACTGGGGTCGTTATTATCAGATGAAGGATTTTGTGGACAAAGTTTTTTGTGCAGAGGCAATTTGAACTGCTGGACAGACTTCGCAGTTTTATTCTAATCAAAAATCTTTTTGTAATTTACCTGTACGTTTGTAGCTGTAAGACAAAGGAGGAAAGCTGAACAGGCAGAGAACCATTTGAATAAAATGAAGCATGTAAAGAATGTTGTGTGGACCGCGGAGAAACAGAGCCATGGACAGAAAAGATTGCGCCCATGTTATTTCAGCCCCGTCCTCCCTCAGAGCTCCCAGTCTGTAAAACCTGGTGGGAGGCAAGGGAGGCATGCATTTATATTGGATCAACATGCTATGATGTTATTTTTCCAGCTCCACTACTTGTGTTTATAATCATACCCGGTCCCTTATGGGGTTCAACTAAAACCATTTTTATTGACTCTGGAGAAGCTTATCTCTGCCTGATGCATTGTTTGTACATAAGACCACAATCACATCCCAGTGGAAATAAGCAACAGATACAACAGAGAACCATAAAAGTGCTTTTGTTACTAGAGGACGTCACAGGGGACGTCCAACTTAAGGGACATTGTTAATATTGTATATTTGTTCCGTTCATACATATAATTTAGATTTTCAAGCGGCCTTAGCTATATGCTAATTTAGAGAGCAGGAACAAAAGACAAAAAATCACTGCTGCTGCTTCAGTATTCCTCTGTAGTATTAATTTAGAGGAGCTTGTTGAATTTTTCAAGTGTTTGTTTATTTGCAGCGAGATAGCCAAAGGATGAGGTAAAAGGACTAATGCATGAGAGTTGTGTGTGCTTGGGAGTGCTGTTTGTTAATGCAATGCATACTTGTGTGTTCGGGGGGGGGGGGGGGGGGGCTTATTTGTGTGCTCAGGTGGACTACTTATCAAAATGTACAGTATGTAGAAAATTGGGGAAAAAAAGTATTATCTTTGCCCGTGGGTAACAGGGGTACGTATGAGTGGGAGGGCTATTTTGGAACTGAAAAGCTTCATATCGCAAAAGCTTATACTTCGAGCGGGGACTGTGGACAAGTGGGCGCCAGCTGATGGGGAAAACATGCACTTAGGGTATCATCATACTGCAGCCAAATCTGGTTGTCACTCTAAAGCTGAAGTTCACACACAGTTCAGTTATAAAAGGGGAGGACCACCAAATACTGAAAAAAACAAAGTGAATGCTTGAAATCTTCAGCTGAATTTGTAGGTGTGTATCCTTGAATTCTGCAGTATGTGCTATAAACGCATTGGACAACCAGAAGTCGGCAACATCATAGTTATAGCTCGCCTTTTTTTGCGTTCTCCTCCTTCCTCTTTGAGGTGCGAGTTGCCTTTTTCCTTGCAAGATGCCAGTTACTCATAGAGATAGAGATGAGATGTAACAACCTCGCTTTTTAAATCCAGATGCTGCCTTTCCACTGGTGTTTCTCCCATTGTGGGCCATTTTGTGCTCTGGGACCAAATGCTGCACTTTATACTGAGCACTTTCTTTAAAGGTACTAAATGTGTCAGGAGGAAAAAGCACATGAAGTCACTGTCGGTATAGCAACAACCCGATGGATAAAATCACACCTTTTTGGTTGTTAGAGCAATCAAGCCAAGCTGAAAAAAACACTTCATAAAGCTAGTGGTGGCACCATTGTTGGACTGTACTAGTGTTGCTGTGGTTACGGGTGTTAGTAATGGATAAGGACATGATTTCCTTTTACCTCTTTATTGTCATTACGCTAGTATGTAATTTAACATCCCTGTCAGTGGTTGATAAAGCTGTCAATCACAAACTTTCAATATGAACACCAGGTTTGCACCCCATCGTCCAATCGTCAATAGACATTTTTAGTCAAATATTCTGTCACATTTGCCATTATTCATTTCTAGAACACAGGGAAACTTTTTAGGGACAATAATATTTGAGAAACAAATGTTTTTTTACAGATTGAATCAACTAATTAAAAAAAAAATTTAGTCGACAAAAAATGTCTTCAGCTGAGAACAGCCCTAAATAAAGTATGCTGTGGATGACTTGTCAAGAACGTAAACCACCTGGTTGACATGGCATTATTACTTCAATATTCAGTGTTTGTTTGAAGCAGCTCCCCCACTCCCACTGCACACACACACACACGCACACACAGTTTGTCTTTTAAAGGCGATCTTACTGGATAAATAGCGGAAAAACAACTGTGGTGAACCCGTTTGAATGTTTCCCCTCTGTTCTACCAAGAATGTGTTGTCTAGGAGAGCTGAGGTCAAAAGACACAAACAAGGCTTTGTTCTGCATTTACCAGGCTTATACTGTGCATACTGTGTGACTGTAGTGGGCAACACTGGCACACATTGTACTTTTATACATCTGTTGAAAGACTGGGTAGTTGATTGAAAGAGAATATCTATTCATGAGCTATTATGCTGTTTATTAATTTTATTTATTTTTGAATGCTGAGATAGTCACACATTCTTGTCTTCTGAATTGGAATAAACTGAAGATGTGCATTTTGAGGTTTTTCATAGACATAAAACAATCAAAACAGTAAAGATTCATGACCCACAGGAGGCTACATATTGATGTGTGGAGGCAAAGTGCAGCTTTTCAATAATAGATATTTGATGATACAAGACGGAGTACAATAAAATCCACTTATGTGTTTGAAATTTTAGACTAGGGATATACATGCAAGCATGCGATGCTGCCACATTTTTATGACTTCAGACTTGAAAATGACCAATTATTCATAGTGTTGAAGTACAACTGCAAATGAATATCCTGAGTGATAAGGTTGGCAAATCATCTCATTATGAAGATGATTCATTCACGTTTTTGTTCCACTCACAGTACAATCTCACAGGAAAACAGTGCGGCCATTGTTGCTTTTAATGGCAGACAAACCAACAACCAGAGCTCCCTCACGCTGAGCAACTTATGAACAGGGCTGTTGCAGACCTTAAAGGGTGTGTGTGTGTGCAGCAGTAGGTGTTGAACCCTGCTAACAGCTGCAACAGCAGTCTATGACACTTGGCCACAGCCAGTGCAGTGTCTCTCCTCAGTCTATCCTCTGATCCCTGGCCTTCATTTATTGGTCTGTCTGCAGTGCGCTTGGAAAATGCAATTGCACCACCATTGATTTGTGTCTGTTTGAAATAAGGCGGCCCAGATACTGGGCACATGCATAAGGAGAGTTTTTCTTCTTTTTACCATTTTTCTCTCTTCATTCTCTCTCCATTTCCAGCCCCATCTCTCTCTCCTCCACTTCTGGCAAATCCATTCGCAGGGTGCCACACAGGCGAGACGATGGTTCCTTAGCCGCTTATCATGCCTTCCACCAGACCACCAAGGGGTCTAAGCATGTGTACACAGGCAGCTGTGCACCACTGTTAAACTCCATCCTGTGTGGGATAAGTGGGGATTGGCATGTTCTCTGCCCGTCAGAGCGGGTTTCATCTGCTCAAAAATGCGACAGCTGGGCAGAGCTTTTTCACTCCTCCCATATGAGGAAAGATGGACAGAAATGAGACATAAAGAGATAGAATGAGAGGAGGGACATAGAGAGTGGGTTGCCGCAGCTTCCTGACTGTGGCTTGGAGCAAAGCAAATGTTGGCACATGTGTTAGGAGTTAGCGCAGACATAACTGTGTGGCCTCACACATTAAATATGTGTTGCTGGCTCCTCCACTTTTTCTTTACTCTTTATGCTGTAAACACTGAGCAGTAATGGGAGGAAGGGCATAAGAAGAGTAATTTATGTGCGGAGGAGAAGCCTGAGATGAGCCCTCCCTCTGGGATTAATGGGAGTCTCTGTCTCTGTTCACAGGAAATATGAAAGGCCCTTTGTTGGTAAAGGGCTTGCTGCTGCCAGCAAATAACTACCCCCTGTCATATCGAAAATCCCCCAACCTCTAAATTCATTGCCTCCTCTGCTGCTCATCCTTCACCCCTTTTTTTTCTATAAGCCTATGTGTTTTCTGTCAAAGTCGCTCATTTATGATTCTGCGCTGTGCCTGCTGTACAGAAGCCCAGGAGACACTAGCTTGCGTTGTTAGTATTCACTGTCACTTCTAGAGTTCCGGCCATTGGGTGAGCAGAAGGAAGAGTGGGAGAAATAGTGCTGTACAGGTGGTGATTCATACTTTCACCCATAATGCCATGTTCAGTCTCTTCCCTCTCCTGTTGTCTGTCTGATGCGTTTAATTCCAAGACTCACTATGATATCAGGCAGGGAGTAGCTTGTTTGCTCTGGTTAATGTGTGACCAGTGGGCTGTGCTGGTGGTAACGGTTTATTTTTAGAGTTGGTGCCGGTGTGTGTTGGTGTGCGTGGTGGCTAAGTGTACCTCCTTAGGCTACGCTAAATAAAGAATGGCCTATCAGCGAGGGGAAATGACTGTTTGGCACTAAACTGGCAGTGTGTCTTTTATCAGGTCACACATTGGTCTCCTCACACCTGCGGCTCAGGACAGGAGGGTGAAAGGCTGTTGGCAGGTGTTAATTGCTAAAAAGGGCTGTAGAAAACAAGGCATGATACTGTATATATTTTTGTAGTATCTGCTTGCTCTCTCCTGAGCTGATATTTCACACTGCTAAGAATAATTTCTGAACAGTGTTTTTATTTTTGTTTCCAAACCTAAATGGGAGGAATAACGAATTTCAAAACCGATTGTTCTGTTCTTTGTCTGCCTTGCGTTTGAATGTTCTCCTTGCTCAAGCACTTCAGTAAAGTACACAGATTAATGTGTTTGTACAAAAATCCTCTTTTCAGTGTCTCTGAGATTACCAACACTCTGAAAAGAGTTTCATTCTTTTCTCTCACATGTCCAGCTTTTCATTTCAGCATGGGGGCTTTGCAGTTTTTTTTGTCATTTACTTGTATATTGCTAGGAAGAAAAACAGTTTACTGGAACATCTCTGTCACACCTGAATAGATCTGGACTGAATGTGTGAAGAAATGGCAGTTGAATTGTTTAGTTTTTTTCCAGAATGCTAGCTTTTCCCTAAAAATATATTCTTGCCTTAGATTTAAAAGAATTGTTACACTTGTTTTGAGCTGTCCGCAATAGTTTCTGCTGTGTTTGCCTTCCCTGCCTCAGGACTTCCACAGTGAAAGCAGAGAATCTATCGGCTCCATATTGACTTCCCCAGGCTGTCTCCAATGGATCTGACATGGTTAACGCGGTTGTGTTTGTAACGAAAGGGGGAGGGGGACTTAATAAAAGCAGGATACCCCCAACTGAAAAAAAAGAGGGAGGAAGAGGGGAACTTAAATGAAGAGGGCTCAACTTGGCAAAAGCCAGAGGTTGTCAGGGGCAACTAAAATGGCTTTGTGTAACCTGCCTCCCACTTACCGTCCCTTCCAGGAAGCTCAGGCATATAGTAGGACTGAATATTAGCCTGACATTGAAATGGTGAAACAAAATACACAAATTGGACGTCTGCCTTATAAATGATTTATAATTGAGTTTTCCCGGGCTTCGCTTGGAGTGTAGATGGAGTAGAGCTTTAATGAGCTTCATAGATTCATGTTATTCTATGCTTTAATTGTAATACAGAGGACGCCATTCATTTGTTTAATTTACTAGACTGGGAACTGATGGCTGAGCTAGCGTGGTAGGGGGGGGAGTTTAATGGCCATCCTCTGGAAAGGATAAGCCTTATTAGGTCTGATGGGCCTCCTGTCTCATATAACCTAATGTGGCCATGATAGACAGAGGATTCTGGGTTTGGATACATCGGAACTATAAATCGAAGCATATTCCCAGGCCCTGGACGTTGTAATTGCCCATTAAGGGCCATGTTTGTAGATGGAGGGGCCAGATGTCCCTGATGTGTCTGAGGGGTCCAACGTGGGCTTTGAGGCAGCATGCAGTTAAAGTGAGGAGGAGCATGGGCAGGACATTGCCCCTCATTAACGTGACCTGCTCTCTGCTTGCGGACCCATAAAAAACCCTATAATGTTCTTACCAGAGAAGCTCCACAATTTGCCCACAATTCTACAGCCGTAAAAAAGGGAATTGAATTCCATATGAATTCTCTGCTGTCATAGCTCACGGCACCAGCTGTCTGTCCGTGTTAAAATCTAACCCTTTGGCGCCACTCCCTCTCAGTTTGGCGTGTTCCATATGTTACATTGATCTTAAAAGCTCAGCTCCCACTGGTCTACTTGAGCAGAAGACCTTAGCCAGATTGAGTGGGACATGTGCAAGGACAACATCAAACATTTCAGTGTTTGGTGGAAGATCACATGACCCTGGTGATGTTGTTCTGATTGATTTACGATGCAAATAGGGTTTCTCATGTTACCACTCGCCTCATTTCTCATCCCTTCTTATTTTGTAAATATACGTAAATGTCTACTTGGTTCCATGGAACTGGCTGTCATGAAATGGTAATTAAATTTACTCCAGGCACAGTCAGGGATCGTGTGTCAGTGTCATACTGTACATGCATGGCAGCACCCATCCCTCTCCGAACACCCTATCTCTTGTTTGTGTTTGGGCTGTAAACTCCCGTGCACAGCTGCCACCGGGGTCACGTCTGGGGGTTTCTGTAATGCCGATGACCTCCTAATGTGGATTCCAGTGAGGCAGAAAGGCAAATGTTTGTGCTTCCAGGTCTTCCTGGTATCCCGGGTCGCTACAGCTGTCATGTTATCCCCTTCCTGCCCAAGCCTCCCAGCTCAGAATGCAACACAATATCTGCTAGCGTCCCAGCTGCAGACACTTGCAGATATCTACTGTTATTTTGACAGAAGCCTGCATACTTAATCATTTGGCTTCCGGCACTCTTTGAGGCTCAACTCTCAACCGGAAAACAACAGCTATAGTTTTCAAGGAAGGGATCTGATTTAATGCCCTTATAATGCCATGCTCTCATATTAATGATGAATGAACTATACATGTGAACTACACACATAATGTTCCCTCTGAATGTTGTTCAGGGTAAAAGGTAGTAAACTCTCTGCTTAGCTACGCTTGGTTAGTGTGCAAAAATCCTCCCTCCCACCATGTCTTTAATTTCATTGTTTTCTTTTCTGTGGAATGTTATAGGCTTGTTTGTATGCTGGTCATAATGAGTGCCAATGGAAATCTTATTTACACTCGCTGGGTTTAGGAGTGTTGGCCAGCGCAGTGGAAAGTGTCCCCTCTTTGCCAGTCTGCGGGGACTACACTGAGCTCTGTCTCTGATGGATGGGTCTTTTAATGTGACAACTGAAAGAAGCCCCACAGTTTCTGCTGTGGACCAGGATACAATAAAACAGCTACTAGTAGAGCTCTGCTTTTACCCCCCTCCCTCCTTCTTTGTTTCACAAGGTTTTTTTCTGCCATATTCTGTTTCCTTTCCTCTTTTCCGCAGCTCTCCTTACTATTGGTCGAAAACAGATATTCGGAAACCGCTTCAGGTTACAGTGCAGGCTGTAAGATTATTTTCAAACGCTAAACTCTGTGAATAATGGGATGTGGTAGAGGTGCGGGTATAGGGATGGAGGAACGCAGTACCGAGGGAGGAGCCGCTCTCCCCTTTGCCGCTAGGCTAAAAGCATTCAGCTCCTGCCCATTGTGAGTCCTCACTCATAGGGATTTGTGATGGGGATGATCTTTGACCCCTCTCCACCCACATTATGTAAATGAGTATACAAAAGAGACGGATGATACAATTATTGTCCTGCACACAGAATTTATTTTGAATATGTGTGCATTGATTTTTGTGAGTTGGAGCCAATGTGACACTTGCTTTAATCTTAAAGTGGACATTATGAGCATGCAAGATTTCAGTTGTGTCTCTACTACACTACCGCCTTAGCACTCCGCTTCTCTCTCCTGTATGTGTGTTAGTGTTTACTGCTTAACAATCAGTGTCCTGAGGCATCTAAACAGCATAGAGAGAAATATAGGAAGATGGACCTGTTGTCATGTATCTGAGCTTCCTCCATATGTTGTTATGGCAGTGGTTGGGAAGGTAACCAGATCTCCCCCGCCAGCCCTGCAACCCCCTCCCCCAACGCCGTTATTGTCCCTGTGCACAAAGGATGGGGGGGGGGGGGGGGGTGTAACACAAGATGGAGCAACATGCTGAGGTTCATGGACAACGCCCTTTCCCAGACTGTATCTTAGTGTATCAACTGACCATTTCTGGGTCTTAGAAGTTTTACATTTCACACCAAAGAAACAATCCAGTTTGTCATTATAACCTTAACGCAGTATACAGTGGGGACAAGTTAGATGCTTTTGAGTGTCAAAGGGACAGTGGTCTCCAATGAGTAACTCATTAGTTTTTAACATGCTCCAAAGAAAAGCACTGCAACATTTGTTTACCATTTTGCTGTGTTTGCTTTAACTAGAGAGTGAAAACCAGCCTTTGTGTGCAGGACTAATGAATATAACAGCACCCTTTTTGACACTTCAGTAATGGAAGTTGCACAGCTGGACTTAATGGCTCTCAGTATTCAGTATTGCCCCTTTACACCTTTTCCCTGCTTTTATGTTGATTTTGCTCAGTATAGTGATGTACTTTATATAATGCATTTGAAGAAAGGATGGCCTTCAAACTCAATGAACTAAAGATGCAGTAAAGTTTTACTTCTGTGTGATTGGTTAATGCGTGTCTGCATCATGGTAGCTGTATTTAATTTAAACCACTTTGATTTCTTGAATATTTCCCACCTGCACAGTGTTTTTAAAGGTGGAAAATGTGTCTCGATACATCAGCACCACATTATCAAAACCTTGATTTTTAAATGCATAGGACTGAACCTCACTTTTAAATGCTGTTTAGATTTTAATCTAAAGCAGTTGCTGGATTACACTGAAACAGTTGGCGAAGTATTTTTTTTTCCTCTTTTGAATTGTGCTTTTGAATTATGTGGTCACATAAATACAGTGTCAGCATTTCTACATGTCAAGATGCATTTTATGATGTGTTTTAATTAATCCAGCATTTGCAAATACATGGAACCTTTGCTTGTTTTTAAAACCCAGTCTGACTGATGTACTTGATTCAAACCATATGTTGAAGGGGCTTGAAAGGTTTCAACAGCATCAACAGACACAGCTGGCCGGCAGCCTGTGATCTCATAGCATGCCATGTTTGCCATATTTTGCTGTGCTTGTTGGCCTTGCCAAAGCCCTACCTCTTCTAACTAATTATTTGACCTCAGATACCAAATCGCATGCTGAGAAATAACCTTCAAAAGTGGTCAGTGTCATTCTTTCCTTTTAGAAAACAATTGGGGGTGGTGAATCAGACAATGTGGTGAGTTTTAGGGATCCACAAGTTCAATGCTGACGTCACAGAACTGGTAAACTTGTAAAAACATCACATGGATGTTATTTATGGGTGCTGTGGAGGGACATCTCTTCAATGTTCACGTACAGTGTTAGCATGAGAATTACAGTCTGCGTTGGCAGTGAGGTGGCCATGGACAGTGAGTTACAGCCAATCTGCCCTCAGCACTGATCATTAACAGTTCTAACACACTGGGACATTAAAGTTTGTTTTACTGCTCCCATCAACAACCATGCAGGGCTATAGACACGTGTTATTGAATTCATATAATGTGAGTTATTAGGCCGTACATCTTGAGTGTCCATGTATATTGCTGTATCTGTCCAGTGTGGTCCTAGAGGAAATAGAGTAGCTGAGGAGATCATATTGGTTAATAAGCAGCTGTGCCATACCTGACCACAGGAGATATGAACAAAAAATAAAAGGTTATTATTATTATTAACACCCCTGGACTGCTTGTCTAAATCCCTGCATCCATCTGAGCATGCTCACACACCTGGTGCAGATAGACTTTGTTCAAAACAATAAATAATAAGCTCACTTTTAGCACTGGGTTTTATCAGCCAATGAAAGTAATGAGATTAAGCTAGTGAAAAAAACATAATTCCTGTGCCCACTCCAGTGAATCAGAGGCATGTGAGTAAGTGGGGAGAACAGCCTTAGATGAGAAGCGGTGTAAGTAATAAAACCAGCCACAGACCAAGTGATGCGGCCCCCATCATTTCCTGTTGGTCTGTTCATGCGCTTTAAAAAATAGGATCAATTCCAGTCTCGGGAATTGCTATTCTTATACCTGCAGGCCTAGCAGAGGGGTTTCAAGAGAATAGGACCCTGGAACAATATAATCCTCCAACTTGACCAACAAAGAAGCAGTGCTGCACCCTGCCTACGCCATGTGCCTGCTGGCCAGTTTTTGCCAACTTTATATTCCCCCAACTTTTGAATTACCTCAGTAAATAAAAAGCTGATCAGTGCCCGTCAAAACCAAAATGACATTTCATCATGAAGTTAGCTGTGGCTTTTCTTGTTAATAAGTAAAATGTAACAAAGGGAAATCTTTTCAACTGCATAACAAAGTCTTGCCACCACTTTTCAAACACAACATTTTATGTGGGATTAATTCTGAATAGTGTTAGGAATCAGTTTGTCTCTACTTGCGTATATGTGAAGGAAGAAAGCAAGACAAACAGGGAGGCATATCAGGAATTGGGAGGTGGATTAGGGTGCAACAGCGTGGTTTGATGTTTAATCACTCCTTATGCGTAAGCTCTTCTAAAGGGGATAGAAAGGCTTTCCAGTAAGCTCTAATGGTAGTGGGATGTCTTCCTGGTGAATCTTGCCTCTGCTGGCATAACACGCTGTGAACCTGCATTTTTTGTTTGCCTGAGAGGTTCCACTGAAGCAGAATGATAGGACAGCAACGGCCAAACATAGCACCTCACTTCCCTCCCTCTCATCTGTCTCTCTCACTCTCTCTCTGGGTCGGTTAGGGTGACTCAGGCGGAGGCACCATGATCGCTTGCATTTTTTTGAAGTTTGAAAGCCCACTTCACATTGTAGATGCACTGTCAGGCCTGGCCTGAAAGCATTGTATTATTGTACCACAATTATACTGCTTAATGACAGATCAGGCTGTTTTTGTAACACTTTAAAGCAAAGAAATAGACAAATAAAATCAGCAGGACCACAGCACATGCCATTCACTATAAAACTGAGGGTCACAATAAAAACTACTGATTGTTTCATTGAGACACATACAGAGACCACCCGACAGGTTCAGAAGCTGTCCACAATGATTCACATGTTTGTGCCACCTGCGTGTTCATGCCACCACTGTCGATGTTAGTGTGACCCTGACGAACAGTGCTATCACTGCGAGGTGACACACTATTCCCATGAGTCCTTGCGTTAAAAACCCAAGGTCTGGAAACATTTCCGCAGGCGGCCTTTCCAAGCGGAGACAGATTTGTACATGGCCATGCTTGTGGTTTGGTGTTATAGCTGCAGACAAACTGAGGACAGATGTGTTTGGAGTCATTTTCACCCCCCCTTCCTCCTCCCCCGTTATCCTCTATTCCCTCCCTCCCTCCCTCCTTCCAGTTCCCCTAATCTGGGACTCATTGTGTCTGTAATAAAGCACAGCTGCACAGATCCTTCTCTGAACCCACTCAGTTCAGCTGATTACATGGGAGTAAGAGGGCTCTCCTCTCACAGAGTCCAGTCACACAGCCATGCTCCCCACATGGTAATGCTCTACTGTTCCCTTAACACAGATATTACATGTGAAAGGGGACGCTTCCTTGTGCTGGACTGATGCCAAGACTAATTGTTCACACCTGATGTTGCATTTCCTCTGGGCAACTGTTACAGTTGCGAGACTGTTATAGCCATTTGTATTTGTAATGTGTAACACAGATTTTGCTCACATGAGGAAAACCACGTTCTTTATGTATATGAACTGTATATAAAATCCATATTTTAGCTTTGCAGATTGCAGATGTGTATACACATTTTTCAGTCCACAGGCATTTTTTAATGGAAAACTGCTTAGAATTAACAAATAGTTTAATGCTGCTCGCGTTGCATTATGTGAATGCGAGACTCCAATGTATTGTGTCAATTTATCGGCTTGGATTGTGTTAAATTGCTTCTGCTCAGAAATAAAAAAGAAGTCATGCATATGAAAGTGAGCAGCCTTAATAGAAAGATGTGTCTCTCTTACAAATTGATGCCGCATTTAGCGTCAGAGGCTGAACTTCTGCATTAAAGAAAAAAAAAACAGTTACAGGGATCAATACCACCCAACATACCAACTTTCCATCCAACTCTTAATAAACAGCTCAAGTTCTCAAAGTCTACTAACTGGCCACAATCAATTTCTATGGACAATGGATTTCTTTGTCTACTGCAAGTTTACAAGTTTGTGTTATCCATTATATATTATAAATATTATTCATTCAGCCTTGAGACACAGACATTAATTGCTTTGCACAGATGGATGTTATACTACCATCCATCAGTAGAATAGCTGGCCTTCTTCCCTTTTTCTATTCCACTCAGTTGATCTCCTTTGAGCACAAACTATGTGTGGAGGAGGGTCAAGCAGGTCAAAGTAAGTTTAGAGCGGGATGCATTCAGCATGTCAGTTGTAGCTTTATCTCCAGGAAACCAACACAGTACAAAGGGATAAGCTCGGTTGACACATTAAGACGCCGTTTGTAAATTCATACAAATGCATGCTTTCCTCTGTGTTTGCTTTCTTCGACTGGAGCAGCACATAATAAGCTGTCATGCGCCTGAAAAGCTGTGTATGTGTTGAATGTGAAAGCTTTTGAGAGGAACATTGGGCTTGTCTTTAATCTTCCCTCTGTGTATTTTTCGTCTTTTTCTTTAAGCGCAGGCTAATTGTGTTTCAAGCAGAATTTGACACGTATTGATTCAAACGTGCGATGGTAAACGCGCACACCCTGTGTATTGGCAGCTGCCCTAATCCCTCTCTTTGAAGAAGCTGCTCTTTCCTTGCTGTCATTGTTTTGAGGTTGGATTTTTATTTTTTTATTTATTTTTTTTTACATTTTTTACATTTTCTCTCCTCCCCAACCTTTCAGAGGAGGCAGGTCTCTAAACCCAGAGACTCTACAGCCTTGGGTTTTCCCATATGTTGTTTTGCTCTTATGAAGGGGTTTAGAGAGAGAGAGAGAGAGAGTGTCTCGTGGTGTGTGGCATAGGGCAAGTGAGTAAAAGGATAATTGTTGGTAGCTGTAACTGTAATGGTCTGCCCACTACAGTGACTCATTTGCTTTGTTTAGCTTGAAAAAGAAGCATTTACATGTCCTCATGGCCTCTTCAGCAAAAGAGTGTTATTTCCTTGTTCTCATAATTCTTTTCTTTGAAATTTAAAATGTCGTATTCCATCCCTCTGGGAATATTTTAACTAATACCACATGAATGTACATTTGTATAATTTAGAGGCTGGTTTAAGCAGGAAGGGTAGAATATGCAGTATATATTTTTTATGTATACAAATCAGTAAATCATTTTTCTTTACTTCGAGAGAGACGCAGAAGCAGCTCCTATCTTACAGTATAATAGTCTTCTCCAGAGGCTGTCAGCCTCATCTTCCTTTGTCTGCCGCTTTGTTTCCCAGCCAAAGAGGATTCACATGCCTTCTCCTTGTCTCTCCCCGTGCCCCAACTTCTCCAAAGGAAAAAAGCAGAGAAGCAGGAATTCCATTAGCTTTGTTCTCAAAAACTCAGCATGAACTTAAGACTGTGCAACACATGACATAATGGCCCCAGAACTCGTCCCAGATCCCCATGTATTTATCTATAGCTTTTATTTTACATCTTAAAGCTGTAGGTGAGTGCATCAAATCCTTCCATGTCTGTTCTTTTTACAGACACTGTGTTGTATAAAATCGCTCATTTTTGTGAATCTGGCTCAAATTGCTGTGCAGTTCTGTTTTGAGCACACAGGAGGATAAAGGAAGATTGTGTGTGTGTGTGTGTGTGTGTGCGCGCACGCATCCATGTGTGCATGGGAAAAAGTGAACAGGAACAGCATGTTTGTGTGTGCGGCTAGGTTTGTAATTGGATGCAGTGAGCCGCATCAGTCTTTACCTGAGCTAGTCATTTGCATGGGTTTGATTGACAACAGAGCTATGCAAAGCAGGCACAAGTGTTATTCCCTATGAAGGTAAAGAGGATGCGCAAACCATGCCTTTTTCATTAGCTATCACTTTCTTGTTAAGTAGTATTGAGTCATTATTGCTAAGAAAATGGTTGAAATTTAATTTGCATAAAGGCATATCAACTCTATCCAGTCACGGTCCGTCTGCTGGAGTGTTTGAGTTTGGCAGATTAGATCTCACCTCGGGTTAAATACAGTGGGCGTTTTCTATACATTTGCTGAAGTCATCAAACTTAATGTACTCAGAAGAATCATTAAAGTCTTTCTTAACAAGCGCAGCAAAGCTAAAAAAGAGGAACATCAGGGAGGTATCAATCAAGAACTCTTGTGTGCTGTGCACAGATCCTTTAAACATAGAAATAAAATTGCCCTCCTATTTCGTGTTGTACTTACGTTTCTACATATAGTTTTAATATACAGGACGTTTTTTTTTTTACACCCATTGTAATAGACAGCTTCGACTTCTAGTCACTTGTGAATGTGTGAATATGGCTCAATAAACAGATAGTGGGAAGTAGTGCATGTAAATTGGAATATTATTCATATTACTCTGTTACATTGCCTTGAATATCACGTGATGTCCTTGCCCCAGTGTGTTTGTTCTGGCTGGTCATTCCACACAAATCCATTTATTCTCCATGTAATGAAAGTTAATGAAAGATGTGTTTGAATATAGTGAGGCGATCAAGATGGTTACATTTATTACCCGACAGAAAGCACTTGTAGTCTTAAAGATTGTTATTAACCATGTGCTGCTGTAATGCTATGCATGGGGCGTGTCACATATGAAGAGAGGGCGCCTACCCCTCTCACACATTATGGTTATTATTTACGGTGGCTGGATCTGCCTCCATCCAGCATTAAATGAACTCCATATCAAGTAATGACACAGGAGGTTAGGCAATTTGTCGGAATTTAATCACGTCCTAATAAACAACTGTGTTAATTTTATAAATATTGAAAACAGACAAATGGCTTCCTCAGTGGTCTCCTGGGAAATGGCTTTGTCTTCTTGAACATTCATTTGCGCAACCTTTGTCCAGTGCAAATCAAAGTTTTAATGAATTGTTTGGTTTGTTTTTTCCCCGTGGTTGTGTCTTTCTGTCTCTTAACTGTTTAACATAATCTGATATATTGCCAAGATACATGCATTTATGACTGTATTCAAGATCAAATTCTTATTCTTAATTGTCATCATCCCAATAGTGATACTCCACCTAATATTTTAGTATCAAATATTTAACTGCTGCTGAAAGGTGGCTATTAAAGGTTGACAGTTGTATGCTTCACAAAGAACTGTAGTATAAAGTTCTCAAAAAAGTATATAAAAAAGATGTGTTGAAATGTCTCTAACCACTCCCGTACTATTATTCATTCCTCAGCTGTCCATCCATATGCCAGAAATGTGGCTAAAAACACAGCTTCCGTTTGTTACTCATTCACTGCACGAATGACAAATATGTGAGCTGTCAGGATGTGATTGATACAATATGTTTCCACCCTTTACTGAAACATGCAATATTTGCACAATAACTGGTGCATTTCTGTCTGGCACCAACCATCTTCAACCGCAGAGACACCAGTCGTGTGTTTTCTGTAGTGATGACAGTTCTACTCTCTTTCTAAAATAAGTGAGTATCTTGTTGCACAGCCTTTAAGTGGTTGTTGATATAATTTCCATAAACATGCACTCCTCGCTCAGTTAAGATGCGAGAGGTACTGTGCCAGTGCTGAGCCTTAACACTGGCCAGCAGTGTTTGACAGATGATATTCACTACAGCTAGAGACAGTGAAGCTGGAGCCTATAGCCTAACTATGCATGATTTAACACTATTAGTTTTCCACTTAGTGAAGGCACAATGGCACATTGACATCATTGCATAAGTCACCTATTCTGTTTTTCCACCCAAATCCCTGGATAACGATTGTCCCCGTGGAACAATGATTGGTGCAGCTCTGTCCAGAGAGATATATTTCTGTGTTTCTTCTCTCTGCAACAAATCACAGACAGGACCCACTCTGCTGCTGTGATTAAAAAGTCTTACAAGACCCAGTGAACATGCCAGCAAAGGTTACCTCACCACCGGTCACTGCCTCCTTCTTTGTCTCTTTGATTTTTATGATGGTATTTTGACAGAAATGATCAAGGGGAAGAACTAAATAGCTTTGAGTCTGTGCTTTTGAGATCAAAAGGACCTAATAATGTCAAATTACAGGTTGCACTGAGGCAGTTTTAGTGCCAGGCCCTCGTGATCAGCCTCTTCAGAAAACATCAGCTCAGCTTAGAGCCAGAGACAAAGGGGCTCATAGTGATCAGCTGACGTAGCCATTGGCTGCTTTGCTTTTGCTTTTATACTTCTCTTTTGTCTTTTGTCTTGGACGTCTTATGAACACCAGCCTTCAGATATATTTATGGAAGATTTACCTGTATACTACCAGCTCTTTCATCTGATTTAAGCAAATTCCTCATTACATACACAAATATATAGGCAATATACATATATAAGCTTGTGAGAGCCAGACTTAATTCAATTCATTAAATGGATGTGGTTTTCTTACTTAATTTTAATTAATGTGTCTGAGTGAATCTGACTGTGCTTAATACCTCTTTTAACTAACGTTCTTGTTTTCATCACAGCGGATGCATAATAAATGAAAGAGATCAATACCTGATGTTTAATATTTATGGTTATTTCTCACCCAACGAGAGCTTCAGAGATGAGTTAACTTTCTGTCCAGCTGAAAATGCCTGCGACGCAGCAGCGCTGGAACAGCACCGGGGCACAACAGAGATGGATGTGCCGTGCAGTGGAGCATCCCCTAAAATGTGTATTACTGCGGTGTATGGTCGCCAGAGAATGACCTCTGTAATACAGAAACAATAAAAAGTGATGCATGTGGACACCTTAAATGGATTATTATTCACAGTCTGATTTCTAAAAGACATCTCGGTGTCTCAACCTGCCTCCGGCCTCCAACCTCACACAGATTACTTAATTTTATCCCTACCTGCTTTTGTTCTCCACCCCTTTCTCTTCCCCTCCGTTAATTATGAAAGCATTTGTAGATTGAACAAAGTGACCAATGCCACTAGTCAGAAGGTGAATTAGGGTATAGAGAACAATTAAAACCCTGTAACCTTTTTATGAGAGGACAGAAGGAAGGTCAAAGAATAGCTGTTATGGTTATGAAGTTCAATGCCTCATTTCGTAGAACTCCGATTTACATCTGAGAGGTTCTACAGGGGCGTTGTAGACTATAGGCTTAGAGATTTAGAGACAGGAGACTACATTGGCATTATGGTCACATTTACCTAACACTTAGCCCCATCATAATCTACAGTAATTAAGTTTCATTCTTATAAAAGTATCAATTATTGTCCTTTGAACTTTAAGGAGGACAGTGAAACATGGATTATCTATCTATCTATCTATCTATCTATCTATCTATCTATCTATCTATCTATCTATCTATCTATCTATCTATCTATCTATCTATCGTCATTTTAGTTGTATTTACCAGCATATAAATATGATGCTTTTCATAATGAGCTTCACCTGTCAGCATTCACAGCTTTTCTGAAAGACATCATAAAGAGTTAAGAGTTTGACATCCTGGTAATGTGGTCAGTTTAATACCCCACTAAAGCCTCCGTATCAAACCGCTCGTCTCAATAACTCGCTGAACAAAATCCCAGTAGCTATGCACTGATAACTGCAGAAGGATGTAGCTTAGCCTTATCAGCTCTTGGCTCCAGTGACACAGTAATCCACACAATACTCAGCTGTCATTGTACTGGAAAACACAGAATCATTTCATTTACCCAACAAAGGCCTGAGAATAATTGTGATGTCCCCCTGCGCTTTCCCCTTCACTACTAACTCATTGAAATTGCTAATTTTCAAAGGTCAGATATTACTTATTCAAAAGAGCCCAACTGTCGTCATGCATTTTTTTCTTCTTTGCAGAAAAACCTGTATTGCCAATGGAATAAGAGGCTTTTACTGATTGTCAGTTTAGGAAGATCACAGCAGCCGGTTGCGTTCAGCTAGCTCTTTGCTCACTCAGAACTCAGCAGGTATCTACTGAGCATGTAGTTGATGTGTAGGCAAGAGGCAGTGGAGCCAGTGGAGAGACGGTAATGGTAGTTTCCTTGAGTCTAATCATTGCTGAGACACAACAGAGGACCTTTTGTACGCAACAGGAACAGAAGCGTTGGCACTCTGAAGGAAATGGAGCTAACTCTTTGCCAGGTGGGGGTTCTGCTTACCTTGGAATTGTCCTTTTTAAATACAAAGTTTGTCAAACATGGTTGTGGTACCCTTGGAGAGCAAATGACCAAGTGTTAAGAATAGCGAGAATACGTCAAAACAAATGAGAATAGTTTCCCTCTCCTAAGGGCCAGTTTGTTAGATAAAGGGACCTCTGTTTGAGGTTGAGCAAGCTCATATGGCTATAGCCGCTCAGACTTCCATGCTACTTAAATTTCTCAGTGTAGGGAAGGTAGTATTAATACGTTTTTTGAGGGCCTCTTCATAAATTTCTAATTGAGGCAGCAGTTTTAGGGAGGAAAATAGCTCGATAACGATATGCATAAACTACACAAACCAAGTGTTGAGGGAATGGTCACTGCAATCAAGCTAGGAAAATGAGCCAGCTGCTTGTTAAATGTTTGTATGCTCTGATGAAATTCCTCTTTAGTTTTCTTAATTGCTAGAGACACTGAACAGAGTACAAACACTGCATGTTTTTTTCATGCAAATCCCTTTACATATTTTAGGCCCAGCTATAAATGCATGGAATGCTTTGCGCGTTTGAAGTGCAGTGCATTAGTAAAACGCCTTCAAGGGCTTAGTCTGGCAAAAGGCAGTATCATCATTCCCAGATCCAAGCTTCAGCTACAAACAGTACCCTATTTTCTGAAAACAGAAATATACCTCCATCTCTGCATCTCAGCTTCTTTAAATAAATGGATATTTAGAAATGATATAGCATTACCTCAAGTACCACCACTGCTCCTCTAACAAGTCTGGTTACTTTATTAAAAGGGACTGATGATGCTGTCACAACCCCAGATTTATTGAATTTCTAGTTTTAAATATCCATAGTTTATACATTTGTAGAAAAATGTAAATGCATCTTTATGGATTGCATCAGATCAGAGAGCAACTAACCAATAATTTTCCATTGGAAGACATACTAAAAAAACAATAATCTTGCATCTTAAGCATCTATATGGAAATAGCCATTAGTGTGAAGAATAGGATGTAATATGTTGCACAATAGCGTTTGTTCGCTTACCAGCCTCGAAGCTGTAGAATATGCATTCATAATGATGGCAATAGAAAAAGAAGTACAGTTGCAGAGACAAAATAATATATGCATGTACAATTACGCATAGCAAGCAGCCATCTTAGTTTAAAAAGCATTAGTGTATTGTGCTTTTAGCAGTTTGTGCAATAATTGGGCAATTACAGAATATGCTGTGAAGGGTATTTTTGTGGTCGGGCACAAAGTCTGCATGCAGAGAATGTTGACCTTAATTTGGCGTGTTATCCCCAATTTTGGACTGGATTAGAATTTCATATCACAGCAGTTTGAATTGAGGTACCAGAGTGCGAGCTCTACTGGGGCTTAACAGGATCTTATAAACAGTGGTGCTGGCATGGATGTCTCACACAGCACATTCAGTTGGAGCCTCTGCTTCATATTGCATTGTCTCATCGCCAGTGCAGGCCACTGTACTAAACCTGGTCACATTCATTTGTGAATAATGCATTTTGTCAGGGGTGTTGTACCATTTGCCAGGGTTGGGTGGGGGGGATTGCCACGGGTATTTGTCTGGGTCTGCATTTATCCACAGCGACTGATAAAACACCTTTGCTGAGTATTTCTCAACTGTCAGCGACCTCACTTCCCGGAAATGAATGATTGTATATTGGGATGATCTCACATGAGAGGCTTCAGTCTTGTCACATTTGCGGCACATTAGAGGGACTTTCAGTCTCCTCACTTGCAGCCAGTGTATTTGGCAGGCTGGCATAAAAGCTGATATTGTGGAACATTTTCTTTGCGTCCGTGCAGCCACGGAGTCCACATTCCACACTCCAAATTAAATGTATCTCTCTCTGCCTCTCCCTATCTCTCTCTAACTATTTGTGTCTGTCTGAGTTAGAGTTATCACGTGATGGAGCAGACAATAGAGAGGCACTCTGGCGCTACGGAGAGGTTAGCCGGGGTTTTTGTGTTGCTTGTCAGTGAGGGGGGGTGCATCTAAGCTGTGAATAGGATCATTGAGTTGGAGGTAATTTTGGGCCCCGGTGCAGGGCATTAGTTGGCCAGGCCTTTCTGCTGACAGGCCTGTTTCTCCCCCTCTCCCTCCCCCTCTTTTTTTTTAACCCCCAACCCCCAGTCCCCCTCTGCTGCATCGGCATTTCTATCCAAACCAAAGGCCTTTATCGTGGTGCCCATGACGACATGTCTGATAGGGCGTGGCAGCCAAGATCTGTTTTAGCTCTGTACCTTGGGGAGCCAATGCATCTAGATATAGATAAGTTGCTGCAGCCAGGGTTTAAGCGGTGCCACTCTACACATTTCTGTGGTTTTATAAGCCACCAGAGTGTGTCTGATAAATGAATAGACACATGCTGGACATTCTCATTCATTATCATTGGAAATGGTCGTGCCTGCTGGGAGTTTGTGTAGTGATTGCCGTGGGGGCTGACTGTTGAAGGGCCTCTCAGAGGTGTCCTGATGGCCAAATTTCAGACAATGTTAAAGAGATGGAGCTCAGCTCAACAAGAGGCTTGGGCTAAAATAACTCGCAGGGGGAATGCTGCTGTCAAGTGCACTGTCAGTAGGACAGAGAATGGAAACACATGGGCTGCACCTTAAATGCATTTAGTGATGGTTTAAAGTAGTGATAAATAGTGAGTTAGTAGCATAAAATTTTACTTAAAAATGTTTGGAATGAAACTAGCTGAGCCAGGTTGACATCTATAGTCTATAAATTACTTTTTTAAGGTCAGACACATCCGTGTTACATTGGTGGTTTCCTGTTACTACTTATTGACAAAATGCTGACTGGAATGCCCCTAAATAAGAGGGGGAGAGGAAGTGACCGAAGTAGTGCTACTGGAAGAATGCAGAAGTAGACTAAAACATCTGACAGTTCCTTTTAACCATTAACAAGATTCCCAAACTCATACCCCCAGGAATTTTCTTTCAACTTATTTAAATAATTGATAATGGTTATTCTCATTATCATATAATCTGCTGGTTATTTTCCAAATGAATTATTATAATATATAACTTGGTCTTTGGTCTGTAAAAATGTCAGACATTTGTGAGAAATGACCATCGCGTGTGTGTGTGTGTATGTATGTATGTATATATTGCTGGTTTTATATTTTTGATTCAAAAAATTATTCAATTATCAATATAGTTGCAATTAATTTTCTGCTAATTGAGGAATCATAATCGTTTCAGCTCTTTTTACATTTGCTGAATAACATTATATAGTATTAGCACCATAGTCAGAATAGTGTGAGCGAGACATTACCCACCTCCCAAGTGAGATTCTTAAATCTATGGACTGTCTTCTCCTGTATTGTGAGTTATTTTGACAGTCCCTCACTCTGTATTCTACCTCTGTCTGAGTATCTGCTGACTTGGGCTGGCTTGTGATTGCCTGAAGGCTTTGAGTTTACAGGCGGCTGGCTTTAAGGCAAAACCTTCAGAGAGAGAAGGTCATCTATCTGATGTCAGCTTTGCCAGGTTCAAAGAGAAAAAAAAACTAATTGGTCAAGGGTAATTTAACAAAGGCAGCCAGGAAGGAGATGGTCAATATCAAGTGTATTCTAGTACAGAAGAAAGATCTTGTCATCTTCCATCTTCATTATTGGAACTCCTGCAATACTGTTTCACCTTGCGTGCTGTTAAGAAATATTTAGATTAATTGCAATTCTTCAGGTAAAAAAAAGTCCAGTTTGCAGTGCTGTTTTCTTGTTTTGTCAGTCTTTAAATCTTTTAGCAGTAGCTGTAATGGAATGCAGCACATGGTCCTTGCAGAAGATTTGTTCTCCCTTTGGGTTTTGATAAAGTAGAGCAAGATTACATTTTCATTCATCAGGATGAATACATTGTGATTACACTGCATGTCAATTTCCAAACTTTCTTCAGGCAACCTCATATTTTTTATTCCCTTCTCTCTCTCTCTCTCTCTCTCTCTCTGTCTCTCTCTCTCTCTCTCTCTCTCTCTCTCTCTATCTATCTATCTCTCTCTCTGTTTCACTTGCAATCTACTGCTCACATTTGAAAACATGCTACTATGTATAGGGCGCTTGCGCTGGTATTTGGATTTGTCCACTCTTCTCTTTAGCCACATTCACTTTTCAATAATAGTTTTTCTTTATTAAAGGACGGTTTGCCTTCCTTTCCCTGCTGCAGCCATTCTGCCTTTAGTTGCTCACTTAGAGAACAGGTCCATCTTTGTCAGTGCTGGGACCAAGGGCATTTACCTGAAAACATCTGCTGTTACAAGCAGCAAGAAAAGTGTTAAATTCACCACTGTCATCACTGAGAGATTTATTAGTAGTAGGGTGTGGTGCACTTTAGGACAATTGATGGCACATGTTTGGGTGATACTATTAAATTAAGCCTGGGGGTTAAAATTATGACTTCCTTTAGAGCCTGAACTGATCTACTGCATCCTCTCCCCAAGCCCAGAGGAACCCAATGCACTCTGCGAGTGCAGATGATACTCTGAAGACATCAGTGGGTCCCTAAGGTAGCAGCACAAAGGAAGATTAGGCACCCTCCTTCAAGGCTTTTGTTAAGTAATTCCACATCTCTTTTAATAATTCAAAGCAGCACCAGCAGAGCCTCCACACAAACAATATATGGTAACGCTGTGATCTCAGTGGCCGGTAGGAATTTTTATCTGCTGTTTTGTGTTCAATAAACATAAAGGGCGGGGGGCTGCCAAAGAAACACACAAAAGGATCACACAGTGAAACGCTTAGGTGTTGAGGTGTGTGTGTGTGTGTGTGTGTGTGTGTGTGTGTGTACATGTAGGAGCTACGTAGGCTGTGCTGTGCTGTACTGTCACTCACTCGTAACATGAACTGGTGTTGTACCACTGCCACACTTGGGACTCGAGCCCCCATGAGCCACCTGTCTGCTGTGTATGCATGCGTGCGTGTGTGAGTTTCAGTTTTCTGTGTGAACATGCTGATGAAATAAACATCACACGCACTTACTTCCGTCTCTTGAGAAGCTGAGGATCGGTAGTCATCCGCGGAAGGCATCCCTGTATGTCATGGGGGACAAAGCTAGCATGCGATGGCCGCGGAGCTGGAAATAAAATAAGACTTCTCTAGCAGATTTAAACACGTTTATACATGCTGTATATATTTTCTCAAACCCAAACACAGCGGGGCATTTAGACAGTCTAATTTACACACTGGGCTTTAAATGTAATGTTTTGGGTTTTAGGGTTCTTCTTTAATAGCCCTTAAGGGGCACACTTCCCTTTTTTCTTCAGTTTTCTCTTCCTCTAACTCTCTCCTCCACTGCACCTGTTTTGAGCAATACCTTTGGGGCACAGCTTGAAGTGAATAATGTATGAGCGAGAAGGAGAATCAGAAAACCTTTGTGAACCTTCTGTCTGTCTTCCACCTCCTTTGTCTCCAACTCTAGTTTGTTTTTCTAGGTTTCTCTGTCACCATTGGGCTAATCGTTTTACTTAATCTGTCCGTCTCTTGTCTCTTGCAGTGAGGTTTGTCGGCTGTGGCCGAAGTGGTCTGGTGCGGTTTGAATGCAGTAACCCATCTGACTTCCGGATAGAGGCAGACGGAGTAGTTTATGCTGCCAGGAGCATTCAGCACTCTACACTCCCTGCATCACCATTGCTGATCAAGGCCAGTGACACCACCTCTCAGCAGCAATGGGTGACCCAAGTCAGACTGATGCCCTCCACACACTCCAGCCAGCAGGTGAATATACCTTAACCACTTCCATAACATTTCTGATTTGTTTGTGGATTGTCTGACTGATGTTACTGCCATAGAAAGGTGGAATGATCAATTCTCCCCTCGCATTAGATAACTTATGCTTATTAGGTACACTGCACATTCACAGATGGCTAGTTCCCTAAATTGTAGCAGGTGTTCCGAGAGACTGGATGGATGCTTGCTAATTAAAACTTAATGTGTCAATTCACTAGGAGCACAAACATATACTCAACACGGTCAGTAGGTAGCAAGAGCAGATGCAAAATAGCTCCTCGTAAAGTTGATTTCAGTGAGCATGCCTTGTGATTGTGAGGTTATTGCCTTATCATCCAAAAGGGGACGCACCTCTTTCAGTGCTTTGGAAGACGGGAAGCATCTGTCTGAGCTGTAGAGTGCTGCTCTCACCGTTCCGCTGGACGTGTTGTGCAGTCATCTGCAATTAGTTAGAATGACCATGTGCTCATATGTCAACATTGTGGTTGGCTGAGGATCAGAGGAAGTGCACAAAAAAAGCACTGCACATGTCCTATCTGTCTGCTTTGTAACCAGGAAATGAAAAGAAGCTCTAAAGGCTGTGTTATTGTAGAGGTTTTAACTTCAGTGCCAGTGGATTATGTGATCCTTCTCAATTAGATAATATCTGTTGCTTTAAACTTACAGGAGTGATGCTACACACACACACTCTCACACACTCACACACACACACACACATGCACGCTATTCTCAACTCTGTGTGCTGCTCTCTATCCTGACCCAATCTGCAGGGTTATAAGTGAGCCTTTATGTGCATCTGTTAATAATCATTGCTGTAAGATCTCAGATCATTAGCCTTCTGGTGTCTTAATGAACACCCCCAAATGCGGTAATCATGTTTGCTTTACAAAGACCAATGTGCGTTTCTTTTGTATCCCTGTGATACACTTTAGCAAGTGGCTACAAGTGGCCATTTCTAAATGTGCCGCACAGCAGATAATCTCAGGAAAGGCGGGTGTCATATTTTATGTGGGTGCAGATTAAAAGTTAATACTGACAGTTATGTGTAGTTAACTGTCAGTGCTGTGGGTGCAGTGGTCTGCTGGGCTGAAATTAAACTTGTAGCCGGTAATGATTTCATGGCTTTCCAAAACACCATCGTTAGCCACTGACACTCATTTACTATAGGGACTCCTGCAGGTATGTGATTTTAATGATACCATCAGTCACTGTTGTCAGTTGGTCAAAGGCAAATGCATACTTGTCCCAAACAGGTAAACATTCACTTTCAGAAGGGTTTTTAGTTTTTAAATAAAAGTCAGAACCTCACATTGGATGTACATGTGTATAGAAATTATCAGATGTATCATCAGCAGCCAAACTCTGATCTGTATCTGCAGAAAGCTCTTGGGTTTGCCCTGATTTGTCCGTAATGAAATCAAGGGATTGACTTTGCCGTATATTGCACGTGTATGAGGTCACAAGCGCTTGTCTTCCCCACAGCATAATTATTGTCATGAATCATCACGCATCTCTTAATCACATCAGTGATTACATTTTTTATTAGTCCATGAATGCGGCAGCCTTGGGGAAACACTTTAATCAATGACAACCAAACAATATCCTCATTAACATGAGAGTGTTCTTGCCCACTATCTCCACCTCGATTAGAACCTCGGCTCCACCGCAGTCCGTGAGGAGAAAACGTTTCAGTGTCTAAGAGAGAATTTCTCTAAAAGGGCAAATACACACATGCCTAATCCTTCCCACGCACCCACAAACACTCAGGCCATCACTCAGCTTAACACTCTCCTGGACTCTGAAGTAGACTCCTAGTCAGAAGACGGAGAGGGTTCAGAAAGGGTGGATGGGTGCAGACCAGCGCACCAGAGATAGATGTGTGTGGGGCTGAACAAACCCACCGTACCATTCATCATTCCAGACACAGGTTGCAAATAATTACTGCTCTCACTCGAGCCCATTTTAATAGGGTAATAGATATTTCTGAAGCATGCTCCTTTGCTATCTGTCCTCTTGCCTCTCTGCATTTCCAATGTGTGAAAGCAGTATAATCGGATTTCAAACATGATTAGTGGAAGCTCTCCGACAGCTCCCCAGATGTTAGAGGAGGAGGAGTGTGGGATATGGGTCACGTTATAAGGTGGCAAAGTGGTAATTAATTTGTGTTTGCATAGGACACTTTGTAGTAGTTTGTAGGACTTGACTACCTCACAACCAATCAACATTCAGATGATTACAGGCAACAGTAGGGAAGATACTTCAAGGGATATGACAGTGCCATTGAAATCCAAGCTATCATTCATTGACATTGACACATTTTACATATTGTTTTTCTGTTTTCCTTCCTGCCTTGTTTTGTTCAAGGTTATTTTAACTTTCTCTGGCACTACTTCAGTCTCCTCAGTCTCTGGAGCAGCATAGGCAATTTTAGCCATCTGTGTGTTTAGTGTCTGGCTTGCAGGTACCATCCTCCTTTGTTTCAAATCTCATTCATTACAGGCGAAGGAGGATGGCAGATCCATTATGGTAGCTGGTCTGTCTGTGTGGGTGCATTTTATCAGGACATAAGAAGAGGTCTGCCATTTAAAGCAAACTGGCGCTGGCGGTGTGCGGCTGCTGCCGTTGCCACACCAAAGCGCTTCAAAGGCATATCATCGCATGTTGTACTGTAGATATTTTAAGCTACAAAGAAAGTCACAAAAGAATGGATTGTTTGATTGAACACACATTTTGAATAGTTATTAAATGACATTTGGAAGAGCTTATTGGATTTTGCAGACAATGGGAGCCTGTTTCCTTTTATCACCACATCAATTTCCTTTTGTATAACCAAAAGGGAAGAGTCATCGGTCAGCCTGCAATAGTTGTTGAGATATTTCAGTCTGTGGTGGACCGCCTGACCAACCAGCATTGCCATCCAGAGAGCCATGGCGCTAGCGTGGCTAAAATGCATGTACTCATATTTTACTGCTTAGATACGATCACTACCCAGCTCTTGAACTCAATCATTTCCTTTTCACAGGCCCAGGAAGTTGCTGTCCCTCCAGTCATGTCCAAGGATTTGAAGGAAATAGCGTTTCCATCGCGAAACGCATACAGCCAACTCAAACGCATGAAGAGAGACTGGGTCATCCCCCCAATCAATGTCCCAGAGAACTCACGAGGCCCATTCCCGCAAGAGCTTGTCCGGGTAACGTAGCCCACCCAAGCACACACACACACACACACACACACACACACACACACACACAAACACACACACACACACACCACTCTCATAACTTCAAAGAAAGTGCCTTTTGCTTGATATGACAACCTTGTAAGTCCCCGTTGCCCTGAGCTCCCACTCAGAGGGTCACAGACATGAGACTTATGCCTTCAACAAAATGCTTCATATTTACAGCACTTTGCTAAAGGTCAGGGCTCCTTTTTTCTGCTGTATTATTTATCTTTTGTTTCAGGGGGAAGTCGGTACAAATGTAACCTGGCATTATTTAGAAGCAGAGAGATATCTGAAGTGCTCACCGCACATTTGTTCCTCTGTTGCCTGTTGAGATATTATATATACTCCTTTTATCATGGCTCAAGGACACACACAATGCCCAATTCATTTGCATCAATTCTCTGGTCAGGGATGGGTGTGGGTGGCTGACAGAGGACAAGCAATACTCGGGACAGCTAAGAAGTAGATCCTTTTTCAGCATATTAAGCTTAGTTCCTTACAAAGTGTTAAGTCCTGTACAGGCTATTTGTGTGTATTATATTTAATCCGGCCATATTAGAAGAGATGTTTCTGGGCTTTCGTGGATGATATTAGGATGAGGAAATACTCTGTTTGCTCAGCATGGATCCAGGGTGTAGGCACAGAGGGTCTCGGCTTACATGGCAAACAAGATAGACAGCACAGCCGAGACATATCTTCAATACTACAGTGACACGCACACTCTTTATATGCACTCTTTTACTTACACAGCAACCCATTTTTAATACTAATACTGATTGGTGCTGAGATAAATCGATAAGTCAATAAGTCAAGTCAGTAAACAGGAAGTTTTATAGCGACTTTAATAAATAATTGAATAACAAAGAGTGTAGCTTCTCAAATGTGGGATTTGGGTATTGAATACTTTTGGATTTGACTGTTGATCAGGAAAAAACATCTTAAGACATTTCCTGTGGCTCGAGGTACTTTTTTATATTTTTTTTACTGTTTAAACAATTTATAATTAAAAACTAACAATTGATAAAATGTAACTCTGATGCATTCTGTAATTATTAGTACTAGATAAATTGGCCAATTGGACCACATCTGCTTATTGCAGATAAATCGGTATAGGTATATATGTCCACCAATAAGTAAGTAATCACACACACATAAACTCTAAGTACATAAATCACCAAATTTAAGGGCTCTTGTTTTTTGTGTGGCAATGTTTTTTTATGTTATGTGTAAATGTAAAGAAAAGGAATATCAGTCGATATTTTATTATCAGAAATGACCTCAACCTCAAAAATCTAGTATTAGTCCGGGTATTGTTAGCATTGTTTTGAAGCTTTCATTACACCCACAGATCCGGTCGGACCACGACAAAAACCGGTCCCTCAGATACAGTGTGACAGGTCCTGGCGCTGACCAGCCCCCCACCGGCATCTTCATCATCGACCCGATCTCTGGAGAGCTATCTGTCAACAAGCCCCTGGATCGAGAGCACATCCCCAACTTCCATGTAAGTCAGACACAACAGTTTATGAAAAAAACCCTCTTTAAAGATATCCTTATCATTTGCAAGTGGTGTTTCCAGCCTGCTTTATCAAGAGAAATGTGTTCTCTCTGGCGGTGCTGTACATTCCTGCCAGTTGGCATGTGCTCAAGGGTCATGTGTAGCCTTAACAGTCTCCTCAGACTCAATAAAGACTGGGGTCTCCCAGGAAATCTGACTTATCCGTCTGAGAATTTAAAGGATTTAATGTGATGTTTTTGAGTGAAGTGAAGTGTGTGCTAGATACATTATGATAAACTCCAGCTTCCTCAGAGCTGCTTTATTCATTAGTGGTTCTCCCATTAAATTGCAATGGTCTTTAAATTGTATATCTTAGTTTTTAATGTTGTTTTTTCATGTGCTTTAACACAAACTGGAAGACATCAAGCAACAAGGTTGTAGTTAGAATGAAATGACAGACTTCAACATATTAATCTATCAGAGTCTACTTACTTGATCTTTGAAGGTCACAAAAGACTTTGACAACAAAAAACCCTCACAAATGTCCATAAAGGTTCAATTTAAGCTGCATACTGTTCACATCCTGTGTATTTTCAAAATGTACTGTATTACCTTTATTTATTTGAGAGCAGGAATGAGTGGGATCAAAATGTTGATGTATCAGTAAGTCGAAGGTAAGGCCTCAACCTTGCAGTTGTTTGTATGCAGGAAAGATGCAGTTGAAGTACAAAAAAATGCAGCAGATCAGAGTTGTTTTCGTAAAACAGAACTGAACCTGTGCTGACCCAGTGTAGGCAACAGAACTGAATAAAATTAGAATGAATCTGTTTCAAGAGAGAGAGAAAGAGAGAGAGAGAAAACTGCAGCTAAAACTCTTGTGTTTCTGTGGACTCTGGCAGGTATCTGACTAAATCTAATCACTTGTTTCTCTTTTGCCCTGCACATGATGGAGCTAGTTGTGGGAAAAATGTGTTCTTTATAAAAACGGAATTCCTCTCTTGGTCACGCTGATGTGAATAAAGAGGATTTTCTGAACTGTTTGCTCTTCTACATACAGTACAACCTTTTCAGTGATGGTTAGCAGGGTTGATTATCACAGCAGTTCAATGGGTGACATCGAGTTTGTGGTTTGTCCCAATATATTGTTTGCACAGTTGAGAATCGTCCTTGCTTGAACAGTTCTACAGTCCAGATGTGTTTGTGTTTCCAGCTGAGAGCTCATGCAGTGGACCTGAACGGCAACCAGGTAGAAAACCCTATTGACATTGTGATCAATGTGATCGACATGAACGACAACAGACCCGAGTTCACTCATCAGATCTGGAACGGCACGGTTCCAGAGGGTTCCAAGCCAGGTAACGTAGCACCTAAAGCCAAGCGCAGCATCACACTGTATGAGCAACCGATCGCCTGTAGTCTGAGCCTCCGCCTTCACATGCTGCTGCAGTGTTAGCAGATCAAACAGCATTGATGGCCTTCCCGGGGTGGCCGCTTTGTTAACTTTACTTCTGCTGTATTAAAGCGGTCTGTGGTATTTTAAGATCACAAGAAAGAATATTGGATGTCTATATTGCAAAGCTATAAATCTTGTAGTGTCAATATTGCACTCAACTTCTGTCTTTTGATTGGCAATAAAAAAAGAAAGAAATGGAGAGATGACTTAGTATGAAGTATTTGCATCTGATCTCTGTCTTTCTATTCCATAGGAACATTTGTTATGACAGTCACGTCTGTTGACAAAGATGACCCCAAAACAGCTAATGGGATGCTGCGTTACAAGATCCTGTCTCAGAATCCCGAGAGTCCGACTTCCAACATGTTCACCATCAACAATAAAACAGGAGGCATCATTACAGTGGCGGCAGGCCTGGACAGAGAGGTGTGTGACACATTATCTTTGTGGTCTTTCTTTTCTCTCTTTCTCTTTACCTTCTCATACTTCAGTTTATGACTTTCTATCGATTTCATACACCTTAATGTTTTTGCCTTTCCCTTTAAGTGTTTGTGAATGAAGACTTATAATAAAGTGATTGACTTTCATTAGCACGGCCATCCATTATATAAATACATTTTAGTCGTCTATTTGCTGCCTGTTGTAGATGTATAACATACATATCCATTTTCCATGTTAATTTAAATGGGCTGTGCATTTTTTTAAAAAATATAATGACAAAACGCAGCTTGAGTATATTTGCTAATATCCAGACTGTCTGAGAACTAATGAGCCAAAGTGAATTTTGCTGATTACCAACTAAATGAGAAGTAGAAATGGACTTAGGCTGTTTCACACTTATTTACTCTTACAAGGAGGCCGCGTGCATCACTGAGCAGCTAAATGTTTCCCTTCCTTCATTCTCGCCTTCTCCGTCTTTCTGTCTCTGAAGCAGAAGCTTTACTTGCATTTTATTCCTCTCTTTCCCGTGCTATAAATGCCACTACTCATGTCATTTAATTGGATCGCATGGCTGTTTGAGAAAATAAATAAAATAATATAGAAAGCTGGAGCCAGTTGGTGCAATTCTAGTGAGGGCAATCTGGCTAGGTGGCTGCTCAATCACTTCCGCCCTGGGGCCGCCGTTTTATGTCCGCCAGCCGCCACCATGAAAGTAATTTGCCCGACTCTCATTACCTAGCAACTGGTCCGTCACCTGAGTGGCTTTTAATGTGAAAAGAGTCTTTTGTTAGCTTCATGATGGTGTACATAGCAGAGGTGCAAGTTTCATACATGCACTTGCAAATACACATAGCCCATAGAGAATAAATGAGATTTATATAAACAAAACTCACCATTAATCATTTTAATTAAGAAGCTAGCCAGATCGGATTTGTTTCATTTTTGTTGAACACATTAATACTGATGTTACCAGCTTAGTAGGGACACAAGTCTATCGCAATCTCAAACAATAGTCCAGAAATAAATCCTACCATAGAGTAACAGATAGGGTAGGTAACATAGCTATTATTACCAGGGTATTGTATCGGAGTGCACTAAATCACACAGGTTTACCTAATATGGCCACAGAATTCATTCAATTGTTCAAAGATCAAAGAATTGTGATTTAATCCTGCTCTTGCTTCTCTTCCCTTTCCCTCTAGAAAGTGCCTCAGTACACGCTGATCATCCAGGCCACTGACATGGAGGGCAACCCCATGTACGGCCTCTCCAACACGGCCACCGCTGTCATCAGAGTCACCGACGTTAATGACAATCCACCAGAGTTTACTGCTGAGACGGTAAGAAACAATATCATATCTGAGACATCAACACAGCAATAGCGGAAGGATAGCACCACAAGGACCCCTATTTCACCCCAATGTGGATATATGCACTCAACTGTCAGTTCTGCTCACTTACCTAGTTCTGCTTGCCCAGCATTTCCGAAGCCATACAGATATACAAGTAGCCAGCCATGCGTGAAGTGTTACATCCCCCTCCAAATGTTGACACATGCAACTACGGGGATGTCTGCCTGAGTGAAAGAGGCACTTACTGTGCTCGCGAATCACTGAAATTTGAAATGCTACTGTTGCGCTATCAGGGGAGGACAGGGGATGAGATGACCATGACGACATGATAAGTTACCTTAGATGTCTATTTACCCAAGATTGGTCCTGCTGTGCTGTGTGAGGCTGGGCCCGGTGTATTTTTCTGCTGCCACAGCAGTATCACTAACAGCTCGCTGCTCTGTACCTTCATGGTTTATTCATGCAGTTTTTCGGCGAGGTGCCTGAAAACCGTGTGAATGTCATTGTGGCCAACCTGACGGTGACTGACAAGGACCAGCCCAACACGCCCGCCTGGAATGCTGTCTACAAAATCACCGGGGGCGACCCCACCGGCAGGTTCTCTGTGCCCACTGATCCGACCACTAACGAGGGCCTGGTAACGGTCGTCAAGGTAAGGCCTCCTCTTCAAACTCCGCCCCTTTAATCCCTTGGAGATGCATATTTTGTTTCGGGGGTTGGTTGATCTGTGAGGGTATGTTTATAACATACATTGAACTTGATAAAAGTGAAGATGAATCTTATGTTGCTCCCTATTAATGAAGAGAGCAAGCTAATAATCCATTTTTGTAAAGCACTCAGGGGACTAGTACTGATAAAACTGAAGATCACTGCAGCAGATTTGTCACATATATTACTTTTTTTTTTTTTTTACAATGAGTAAGAGCTGCACTACTTACAAATTCTCAGCTTTAATTAAGCGTAAATTTAAATGAGTAATACATCATTAAAATTTAGGACACAACTTAAAAATTCAGAACACGTTTCAAATGAAACTCTTACGCCAGCTCTCTTGCTGTTTTGTACCCTTAAACTGGTCACAAAAGGATACAGTCTCTTTATCTCATATCACTGCGTATTGTGAGCTTTCACAATAAGTTTTCAGGCAGAGGAAGAAAAAGCTTTAATTCGTTGGGTTGCTCTCTCACAAAGTTTCATATTACCAAAGATGCAATGTGATTTCGTGTGATTTTTTTCCTGCATTTTGATGTATGAGTCACGCTCTATATACACTCTCTTACGGTTTTCCAGCCTATCGACTATGAAATCAGTAGGACGTATGTGCTGACAGTGGAAGCGAGGAATGAGGTTCCCCTGGCCAGAGGCATCCACTCCCCTCGTCAGTCCACCGCCACTGTCTCCATCAGAGTGATAGATGTCAACGAGAGTCCCTACTTCGAGCCCAACCCCAAACTCATTAAACTGGAGGAGGGGATGATGCCTGAGTCGACGCTGACCACCTTCACTGCGCAGGACCCTGATCGCTTCATGCAGCAAAGCATCAGGTAGATTTTACAGTAAAAAGGAAAAAGGAGGTGGTCGAGTGCTGTCTGATTGAAACGTTACACACCTTCAAAGGAAGTCCAGTTAACAGACTTGAAGAAAGACTCCAGTCTGTTAAGTTAGATTAATTTCCTAAGGTGTCTGTTTTCCCTTTAACAGCACAGATGTTGAAATCACACGTTTTATCACACATTTAGCTAAAATGATTGGCAACAACAGCAATGAGGTTGCCAGTAGGTTAATCACTGATTACACAGTACTCCATGTGTGAAACAGGAGTGACATGATAGTTTAAGATGACGCTCCACCCTGGCCACTTTCTGCATCATTCCTGCTCATATAACACTATGCAGACAGCATGTCTGCATCTCATTCTCGTTGAACAAGTCCTATTTTTTTCCTTTTCATCATCAGACGGCTTGCCTCACAGCTGTTTGGCCGTGGAAGAGTTTATCTGCTTGAAAACAGTCCATGTGAAATAAGCTAGCTTTGTAATTCCACGGTTTGTCCTACAAATGAGTTTGAGCTACTGATAACAACGAGCCAGGCTGGTCTCCCCTGTGACGCTGCTCTCAAAAGTTGGATTAATTATGTAAAATGCACGACGTCTAAAATATTTATTCTGTGTAAACAAATGAAGACAAAAGCATTTTTAGAAGAAAGAGATGCCAAACTGGAAATGGAGACTAAATTCACCAACAAGATTTCCATCTGCAGAAAACAAAATTGAACCTATTTCAACTTTCCCACTGCCTAAAAAAACTTGTAGAAAAACTCCTGACTTGAAATTCAGCTTAAAGTGAATAGTAAGGATTATGAATCACTGTGTAAACCTCTTTTTTTTTCCTCCCATCAGATACTCCAAACTCTCAGATCCTGCCAACTGGCTAAGGATTGACCCGAACACCGGTCGAATCACAACAATTGCCATTTTGGACCGAGAGTCGCCCTTTGTGAAGAACAGTTTGTACAATGCAACATTCCTGGCTACTGACAGCGGTATGTAACCATTCAAGTGGTACCGCAGTTGCCAAAAATATCTTGTTGAGCTCCTGTGATGCACCGGTTACACGGCCTAGGTGTTTTAGCCAGGCTGTTACACAAGCACTCTATTCCAGTCCATTATTGTTAGAGCATTCAGGAGGAGATAATGCTGCCTTTTCAAAAGGAAGCCTAGTGGATGTCTAATGCAGCCTACCTCTCAAAGGTCAATCTTCCACCTAGCATCACTACCTCTGTGATGTTTTTCACCTGAAGCCAGTGCACAAACGCACTGAAGCTGTTGGAAAAGAAATGTCTCAGTTACAGCCACAAAGACATCCTCCATCCTTGAAGGTCACCCTTGTACCAGGCACTTGGCATGTCTGGAGCGCTGACCACCATAGTTGAAGGTTAATGTGCTAGCAATCCCAGAACCATCCAGCTTGTGGATATATTCACCTCTTCTCTGCACTGGGGGGATTTACCTCTGTTCAGGTTTACCCTGTTCTGCGGAGCATAGCTTAGGCCAATAGGCTTAAAAACTCTACCAATAAAGAGGTTTCTCAGCATTAATGGGTCAGGATTGGATGACTAGCTCCTTTGAGCGTGGCCTGAATGGTAAAAAAGCCTCTTAGCTGAGTGAATACATAGAGGAGCCTGAGAGGAGCGACAGTGGGCTCTGTTTGTCTGCTTTAGTATTCCCCTCCCGTGTGCCTAGTCAGGAAGACGTTCTTCGGGCACACACATACACATATACACACTACCCAAATGTTCTGGTATCTCCCTCTTTCTGTCTACCTCCTCACTTGAGATTAGATTCTCAGATCAGTATGCAGTTTGGATGGGTCTTTTCCCACTAGAGTAAATAGCTGTTTAGAGTGTCTTATTATAGCATGAGACCCAAAGAATAAACTCCATACTTTTTTTTTTTCTTCATACTGCTTTTCTCTGTGTACTGCATAATGACTGCAAAATGAGAGATGGCGTTTCAATAGTATATATTCCTATCCATATGTAAATTTTGTAAACATCCCATTTTTCCCATAAATATGTATGTGCTGAGTAGGTGTCATTTTATGGCTCATGCAGGTGTACCTCCAGCAAGTGGCACAGGTACTCTCCAGATTTACCTGCTGGATATCAACGACAACGCTCCCAAGGTGTTCCCTCAGGAGGCAGAAGTATGTGAGAAGCCAGAGCCGAATGCCATCAACATCACTGCACTTGATGGAGACCTGAACCCCAATGCTGGGCCGTTCGCCTTTGAGTTAGCCCACCGGCCCTCTGATGTTAGGAGAAACTGGACCATCACGAGAATCAGCGGTGAGACACAGAACACACTCACATCAGTAACCCTGATATATAATATACATATTTGATGTGTTGATTCAGCTTGTTGGCCTGGCCTTAATTTGAAAGGAGAGAAGATGAGCCTTTTACAGCATTGTCCAATTAGTGGCATTTAAACTGTAAAATATCTAACAATATACATATAACATTTAGCCGTCTGTTTGGTAATTAAAGCTTGAGACTTTGATCTGTGGTCCCTCTGAACAACACTTGGGAAACATGTGTAAATAGCTCACTGCAGAGGGGTCAGGTAGAGCTGGGACAGACAGTATAATATTATATTAACATTACCAAGCAGGCACTAATTGTTTATGCTAATTTTAACAAAAAAACATGAGTGGAAGAACTAATTTGTTGTGTGTTAGCTATTAGATAGTGTGAGTTGAAAAGCAGCAAATATATCTTAATAGGATAATGGCATTTGGATTATCGCTACTGGGAATTTAGCCTAAGCAGCATTATCAAAAGGTATTCAGTAAATTTATAAGCTCCAAATCTAAATCCTGACCATGTTTAGGATTAGATATGCTGATGCAATTTCCAGGTAGGAATTGGTGCTGCATATTTGTGGTAATAGGAGTGTAATCGTACTGTGAACACGGTCTATACAAACGACTATTCAGAGTTTTGATTTAATCCCCTCTGAAAGACTCCTCTGCTAAAGAAACGAGGTGTTATTTTATTTTTTAAACACACTTAATTTCTGGTCTCACGACTTCATATGTCTTTGCTCTGGCAAGGTGCCATCGTGGATCACTCACTCACTCTTTCTGTCTTTTCTCCTCCTCGTCTCTCAGGCGACTATGCTCAGATGAGCCTGAAGATTGGTTTCCTTGAAAGTGGTATCTATGAGATCCCCATCATAATCACAGACTCAGGCAACCTGCCCATGTCCAACACCTCCTATCTGCGGATTAAAGTGTGCCAGTGCGATATCAACGGAGACTGCACTGACCAGCAGCACATCATGGCTGCCGGTCTGGGTACTGGTGCCATCATCGCCATCCTCCTCTGCATCATCATCCTCCTCAGTGAGTGTCTCAGTGCCTCTCTCAAACAGCACATCACACAAACACACGCAGGGATTATAAAGACAGCTAAACATGATCCGAGATACTGCTAGATTACTGTAGGATTACCAAAAAGATAGCCTTGATCAGGCCCTCGTCCAAGCTCTAAAACATCAGATCCGATTACATTTGTATGAAAATATGTAAGTTATTATGTTTTGTAATATGAGATGTCTCTCTGTCTGCCTCTCAGTTCTCGTGCTGCTGTTTGTGGTGTGGATGAAGCGCCGCGATAAAGAACGTCAGGCCAAGCAGCTCCTCATCGATCCAGAGGATGATGTGAGAGACAACATTCTCAAGTATGATGAGGAAGGTGGAGGAGAGGAGGATCAGGTGAGAATGATGTGATAAACATAAACTAAAGTGTAGACAATTCTGTTGTTGTCTGCCTCTTACTGTAAGCGATGGTGTCAGACATTAACAAACATTGTTTTTTGCCAAAGTAAAAACACTTTGGTTATTTAAAGGTCTGTCTGTGCTCTTCTCGTTGGTTTGGGGTGAGATGTCACATACTTCTGAGCACCAATCGGGATTTAGCAACATTTGAATCAGAAACTGATAACAGTGGTGGGGGAGTCTGCTTATCTTGCCAGACCATTGTCAATCAAATCTGATAAAACCCATACAATTCTGGCAATGCAGATAAGCTGGAGTTTTGAGTGTTTAATTCATAATAAATAATACCTTTCTTTCAGAACTTTAACTTTGAGTATTATGTAACTGGACAAGAATAATTACAGTTATGGAGAAACACTTTGAAACCAAGTTTTCAGGGGCTGTTTACCCCCTCAACAACATCATATCTCATGCACTGTTATAGCCCTAAACCATTTTACTTCCAGTCACTACTTAGAAGGAATAATCTTCAAACATTCTGGACTATTATTGTTTCTACCTTTGTTCTTCTAGCTTCTAGACATCATCAGGGCCGGGTATCAAACCTCAATACTTTTTTAGAACTGGCCAAAATGTTTCCATAGCAGAGTGTCAAAAACGGTGCTGAGGTTCTGAAACCTAGCCTTGTGCATACAGCCCGCACCGTCACAAATGTTATTTTGTTTAGATAAAGTTCTTGCACACCTGCTTGTGTTTAGACAACCTTTGAGGACTAAGTTATTAAAAGGTAGTTAGGTGTCAGAAAAAGTATTATTTTGGTGCTAATATAGGAAAATGTCAACAACAACAACAACACCCAGCCCTTCATACCCTGAAGCTGTACTGTGTTTTTTTTTTTGAAAGGGTGACATAGGGCGAGTGTGTGGTCTTTGTTAGAGAGAAACATTCAGGTCACATCTACAATATGCAGCACAGTAGCAGTTTCTGTATAACTGAAGCAGCATAAGGACAAAGAGGACCTCCTGGACTCTTCCTGCAAGCACACATGCACTTTCAGTCCTGCTCATTATGCTGCTCCACATTCGCTCACTACGAGGAGTAAAACAGTCTTCATTGTAAACTGGAAGACCTTTTTTCCTAAAAAGAGCTGGAAATCGAAATCTGGAATCAATAAGGCAAACACATTTTGATCCAATCAGTTCTGGAAATATTGGAACTATTTCCTCAGCTGGAACTGGTTCCCGCTTCACAACCCTAACACACACAAACACGCACGCACAGTAGAAATGCAATGCCACAGGCATCAATAAAGTCACATCTCTTCACCCCCCTGCACTGATCACGCACACACAGACACAAATTCAATTGTCCTAATGACCTCTTGTTAGCAGAACGGAATCATTTCATAAACAAAGGCAGTAATATACCAAATGGGCTGTATTCTTGCTGTTGGCTGAAGTGCTCCAGTGGCTTAGCTATAGCAGAAAAGAGCAGGAGACCCCGGTCTGACCCAGCGCAGTGCCAAATTAGCCTCGGAGACTTGTAATTGGTAAGCTGATGTCATTTGGAGATAGACATCTGCTGTGGCACAATAATGAAGCTCTGTCTAAGGTAACAATATGACTGGAAAGCCATTACACATCAGCTAGTGATTAGGAGGAGGGAGTGCACCCACTTGTGTATTCACATCCTCACTTTCACACACAAAATGCTCAAACTTTTGGACCAGAACACGTTGAAAAGGAAACATGATATAAAACCCCTCAAAGGCAAACAAGCGAGTGCAGCAATTTATTGAGGGAAAACAAGCTTCCATTTTGAGTTGCGCTGAGGAGGGCAGGGTGCCAGGAGAAAATGGTCTTGTCTGCGGAATCGGGGGAGTCAGTGTTGGGTAAAAAATGTCCCTTACTTTCACAGCGATGTGGTCTTTATAATGCCCACCTCTGTTCTCCCTATCTCCCGCTGGGGAGGAAATTGAAGTGTCAGACCATTGGGCGCTCTCACAGTATATGATTTTAGTTGTTGCTGCCATTGCCCTGGTTTGTATTGGTTTGTGAAGCACTCATTTCATCAAAAGGCAGACAGCTGATCAGGCCGCTCTCCTCGGACATGGGAAAAAATGATGCAGAAATAATAGCAAATTGAGAAGTTGTTGCACACAGGTGAAACAAATGAAATGTAAGACGGAGATGAGTCATCTGCATCTTCAAATGACCCCAGAATAATCTGATGCACATTAACCTTAGACAGTGTGGTTTTGGAGGCCTGCTTTGAAAAGTGTCTTGATTTGTTTTTCAATCCCATGCAGTAAGTGAAACAAAACAAATCAGACCTGTTTATGCAGATAAGTTACTCATGTATTTGTCACTAGAGATAAGGTTTTAACATGTCAGAGGAACTGTAACACCTCTAATATCATCTCGGGACAATCCTGGTTTATTACAATTTGGGGCTTATTTTTGCACTTTTGGCCATTATTTCAATTATTATAACATTGTACAAAATGAAGTGATTGCTAAGATTTGGGATCACAGCGAACTAAGTCAAACAGGGCAACTCATGAGCGGTTATATTTAAGGGAATAGTTTGAAGTTATGAGAAATACGCTTATTCGCCTTCTTGTAGAGCGTTAGATGATGCGGTAAATATGAGGCTTAACGTAGTACAAAGACTGGAAAGGGGGGGAAGCAGGTAACCTGGCTTTGCCTAAAGGTAACACATCTGTTTCTAGTTTTTGTGCTAAGCTAAGATAACAGCTTTATATTGAACTGACAGACATGAGAGTGGTATCAACCTTCTAATCTAATTCTTGGCAAGAATGCAAGTTAGCAAATTTCCCAAAATGTCAAACTATTTCTTTGCTATAAACAAGCCAGCACTTGAGCCAGATTATCAAATACAAAATGCGTTATTTGGAGGTGAAGCCGAAAGTGAGCACACCCAACATGTTGGTAATAATCCATCATTGCACAGGATACGTGTGTGTGTGTGTGTGTGTGTGTGTGTGTGTGCGCGTGCGTGCGCGCGTGTGCGCTCACAACTACGCTACGTACGAAGGTCAAACGTTTACCTGTACCCTCTGTAAACTGTGATAGATGGGCAATGAGTTAAATGTCCTTCTCTATTTCCTCTTCCTCTCTAAGCACTGGGGTTTGTTTAAAACCTGCATGATCATCTGACTTCTCATGTTTGTTGCCCTGTTGGAATTAAAAACTATGAAAATAATTAACTCAGTTTTGTTTTTAAATTGCACACAAGAGATGAAGTGTATAAGGCTTAGCAGTGTTCAGTCTCCTGTGTTTGAATGTGGGTCATGAGTGCCAGGGGCAGCCATTTCACCAGGCCTGTGTACGTGTGAGGAGTCAATTCCCTGAAGGGGCTGGTATGTCATTAGACCTTCCTGCTTAGTTCAGCCATTATACAGCTCTGTTGCAATTCCCGTCACCAACTCCTGACCCCTCCGGTGCGTGACCTCAGAGAAGGTCAAACAGGAGTCAGACTGAAATGGACCAAAGATGATGGATGGCGTTGTTGCGTGATGTGCGACGACCATAGTTCTTCTCCAGCTAGCCTCGGGGTTACTGTCATTGCCCATGAAATCAAATTACACATGAATAATCAATGTGTTTGTTTTAGATTTGAGATGATACTTATTAGTGTGGAGTTGAGTAGGTGTTTGTCAAGTGCCCACGTGCTTCATCATGTTTGTATATCTGGGTTGTTTGTGCATCATCACAGGGTTTATATTTATTCTCATGTTTATTTTTACATTGGAGCGTCTGCAGCCTTTTTTTTCCTTCTTTTTTTTTTTACCCTGGGAGTGAGCGTCTGTGTGTGTAGATACATGTGCAACTGAGCAAAGACAATTTTGAAGGGGGATATTAGAGATGGATGGATTACCGAAAATCTTCTAAAGAGGGACAATCCATCATGCACGCTTATTAGGCACACACCCTGATTCTCAAATGGCATTTTCTCCATCATATCTCCTGTCACTGTGATACCATCCAGTTATTTAGCTCAGCTCTGCTCTTCACCACAGCCTCTGTCTCTCCTAACTCCTTTTTCTCTCTTCACTCTTCCTCCTCCTCCTTCCCTGCCCATGACTTTGCACAAACTGCGAGCCATTCAGGTTGCCTTGGTAATGTTAATAGGATTAGCAATGGCTTATGCATATCCACCATCCCGTGTCTGGGCATTGATTAGAGCAAAACAGTCGCCTGCACATCCTTCCTGCAGCACGCCGCACAAGTACAAACACTCAGCAGCGTATGATGTGGTCCTCAGCCTGGACCCCCTCAGTGCTGGCTCTTTTAATGTGTCAAAGTGTCCCTGGGCTTGTGCTTCACAGACAAGAAGATTAAAGTTTCCCTCGTGTCCCCTCAACTCTTTCCGCTGCATTCTAACTTTAAAATCTTCTCCACTCAGTTGAACTCGTCTTCCTCCGTACAGCACAGGATGTGTTTACCTATTTAAATAATCACACTCAGTTTGGGGTCTCGTCACGCTGCTCAGCTAACTCCCATCTGTCTTTCGTGTTCCCCCAGGATTACGACCTCAGTCAGCTCCAGCAGCCGGACACGATAGAGCCTGATGCCATCAAGCCGGTGGGAATCCGCCGTCTAGACGAGAGACCCCTCCACCCTGAGCCACAGTACCCCATGAGGTCAGCAGCACCCCACCCTGGAGACATCGGAGACTTCATCAATGAGGTAAACGCACCATCCGGCAGCAGCACCGCAGAATTATTGAAAACTCAGATTGTTGTGTTGCATCCAGGAAAAGAGCCGAAATGAAAGGATCAGTGCTGTCACAAAGTTAGAATTTCATTTTCAAGCTGAATGACTTTCTTATAATAAACTTGTGTCTAAATAAACAACTTGGTTCATATGACTCGATATCAAGCAGTTGTGCGTCGCCTTGTAGTGGGAGAAAAAGAAAGTACGCAAATTGAATCAATTATTAGTAGAATTGTTTTCATCTTTTTCCAGCAGCAAGTAGAAACTTTTCTCATCTTACACATATCCGCTCAGACATGCATAAAGCCCAAAAAAGTACATGATGCTAACTCACTTAGATATAATTGTTTTTCTCCTCACTTTCCACCAAAGCAGAGTTATAGATGTGTCAGCATAGAAATAGGAGATGAGAGAGGCAATACATTGGTTTTCTATCGGAGTGCACTGTTCAGAGTGCCCTCGTTTGCCTGAGGCCATCATTGACTCCAGCATGAAGGGAGAATGTAAAATGAAAAGAGCAGTCATGTATTTTTCACAAGCTCCAACAGACAAGAGTTTCACAGCATTACAAATGGAGTTCTCTCCTAGTTTTTGGATGGTGCCCATGTTTTTAGATTAGAACTTGCTCTTTTAGCTCTGCTCCCCGACCATCTATCTCTCAGATCCCTCTACCCAGGCGCCGCTCATTTTCACTCTCGCCGTGTGTCATGAACACACCTAATACACTTGTCGTAACAGCTGATACCGAGTGAAATTTAATATTTCGCACCGCTCAATAAAGAACAGTCTCACAATGCACACCATCCTTCATCAGGCGTGTTATTTTAATGTTCTCACAAGACCTTTGAGACATTTCAAGTCTGAGCGTCCTGACCCAGAAAACGCTCACTGCAACCAGGCAATGCTGATCTGTTTTTAGTCCCAGATTTGACTGTCGCTAAAGCTCAGTCATGGTAGCTCCAGCACTCACATGGAGCTGGAATCTGACCCAACTGATAAGGGCTAGCTGCCAGAGGAGCAGGGAGACAGAGAGGGGTTGGGGGAGGGGGGTCTGATCTCCATCCTGTAATGTGCACACGCCCCAGGAGCTTGTGGCTCTTAATTAAATTAGAGGGACAAAAAAATGAGGCATAGGTTTTAGCATAAGGACTTTAACCTCACAGGCGGACAAACAAAGGTCTGTTAGTCAGCTCCTGGTCTCTTCCCACAGAGGGGGGGGGGGCAACATTAGATACATTAGCAGCAACTTGACATGACCTCAGTTGGTCACAGGTTGACACCGGGCCCACAAAGCTGAAGCGATTGCATTCATTGTTTTGCATAGTGCCTCGTTTCAGCCCCAGCAAGGTTGTCTCTGAATAGAGATAGATACCAGTGGGTTTTATTACGCATCTCTTTTTGTTATCTGCGGGACAGAGCGACTCCAAAAAGTGAGGTCAGCTCACCATTTCACTGAGAGTCGTGATTGTCTCCAACACAGTGGATGACTCAGTTATAATGAAATTACGAGGCTGAGTTCTGTGATCGACTAACCTTATGAAACTGCCAGTGGGTTTTTGGTTGTAGATGAAGGGGGCTATAACCAGCAGAGCAATTATGGTTGTAATTGTAATGAACGATCCATCTGTCATATTTCCCACCAAATTATCAGCACCACAGCCCTGAGCAAATACTTAACGAAAGCTAACAAGTGGAAAATAATCGCTAAGTGCCCAGGCACTTTAATTCAATCCATCTTTTTATTTGAGAGCATTTTAGCGCTTTAACGGCAGCATAGAGGAAACTATAAATCTTTGACAAGTTCCCAATGAGCTGAGGTCTCGTTTCTCCATGTTATGTTGCTCCACTTCTGTTAATTCATTTATTATTTGTTGGGTACCTCAGTTGTGGCGATGAGAGGGAGAAACCAGGCTTGGATCCAAAGTGGTTCACGGCCAAAGCACATCTCAACTCCTAGATTAGCAATCCATCAAGTCTCCCGAGTCCCGTTAGGGAATGAGGCTGGAAATCAATAACAATCCATAAGGACCTCTCATGACGCTATGAGGATTTCTAGGAATGTCGAGCACAATCTTCAAAATGGAACTACCCCCACCAGCACCATGAGCCTCAAGATAACACATAGAGACACGCATGAGTGGGAAACACACACACACACACATTCTCCTTTCACATCTGCCTCGGTTGAGCTCAGTGCTTACTGCCACTGTTTAGGCCGGAGTCAGATAAATATGATATATTAAAGGGAGGGGGGGGGGGGGTGATTCCAGTCATCTGAGGCTGCTGCCCATGCTCCATCTTGGCTTTTGATCAAGCAGCAGATAATCCTACATCCCAGAAACATCAGGAGAGTCTGAACCACAACACAAAGGAAACTCACAGGAACACTAGTGCCTGATTAATCTTATTTCCTGAACAAGTGGAGGTGGAACCACTGACTGGTTTCAGGACAGATTAGTATGTTTGTGTGCAGCAGTAGGGGGGAGGGAGTTGAGTTTACAAGTCTGTGACCTTATTGCAGACAGTGTTGGTGTGCAGACATGGCATAATCTTCTCAACCGTGGTTTCATTTTCTTCTGTACAGGGACTGAAGGCAGCAGACAACGACCCCACCGCTCCTCCCTACGACTCCCTGCTAGTGTTCGACTACGAGGGCAGCGGCTCCACAGCTGGCTCCCTAAGCTCCCTCAACTCCTCCAGCAGCGGGGGCGACCAGGACTACGATTACCTCAACGACTGGGGGCCTCGCTTTAGAAAACTGGCAGACATGTACGGTGGAAGTGATGACTAAGACACACAGCCACTCTTTGAAGGATGAAAAGATGAAAAAAAAAAAAGAAGAAGAAAAGGAAAGATTTCCTGTTGATGGACATGGACAGCTTCTGATATTCCCCAAGAGAGTGACGGAACTGTGACAGAAAAGAAACAAAAAATAAACATTGATTCAGAAATTTTTTCAAAAACAACCAACCTAGGCTTATTGTTGTAGTCTACGCATACATATGCTTGTTGAAAGCTTAGGCATAGGCTGTGGTCCAGTTATGGAGGATGTGGGAGGGAACACTGGTGGACTGTCACCACTTGGATTGTTGGTATTGAATGCGCTCAGTTACACTTGAATTTCACAGTACAGAAGCACTGGGATATAATGTGCCTTTTTGTACATTTTTTTGGATCTAAATGATTAGTTTTATGTTCAAGGCTTTAATGGTACTGACTTTTGGAGTGATTTCAAACAAAGTATGTTACACTCTGGTATGCTTCTACATGCTTTTTTTCTTTGGTTACACAATGCTCCTGTTTGTTGAAGATTATTTAAATAAACTACAAAGACGAAGAAATGAAGGATCATCTGTTAGCTTGGATGGAAAGAAAAACAATTAAGAGCAGCACTGTACAGTACGCTAGACTTCTAGACTTTTTCACTAAAAAATTAAAATTATGCAGCTGGTTGCAAATAAAGGGAGTTATGAATCATACTTTTGTAGCAGATTTTTTTTCTTTTTCTTTCTGAGGTGATGTAGTATTTTACAAAAACAACAAAAAAAACTGTTTTGGTCTAATCTATGTACACTTCATTTGCCTTAGTCATCATCTGATATTTTCAAGTTTTACTTCACTGTAAAAAGATGTGTGTACATAATGTTTTTTTTTTCTTTTATCTTTTTCTTTTGATGTAGTATATGAAGAAGTGCAAAAGGTTCCAGACTTGTAAATGTTTAATTTGGACTACAAATTCAAGTTTTTTGCATGTTTTTATCTTTTCATGACAACAAAAATGAAAAATGTTGTTTCCCAAATTTATTTACAAAGTGAAAAAAATAAATAAAAATCTGGGTGACATTAAATGTGTAGAAGTTAAGAGAGTTTTTTGTATAAAACATAAAAAAAACACATTGATAAAAATTGAAAAGTAGTGATCTTGTCAGCACAACTGTTGAATTTGTACCAAAAAGGGAGGGGTGGGGTGGGATGACATGCTAGGCACTAATTACTGAATCAGCTTTAAGACTGGAAAAGGTTTTGGACTTAAGCCTTGTGGATAACCATGTGTACTGGAAAACAAATTATACATCTCTGACCCCAACCATCCAAATAAAATGCTAATTTTGGAGCTAAAAACTGCCTCTTTATTTATTTGTTTTTGCTCAAACTCAGCATTGTTGCAGAGGCTTAATTAGATTGCGATTGTGCAATCTATCTCAAAGGACAATAGCTTTAAACAAAAAAACGTTACCAGAGGGGTGAATAAATCATTTATACTCTTATTTATTTGTTTGCACACATTGTGTACAAGCAAAAAGCTTTGAGCCCATACACGTCCATAAATGATAAGTTGTGTGGCTTGCAGGCTAAGAAGTAAACAATGAGCTCATTCTGTAACACTATCTGCGTGTTCCTAAGTCAAGTCAAGGTCAAAAGCTCATGGAAATGCCAAATCCATCCAGCACCTGTCTGCTATCAGGGATTTGTACTGTAAAGTACTGTAGGTCAGATTGGACTTGACCTCAAAATGAAGAATGCCTCCAAAACTGCCCCTAGGGACTCAGCATGTATCTGTACTCCCGGGACATGTGGAAGGATAAAGATGAGAATGGCGAGTGTGTTTGTGTTTGTGTGTGTGTGTACTGTATGTGGTGGTAGCAGCGGTAACGATCTGTTCAGACGTCACGTTGCACGGTGAATTTGGATGATGAAAGTCGCGGAACGGTGGCCGTTAAGCCTTCACCTGCCCTTCCTTTCCCCTCTCTCCTCTATTGCTGTGGGACTTGTAATTCACAGAGCCACCACTTGCACCCAGTTGAATAGATGTGGACATGGCTTATTAATTCAACCAAATTAGACAAGAGCAAGTTTGGTTTTGTAGTCCTCACACAAAACGCAATGAATGTCTATTAGAGAATAACCAGTGAACCGTACCTGCCTTTTGTTTTTCAGCTGGTGTATCAGTGTAGCTGCTCTGTGTTAATCAGTTCCGCATCCTGTACCCCTTAAGAACACCTGTATTTTTCATACATCCTCCTGCATGAGGCGAGGAGTTATTCTTTCAAATGACCTTGTCTGGTGCATATCACTTATCTCAGAGTATGCATAGCTACGCACTCCATTTACCAGAAGCAACACAAATTTTTACGTTGCTCGGCCGGATGAAACGTTAAACAAACTGTCTGACCTCGAGGTGTTGTTGCAGCTGAAACTGAGTCGGATTTCTTTGCCAAATCACTTCCTTTAACTTTGAGGTTTTCAAACCAGACGGCTGGTTTTAATGTATTTCCTTTTGTTTCTGCTTCCCTAATAGAAGCGTTACACCACTTAAACCTTTGCCTAACTACTTTCTTTGCTTTGATCTTAGACAGGCACAGATGTGGTTAGTGACTCAGCATCTCAAAAGGGCTTCATCAAATCCTTTTTGTGGCCTACATTTGCCCGAAGTTAACAACTGTGCAGCCAAGCAGGACATACTTTCAGAGGACAATTTTACAACATTAAAGGGGTAGTTAGACATTTTGGTTTGCTTTCTGGCAGTGAGTTCGATAGGAAGATCGATACCACTCTCGTATCTGTCCATTAAATGTAAGGTTTCAGCCAGCAGCCTTTTAGCTTAGCTTAGCACAAAGACTGAAAACACTGGGAAACTAGCTAGCCTGGCTCAGTCAGAAGATACTGTATTTTTACGGTGGTTAATTGCCAGTCTTAGCTGGGAGAAGAATTATCGCTAGCATGGTTTTAGTTCAAATTAAAGTTTATTAGTGAGCTTTAGAAGTGCTGGTTGGTGAATTTTGGTATGTTCGGACAGAGAGGGTGGCTCTTTCACCCTGTTTACCAGCTGTAGTGGTAAGCTCTGTAAGCTAACTAACCAGCTAACTGCTGTCTGTAGCTGTAAACAGGTTGAAACAGCTAGCTTGGCTCTGTAAGCTAACTGTTAACTAACTAGCTAACTGGTGGCTGTAGCTGTAAACAGGTTGAAACAGCTAGCTCGGCTCTGTAAGCTAACGGTCTGCTGGCTTTAGCCTTACATTTAATGGACAGATATGAGAGTGGTATTGATCTTTTACTCTCAGCCAGAAAGAGAATAAGCATAGTTCCCAAGATGTCAAACTATTCCTATAAATCATACACAAAAGATGAATAGCTCTATAGTTGCAGCATGGTGCTACAGTGTACATCTGTCCAGTTCTTAATGCTGCCTCTTCCCCAGCTTTAACTCCTCTACAGGCTCCCACCGTATTATCATCTTGATTTTCAGATTGCTCCAACGGGTTCATATCCACAAAGCAGTGAAGTCCTGTTTCATTTTTTAACCCTCAGCAGGGGAGAAAAAAAAGAATTGATATTCCAGCACTGCACTTCAATTTCACAACATGGATTATCCCTGAAGGAAAGCTGGCAATCTAAGAGAGCCCAGGACATAAAGGCGGCCGCTATACAGCTCCTTCACTATCCACACCCATACAGACATACAGTTATGTACCATTTATAGACATGTAGTGTTAGAGACTGTTAAACACCCAGTCTGCTTCAGTTAGAGTGATGCTGGAATATATTATATGGGAAGTTAAAGGACAATGTAATTTGAGGATTATAATCATTGACATTGACTGACTGAGCAGTAATTAAAATGACTATTGTGTGAGAAGCATATTTCCATCATTTATTTGCCATATGGCCCAGCAAGGATGGGTGAAATAATTGCTCAAAATAGAATCCCATTTGCACATTTTAGCTAGCTGACAAATGGATAAAAATAGTAATTCAAGGGAATTTAAATATGCAGAAAATTATTTGCAAAGCTAATTAAGTTGGATGGGAATGACATTGGTTTCATCTGCCAGTTGATGCGAATGTCTTTGACATACAAAATGCACATTTAAAAAAAAGCAAACACCTCAGGAATACAAAACGATAAATAAATAATGAATGTGCTATCATTTGTTGGCTAGCACTGTGGGCTTTGTTGTCTATCCTGGAGTGGATTCTGGCTCTCATGTGCACATTGCATTCCAGTGACTCCATATCTTATCCCATTAGATACTGCAATATGTGCAGTAACTAAAACATTATTGTTTTAGTTTTTAGTTGAAATATTAACTCCAAATATGAGGAGGAACTCAATTTATAACCCCCGAGTACTCCCATGATATTCTCTTTGGAAAATGGCTGCAGATTGCTGTTCTTACAAGCACCCCAGGGCCCCTTTTATTGACTGTGAAACAATGCTTTTACCAACACCCCCCCACCATCGCAGATTTACAAGACAGCCATCCTCAGCTCCTCTGTGAGTGTGTGTGGATGGCTGAGCAAGTGTCACAGAGCCACCCAGCCTCCGTGGGGGGACTGTCAGTAAACATGCAGAATACAGACTAGAATCCGATGCAAACCAGCTTCTAAGTTATGCTGCTCCTGACCTTTGGTGGACTTTGGGAAGATGGATGCTACCCAGGCTATCGATAGAAATTTCTGGCCCGCAGCAGCAAGAGCATATTTCTTATGGTTTCCCAGCCCCTGCATGCTACCTTCGAATGAATAAGTAAGTAGGCTAGATGACAGAGAGCGCACACACACACAGGGCACATGCCGTCTTTAATGTATTTGTGTATGTGGCCTAGTCACTTGTGTGGAATCAATCAATTTCATTTCTACGCTGTTGCCCTCTAAGTGTAATATTAGATCAATTTGTTTGGATTGCTTCACCCACAGAGAGTGAAAAGGACCTGTTCTTGAGTCCCAGGTTTTTTTTGTGCCATGATCACACCAATATCCAGCCTTGATCTACAGCTCCCTGTGTTCTCACTGACTGCAGGCAGATATCCCTCGAATGGCTTTCCCTCTGTTTCTGCAGATATTGTTCTGCCTCTGTTCGCGATACTGATTTATCAGCTCTCATTTATCAGGTCCCATCCTACCATTATTCTCAGTCCACACACAGCCATGACACCGTGGTCACAGAAGTGGGGAGGGGGAAGGAGGGGAGGTGGCTCGGGCGGGGCGCACTCAGATGAAAATGATGAACGCTCTTTCTTTCGTAAGATGCATATCGGCTGAGCATGAGATTTTCAGCTTGTATATGAACGTTCAATGTCACTTTCTGCTGCCTGCGAGTGCACGTAAGGAATTTCTCATCTCGCTGTGGTTTCTTTTGCATGAATGGTTGATGTGCTCCACAAAGGACATGTAATCATAAGCCATGCAGACACCCAGGCCATCTCTTTCTCTTTCTGTTTCTTTTCCCCTCTCTCTCTCTCCTCCTCACACACACACACACACACACACACACACACACATGCACTTAACTTCTTTATCACAACCTGAAAATGACTTTGAAAAAAAACAGAACAATTACATTAAGCAAAAGCAAATGGCAACTGCGCACTCCAGAGAAATACTTCTAGATTTTGTATTCTCCTGTGAAATAAAACATGCAAAAATGGAGAGAACAAAAAAAACGTCAAGGAAAGAGAGAGGGCAAACAAAGACTCCCTCGAGAGCTTTTAGATTTATTCATGCTTTTAAACACTTGACATTCCGTCACCCTCTTGTCATTACGGCTTTATGTCCCTTGGCCACATCCACACAATAGCTAGATAATTTCTTCCAATGAGAACAAATATGTTGCCATTCTTGTGGTCTTGCTGCTGACTAGTGAGGGACCTCCATGATCAGTGGCTAATAAATGTGCTGAGAGCTAGGTTGCCCCGAGATCAATGTGCTGCTGATTGTACAACTGGGTCGTTATATTATTGTCTATATGGAGGAGAAAAGAGGCCAGTGGGTAGGCCAGACTTTCCTGTCTACTGACTCTATTGTAGTCACCCATTCGTATGGATAGCCGAGGGCTGGAGTGACAAGCCATCAGCCAGGCAGGAACAAAACTCAGCAACACAGTCTAGAGAACATCAGCTTTCATTCACACATTGTCAAAGAATGCTATGATGTGATACATCAATTCAAGAATCAAATCAGCCTATTATTTGTCTGTCATCTGTAAAATGCACTAAATACATGAATTACAGCTCATTGCTGTAACATAGCAATGAATTAGCCACTGAAAATCATTAGTCAACTCTGACATATACATGTCAAACCATCCGCTGTGATTGGCTAAGTAGTGATGAACGCAGCGATTATAAGCTCCCTTTAATCCTTTTTACACTTCAAATTCAATTGACAAAATTCCCATGACATAATAAACAGCTCAAACTGGTATTTCGTGCTAATATGATGTTGCCCCAGCTGCTCTCAAAAGGTGTAAAAACAGATTTACACGGCGACTGGATGATGTTAAATGAGTTTTCACCCTACGCTGACTAATCTCTCTTCAGGCCATCGTTTTTACAAATGCCTTCTTCTCTCGATTTGACCCTTTACCCTCAATTCTAAGTGGAGAGGAGCTTCAAAAGCAGGGTGGCTTATACTGGGAACGTCTTTGCTCTCTGTCAAGAGAAAGTTTCTACAAGCTGTGTCCTTTAGAAGTCCAAAGTCCAAGCACAGATTCTACTCAGGGGAGATTTCAGAAGTGTCACATTGGGCCTTATTGCCATGGAGTCCTTGGCTCATCTGCATGTCTCTTGTGGATGGAAGAGATTAGAAAAAAATACATCCAGTTTTGCTGCTGCACTAGATGAAATCTTCAGAGAGGTAGATTTATGTTGGTATACAGTCTGCACGTTATAGAGCTAAATTACTTTTTAGGTTGCATCCATGAAATACCTTTCTATTTTGTTACCTTGCTACAATTGCACCTTAATAACCCCTATACTGAAGGGAGTATGAGAATGGGAATAAAACTGTGGCTGCTCCAAAGTTTTCAATATTCATAAACATTCCTTGGATGCTTTGTGTCTTGCAACAGAATATGCATTTCTTTCTCTTTTCTTTTGTTTTCCGTTCGTCCACACAAGTATTTTTAGCACCCTAAAAAAGAAAAAGAACAGTATTGACTGAAAGCGCAAAGAAGGATCCTCAACCAAAGCAGTGAGAGGACTGCCTCACTTGACTTGTTTGTAGCACAGGAGAATTGTATTATGGGCAAACAAATACATGGACAGGCCAGATGAGGCCCACTCCCACAGTGCTGAGGTCGGTGTGCAGCATGATACTGAAGCTGAAATGATTGCAGCCCTGGAAAAATCAGGTTACCACTCTGGTAGGTTATCTATATTCGCAGTTTTATATTATCTTATTGGTCAAACTGTTTTATTGTAAAGTATTGTCCAAAACTGCTGCCAGCCCCGTCCGGTTGTCTCTTAAAGCCCCTACACAGACAGGCTTCAAGATACAATGTTTAGATGTTTTGTTTTCCTGCTGCCGTATAGAGATTTCCTCTGTGAAAGAAAAGCAGCACCCAAAGACAGATGAAGACGGCAGTGCCAAAGCTAAGAACCCCATAAACTCTTCAGTTTATAAACAAGCAGAAATGCATGCCTGCCAAGATGGATAAATCATCTCCATGGCTTTAAAGCCCCAAACACAGAACTCAGAACTCCGAAACCACTTTATTTTCAGTATGTAGAACATACTGGAAGTGGTTTTGGTCAGGTGCACAAGCAATAACAATGCACAAGACAAAGAAACAACAACGGCAGCATGCCTTTTCATATTGCCTTTTGAATATTGTTGTTTCTGCCAGCAGTGCAAGACAGCCAAGAAATACAAATTTGCAGTACGTACAGTGCAGTGTGTGAACAGAGCTCCAGAGTTAGGTGCCTGAACATTAAATGTAGGGTTACATGGAGTTAAATAAACAAATGACACAATCTATTAATCTGTTAATTCATTTTAAAAATGAAGTATATTTGTGGTCATCGTTCAAATGATGTCTTATGGCCTCATGAATCCCCGTACATCAACAATTCCTTGTTCAATTAGGCTGCCAGTGTTGTAACAATAACGCAAATTCATTCTAATTAAGTGTATAAAATATGGCGGAAATGATGCCCTCCATTTATACAGAACACAACAATTTCAGCTCATTATCCTCACATATTGACACCAGAGCCGGTCATTGTAAATGAAACTCTACGTGTATGTTTCATTGATTCCCCCCTCATTTCAATATGAACTACAAATTGCATCATTGCAGCTGAGAATGTCTGTACATGTTATGGGTGTCTGCTTCAAGCTCCACAGCCTGATGCATTTTGGCTCCAGACACGCTGTGCAACCCTAGTGAAAATACATCAATAACAAGGTATCCAAGGACTTAGACATCAATTGCATATGAGGCTTAGATCAATAATTAATTTAATATAACACGCCAGAGTTTGAGATCCGTTACTGGCCATTAGTGTCTTAAACAGGAACCATAGAGATGTCATTAAGGCACATTAGTCATGAAATGACTATGCAAAGCCAATAATTCCTTAGTTGTAGCTGGATGGGAGCGAGTCATGGAGCATTCATATGCTAAATAGGCTTTCAAAAGATTTCTAACCACATTTTTATATAGTAAAGGATCCAAATTTGTAACAATAAAACAGGTCAATCGGAATGAAAAGATTTTGAAGTGTGAGTCAAAATTTTTATATAGCCCAATCACAAAAAAAGAGTCAGAAGCGGCGGATATTGCCACCCTGTTGAGGAAAAGCACTACACAATAATGTGGTAGCATGACCTTGTTATCCCGGTGCCGCGATGTGAGCTCCAACACCATTAATGGCATGATACTGTGATCAATCACACCTTATAATAAGAAGGAGGTGAACCTTGTCTCAGTCCTTCACCTGATTCCCTCTTTTACCTGCATCTCTGTTTTATTCTTTCTGTCTGCTTTCTGACATACGGCTGGTTTTATATTTCATTGTGCTGCAGTGGGTTTTTAGCAGTGAGTCGATATTTCTTACCCCCTCAGAGTTTAACGTGGATTTTTCTTATGGAGATGCTGGTGTCATTTTGAGACCTGTCATAGCTCTTCAGACCTACTGTGGCTTCCAGTAGCAGGTCAGTTACATTTTGTGCTAATGAGAGCTTGGGAGGAAAGAGGACGCTCAGTGAATTTTGTAGAAAAAAAATTGGATATTCAGAAAGAAAGAATGATGTTCAAATATTTTATAAAATGTTCTCTGGGGAAATGATCCTGCTTGTTCCGTGTTTTCATTAGGTACATTTAGTGTAAAGAAGAGAGACATAAAAAAGGATTACCCATATAATCATATAATCTCTTTTGACAAAATCTCCAACAGCTCCAAAATGAGCCATTGTACAACACCACAGATAATCTGATCTCAAAACGAATGCACACAGTGAAATTCCTTTAAGTACATTGTAAGAATTCCATTTAATAAAGCACACTGTACGCATGAGTGATCCTGAAATCATTACCAAACAACATCCAACAGGTAGGATATCTCTCTTTATTTATTTATTTATTTATTTGCTTGCTTGTTTGCATATGTATTTAATATTTTGCAGAGCCTCTGCTTTTCCGTCCTGGCACACAGAAGAAGAAGGACCTGAGCAGAATGGTAATCTCTGCAGCTGATGAGCACGTTCGGAGGAGCGTTGAATAACACACGGGTGGATCGCTGGTCATCTGTCATCATTGCTGGACTATTGGGCGCAACCTTATCAAGGACGACATTCATGTTTACACATTGGAAATTACCTCAGATGAATATCTGATATGGCTTTCTCTGGTGTATTACTACACACGCTTCACTGACAATAAAGTGTTGCTGTAGATTACACCAGAGAAAACAATGTCTTAAACCCTTGGCACAATGTCATGAGGAGAAAGGAACACAGTGCATCATTGAAAATACTTTTAGTTATGATTACATGTAAAAACACTACTCATTTATGTGTGCATTAGTGAAACGCATTTCCCAAATTGTAGGTGTTAGGTTAAAGTATCTCCAAACAGCTTACAATTGACCATATGGAGACACCCACACACTTCCCATGGTATAAAGGATCATGACAGGTCACTTCGATTGTTTATGCTAATGATAGTATTACAAGAGCAAAATAAACATTTCAACATATTTTAAATGGTCTGAAATGACATGATTAGAATTATCTCTGCTTCTAAAACAAGTAAGATACGGAGCGTTGAAATAAATTATCATTAAGATAATCATATCAACAACTGCTACCAACGTTAGCTCCTGTTAGCGAGCCTAGAGCAATAACAATGTCAAAGTATTTGTTGATTAAAAATGCTGCTGTTGTAAGTAAACACAGTACACACACAGTAACGTACCACTTTAGCTCAGCAAGGCTGCACATGCTACCTAGCTAGCTGGGTAACTTGCAAGGCTCGGGTGTAAGCTTGATGTATTACTGTGCATCAAAGTGAAGAGCCACTGTTAGCAGTGCCTGTCTTTCTGCTCTTCACGGGGTTGTGCGTCTTTTTCTGAGGGACATCCTGAGCTAGTTAGTTAGACAGCTCGGTTGTTAGCATGTGCACAGGGCCGTTTCTAGCTTTTTGGGACCCTATGCAAAATGTTGTTTGGGGGCCCTATTTTGCTCACAAGACGCAGCGCGTAAGTATACCCTATATTTTGAGCATATAGGTGCTTTCACTCAACACACAAAAGGGCATTTGGCTACCAAGACAGACTGATCATTTTTTTAATTTCTAAAAAAATAAATAAAAAAGGCTTAAATGGCAGCTTGGGGGCCCCCTGGTGGCTTCGGGGGCCCTATACAACCGCATAGTCTGCATATAGCAAGAAATGGCACTGCATGTGCAGCCTTGTTCAGCTAAATAAAAGCAGAGGGTCGTCATGGTGTCTGTGTACTGTGTTTGTTTAGAGCAGCAACTTCTAACTGGTTGATTCAGAATTGCAGGCCTAATTGGCTAAATTTGGTAGCAGTAGTTGAGACTTGCTTGAGACATGCCCATGCACATGCTTAAGACCATGCGAAATAGGGGGCATGTGGGGCAGTGACAACACCATTTTCATGAAACGAGACACTATGAAATAAAAACGGACCTAATGAAAAGTGGTGTTATGAAATAAAAAGTGACATATAATAAAACTGTCAATGGGACAAATGCTTTAAAAACATTATGAAAAAATATTATGCATTTTGAAACAAAAATTGAAACAAAAAACACTGAAAATAATGAGTTGAGAAAGAATAGTTTCTTATTATCTTATTTTATTTTTCATGTGGTTATTTATTTCAGATCTGTTTATCTAATATTGAACACTTTGCCAGGGCTTCATAAGTAAACACCTGATTGGACATCAAGCACTGGTCTATTATCTAAATGGTGTAATTGATGTGAGAATATGACTGGCTACATTCCACCAGTAACCCTGCAGTGTTTGGCAGGACGAAGCCATTGTCTTCTAAGCACTTGACTTGAATCTTCCTCTGAGGTTTGATCATCCACCATACGACAGAATGAGGAAGACTGGGGGCCCTTAAGCAGCTCTTCTCTTTTTGCCAGTACCAGCATTCTGCGTCTCCCTGCACCAGAGGGACAGCATTAAGGTGGACACGTTTCTTTTGTGTTTCAGACACTGTGATGGCTGCCAAGACTTGCAAGGACTGATTGGCGAAGCGAGGGGAACCTTTGGATGTGTGTGGGTAGGATTGCGGTAGGAAAACCAATAGGAGCTCCTTTTACTTGAGAGGACACCCACAGACTCCAGTGGGAGATGTTCTGACTGAGCTGCCTACAAAGCTGGAGGTGGAGAGAAGAAAAAAGAAAAAGCAAAGGAAACAATTTACATTATTTGCCCACTCTACAGAGGACAAACTGTGGGATACTGGGTGTTAAAGAATCTTCTCATATATCCTGCTTAGCTCTCTCAAAATAACCCAATTTAGACAATGTTATACAGCACGGGGGAATTAGCCGTTCCCAGGGCCCTGCAGGCAAATTAGTGGGACACTTGTACCTGCATGGCAATGCTTGCAGGGATACTGCTCAGCATTCAGAGCACAGGGAAACACATTAAACAAGTTAACAATTTGTGACTTTGGTACAAACGCCAGTTTTCACACAGCGTCACAGCAAGTGAAAGAGAGAGTTGAAAAATGTTTTTTTCTTGAACTTTGTCTTCTAAATGAATACGTTTCCACATTGTTCTAATTATGAGTTGCTTCAGGGTATCATATTGCAACATACTACAAATTATGCTTATAATGTGTTAAGATTTAGTGCTGTGGTATTAGGCAGCAATCATTACACATTGTAATGAATGTTGACAACAACATATATGTTCACAGGATTTAATATTGTAGATGCTGTAAACAATCATGTAATGCCTTTAAAACCTTGTCTGCAGGCATAGGGGAACAAATTACTATAACTATAATGCTTATGGAGCTGGTTTCCGGTACAGAAACAAAACATAAACCTATATTTATGGCAGGGCATGGTTTGCAGAAAAGGTCCTCCCTGGGGCCCCCTTTATGGGGGCATTAATATTGCAGGTCTCTCTAAACCCATATGTTTTTCCACAGGTGAGCAGAGAGGTGAAGAGGCACTGACCCACTTCAATAATGAGGAACAATGAGATCCATCCAAAATGCAAGCGAGAGAAGGGGTTTGACCATCCCCTGAGCACAGTCTATATTTTATTCATATGGATATTAACACTGTGCTGGAGTGAGTGTGAAGACAATGATTAATATCAATATCTTGACAAAGGAAGTGTCTCTAAAACGGCTGGCTAATTTGTGTCTTCAGAAACACTTTTATGGAAAAGACAAAAAGCCGGGTGATTAGTTAGGGCTCATTGGTCTCGGAGCTTGGAAACAAATGAGGAGTGCTTTATACACCCCGTCCCCTCGTAAGCCCCCAACCCCCCACACACACATGCCTTCTTCCCACCCAAGAAGTGGTACCAGCGATTAGGGCGCCATTAGTTGAGCACAGGGGAGGTTCAGCTCTGGACTGCACCAGATTTATGATGGCGGAGGCCCACGCACCAGTGACCCTCCTCAAGCTGGCCCTTTGTAAGGCTATGCCATAGATACAGTTAATGGATGCACACAATGAGCCTCAATGGCCCTGCAATGATGGATCTGGGGCATTGTGAAAAGCTCTACAGACAAACCAGGTATTTCAGATGCCTGTCACCCAAACTTAGAAGTGGGAGGAGTGGGAGCGTACGCTGCAGAAATGTTGCCGGGAACATTTGGAGAAATATAATTGGGACACAGTACGATATTCCACAGCGGCTTTTTAATTGTACATAGAGGGAACAGATTGGATTAGGATCTTGCCAAGGAACTGACCCAGAAGTGTCCGCTGAAAATGAGCTTATATGCATTTATGTCAAGACTGGTATGCACGATGTATACACACACACGCACACATCTGCACAAAAGCACACCTACTGTGCATTCACGACACAGCATAATCCTCAACTGAATTTAAACTTAGACCATAGACTGAATGAAGAATAGAGTAACAAACGTGTTTAATCCTTATGTCATAGACATTATTCTGTTGATGATTAAACTGATACTCATATTCCCAACTGATATCCCTAATATAATGCATACGATGAAGTGTTTATTTCAGTATTTATGGCACAATAATGAGGATGCATTCATGTTTTTCTCTTGCTGTTGTTGATATTATTTTAGGTTTCAATGCTTCAATGAGTTTTAGTGTCCCAGCTGTAAGGTTTTCTCAACTTGCTATGACTCGAATCTTCAGGTAAATACACTGAATGATAAATTCTCATCTGACCTATTGTTTTAGGATACAAATAATAATCCGCAAATGTTTTGAGTTTCTATATTAAAGGTCAAATCCATATTTTTGGGTCATAAAAATTGAAGTTGTACTCACGTGTATGATTGAAATGATTCACTCGTAGATATGAAACAATACATGTATATATATTGTGTTTCTGAGCAGATCACGATACAAAATAAAGGCATATTTTAGTGCTTATAAATGTTACTGATGTAAACAAACTTAGCAAAATGAGAAAATATTGCCTTTTACAAAACCATATTAGTCAAACCCTAACTGATGTGTGTGAAAAATACACCACCAAGACAGATCCTGTGTGCAATAATCTGAAGAGCTTCGAGCTTCTGTATTAAGAGGAAGAGGATGGCATCATACTGTACATCAGTAACCTTTATTTACAGCTTTACAGCCTCCAACACAATTTGGCTAACCAAATCACCACCCGTTAACTGCCTGCAGTTTATTCCACCACCCCATTATATGTTTTTACCTGCCCTTTCCCCATCGGCACCTCATCCCAATGTGCCAGCCATTAAGTCTAATACAGGAGTCGTCTGCTGAACTTTACCTCCAATCAGTGTCTAATGACAGTGCTTGGTGGGGGTATGGATGTCACACGTCTTTCTCCCTCTACAGGGATGCATCTCCTACCAGCGATGCTCACTGCAGGAGAGAAATGTGGTAATTATGTGCAAGTAGGCAGATTGTGAACACGATACAAAATGGAGGTTGTCAGTTTGATTACAATGTACAGCGATGACCGGACATCTTACATCTGTTTTGTTGTTATTGTCACTGGCTGTTGTCACGCCTCAGGTCACAATACGATAACTGAAGAAATATGGGCTACTGTTTAATTATAATGCAGTTATAGCTTGCTGTAAAGTTACACAATAGGCTACAAAGCTATTGCTTGACATTAGTGTGGTAGTCATGATTAATGGTTTGTAACTGCATCCCCCCCCAATTTCATCCCATGAACTGCAGTGTCAGAGAAACTTTGTGTTGAGGTGATCTGTTTCACTACACTGCCCTCCTCCCGCCCCTCTCCAATCATTGTACACAGTGTTCTCTTCCACTCAGCAGCTTTGATCATGCTGAGATTGTTTGCTCAAGCCTGTCACTTCTCTCTTTTTTTCCCCTCCAATCATTCTCAATGCCAACAGTGTTGTTCTGAACTCTGGTGACATGGAGAAAAAGGAAATCAACAATGGGACTCATTTGCCAAGCAAGAGACACAGAAATGTGTACTGAGAGCGTTGCTAATAATGTGCAATCAAAAATAATTAAACTGCCAGTTAGACTGTGGCTAATCTTTACAAACATTTGGCAAGAAGGTTTTGTGCTATGAATCTGTTTTGGCTTCGGATTCTGATGCCTGTCAAGGCGCTAAACAAATGTTTGCCTTTCAAAGAGTCTTCCCAAGCATTATGTAAACATAGATAAATTGGGTGTAATAAAACACTATCATTATACTACCTTGGGTATTACATTATTTATCATTTGTTATTTCTGATCATTTAAAGCTGTTTCCAGTGAACCCATTTCAGCATGAATCTCATTTTTTCTTATCTGCTCTGTATTTATTACATTTTGGGAAAGACAGGCTAAAGCAAACAAACACTACAAGGGGCTGGATTCACGTTTTCCAAATGGTAACTGCTCTCATATCCGTGTGCAGTGATAAGTGCATTTTTTTAATCAGGTTAAGTAAACACCAACAGCAATCAGCTCCTTCCTTCAGGCATTCTCCAAATGTTCTCGTCTAAGGCACTGGATCAAGAAACGCTCTCTCTTTTGAGATTGCTCTTTGTCATCGCACAGAAACGCTGCTGCTGCTGCTGCCAAAGACCTTCCTTAATACGAGTTTGTGGTCACTCCGTGTGCGCGGTCTGAGAAACAATACCAAAGCTGGGTGCAGCAGACAGTGAGAAGGAAAGAGGAATGACAGACAGAAAGGTCACATTGACTCCACAGCTAATCTTCGTCCTCTCCAGTCAAGTATACATGGTGACAGACAAATGAGCTCCTCTCAAATACATTAACACCATAAATAAATCCTCCATTATGCATCCCATTTTAATGCTAAGGCGCCACTGTAACCTCATACAACAATATCTCTCCTTTGTATCCTGCTGGGCGATCTCTCCATTAGCCCTGTGATTTGGAGTCTGATGAGTCTATCACAGGTGACAGTGACAAGGAGGTCCCTCATTATACTTCACATACAACTGATATGAGCACAGCTGTGCACTTCAAAGGAATCCCTGGATGTCCTTTTTGCTGCTTTCAGTCACTTTATCATCCAGACACAATGACACCATGTGGCCAATGAATTACAAGCCAAGGCGGATACTATAAAAGTGTGTCTCATGAATAATTCTTCACATATATTTAGCCTAAAGAGGAGAAATTGTTCCATTTAACAAGGAAAATATTCTCTTCTTATCTTGCGGGCCAAGGGAACTGCCTGCCAGAGACTAGAAAACAAAATGTATTGTGTTTAATTAAACACCTGGAGCTGAATATATAGATTCACATGCAACTTGTGTTAACTTAAACATCTAAATTAACAGTTATCAGTGAGGAAAGCAGCCTAGATACCATTCATTCCACATCAAGCTGCAGGTTAGCCTGACATTACAACCAGAGGGCATGAATCAGTGGATGTTCATATTTAAAAGCAGGAAATCAATCATGTTTCCCCTAAATAATTGTGTGTGAAGAAGTTACTGTGTAACAAGAAGGGTCTGGCACAGAGCATATGGTTGCTTAGCCAGTCCTACTTTCACAGTTTGGTAGGTGCCAGAGTACTCACACTGATTTCTAACACGCCATGTGTTCCAATTGTTCAGATTGTTCCCAATTTGCAGCCACTGAAACACAATGAGGAAAGTAAAAAGCAGGAAAATATGTGCGGACACAGTATTCTGTCCTTGTGTCTTTGCTCCACTCAGTTTTGTTTAGTGAAGCAGCTTAAATTGCATGTATGGAAAACGTGTCCTGCAGTATGAGCTGTTTGGTCCTGAGGTATTCTGACAATCCATCTATCTCTGTCTCTGCGTTTGGCTGCAGCGTTGTGCTGACCTGATGCTTCTCTCTGCCGCGGAGAGACCCAGTAGAGATGAACAGTAATTCTCCTCCAGTTCACTGGACCCACACTTAAATTAAACAGCTAATGCTTAAAAGAACTCAGTGGAGTCTCTGGCCTGCAGGGATCCAGAGAAACTCACAGGCCCAACTTAACTTCTGTCAGGGCTTTTGCTTTTTTTTGTTTCTTTTGTTGGATTGATTTTTGTACCAGAGAGACAAGGCTATTGCCCTTTCCCCAATATGGCATGCACTCCATTTTCAGTTGTGTGTGTGAGACAGAGAATGTGTGTGTTCGCTTTTCATTTTTAAGAAGTGTCACAATTACATTCTAATAAAAATGTGTGCGGCAGCAAATGCCACAGAAACATCCCCTCTTTTACCCCATATATGCTTTTATACCATCCGGTCAATTTGAAGCTACCCTTAGCAGCTGCTTAGCTTAGCACAAAGACTGGAAACAGGAGGAAACAACTAGCCTGGCTCTGTCCAAAGGTAACAAAAGCTCCAAGAGTACGCCCATATTCATCAGTATTTATGTTGTTTTTTTCAGGTGACGTTGCAACCGTAAAATAATGATTTGGTCAGCTGTGTCTGCCCCACTCCTTCGATTATGTTGGCTGGGATGCCAACTAAAAAGACGGTGAAGAAGAAGAGATTTTCTGTCTGCTGAAGTACTAAAGTAACCGTCTGCTGGCTATAGTTTCATATTTACCGTACAGACATGAGAGTGGCATCAGTCATCTCATCTAGCTCATGAGCATGAAAGCAAATAAGTGTATTTCCCAAACATGTCGAACTAGTCTTTTAATGATTGACTTTCTCCCCTGACACACAAATCATTTGACGATGTGTCCGAATGATGACAAAGCTAATATTGAGCACGCACTTTGTCAGCTGAGCTTCTGGTAGTTTTGAGGTGGTTTTTAGAGGCGTGTGAGGCTAGCACAATGCTATAGAGAGATAATGTGGGAGTGCAGGCTAAGACCAGAGGATCGCTGGCTGAGCACTATGAGCTGCTATACTGTCTTTTTCGAAAGTGGTTGTGTGTGCACAGAATGAAATTCGACAGAAAATGAAAGTGTATGTAGCAGAGTAGTAGTCAGGTCACACAAAAGTATTGCTGTGCTGCGTTGGGGTGTGAGTGTGTATGTGTGAGTAACTTTATGATTATATAGCAGTTAGAGTATAGGTGCTTTTGCACAATTATATGCACAATGACTCTCTCTCTTTCTCTGGCTGCTCAGCGGAGATCAGCGGAGTGTCACAGGGGAAATAAACAGCAGCAGCTCAGCAGGATGGGCCTAATTAAACACAGAGCCTTAGCACTGCAGCCAGCCGACTACTGCAGCTTGGACCAGTCTAGACCTGTCTGGCCCCACCGAAGACCCGCCGTTGCCATGATCACTGGCTGCCACCGCAAGTGAATGCCAGGGAGGAAGAACTGGATGGCACCTACAGTAGCTCATCCCTGCTCTGTGCAGCAGCAGCTATATAGTAGAGGGCTGGACGATACCCTGTCAGCACAACAATGAGGTGGTAAATGGACAGAAAACTTTTTCATTTTCTAAGACTGAAAAAGAATCATGTAAGGGAGAAGGATAACCTGTAATGTAGCTTTGAAAAGTCTTTTAAAGTTCAGGAAAGGGGTAAGAATTGTTAAGCCAAATTAACAGAACCTTCAAGCTGTGGGAAAGTTTTTTATTCAGTATAGTTTTAAGAATACAGATGTTTTACTTAAATCCTTGAACCCACCATACTTTCAAGATCCCAAACATGTCAGCTTGAGTGTTATATTATATATATTATATTGATAAATTATTATTACTGATGCATCGATGTGTAGGCAGCATTTAAATGATGGTTGAGGTGAAGTGCTGAAGAACTGCTTCATATGCTGTTGGCAGCTAAACATCATATTTAATAAGCTAATATGGGTTTTGTGTGTAAAATATTAAAACATTTCACCCACATGCAGTGGAGTATAAATATTAAGTAGTATAAAATGGAAATATTCAAGTGAAGTACAACTTCCTCAAAAGTACAGTACTTGAGTAAATGCACTTAGATACTTTGCATCACACCTTGGAAGTCAGGGAATTATTTTTTATATCCTCTTCTTTAACAAGTAAAAAGCTATTATATCTGACAAAAATGTTGCAAGGTGTAAGTCCTACTTGCAGCGCAGCACAGCGTTTGTGTAATACGTCATGAAACTGGGGGAGATGTTTCACAGGCTACTTGCTCCCGCCGGTCGATGAGCGGAGAAATGTTCGGCAAAAAATGAAATGTCTGAGGTGCCCTCATGTGATTTACAATACCAGCCTGCAGTGAGAGCTGTTCCTCGCTGTGTGTTTCAAGGTCTCACAGGAAATTACAACAAGCTTTTGTGAATGTTTCTGTGAAAGGTGTGAATTGAGATGGTTGAGAAGAAGCCAAAGTCTCAGCTTAGTCTTAATACAGTGCTTCTGCAGCAGAACCCTAAGCACTGACTCAGGTTTCAGTTCCTCCATGCTTCTTATAGACTTTCCTCCTTTATTGCATAATACATAATAGAGAATGACAGCGGAGATGTTGGTGACACAGAATAACATGCGGCATGGCGTTTGAATCAGAGCGAAACCCACAGCACACCCTGGCATGTACCTCTGTCATCTGATCTACTCAGCACCGTATGTGCCTGTTCTAACCTTGTATATTCCATTTGACCTTTTGACTCTCATGGTGTCACTTAAAATAAGCAGCTCCATCTCTAGTGCTATTCTTAAACCACTTATTCTGCCAGAGAGAGAGAGAGAGAGAGAGAGAGAGAGAGAGAGAGAGAGATTGAATAAGAGAGAGAGGGAGATTGAGAAAGAGAGAGAGGGAGAGGGAGGAAGCTCATTCCCAGTGCGATGTTTATCTGACATTTTCCACTGGCCCGTGACTCACTGGGCTGTGATTGCCAGCAGAACACATTGGGCTAGCAGGGGCTCTCCCAGCATTGGTTATAGGGCACCACTTACTGGATGCTGCATTCCTGCATCCTCGCTCACACAAGAGCCAGTAATGACAAAATATTCCACCAGGGTTAGGGAGAGAGGGGGGTATTTGGATGCATTCATGGTCCTTGTTTCCGGCATCTTGCATTGTGTGTGTGTTTGTTTGGAATGCATTCATGTGCATCTGTGCTTTTATTGTCCTGGCGAGTGCACTGTGAATTCTGTGGTGTCTAAATCCAGGGCCAAAATGATTTCTTTTCTCTAAATGAATAATTCACCATCATCATCAAATGGTTTTTCCTCCAAAAAAGCCCATCCTTTCATCCTTGAGCACTTAGAAACAGAAGAGATTATAGAAACCAGAGAATAACAAGGTGGTTATACAGTGCACTGCATACAGTAGTGCTGTCTGCTGCATACTAACCTGCCCTTGTGTGGAGAGATACTGACAAGTGTGAGCTTCCGCTGTGGAAACTTAAAAGTTGCAGATTGATGATAATTATTTCAAGATTTAAGCTTTCATTCTAACTCTTCTGATCCTCTCACTGCTTGCCTGTTTAATGATGGGCAGTGAGAAGCTGTACAGCTCCCCTGGGATGATTCTTAATCAAACAAAATATATAAAAGTCTATTTTCCTTTTTCGTTTAAAAAAATAAATACGTTCAGCTACTGGCTTATGCTTCAGTGCAAAAAAGTAGCATTTCTTTCTGTGCTGTATAATGAACTTACCTCTGAAAATGGAATCAGGAGAATGATATGTGTTTTATACTTAAGAAATGTTGGATAAGGATTTTTCATCCTCTGATAGGTAACAATACCATATTGTTTAAGATAACAGCCTTAGTGATGATAAATAGCAATAATGAAGATGTGCAGCCTGCAAGAACAGGTATAACACAGAAGCAACCTTGAAGAAACTTTGTTTAAGTAGCAGCTATGTGGCAGCGTAATGGCCAGGTGTCCTGAAACAGCAGGTGCGGATGGCACTCCTCCATATTCATATTTCACATTCATTCATGTTTCACAGTAGAAGAGTGATTAGCATACATATCGTGTCACATCCACCTGCCAACTTATTTCAAGTTTTATACTGCGCTGGTTACTTTAACGGCTCTTTCACCAAACCCCCCACGCCCCCCCCCCCCGCCCCGCAAAAAAAAAGTGGAATTTAATGATTCCAGATGTTGCACACTAATGTATTCAGTAATTGTATATGCTGTGTGGGTTTCAGAGCATCTTGATGACCGAATTAAGATATTTTAGAGGAGGCAGCACAGCAGAGGCAAAATAAACATTTTGGGGAAGGATACTTCCTCGTCCCTGATTCAGAACAGCTTTCAAGCAGTTAGGGTCATTGCTTTTCAAAACCACAAGGTCTCTTATAATGAGATCCACATGTGGGTGAAGTATGGTCACCAAAATCAGCAGCGTTAACAATCCAAAGCTTTAGCCTTGACACCTCTTCCATAATTTTGTGTGTCTGCTTTCAGAAGAATGGTCACAGATCATTTTTCACTGCAATTAACTGTTTTTTCTCCCCCTCATTCATTCCTGTGGCTCGCGCTCTGTGAAACACAAATTACCTGACCACATCCTTGCAGGGCTGCCTGCATGTACTCTGTCTGTGACTGTACATTACAGTGTAAGTCAGTGATGAATACACAGTACAAATAGTGCACCACACAGCTTCTCTTTACAGCAAAGATGGCAGCAAATGGAGTAATCAAAGAGTAGGTATGGATGCAGCATGTGACAACAAAGCAATAATCAATTGCAACGGTGGGGTATAAGTACTGAGGCAGTTTAATTTGAAAACATGATGAAACAGTTGCACACATTTCACAAAACCACAGTGAAAGCTAGAAACTGAATATAGGAGCCGCCTAAACAATCCATAAACAAGGATAAAAATGTGTTTGTTACAATAGGGAGCCATTTCAAATAACATCTTTTCAAGTTCCTGTAAAAAAAAACATACCATATTTCCTAATATTACTCAGTCTGCACACAAGTCCAATTCACGTTATATTTTAAATAATCAAACTGAGAAGTAATGTCCTATTTGTTTGCACACAATGAACACAACTAAAATGAAAACTAATAATGGGAATAACTTTAATTTGTCTGTAATTTTGAATTAATAAATTGTATTTTCAAGTCTAGTTTGAAAAAGGGGCAGTTGATTTAGATGTCTGCAATCTTCTGTGTTATTAAAGACTCAGAGATTCATAATACCTTACATTATTTACCGTTAATAGACGCACTAATAAGGCTACTACTTTGTATTTCTAAATCAGCATCTAAGTGAAGCAATTAGACAAAAACAGGAAACTGTACTTTTGATGTCACTTCCAGCAGTGTTGTTAATGACTGCTCATCCTTTGAACTCTGGAAAAGACATCTGAATGACAGTAAACTAAACCACACATCATACTTCTTTTTACTCATTATCAGTTCATATCTAGAGGTGAGGAAAATTCACATCTTGCAGTATCACTTAAAAGTGAGAGGCCATTTCAAAATGTAAATATAAGCTGTATATTTCTTTAAACCAGAGGAAAATAATGTAAAATAATAATAACTTGGTGAATTGCATTGATAAGTGCAAGACCAACTTTGTGAGCACAGACATGTTTACCAAAGCTCGTAGCACCTCGGTATTTCATTGCTGGTCTGTCCATTAACACAGAAATCTGCCCAGGTAACATTACAGCTCAGGGATTATTAATGTGTACAATTTTCCCTAACGTCACTTGCTTTCAGGGCTAAGAGCTTGTTCCAATACAGTACGAACATTTTCATCTGACTGAATGTACTGAATGTAAGCTTTTACTACATAATTTCTTATCTTGAGCTGTTACTGTAAAATGAAAACAATCAACACACTTGTAGCACACAATGTGAGAACAAGTGAAACTCTGTTCAATGAAGTAAGTTTTTGCAGTTCTGTTTTTACCCCAAATTTCTGATCCAAACCCCTTACTTTATTGTGGGTTTCTTAATTGCCGTGGGGACTTTATGTAATCTTTCTACAGCACCACTTGATATGCCAGAACCCTTCTTTCAGTAACATAACACATTTCATCTCACTTCAGTATTATCTCTTGACGGCGTGTTCATCATCTTGACAATAAGGCTGCAGTGGTCACTTGCTTTCCAGCGTCGATCTGTAAAATGAGAGGAAGAGCTTAAACTGTCAAGCTTCATGACATCAGCCTCAGTCTATGCTTTTAATGGATTAAGCTCATAATTTATAGAGAGCTAAAGCAAGCATGAGCACTTATACCGGGGGGAAATTATGCATACATTTAGTTTTTAATTATGGATTTGTGAGAAAATGTAAGCAGTACATATTTTTCAACAAAAATGTTGAACTGAGGAGAGTGAGATCTTTTATAATATATAATTCATATATACACATACATTAATAGACTATATATCCATGTTGTTTTTGAAAAAAATGTCTCTTTCGCTTTGTTACATTTAACTCCATGTTGTTCCGACATTTGTTTAACTTAGGAAAAAGCAACAAGGCCTGCTTTCATCTCCTCCTATAGCCGAACCTCCATCTATACTTTTCTTCTTCTAGGAATAATTCTATTCATTCATTCATCTGCCTGCAACAGAGTCAAGCACAGCATGGACAAAAACATATCCAACTGTGGCTTTAGTCAGTTTAAAAGCTAATATTCAATTTATAAACATTGTTTTTTAACAATTCTTTAGATGTTTTAAAGTCATCTGATTGTTAGAATTAATGTGCTAGTATATTTTAACACATACCTGATTAAATGGATTAACTTGCACAGTGCTTCTGGAATACACTAATGGTAAAATATATGTTCATTGAATTTATATAACATTGTAAGCCAATTACCTGCCGATTCCAAAGTCAAGTGTCCCATGAGAGTTGTTTCATCTCTCGAGATTGTACTCTCTTTCCTCCCATGTTGCCTAATGGGGCTTGCAGTGTTTTTATATTTCCATTTCAGTTTTATTGATTTAGTTTATTTTGGAAGCCACCATGACAGAAATTATCTGATATGATCAAAAAAGCACAGGGGAACCTCGGCTCCCACAGTATTAATCATAATGGCAAGGGAGGTTTTTTGGATTGCCTTTGTCCCTGGCTCTGGTGTAATCAAAAGCCCCTTTTATATAGCCTGTTCAAGGCTGGAACGTTGCGCCGTTATTCTGCCTCGCTGTTTTGTATAAAACGTATGAACACCGTTAAGCCTGCAGCGGAGGTAGTAACAGAGCCAAATTTACGTCTGTGGAGAATCGGGGAGCTAGCAGGACGGACAGAGGTGTGACGTTTTGATGACGTGTTGTGTGTGCGACCAACCACCGGGGGATTTAAAAAGCAGCTAGCAGCTGTTAGCAGTTAACTCAAATAAGAAGAAGAAGAAGAAGAAGAAGAAAAGAGGAAGACGAAGAAGCAGCTAACCTACAGCAACCGAAAATGTCTGCGAATTGGGGAGACACATGGATGTATAATAAGTCCTGGATACGGCGCCACCTTTACAGCAGTATTGCGGGATCTCTGATTAAAAAGGGCTAAATGGTCAGGCCTTGCTGTTCACAGCCTGAGACATTTAATGGGAATGTTGTGTCCTGGCTCCTCACTAACGCTGTCTTCAATGTCAGCCACTGGACACATATTTGTGCTAATTACAGCATTTCATTTTGCAGTTTTCACAAACCTTTGATGGTAAGACCTCTCATTGTTAGAAGGCTAAGTCCAAATTCCTAGACATTCCTCACATGGAGGATTGTTGTGGGTGGTCAAGAGCTGGGATTTCAAAAATAATTGGGAGTAAGTTTGTGTCCAAAACACCCAACCTACTGTGGATAAACTGACCATTTTAGCAATAAAGCCAGTTGTTCAGAATAATCTAGATCACAGTTTCCTGGTGAGGTTATATGTCTTGAATGTGGACAGCATGAAGCTAACTAACAGAATGCAAGGCAGGTGGTGACTCACAGGAAATAAATATGCCCATCGCCACAGCAAATTGGACTTTTTCCAAAATCCATTTCGGGTTTTATATCAATTGAGAGCAAGCCAGTTTGGGCATACAACTTAAATTGCACTCTCACAATGACTCTACTGGCTGAAATATACATCCAGAGCACCATTTGCCACAGCGTGGTCTATCCTGGATAAGCTTTCAGGTTATTGGGATGCCCTGCTCATTAGTTAACACTTGCTGCTTCTCCTCATGTTGCTTTTCATAAGAAAGCTTACCTGAAAGAGTCCAATCATGTCGCTTCATGGTGGCTTTGTGGATGAAATAAGTGCGCTTTGTGGAGGAATAATAGTGTTCTCGCTTGCCATCGTTGCTTGGAGTTCCCCCACCCCTTTGTTGGTTGTTCTTTATATTAGCTCTTGGCCTCAAAGATGCACTTCAAGCCAGAAGACAGTTTTCCTCTCAATCTGAACTCAATGCAACTACCAGGTGGTTCTCTGCTGAGATGCCAGGGATCACTACTTCACCTCACCAAGCACACTTCACAAAACTATTTCCTGCTCGTCATTGTCTGTTGCGATGTTTGTGTTCTTGTTGTGTGCCGACACTGTGCTTTTAGGCTACAGGGAAGACCCCCAAAAGTGCTTTAGTTTTTGAGATGTTCTTATTTACTACAGAAATGATTCAATTGACACATATTGTGACACACAATGCAAATTGCATTGAGGAAATACAGTACTACAAACAAGTACAATAAGCGGAAATATAAAATATGAAGGTCTTTGATGAATGTATGAAACATTCTTCACAAAGAATAGATATAGAACAGGGCAGTCATAATTTCACTTGTAGAACAGTAGTAACCAGCCTCTGGTCTCATTAATCAGTATCTATTTCTACATGATATCTTCCATTGTAGACCAAAAATAGAATATATTATCATGTCTAGCAAACTTTCATGGAGACAGTTTTTGCCTCAATTAAGGGTCTGGTTTAGTGTACTGATAGTAAGATATGAGGACAGATTTTGAGCTATGTAGTATCACAGAAGTTTCTTGGCAGAATATGGTATATCTGTACCTATGGTATAACTGTGGTAAACAAATTCCTTGACCTTCATACATCAAAGCAAACCAAGTATATCCTTACCTGTATAGGCTACATGGCTGTAATGTATGTGTAAGCTTATGTCAGAAACTGATCGGAAGTTGACAGTCATATTTTGAATATATGAGGTTGTCATATGGGGAAAGGTTCAAGGAGAAAAGTAAGTCAGGATTACAGCTGTAGCTTTTAATGTCTGTGTATAATGCGTGGCCAGCTGTCTGTCTCTCTGGGGGTGTGAGGTGAAGAGGTGGATTCAGTTAGATGAGCTTCACTGATTGCCTAGTATCAAAACAAAACACCTGCAGTTTGAATGTGATAATATCTGCAATTTATGATAGGCATTGGATCCAAATGTTTGTATTATCTGTAGCAAACCATTAGAAACAAGCTCCCTATGTCAAGAATCCCAAGGTAGAAAGTCTTCAAAGAATACTAACTGTCGCTGAACAGAGAGATGATGTCCATAAAACTCTGTTTCCACATAGAGAGAAAAGGCCTTTGTGACACTGATGAGAAAAGTTCAAAAGCCCATCAGGAACACGGAGCATCCAGAATGGACAGAGGTCAGCGTTTTTCTGAGAAGGTTGAAAAAGAGATTTCATGTTTCCTCCAAGATGGTGCAATCAAAACACAGCCTTTATTGAGGAACGCCTGACGAAATCCACAAGATCAAGGAGCTCATAAGACCCTGAAAATAGAAAACGCCGTGCAACTTTCATAGAAATGAAGAAGTAATTTGAGGCCAGCACACGATGGATTCAGATGTGCTCTTCTGAAGGCTTCTGAAGGCTTCTTGCTGTATGCAAGCAGAGGGAGGCGTCTATGGAAACTGTGATGTCTCGACAACATGCTGCTGCCCCCCCTGTGTTTAATGATGATGGATGCACGAGGAAGACAATAGAGGCTGACTTTGCTAAGAGGCTGTTTGAGGAGATACAGCAAACCAAATTCAGAGGAACCATCTGCGAACATCATTGATGGCATGGCCCTTCTGCAGGATCTCCCCGACATTTGGCGACCTAGGAGAGAGTATCTGGAGGACGCTTGCTGCCTTAAAAGGAAGGAAGGCTTCAACTGTGTCAACATAGTCTTTGACAGATTCGACCATTCCCCATCAATAAAAGACCTTAAAAGGAAACGAAGACGCACAGATCAATTCAAGAGACCTACATACGTTATTATAGGAAATGCAAGGCTGCACTATGATGAAGAGGTCAAGATGTTCAGCCAGTCAGGGGCAGAAGGTTTATTAGACCTATACAGTGATGAGGAGGAGGCTGGTATGAGATTGGTGTCACATTGGGCAGTCACATTCTCGTCTTATCATCAAATGTGATGACACAGATGTACTTGTTTGGCTTGTCTACTATGAAAGCAAAGGGATGTTTGCATCATCTACTGTCAACATGCACTCTGGACATGGCCCAAGGGAAAGATTTGTCCCAATCTATGCTATTTCACAGAAACCTTGAGTTCAGTCTACCTGCATGACACCACAAGTAGCTTGTATAGGAAAAGCTGAAGCTGAAGACCCACCTCAGTGATTTACAAGAAATGTCAAACTCTGGATTATCTGACATCTTGGAAGAAGCATGGCCTGTAGCAAGACAATATTCCCTTCATCTGTATGGACAAAACAGAAAAGAGAAAGGGAGTCCATGCTCTAGCCTTGATCAGCTGAGATACATTTTGGCATCCACGACCGATGCATCAACGGCACAACTCCCCCCGACTGAAGATGCTTTCAAGCAACGTATTTTGAGAGCAATGTATCAGACAGCAGTGTGGTGTCACAGCCATCTTCCAAAGGCACTTCTCTGAATCTCATTGGAAAAGGCTGGACAGTCAGAGAAGACAGATCCATGGAGGCCCCATTGTTCCTGAGACCAGCTGCTCCACAAGAGCTCAGAAACATCACACACCTGTGATGGGACCTGCAGTGACCGCAGAAAATGCCAGTGCCTTTCAGTGGGATTGACGTGCACTGAGTTTTGCTCGTGCCCATTTCCTGAGTGCCCAAACATGACACATTTTGTCACCGAGGACAATGTCAATGAGTGACATGCTGCATACAAAAGAGCAAGAACAAATAGACCAGGGAACATTTTGTGTTTGTATGGGTTTGTAAAGTTCAATACAATCCCAGCCAAAGCTGCCTAAAAGTAAACTAATACATTCACCTTCATATTTAATAGTTCTGCTTATTGTACTTCTGTTTGTTAACCACTTTTCTTTTGCAGTGAAATATTTTTATACAAGAACCCATTTCATATGTGGGGGACATTAGAAAATATGAAAAACATTGTTGTGTATTGTTTTATCTCAGTCGGGGTATCTCAAGATTTTGGGTGCCTTCCCACCAGTCTGTGTTAGTATCTGCTGGCTGCTACAAAAAGCCAACTCCAGGTAAGGCCAATACTAGCAAGCCTTTTACTTTCACTTCAGTATCTTTTATTTCAAACATTGTAATTCATACCTTAATAAGTCACTGGTTTAATGCACCACCCGAAGAGCACGCAACCTGAAACAAATCAAACACACCCATGATGTTGTCTGACTAACAGGTGCATGCTGGGTCTGGCTAACATGCTAAATGCTAAGCTGCCCGTGGTGGATCCTCCAGCGGTGACTTCTACCTTCAGTGAGCTGTGTGAGGTCTTTCTGCTGTTCACAGTTAAGGTTGCGTGGACTGGTTACAGTGGGACAGACAGGCTGATTGTGGACTGGTTACAGTGGGACAGACAGGCAGAGTGGACCGCTTATATTACACCGATTGTGGAGGACTTCGCGGTGCACAAGACACACTCAGACAGGTGGGTACAACAACAAACTCGCTGTGATGGTTGTAACTCTTTGTGCAGAGGACGATGTCAGCGTTGCTAGGCAACGTAGCGTTGTGTGCGCGTGTGCACCACATGTGCAAACACGGCAGCTCTTTTTGTGTGTTTGCTGTAACTGCTGTGGGTTTTTTCTTGTTTATACATCTCTGTGTTGTTGTCTGCCTTGGTGGTGTTTCATTCTGCTGTTGATTCTATAAGAAGTGGCAGGTTGTTTCATTTCTATAGCTTCATAATGCTTGTTGCACCCGCCGTGGTGTCCATAGCTCTTTTTATTTATTGTCGGTCATTTTTGTTTTGTTCTCTACACGGAAGGCTGATAATCAGATCTATAGATACAGCAAAGTGTATCTATAGATCTATAGAAAAGGAATGTATTGTTGGTTTGGACATGAGGGCTCTGGTGTGATGTGTAGGATAATATAATAGTTCTATCATATAACATCATCATCACATACTATTTTTTTCTTTACCTTCACTCCACCCTCCTTTCCTCTTTAAAAATGTATTGCAGTAATGTTTACTCAGACTGCATTTTAACTGAGGTACTTTTTTTACTTTTATCTAAGTGCATTTTTACACACTTAAGTAAAATATTCTGATACTCTTTCCATCCCTGCGTAACATAACAATATAACAAACACGCACACTTTTATGTTTGGAAATGACTGTAGTCCTGCACGGAAACAGATTGCATGTCGTTCTCGTAACAGATACATCTTCTCTCCGGGGAGACTCCACTGCATCCATTCATCCATCCATTTTCTATAAGAGCCTATCCAGTTTAGGTTTAGGGTCCCAATAGGACCGGATTCAGTCCCAACATGCAATCGCCAAGAGGCCGAGTAGCATATACCCAGTACAAGTCGCAGATCTATCACAAGCCTCTAAAAAATATAAAGGTGAAAATATGAACTGAAAAAAGGACCAACCAAGTTCACCAAACTCGAGTCATGGACATCTGACATGGATACACTGATGTTAAATATGTGGTAAACATACAGATTTTAAGCTATCTTGTTCCATTCACCAGGTCACAGAACTGCATTTATATCTTTTGACATGCTTCATTAAAAGTTGTGATGTCTCTCCAGTGTTTTTTTTTCCGTTTCTGCCTCTTGGCATTGGCAAAGATTTCTGCAGATCCAGTCAGTGATAATAACTGCTCTTCATTGGGTGTTGACCTGTTAGATTAAGACCCGGTAAGCTCACACAAGCTGGTATTTGACAAACTCTGATTTAAAGCCTAAAAACAAGAAAACATCCTATCAATAGGATTTCTTCCAACTTCTACGTTTCCATGCTGCAACAATCACCCACGGCGTTCCCTATGGGAACCATGATAATAATAAAGAAATGTTGTGGTTTCAGTTAGTGAAGCTACAGATTTAATGAATACAATCAAGGCATACAGTATATAGGAAAGTGATAACTGGGCTTGCTGGCTTGTGCGAGAATGAGAGCAATTAAATACAAAAAGAGTAACTTCTCTCTTTTATATTTCTGTGCTGATAGAAATGCCATGCATTCCCGAAGGCATGGTCAGATAAACAATTATTTTAGATTTATATGAAGTTATATTTTATTTATTTAATTCTTTTTCCACATCATTAAATGCACCATATGCTCACAGAGTCCCAATGGGTATGAAGCTGATGGATCTCAATAGAGTTGCATATCATCCTGGACAGGATGGAGGAGAAGATATTAGGCTAATGAGTATAATTATAATTGTAATGGCCTCACTATTGTACAGTGTTAGTAAAGGTTCAAAGTTCTATTAATTCTGACCTCTATCTCTCTCCTTTCTCATTCCCTCTCTCTACATAACCTCCTGTTGTTGTCCTCTCGCTGTCTGTGCAGACGGTGCGCACACATGCATGTTTGAGTAATGAACTTGTGCATACATATGTGTAGGTGGTTGGTGGGTGGATATGTAATCATTCCCAAGTTGTACCCCTGGTGACCTGTCTTACTAATACACCCATTAAGGAGAGTTATTGTGACCACATGGCAGCATAATGATTCGTGTGGAATGCAAATGCAAAAAAATGGAAATGAATAGCATCTGAAGTTTGTTATTATAACAAGGAGGAAGAAAATGTCTCTCACAAACACACAAACATAAAGATGGATCTAGAAACCAATAATCACCAGTAAAATTTGGGGAATTAACACCATGCTCTTTAAAGGTATATAAAGCACTATTGATGAAACATTATAGACCGGTTAAAGCTCCATTCAGTGATATTTTTGATTACATTGAATCAAATGACTTCCTGTAATGTGAAGGGGTGGCTTGTACTGCTGTTCACTTTCAAGTTAGAATCTGTGACATTTTCATGGTATCAAACCCCATTTTTGGTTGGAATTTTTCTGAAATAGCCACCCAATGTATTTACTTTCAGTAATTACCTCTCTATTCAGTAGTTTTCACTGTTAGTGGCAGAGTCTGCCATTCCCTCGCTGGATTCAAATTGCCTTCACATTCACAAAGGATTCACAGGAAACAGCATGTAATGTGGCGTAATTTTACAGCACTGATAACGGCCTCACCGTTTACTGTCACTCGCTTTACATCAGAGCCATCTTAAGTTACTGCTAATGCAAACAGTGTATTTCCTACTGATGCTGCTTCACATTAAAAGCGTTCAACTAGCGAAACACGGGGTGGCCTTTATTGTGAAGCAGCCACAAGAAATGCAATATGTTTGTCACAGCGGTAAGTACTAACCACAATCGTTGATCAAAATATATATGTAAATATATACTATATATAAATAAATTAAAATGTAAATTAAAAGAATAAAAATGTTGCCATTTTTAGCAAAAATATTGCAGGGAGTGATGAAACATGAAGGAGCAGCCACAGTGAGCTGTTAGATGAAGAGTTGCAGACAACAGGCTGCACAGCTCCGACTCCTCAGTAAGGTAGCCAACTTTACTGTACTGTGTGTGGAAAACTACTCGCTCCATGTGCAGAATGATATCAGATTGTGGTTGCAATTATTAATGACTTTATTATTATTTATTAAAACAATATGAGTTTATTTGGCTGCTCTGTGAACAGATACAACCAGTTGCTTTTCTGCTGTATTTCTGACAAAGTAGTTTCTCAAGGAGTGTTTGCTGCCTCCAGTCACCAAATCAACCGGAGTAAAATCTTAAAGATAACATCTTTAAAAACCAGCTCTATAACTTTTTGCTCCTTTTAGTGACTTTCACTTCATTTACATCTAAGCATTGAGAAGACCACGAAAACCCAGTGATATTTTCCTCAAGCATTCATGGACCCAAATCAGGGCTGTAATATGAGTGAATATCAGGCTTACATTTGACAGGTAGAAAGAAAAAAAGACTCCAATGGGATGCCCATGTTGCTCTGTGTCTATTGGATGTGTAAACAGACAATTTTCTACTAATACTTTAGCCCTAAGCACTTGATAAGCTGATGGTATATCAGGGCTGTGTTGCTGTGAATTTGTTTTGGAGTCTCTCTTCTCTCTAGTGGTAAACACTTAATGCAGGTTTAAGAGACATTCATTAGCGTATGACAGCGCATGACAGACTTTCCTGAGGGACATCTTATTTGTACTCTTAAATTTCATGTTTAATTCATCATTAGACTGGAGGCATTTTGCAGTAGCAGTACTGTCAACAGAAGACAGTAACTAAAAACAGCCAAAATTGGAAGCAAAATTGATCCTGTTATGTTCTGGAGAATACTGCATAAATAAAAAAAAAAGAAAAAGAAAAGCACACCAAATGTTGGCTTTTATAAAGTGCACAAAAACTTCATGTGTCAGAAGACTTATGATTTATGAAGCCTTCACTGTATTGGTCCGGTATAGTTCATGACAGCTGGCAAAGCCATTAATCATGTGATGTGTATCTTACACTTCCCATGGGGTTGATCCACTGTCATTGATCATTTTCATGTCAACAGCAACGGGCCCGAGACACAGCCTGGAGATATTAAACTTTAAATAAAGATGATGGGGACATTTCCTAACATGGCTTAGTGGGACTGACTATTATGGCTCAACTCAACAGGCCCTCTGGAACTGAGTCACCTTACTTGTTACTTGTTTATTACATGAGTGGTCACTCTCAGTCAGCGGAGATAATCCCTTCTTGGATTAACCTGCATATTCACTGGTGTAGTAAATATAAAAAGGCATTGGTTAGTGCTTTCATCTTAATTAAAGATGGGGGCTCTGATTTCAGGCAGATTAGATGAATGACTCTTTGGAAAACATCACATTTGTCATGACCTTATCCTCAGGTAACTTAGGTAAAACATGGCGATCAGCAGTATTGAGAAAGAACATTTGATAATAACAATAATAATCGTTGCTGTTTGATGTGTTCATCTCTCTGTGTGTAGACAAAATAAACAATGTCTCGCTTTGCAAACTGCACTGCAGGGCCATTTGTCCAAACTAAATAATAATTGATTTTACATAGATGGGAAATTTGCAGTTTACGCATATATCAGACAAGCAGTTATCACAGCCGTCCTCAGTATAACCCCACTAGACTGAATGCACTCATACCATTAAATGACAATAAATAAAAAAGGCTGTGGACACCACCATGTTGTGTGTTCTTAGCTGGTTTGCTAATGTTAGCCACGGGGTGCGCCTACGCTCAGCAGTCACCTAGTTTTGTTTAGAGGTGGAGGGTGTGCAACTGCACTGCTGAGGTTGTTTCCTCTGGAGAGCTGATTGCAGTCTCCGGGGCTAAGCTTGCTGCTGGATGGTCAGTAAATACCTCCAAACTGCAGGGCTGCTTGTTAAACCACAATGTCTCGATTCATATTTCTACATGTGTAAAATACAAAAGATGGCACATGTGGGTGCAGAAGCTTTGGATTTGTTTAAAGGCATCTTTGATGGAGCTGGACTGAGTACCGAAAGTAAGTACTACTAACAAGTAATGTAATGCATTATTTTTGCTGCTGAGTAGGTAATACCTTTTTCAGTGGGTAAAGTGTAATGAGCAATTAATTCAACACTGATCAACAACATAGCAACATAACAGCAGGTGCAGCCCACAAACGCACGCATTTATTTGCACACCGTGTAGTACACACATATAATGCTTTGTTGCTACACAATGCAGTGGCTGTTGATGTCCTCTTATGGAGAGTGGGTTGCAACACAGCAGTGACTCAAGTAAATATAGACTGTTGTAAACACCTATTTCAACTAGGATCCAAGTCCTCCGCAATTTGCCCCAAGTGCAACTTCTTTCTGTGTTCATTTTGAAATGTTTTTTTTTTCTTTCTCTTTTGAGCAACTGCTGTACATTCATGCATGCACCTGTTGGCTGCACAATCCCATTGTGGGTGTGTGTTCGATTTGGGTCATTTAGCATGCTGGTTGATGCGTTTAAGATGAATTGAGTACTGTATATGTAACCCTTTTTTACCCATGCCGAGGTATAATAATGCAGACTCTAACCAGGAGCTATAATTAAGTCATCCTTAAAGTCATTGCTTTAAATTCAATTTGTACTGTTCACAAACTGCTAATGGGCTTCCACCCCCTCAACAAACCAGGCATTTGTAGCGCCTGACAGTGATTGAACTGAACATTTTGAGGACTGAAACTGTCGCCGCAGACTGTTGCTGAACGCCTCACCACTCTGTTAAAGTTCAAAGAATATCAATAACTCGTAGAAAACATGGTAATCAGGTTTCACACTGTACACAGTATAGGCTGGAGCCAATTTTCAGAGGAAATTGTGAGTAAAACCTGCAGTGCTCAGTGGCAATAGTGTTTTAATTACTCTGTCACAGACTTGAGGCCAGCTTTAAGAGCACAGTAAGACATGATGAATGATGGCTTATGCTCGGCACAACTGGTGTAGTCTGCAGGATTGCTACGATGCTGTGATGGAAAAGGCTTATTAGTGGCATCAATTTAACAACTCTTTGATAAAATATTAATGAATGAATGGTCTTTTATTATGTACAACTTCAATTAACAGGCTCTCTGCCCTCTCCTGCAATTCTGAACCACTAGAACTCTGCAAGCAAGTATGTCTCAATGAGCAAAAACTTCATGCAGGTTCATTTATGGGAGAATAATTTACCTTCACATGTGTGAAAATCTTTGAGAGGACTTAAAAATTAATGACTGTAAATTAAGACTTCAGAACATGCATAGGGAGAGGGAGAGCCATTGAGTGCTGTTCAATTTCGACCCTGCAATCTTTCTATGAAGCTGATGGTTCCTTCTCCAAATTAATGAAATGTAACAAAGAGCTTGATTCCTCATTTCAGGACAGTTATTTCTCACATTCTTGCAGAAGCTGTAAATTGGAGCACAGATTTCTCTGAGGACCTTCAGGTGAGAGAGTGCTCATGAATGTGCGGCTGGTATGTTGGAAATTGTTCCCCTCAAGGCATCACTGCCTTCATTCTTGTAATCTTGCTTGTCTTGTGGACTGGTGGAGAAAAAACCCCAAAAACAAATCAGAAAAACAGCTTTTGAGTATTGTCCTGGGGCCTCACTGTTAAAATGCTTCCAGTACAGTATGGTTTTTATTGGTGTTTCTGATTGCCAGGTAGTCATGGGTAATATTTGACACTTGCACTAAAATTGGGAGAAAGCTGCTGCGAGAGTAGCAACTTGATGACTATGTTTGCACTTACTCTACCATGGAGGTCAAACTGCCTTAGAAAATGCAATTTAAGAGGATTTAATCGATTCCGTTTATGCAGCAGCCAGGATTATTACAGTAAGATCAATTGTTTGTGCATCACAAATTAATTATGATGGAGTTTATAACTCAGACCCCTGCAATACTAATGCAGCTCTTTGATTCAAGGTTTCTACAATTTCACTCCCCGAGAATCATGTTGCTGAAGAGTTTGGCTGTTTTTGAAGTTAAAAAATGGTTAAAAAATCATAATACTCTGAAACCCATTTTGGTAAAAGGGCAAATGATGCCTTCCATATCATTTTATTGCAGTCATCTCTCCTTTTATTGGTATGTTTACTCCGAGGGAAATCCTCTCTACCCCTTAACTCTCCCCACTATAAATAATTCATTAAGGAGCCGGGGATAACAAGGGTATAAAGAAAAATATATATATTGCTAGTGATCTGGGAGAGAAGCCAAAGGATATGTCAGACACAATTATGGGGAAAGGGGAGAATAATTCCTCCCATGTACTGCTTTGGCCCCACTTGTCCCTTTGGCTCTGTTCTCGGCTTGTCTAGCCAGTGTGGATGGGTGCATTAAGACACACACAGGTGGACTGATAGGGGTTGAAAGTGACCCTCTGTGCTCTCAACACTGGCACAGAGCTGCAGAGCATCAGGCTAAGCCACTTTGACTCTCCCAGCTCTCTTAATTGCTCAGTGAACCTGGCTGCAGCATTGAGCTGCCTGACTTACTGGTCCCCCGAGAGTGTATTACGAGTGCTCTGTCCAACTAATCGCCTCCTTTGTCCCCCATCATCCCCACACAGTTTGTCCACACGTAGCGACAGGCCGGTCATGATAATACTAGCACCATCACCTCTTCCTCCTGCTCCCCAATCACTATTTTATTTCTTCCGCACACCATCACATGCATGTATAGCAGAGTACAACTGATGAAAGGAAATTGTATTTTTTGCTTTTGTAAAGTAATGAACGTATTCATTATGGATTTCTTTTGCAAACAAACACTTAAATGAGTGCTACACTCTAACATGCTGCAAGGTTTTTGCATTTATTTTAAATTTGTCCCACTCTGCAAAAGCTACCATCAACATTCAAGGACGCTGTGTAATTCGATTTATAAAATAAAGCTGTTGGTCAAAGCTCTTGTAAAATATAAAGAGGTTTCCCACTAAAAGGTGCACTTCAGATTTATTTATTTTTTATAAATGTACCCTTGGAAAAGAGATATGCAAGCCCTGAATGCCCTGGGGCACCCTTTTGAAAGCAGAGAATGTGACAAATTAAAGCAAATGGTAATAACTTTATTTGGCGAGAACCAAAATGTCTCATCAGCATCATAAATATTTTAATGTCATCTCTTGATCCAGATCAAAATGTACGGGGTTGGAAGTGCATGTTCACCGTTAGGTAAAATACCATCTTTTATTTACAAAGACATCTATCATGAAATTGTCAGTGGCTCTGCCTAAGCATTATGGTAATGCTCACAGTACAAAGTGTTCAAGCTCCAACTGTGAAAATAAAATTTATAGTGAAAAAATATATATAAATGTAAATTATTTTATGACTCGAGGCAAAAAGCTACACTGCAAGAGCTAAAATCCAAACAAGACTTGGGGCAACTTTTTTATTTTATGATAAAACTATTTTATGGCATGTTAGGTTTTTTTTTTTTTTTTACTGGCAATCTGAGTCTTTACACCCACAACAAGGAAGAGTAGAAAATGTAAATCCACAGACTATAGCTCTACCACACTGTCTATGAAGTAAAGTGACCTTCTCATGGAGATTTATGACCTTGGTTTCATGTTTCGTGAAAGACTTCTTCAGGGGTTTCAGGAATTCTGTCCAAGAAAGCCAGTAAACTGAAACGTCATAAAGAGTGGTATTATTTGATTTGCAAAACCCCCTCCCCTAAGCGATTGTCCAATCACAGCTTAACAACTGTAGCTATGCACAGCGCACCTGTCGAGCTTTGGATTTCTTAACATGATGTGGTGTGCATGGGGCTGTAATAAGACAGATACTTGGCATTTAAAGGGTTTTAACATGCTGCTTTTGTCCTCCTCTCTCTGACATTGAGAACCCATTATTTAAAAATATACTTATTAGTACTTCGAGTGTTTGTGTTGCCATATTGCTGTAAACTGCATGTGTGGAAAGGCGTAGCAACAGTAACTAAGGGGGCTGGGCTTAGTGAACATTCTATAGTATTTTATCTTTTTTTAATTAATGATTAGACTGATGAATACTATATACTGTAAATTGAAAATGTTAATTTAGATCACTGAGGCTACTGCATTGAGATTATACAATATTGCTCTCTTACTGTCTAATCTTTTCTGTGCATTAGTCATAAACAGGTTTTAAAAACCACGCCCTCACAAACCTTTTTCATAAACTAGCGACTAATTGTGAAGGCTGAATATTTAAATGTATGATTCACCTCCAAGGTTTCTTTTCAAAGGCAAAACTGAAGTAATGGCACTCTTTAAGTTGCAGTTTGACGGCTGAAGTGGAGCCAGTCCTTTAGTCCTTCCTGTATTGTCTCGGTGGGCTGGTTCTACGTAGATTATTTGTGTGTTTGGAATTTGTTTTCCTCTCTGTACTGTACATGGCACTATGGTAGAATGTCCATCAGCAAATAAACAAAAACAAACTTCACATAATGCTTGACATGGATTATGCCTATAGCGTAATAAAAAGAATTCAGCAAGCGGAGTAAGAGACTAAAGAATGAATGAGTATTTTGTGTATTGCTGTTGAAAACATAACTCTGCTTCTATAGCTGCTGATCTACATAAATGATGTATGGATGGAAAACAGATAAGATGCATGGATGGTTAGAAGATAGACTAGTAACAGATGCAGCATATAGATGGATGTTACTCTGTGCAAATGACCTTAGCCGTGGTTTCATTCAAGAACATCTGCCCTTTTGCATGAGCTATGAATGAGTATTTGGGACATGACCTTTAAAAACAATGAGATATTTACCCAAAGGAAGGTGTTGGCATATCATCAGTGGTGAAGCGATGAAAATATCCCCATACAGTATGAGATTGGCTGGAAGCATTACGAGGAGGCTGATGACTTTCTCAATAGCCCTTTAAATGGTTAAATCTTATAAGCCACCATCAAATATCTCATCTGCCTACCTTTTATCCTTTCTCCATACAATCAGCTATACAACCCATATTACATTATGCTGTACCCTCACTCTCAAATGTATATATGCACATCATTTTTTCAGTTATTCTCAGACCCCTCCCTGACAAACGCCCACCACAAATACCACATTTACTGCGCTCGGAAATGTGCAGTGATTTTGCCTTTAATTGAACATGATGTCAATGAAAGACAATGTTGTTAAAGAGGAAATTGGAATGTGATTACTGGCAGCTATTATTGTACAATACATGGCTGCCTCTTTTCATTGCAGTCTTTGTCGAGCTAAGAGCAACGTTGATAATGTCTGCCAGTGCAAAGTGCTCTTTGTGCTTTTGAATGAGGCTGTGCTTAGTATCAACAGTGTTAATGAAGACCCTTTCCTACACATTGCCACACATCAGTAATACATGGTTATGAGGGATTTGCCTCTCCTGCACCCGTGTGGCTTTCTGTCTGTCTCTTTGTATTTCTTTCTTTCGTCTTTCCCTCCCTTCCCCTCTCTCCTCCTCCTCCTCCTCCTCATCTCTCTCCCACTCCATCTTCCCCTCTTCTTCCTCTTTTGGTCTCTCTCCCTTCGCTGGCATCAAAGAGGTGCATAACCTGAAATGAATGCATGTGTTAATCACCGTCTCCTAAGAATTAAATGATCTCCAACCACTCTGACAATTCATGTGCAAAAGAGAGCTCTCAGTATTCATAAGCACTGCGCTGAGCATTTACATGGATAACAGTGTCAAAACATTAAGTAGGAGGTTCAGAGAAAATGGCTCTTGCAGAAGATCAAAACCTTTCAGTGTTCTGTGTGAATTGGGTTCCCCCCATGTCTCTGTTGCAGTCTAGAAATGCATTTTGTAACCTAGATATGTTCATAAAATTGCATTGTTTAAATCAGGTTTTCCAAGCTCATCTTATCGTCTTCCTCTTTCCCTTCTCCATCCGATTTGTGATACTTTGTGTGAGTCATTCTCAACAAATATCGTCAAACAATTAAGAGGGTAAGCAGCACTTTCAGGAGTTATGAAAAATAATATATAGTTTGGCACGCTGACATTATCAACAGGCTCTACACCCACAACATGATCCGGCAGCTTTATGAAGAGGAAAATGAATGACGATGATGAAACAAGCTGACAACACAACAGTGACATCTTATCTTCTAAGTTGATATGGCAAACTGTTTCCTATTTATACATCCAGCAGACAGAAGCCAACATTTACATTTCCTTGGAATTGTGTTTCTGATGAATCCAATCAGTCCAACATTCACTCCTTTTAGCTCACTTTTTGGTCTCAACCAACTCCTGACAAAGTTATGTGGCTCTTTAGCAGCTGTATGTTTTATTATGTTCACCAGCTAGTTGCTAACTTTGTCTGTCTGTTGCTGGGCAGGTAGGTTTTTGTTGAAAACAGCTGCCTGCTGTAGCTGAAATCAACACTACTAGAGCGATGAGACTGAGCCAAAATATTAACGTTGCAGGCCCAAAAACTAAATAATGCAACTATATCTGAGGGGAGCTGCAGATGCGGCCGATAATTCTCTGGGTTCATCACTGCGAGCGAACCCTTTTACATACCCATAGTCACGTGATCCATTGTTAATGTAGAAATATTGATTATAGCCTCTCTAAGGTTCCTATCAGACCTTTCTGATTTATTTTCCACTTAATGTACATATGTAAATAATACAGTGTATTGAGTTCTGCTATGCTTATGTCGACTCCTTTTAAAGAATATGTTTTATTTTGCAGTAAGGGATTAGCTACTGGAGGAGCCTATATAGTATACAGTAAAGCCCAATTTACCCCCTGTTGACCTGTGCACAAGGGTCCGCAAGGGTCCATGTGACGTAAATTTCGTTATCAGAGGGTTTATGCATACAGCCGTGGCCAAAAGTTTTGAGAATGACACAAGTATTGGTTTTCACAAAGTTTGCTGCTTCAGTGTTTTTAGATCTTTTTGTCAGATGTTACTGTGGTACACTGAAGTATAATTACAAGCCTTTAATAAGTGTCAAAGGCTTTTATTGACAATTACATTGAGTTTATGCAAAGAGTCAATATTTGCAGTGTTCACCCTTCTTTTTCAAGACCTCTGCAATCGCCCTGGCATGCTGTCAATCAACTTCTGGGCCACATCCTGACTGATGGCAGCCCATTCTTGCATAATCAATGCTTGGAGTTTGTCAGAATTCGTGGGTTTTGTTTGTCCACCCGCCTCTTGAGGATTTACCACAAGTTCTCAATGGGATTAAGGTCTGGGGAGTTTCCTGGCCATGGACCCAAAATTTTGTTCCCCGAGCCACTTAGTTATCACTTTTGCCTTATGGCAAGGTGCTCCATCATGCTGGAAAAGGCATTGATCGTCACCAAACTGTTCTTGGATGGTTGGGAGAAGTTGCTCTCGGAGGATGTTTTGGTACCGTTCTTTATTCATGGCTGTGTTCTTAGGCAAAATTGTGAGTGAGGCCACTCGCTTGGCTGAGAAGCAACCCCACACATGAATGGTCTCAGGATGCTTTACTGTTGGCATGACACAGGACTGATGGTAGCGCTCACCTTTTCTTCTCTGGACAAGCTTTTTGACGGATGCCCCAAACAATCGGAAAGGGAAAAAGAAAATGACTTTACCCCAGTCCTCAGCAGTCCAATCCCTGTACCTTTTGCAGAATATCAGTCTGTCCCTGATGTTTTTCCTGGAGAGAAGTGGCTTCTTTGCTGCCCTTCTTGGCACCAGGCCATCCTCCAAAAGTCTTCGCCTCACTGTGCGTGCAGATGCACTCACACCTGCCTGCTGCCATTCCTGAGCAAGCTCCGCACTGGTGGTGCCCCGATCCAGCAGCTGAATCAACTTTAGGAGACTTTTGTGGCAGGGCTGAAATGCAGTGGAAATGTTTTTTGTGGGATTAAGTTCATTTTCATGGCAAAGAGGGACTTTGCAATTAATTGCAATTCATCTGATCGCTCTTCATAACATTCTGGAGTATATGCAAATTGCCATCATAAAAACTGAGGCAGCAGACTTTGTGAAAATTAATATTTGTGTCATTCTCAAAACTTTTGACCAAAACTTTTGTAGGTTCTGTGCACTGGAAAAGTAAAATGGACGCTGTATTTGAAGAGAGGCTGTGTGACGAGATCCATCACTACCTGCATCTCTACAATTCATCTTTGGAACAATACAGAGACAAACAAATGCGCAACAGTTCGTGGAGGGAAATTGCCCAGAGTTTGGGAGTAGACGTCACTCTACTGTACATGTGTGGAACGTGGGTTCCAGAAAGAACCATTACATGTCCGTGGTGTCCACAGCTGTCCACAGCTGTCCACATCTGCTTGAGAGTATAAAACAGGCTTTAGGAGGACATCAACATCACTTCTCATGTCCTTGTGATGGCAACTTTATCAAAATGATGTCAACAGATGATGGTGCTGCATGCCTCTAAGGATCAATGGTGTAGAACTGTTGAAACCTTTCTGATGAGCAGCGAACTGACTTCAAGACCAAACTGCATGTCCAGTTTCTCCACGCTTTTTGATATTTTGAATATCCTGTGATCTGTAAGACAGAGACTCCTCACTGACAGCCATCTTGCTGTGCGCAGAGATGCAGGGATGAGTAGCTAAAGTCCTCAGAGTCATTTCAGTCCTTCTTTCTTTTAAAGGCTCAGGAGGAGATTCCCACCGCAGGGCTCAACTTGTGATCATAGAGTTATGATACAAAGCTATGAAATGGTAAACACCAATTCTGAAGCAGGTAACAAGTATAAAATGGGTGACATTGATGTTTCTGCTGCTGGGTTTAAATTGTTATAAAGACACTTTTTTTTATAGGAGCAGCAGTAGGTAAATGAGAAGGAAGTGTTTTTCTGATTTATGTAAATGATGCTGTGAAAAAGCTGTAACTGCACAACAGTGAAAATGTTTGTACTGTAAGCTTTCAAGTACGCAAAAGGATTTTGAACCCAAGGGACCCCCAAAATAATGTCTGTTGCAGATGAGTATTCTCGAGTAATTGAAAATATAATGTCAATTCGTGGTATAATATTAAGCCATCCTCTCTACACAGCTGAAGTGGTTTCATTTAGTCAAGGCGGGGATTTTTGTTGTTGATAATTTTGGTTTTAAAAGGAGCAACAGCATCAAGAGAACTCAAGCAAGTGCTGTTAAAGCAATCAACAAACTCTTCAGAACTGAGTGGAAGAACTGAAGTAGTGTTGGAAGAGAAAAAGGGCTCAAAAAGCTTCTGTAAGTAAGCTGGCAGACGCAGAGTAACCATATGGTCAGCTACACCATACATGTTGCTGTGAGATCAACATTAACGTTGATAAGTCCAAATGACTTCACTGTCAAAGATCTTTGCCTTTTTTAAATGATGATGATGATGTGGTTTTTAGTACAGCTATTAGCAGAATAAAAGAAGGCAGTGAGATTAATAAAGTTCAGCGCAAAATCATTGGAAACGTCAATGAATACAAATGTTGAAAATATGAGACTTCATCAAGAATGATGTGACTCTTAGTTGTAGGGGTTCAGGAAACACAACAGAACATTTTGTCATTATTCAATAAGCCCGATTACTCAAATGAGAAGTTTTAAAATGAGCAAGAAGAAGGGATACCATTTGAAATCAATTTGCTGTATAACTGCTACTTCATCAAGAGTAGCTTCAATCAATGGGGCAAATCCTCCGTCACTCAGCCACAATTCAATTATAAGAAATCCATAGTGTAAAAGATCAGAGATTTATTTGACACAGACTTGTGTTTAATTATCCAGAGTTGGCATTAGCAGTTGCAGTATTGACTATTAAGTACATGAGCATGATGATAGTTAAAAGCACACTGAAAAGGAAACACTGAAATGACGAGTGTAGGTGCATGTTACAGATCATGTTAATTAGTGTGGAGGCAATTTAAGATTAAGAGGAAGCAGAAAAAAGAACAATGCCATACTCAACTAAAGGTGTTGAATAGTTTCTTTGTACCAGACAACATTTAACGTCCATTTACCATTTACTTTTTAAACTGAAAGTGCAAATATTTCATACTTTTCCTCTCTGGCATTTATGGCAATATACAACATAAATCCGTTTTGTAAAGCTAATCTGTATGTATTTTGGTATTTGTTAGCGTCATGATCACAAACTTTATTTATCAAAAGATGTACACAAGAACTTACAGGAAGTTATTTATAAATGCATCGTTGTTGTCAAATGTAAGAGTAAGCAGATACGCTGATAACTGTCTCATGCTGGCTCAGTTTTTAAGATACACACCTGACAATAAGAGTGGCCTCTTGTGTGTCATTATTGACGTGACATGTTGTGACCACCGCTTAACAAAATAGTTTCACCAAACCTTCCAAACCATTAGCAGATACTCTAAAGCTTTTTTCCAGATTAATGACAAATGCAAAATCTATATTGCAGCACGAAAGCTAACTGTTAAATATGGTTCGTTATTGGGTTGCAATCGATTCCAATGGTTCTCACAACTGGGATTAAGTCAAAATACCAGAATACAAAACCATTCCTGAAGCATAATACACTTATTCACTTCATTTACTTCACTCTTTGTTTAGTCAAAACATCACTACATATAGTTCTTCCATCATCAGAAGCAGTTGTTTGGCAGTATTTCAACAGTTGTGTACTAGTCTTGAGACAACAATGTGGGGAAAAGAACCCAAACCAAAACAGACCAGTATTCTTGAAAAATACTGACATAAATCTTTGATGGTGCATTCAAGGACTCTTCAATACTCCAGGACAGGTTGTTGACAGCCGGAGAGCATTGCACCGATGAGCTATATTGTCGGACAGTCCAACTCAAAAGGCTAAACAAGCAAACTGTTGTCGAAAGGATGACGTAAGTGCCATGTGCCATTGTATTATAACCTTTATGTCCAACAGCTGACAAAACTCAATTGTCAGAGCATCTTTGAACACAAACAAGTAGAGTTTTCAAATCAGTTTCTGCTCCCTTATCACGAAAACTTTGCACCCATCTAAAGTGCATTTAAAATTCCAGAAACATTATTTTCATCTACAGTGAAATGAATGGAGAAGAGGAAATCAATCTCCAAACATATGCTTTGGAAAAGAGTTGGCAGGGAAAATGCACATGATTCTTAATTATTGCTGTAATTGTAAACATGTAAAACCACAGCTATTGTCAGTTGTCTATGAATGAGTTTATGTACAATAGTTATTTCTCTTGATACCTCTTATATAAAACGTTATTTTGACTCGAGTTTTACTTTTGCAAAGTTCCACAACATTAAAATGAATAATCATCTGTTGATGCTCACACAGTGTCAAGCTCCCGAGGCATTGTGTCTATTTCCCAGAGTGCAGTTTGAAAAGGAAATTGGTTTACTTATGAGCCATTGATCCACAGAGAAAAGTACAGTTTGTCATTCAGTAGGTCTCTCGGACAGAGGATGGAGAGATGCGGGAGAGTCCTAGGAGAGATACATCCAGATAAGTTACTTCCGCCATCACTATCAGCGTAGTCTATGAGGACATACTGTTAGAGAGGATATGAATGGCTCACTGCTAAAAAGATGGGCCAGCAATACTAAATACATTGATTTAGATGCATAAAGGTCAAGGTCTGAACTATTTGGCAGACACAGATGGGGCAAAATGACATGGGTTTTTAAACATTTCAACCTCTTTTATTTGTCTAGACATTTAAAAACTGAGTTGATTTTTCTTTTTTTCTCACATGCAGTCCAGAATCAGATGTCATGGAGCCCTTTTGCATTAAGATGGAAATATTTCTCATGAAACGCTTTTGAAGCTCACTACTTATGTAGCCATTTAAAGGTGTTCTCTGCACACTTGCTGAACGATTATTTAGCCATAAATATTAAAAGGTGTGCTATTACAACAACTTTGTTAAAGGATATTGGAGCATTGTGTTGATGTGAAACACTTTGGTTTCCCTGCATACCAGCCCGTGAAGTCTGTATTTTGTCTGTATATGAGATCATGATTGTTTGGAACATACTGTGCTTACAGATGGACAGTGGAGAAATGTATAATGCTGCAGGGGAGGTTTGAGATGTCTCTCTGACCTTTTGTGAAAACCTAGAAACTATTGCAACTGATATAACAGCCATGAATTCAAGCTCGCCACAGTTGCTGTTCTTTACAAAGGCGGAAAGAACTTGACTTTTCACAGACGCCTTTTGAGTGTTTTGAGTCAATATTTGATCCTAAAAAAGAAGAAATCGTTTTCACCTTAAAACAAGGAAAGAATGTCACCATCATGTTAGACAGTAGTTAAAGTTAAAGTTTATTTGTAGGTTAATGTAAAGTCCTCAAATAATAATAATCACAAAATGATAAGAAATCATAATGACACCTTAGATTTTAATCCTTCTTCTGAAAATCCTAGTTCAAGGGCAAAAAAGGGATCAACCTTGAGAGAAACCTCCCACAGAGTGAGCTTCAACGACAGCCCGACACTGGACTCAGATTAAATTCAACACCCAGTGGAGGCACGACATCTTGGCCACTACTGTACATCAGAGATAGAAATGTGGCATGAATGTGAGTGTCTTTTCATGCTTGTAGAGGAAGCAGATATTTGATCCACCTCTGCCTACATTTGGCCCAAAAGGATAAAGTAATATCTGCAGATATATTGGATTTTTGTGCTTTGATACTGATGAATTAACTCGATCAATGCCTTATTCGCAGAGAGGCAATGCAGACGTTTTGCAGGAGAAGACTGCAGAGCTTGCGACGCTCATGCGCCGCTATCTGCATCCACAATATGTCATTACATACTCAAGCTTCACAAGAGCAATTCATGCTAATGGAAGTAATTACACAGAAATTATAACCTGCCTGAGTGAAAGACTACAAATGAGCAGGCACGTGACGAAATAGGTGCCTCTCATACAATCAACACGTCTATCTGTGTATGACACACTTAACCACTGTGCTCCCTGTGTCAGTGTTCTTAACTACAGAGTTGAGAGGCAGGGAAAAGACTGACATTTCCATAATCTTACATGAACACTAAATTTGACCTTGTGTTACTTAATACCCAGCACAGCTCAACACTTGAAAGAACTCTTATCTCCATTTTGATGAAGTTCAGAGGGGGGGAAGTGGATTCATCCCTTGTCCCTGTGGAAATCCCGAAGGTTAAAATCTACTCGCTCGATATTTAATGTATGATAGTGAATTTGATGTCACTGATAATAAAGCTATCCTTTTTTGTTGTATTACCGAGCTCAGTCCACGTTTAGGGTACCAGAATATTCTCCGTTGGTAAAGCGCTGGTATATTTTATATTTTTAGGGATTAAACGATTATTCAAAGAATTTCATTTTAAATATTCTATTTAAATGATCTGCTTTAAACCTTCATTTTATCATGGAGCGGTTCTACAGCATATCAGCTGACACTGTAATGTGTGAGCTGAAAATTGAAAATGGGCGGAAAGGGGGAACACCAAAAAGAAGAGACAAACCCCCCCCCCAAACAAACAACATTCTGTTTTGAAAGCAGCTGTGGCGCTGGGAAAGGTGCTAGGCTGCAGCCCCTTCTGCTTAAAAAAGAGATTTGTCAGAGAAACATGCGTGCCATGCCATTTATAAGTAACGTATTATGTTGACAATGGAAATGACAAGTTAGGTTGTTTGTTATTGCTTTCAAAAACAACCCATATGAGCGTTTTATGTTCTGGTGCCCCTGTTGGCAGAACAACATCAGTCGTGAGTGTCTTCCAAAATATCTCCGCAATATATTTAATGTGTCTGTTTTCTGATCTGCCACAGCTATCATTAAGAAGATTATGATTAAAAGAAAACAATGTTGACTGTTGGTAGAAAGCAGGACGCCAACAGCAGTCCTTCACGTCAAAGTCACATCCGTCCACCTACCTGAACCCCCCTCCTCCCTTAAAGGATGCGGCACAAAACAGCATCACACTGTTTATTGCAATTGTACATAAAATAATCTTTACGTAACATTGTATTATTTGTTACTGACAATGAAACCAATCATTTTCATTTAAAGTGACCTGGGTATCTAACTTCTTCTGTTCATATTATATACTGATATTCTCATCCAATTGAATCCTTTTCAGAATAATTTAAATAATAATTATAATAATAAATAATTTATTGTTACAGTCCCAACAAAATGTTGTTTGTGTGTATGAAACAACAACAAATGTACAATTTAAAATCTTCAAGTTGAAAAAAAAAAGGTTTAGGAAATCATTACAAACCAGAATGCACAGAAATTGTTCCAGTGTCACCCGCATTTACACATTTTAGTCCTTTTGAATATTTCATAGATTACTGTTTTACATCATGAGGGGTTTTGGTATTTATAATGAGCACAAAAGCCATACATCCATGTGCGACTAACATGCGTGGAGCTCATTATAATAAAGAGAAAAGCTTTGAATACAATGTATATCATGGCTAATTGGAGCTGAGGATACCTTTTGCTGTCAGTGGTTTGAACTGCGACCCTGGCATTTTCAGAGGGAACAATCTCTGAACCTGATTCTGGACCTTTTTTGGTGGGGTTACGCAGTGTTTTAAAGAGCTTCATAATGAGTGGTTGGGTTTAAAAGCTGAGGGACCAGGGTACCACTGAACCCCCAACCCTGACTGATATAACACAGTTAAATTATTCATTTGAAGTAATAGTCTTGCTGATGAAATATTCATCATTCTGTAATGAGGGATGTATTGATTCAAATAGCAGCACTTTGTTGAAAACCTCGGCTTAAGCCAGTGGAGAGAAAAAAAAAGCAGAAAGAATGAAAGGTATTCTGCAGATCATCTTTTTTTTTATTATTATCAGCACTGAGCACTTGTACTGATTACTAATTAGGCACTTGTATGTGGAAACTATGTGCAGGAAATCACAGTACCTTCATACAGTCGATTAGAAATCAGCAGTTACTGATAATGAAAACATTGTTACTCTTTATTGCATCATTTCATTGTGAACTTCATTTGCCCGACGACTCTGTGACCACTTGTTACAGTGAGTCTGTGTTATATTTTAAGATCTGGATTAATTCTTTACTTCAGGGACGTACAACCTGCAGCATTACTTCCATACACCGTCTACATTTTGTGATCGCTCTTCTCAATATTTATTAATCGCCAACAGTGAAACCATGACATCACATCCTTGAGCGTGGAGCAATGTTGTCAGCCAGAAAGCTAATGGGACTGTATACGAGTTTTGAAGGAGGAGGTGGCTACATTCATTGTTTTATTATATTTTTGAGTCACAAACAACCCTTGCCCTTTCTTCTTTTAAAAAGAACCTAGATTACCTAGATCAATTTTGAGTTTATGAGTACCCTCAGTAAACTTGATATTCCCACCAGCCAAAATGTAATCAGTATTTTCTACCTTCAGAAGATATTTCCTGATTAAAGCTGTTGACAGTGAGGTCTGGGTTTCCCACGTAACTGGGACATCTGGAGAATTTTCTGGCGACTTTTGAGCTTTTCAATTTTAAAACAAACAGAAGTAGGTTAATGTGCACTCATGGTGAGTGCAGCTCATTGTCTGTGTTTTATTCACTTTCTCACGTCTGCTCTTGAAAGGCAACATAAATAAATGTGGTTTGAGCGCCATGCGGCTCTTTTCTTCCTGCTGAGAGATGGTCAAGATCAGCGAGTAGGTTTGCAGCATCTGTAGTTTCTCCAGACATTTTGAGAGATTGGAGACAATGCAGGATACCAGAGAATAGGAAGAGAGAATGTTTCATGCATCTGTATAAATATTCATTTAAAACAGTGATTATGAAAGCACTACATTTGCCTCTGCATCTATAGAACGTATTGTATGCCTGTATAGCGCATGGATGGTTGAACACAGGAGAGACTGTGTTGATGAGTCAATGAAACATTTGTCCTGAGGGACTCAATCAATGTACCTGAAGGTGTCCCTCTGGGGGAAATTGTCTTTAGGGAATGAAATGTAAAGTTCCCACATTAAATTGTCTATTTTGTTGATTTTTTTTACTTACATTATAACAAATGTTTCCAATAATGTTCAAAGCCAGAGAAATCCGTAATTGTATTCAAGGTAACGGTGTGTACCCCCTCTAGTTGTTATAACAACTTATGGGGAAACAATGGAAACACCAGATGATATGTCAGAGAGTGAGGACGGAAGGAATACAATGTCACAGAATTATACTCAGTAACTGTAATACAGCATTATTTCTGCCACACAGCATAATTATTTTATTAATTGCATGCCATTTTGCAAGACAGTAATCCAGGTGAGACGTTATTTATTGATATAGTATTTCAACATTGATCTACCTTCCTAAGTAGCTCATGCTAGCCACCAAGCTAATGCGTATGGTAACGTTAACATTACATTTAACGCGTTCATAAAGTTATTTTTAGTATAACTAACGTTACTAACTAACGTGCCTATTTCATTAGAATGAAATGACATAATGTGACTAAACGTAACGTGGGAAAAAAATAATTTCCTTGTCCATGAACATGATTTCTGCCTGAATCACGTCAGATAGATTTTCACTGGCAATGGTGGTTGTTTAACCATGACGACAACAACTCCCATGATCCCACGCTACTTCACAATGTCATCAAACTACGTCTTTTATTGTTGTTTTGATTGGGAGACCCCTAGCAGCAGAAATTACATGCTGTGTGTTTAAAGAAGGAAGAGAAAGACAATCAGAAAGAGTGTGACTTCAGGTTGTAATGTCTACTGGTGAGTTTACTTTATTCCCTGCTGTGCAGCATAAACTGTTACTGTGGACTGAAACCCTGACGCTTCGATCTTTATGCAGTATGGCTGTCATTGCAAGCAGGTCCTGTCAAGAAATTGCTGTTTGCGTGAAACATGATATCGGACAGATTGTCACACACTTTATGGCAGGGAACAAATGCCTTAGGATCATTTTGTTGACGGCAGTGGAAAACATGGAATAGCATTGAACAGCAGCCTCGTGTGCCAAACTTAGAGGATGTAAGTTAAGGATGTAAAGAGGCGCCATTTGTCTTAGGTAAGCACCAGCCTACATCTTTTTCATGGCATAAACTGCTGATTAAACATGACACATTGAGGGGGTTGAACAGGGCCTTTGAGAATTATGGCACAATCATAAACAAGTAAGGAAATGTGTCCCTGCTGGCTAGAATTAATTAAAATACAATGCTGCTGCATTTCTTTATTCAGCTGAATCATTCACAGTGTGCAAATTTGGTATAAGTACTATTAATCAAGTAGTTTTAATATTATATTAATAGTATTTAGTGTACTGTAAGTAAATTGCACTTCTTATCAAACAAAAGATATCAGCAATGAGATGGCATTGATGGCTTGTTCCCACCTTTACCCAAGTACCCGGAATTCAATTTATGATTTGTGAAATTAAAATCGTGTGTGTGTGTTTTGAGCTAGACATGAGCACTTGAGCTTAGGCACCCACATGTGCCCCTCCATCTGCCTATGCTAAACGTCCTCCTATAACTATTGGGGTGCCATAAGAACAGAAGGATGAATGCAGTCATGCTTGCCTCGGAAGCAGGAATAATGACATATGGTAGGATATTCATTTTACAGCTTCTGTTCCCGTGGGAATTGGTGTAAAAGCCAATAATGCTACCAACGCACAAACACAGAAGACACTTCCACTGTTGCTACACTTTACTGATCCCACAGTCAATGTTTACTATGATAACCTTTAGTTCATGCCATGACAGCAGCAGTAAAGTTATATCTTGGGAGACAAAAAAACATGGGATTCCTTCCTTAAACCCCCAAACACACCCCAAAATAAAGTTTAGAGAACCACTGTACCATTTTATTAGTTCTCAGGGATCATTTCTAATTTTAGAAAGATAACCTTTTTGATCATTATACATGACTGCAATATTTGTACTTGTCGGGAACAATCATGCCATGTTGCAAATACAGACGTCAACACACTTTGACATGGCTGTATGGTTCTACATATTGGGATGCTCCCCGCTGCATCAACAGAGCAAAGCAGCATAGAAAAACAGCAGCATAATAAATAATAAGAGACAACATGGTGCATACAAAGGCTGGGGTGGAGGAGGCTCCTGCCAATAGCAGCAGAGGAGTTGCTCGGACTCAACTTAGCAGCTTGTCAGGAACTTTGTTGAAGGCCAGTGGTGTAGTTCGTAGATGCCTAGTTGTTCTGTCTTGCACAGTGTTAGCAGGTGTTAGCTCCATGTGGTAGCTGTGCTGTGGCTGAGAATGTCTCTCTGTGCGCTTGTGATGCTCGCAGGTAGTCTGACTGCTAATTTGGTTGACATTTCAGCCGAAGTTCTCTGGGGTGACTCAGGAACGGTTTAGGAAGCTGAAGAACAATCAGTTGATTGCTTGAGCGAAAGTAGAGGAGGCTGAGTTGAAGGGGCCAAATGATGAAGCGTGCCGCAGCCCGATTGATTGATATTCTGCAGAGGTTACGTGGTTTGCGGACAGGGCCAAAAAATAGCACAGCAAAGACAACACCAGGAGAGAGAGATTGGGGGGAATGAACTGGGAAAGGTTGGTGTTTGGAGGTTAAGAGGGTTGCAGTAGGACAAAGAGCCGAGCCAGGATTTGATATCAGCCCTTACGCCCCCCTTTAATAACAATCATGTTGATATTTTCTCAGAGATGTTTGAGAAGGTTATTATTTATGGCTCACTAGGCAATGCATTTTTATTTTTATTCTTCTTATTTTAGCTTTTATATTCTACTTATTTGTTACCAAAACAATAGCACCTTCAGACCACAGCAAATTCCTTGCAATGTATGTTACTTGGCAATAAACAGTTTCTGATTCATAAGTGTATTTTGACAAGTGACATTGCTGAAAGGAACCTTGATTTAACTGTTCAAAATGGAGTAGATAGTATCATAATGTATGTAAGAAAGCAGAGAAGTGTGATGTCAAAAAGACATGAACCCTTTTCTGATCACAGAATTTCACTCCTTCTACCAGCTTAATAAAATATTTTTGTTTGGCATATTTAACAGGCAGCGTAGAGACTGCGGCGCCCTCAATAGGAGTTGTAAAGCCTGCTGGTGAAGGTAAGCGGCCAATGCCAAAGTGACATTATGTCACTTTTGTAAGCAGAAATAACCTAGCCTCTAGAAGTTACATTTATTAAGCAATAACCCTGCTTGTGGTCACATTTCCCTCATTCCCAGTAAGTTCACAAAATCGTGATGGCTTTTAATGCAGCTGACTCAAGTCAATCTTGGTAAAATGAAGGGAAATTCAATGTGCAATTATCCTGTAATTGCCACACGTGGCCACAGTGGTACATAATATGCACAAACACAAAACACAGAAAAGAACAGAAGGCCCCTCCAGAGTTACTAAGAGTTACTACACTTCACTTGCCGATTGTTTTGTACAAAATAACCCACATTCATGTGGCCACCATTACAAATTAAATATTGACAGTTTACAATCTGCTGTTATGGATATACATGCAATGTATGGATTTAAATATGGAACGCTGAATAGTCTTTAGGGTATTGGAAAAACTTTCTTGTATGAAGTTTAATTTCATGGAAGTATGAAGGAGGAATAATTATGTATTTTGCTAGTGATTGTTATGTATTTCTCCACAAAGTGCCTGGCACCTCTTTTCCTCACAGGGATACTAATTGCCGTACCTGTATTTATATTATTGTGTGTGTCCTGTGGTCATGCCTGTTTGTGCACATCTGGCTCCTATCACTAATTAGTGTCTAAGCTTATGTGCTCTCATATTTAAGTCCTTAGTTTATTGCGTCTCTTGATGAAGCACTAAGCGAAAAGGTTTTGCTCATGTCAGTGATAAGATCCTTGATCATATGTATTTTTATGGAGTGTGCAATTACTGCCACTCCTTCATGTCTTATTTTATGACTACACTGATGTTCATCTTGCAGTTGCCAGTTAATTTTTGCTCAGACCAGGAGCAGCTGCACTCTACTGCTAACTGCATATAAACACAACTGGACTCTCCAAGAACATAAAATACTGCATATGTGAAATAATAATTTTTGCTTCCCTACAAATACAAAGTCAAAGCATTACAGAAGATTTGAAAAGTGAAAAATTATAAACACATTTTGGACATGTGTGCTGTCATAGGAAGTTTCACATTACATAACACTCATAACACCGTCATTTGACAGTTCAAATCTGATATGATTTTGCAGTATGCAAAACCATTGATGCATCTCTGCAATGCTTATGTTGGTGTCTTGTGACAGTGTGGTGATTGTGCTCGTAGTTTCAGTGTGGAGTTTTATAAGCGCAGGACCAGAGAGCTCATCAAAAAGGAATATGATTTTTCCTCGTCAAACTTAATCTAACATATTCTCTTCCGAAAGCAAGACAGTGTGCCATCTTCTTCTGGTTGGAACCATGATAATTTATGCAGAGACTGAGGAGGTGCTGCAGAGGCAGAGGCTGTGGCATGTATTCAGTGATACAAAGTGGGCGGCTGTATCAAAGAATTTCTACATTTGCTCTGTCCGGACGATATACTAATATATCAGTTAAAGTTGTGCTGCTTGTGCGTTTGCTTCATGCAGCAAATAAAGTGTCCTCTCCCAACATTCAAACCATATATTTCCATTTCACAACAACTACACTGTCTTGGAAGCAGCTCTGTGTGGGCAGAGGACAAAGCAAAAGTGCAAGATAGCATTTCATCTTTTTAACTGCTTGTGAAAAGCGAGGTGTTATCTAATGAAATCTAATGAAAATGAGAAACACTATTCCCCCTGCAGAGTCTCTGCCAGAAGAATGTCAGAACAACTGAGCCCTTGCCCCCACTGTCGCTCCCGCTTCCTTCTTTCATAATGAATTTAACAGGCTTCCTTAACGAGGCTATTATAGACTCCAGCCTCCTAGCCGAACAGAGAATTAGATAAGAGGGCACCTGGACACTTCAGCAGCCATCAAAATAGATGCCAATCAAATTAGCCAAGGTCTGTATTTCCCCCTTGTTTTTCTCCTGAAAGACAAAACTATACAATCATCCCCGGAGGGTTTCTTCACCCTCTGATTTACTGTTTTCATTTTCTTCAGACAATATGCTGTCATCAAAACCTGCCCCTATAAAATATTCAAATCTAGATCAACTATTTTTGAAAGAAAAAGAAAGCCTTGTAAATAACAGTCCTCATACATATAATACAGAATGACGAGGCATTTCTAGGAGAGCACAAGCTCAACAACAGCGACGACTGACAGCCTCTGAGAAATTTAATCAAGAAAATGCCCCCAGGATTTGTATCAGCAGTTAGCCTTTTCCATGAACCTTAAAATAAATGAAAACATAATAGAACAGGACTCAGAGTCTGCAGACTAGCTAGCAGCTCTGAGAGCAGTGTTTGGAAAGCAAGCTTTGAGTTAAATGCTAATGCTAAAAACAACGCTAACATGCGGATGTCTCCTGTTTGATGAGGTTTAATGTTTACCATGTTCACCATCTTACTGTAGTGTACCGTAGATATATACACATAAATACCACATTGACCACTGCTGTTCAGTACAGTGATACATCAATGCGGCCTCCATATTGGTACATGTGTGTCTATAAAGGCAGGAGGTCTATCCACAATTAAAATCAATCAAAAGCTGTATTTTCAAGGGATTTTCCAGCAGTCCTGTATGTATGTATCCCATACAGGATACAGGATACTCGGTTAAATTACAAATGCGGGTTTTCACACCAAAATACAAATATCTTTTGTAGATAGTAACAGTAATATTTCTATAATATAATATTCCTGATTAACTTATCCAACATAATTTATTTCTAAACATATTCTTCTTTCTGACTGTCATGATATATTGTGTTCATAATTTTGGAAATAAATAAACTAAAGTCAAAAGATTAAGGAGGATTAAGATGGACCAACTGACCAACACTGCAATGCCTAAAGACGCCCTGCTGGCATGGCTAAAAAGGATGTAATATGTAAAGTTCTTCATGCTCCTGATTAAATTATTCTTCACTGGCTTCCCCTGTAACAAGTACAGAAAATTAGGAGGAGGAGGAGTCAAATGAGGATTTGACTTTTCAACCAAAGGCTTTTCAGGTTATCATCGGAGAGGGAGGGAGAAAGAAAGAAGGACTCCAAACAATGGAAGGTTTTGCCTGTAGGGCAGCACAGAATCCTACAATCGCATCAACACAACTATCACGTTTTGGAGTTTTTGTGAAGGGAAGTGAAGGTGAAAGACGGAGAGAAGCAGGGAAAAAAAGGGAAGAGAGATTAGTAATAAAAATACACCTCTTGACAGTGCTTGACACTGCAAATTATTAACCACTGCTGTGATTCACTCTGTAATTAACAAAGGAAATGGTCCGCACAGTAGCATGGCACTTTGAAATGTCATTTTTAAGCCTCCAACTTGATATTGTTCGGGATTGTTTCCAAAAGATTCAAGTCTGGATATAGCATTAAATGGGCTTTATCTAAATGTCACTGCCATAGTGATTGTCGATTATGTTGCCTGTATTGATCCCAAATCTTACCTCTTCTTCATGGTCCTTCACCATTTGTCCTCAGCAGCCCTGTAGCCTCTGTAGCCACCGCCCACAGCTTAGTCAGAATCTCTGCAGCTTCTTTCCTTTTTTTTTCTGTGTTCAGAGGGACTTGATTTCCTTCCTTAATGCTTTATAACCCTGCCACTGTCTCCAGGCAACTCAAAGGCTGTTGAGCTCGTTAAGTCTCTATCCCCTGAAGAGGCTGAGTTCCTTTAAGATTTTATGCACTTCCAGAACCTCTGCGTGTTTCTGTTGAAGATCAGATCATATCCACACACCGAGCACTTTGAGAATAATTAGAGCAGTAATAGTGTTAGGCAGTCCGAGCCCTGATTAAATTGCTGCTAATGTGGCTATTTGAAGCAGTCGGTTTTGACAGTACTGTGATGTCAAAGAGGCAAGAAGCGAGAGAGGTATGTTGAGAATACCAACCTTATCTCCCACATTTTATATTTAGGTTCTGCTATTTCCAACAGCATATATTTCGGAGGGACATGTAAAACCACCCGGAATACATTTTTCTCCTACATAAAGCATCGTGTACAACATTCATATTAAACATATCTGCAGAATATTCACAGCAAGGGTTTTTCAATATTTTATATATCCACTTATGCCAGCTAAAGTGTGGTTCAGGTGTGGTTGGAAGATGAGACGGATAACGGACGGATAAAAGATTTTGGTCAATTTACGCACAGCATGGAAGGATGGTTTAGATTAGGAAATGAAAATCATTTGGTTATGGCTACAAAAGGTCACAATGATGGTTACATAATATAAATGTTGATGTTGTCTTTGTTTTGCTATAAGATCATCACTCCACATTCCATATTTGCACTGATAACAAATCAATGAATCTGAATAGTTGCACATGAACATAATTCATAGGTTTATAAACACAGGAAACAGGCCCATTACATATTTCTTGGCGCAGTTAAAATAGAAACCCATCTGTTGCGTCTGAAAAATATCAGAAAAACAACTACAAAATGAGGCTAGAATAAGTGTAAAGATCATATAAGAAGCCATCAAAATTCAATATTGCACTCAGAGCATAGACACATGTAATTATGTACAATATCTTGTATGTTTTGATTGTTTTGTGTCTTTAGAGTTTAAACATTTGACAACTTCTGGCAATGTTTCCGGGCTTTTGTTAGTTTGAAATGGACCTCATATGTAGTAGTTTTCATCCTTCAAGGACTAGGATCACTGTGGCTAAGACAATAGTTAGACCATCCTTTTAGATGTAAACCCAGTTTCAAGGTCGACTTACAGCAAACATCCAACAGTGCAAGTGTCCTTGAGTAGGACCCCGATTCTCCACCCGAGAGACAGTTGTTGACCCTGCTTTCTGACCTCCCACCCGATAGAGGGAAGCCATAATTGAATTCTTAGGCGATCAATGTGTAAAAAAAAAAAAAAGAAAGAAAAGAAAAAAAAAAGTCAAGCATCATGACTGCATGACTGTGGGAAATTGATAACAGCAGTGTGGAGTTACAGTGGAAAAGAGCTTCCACTTACAGATGCTGATAAATCCTGAGACTAATCAGTGAATATTTTCTCACTCAAAGGTAGAATTCACAGGAGTCCAAAAAGAGAGAGAAAATATGTATCATGCAAACTGTCACGTCAGAAACTTTCTAAAAGTTGATTTTACCTAACCACACATTCATACATGCACTCATGAATATAAGATATATAAGAAGATTCGTGTTATTTTTACATTCAAGGAATATTTGCCCCTTTAGAGTGTTCATCAGAGACACTGTATATCATGATGTTTGAAGAAAAAAAATACATAGATATACCAAAGAATCCAGAGCAAAGTCCTGGAGAGAGCAAGAAAATCAAAGTTTTGGTAGAAGAAAGTCCATCCTCCAGTTGAGGATGAAGTCAGATAATCTGTTGGACACCAGTTGAAGTAGAGAAATCTTTTTTCACGAGTACATGAGAGGGCAAAGTCATCCTATGGCTTTCACAGTAACACGTTGGCATACCAAGCCAGCAGTAATGAAGAACTGCAGCATATGAAAAAAGAAAAAGTCCTGCTTGAAAATTTAAGAGTGCTGGTTTTGCTTTTTATGCATTAGTTATCTGCATTCCCAGTTTGTAATTTCTTATTTTTATTCAGGAATTGAGGAAAGTTTGACAGGTCTTGTGGGCCATTAGGACATACCAAAATGATGGTGTTCCGAGCCGTGCTGGTGTTTGGAAATGTGTCACACAGTGGGAAATGGATGTTTCACCAAAGATATTCATGTGCATGCTCTGATAGCACAAATTACAAGTTTAATAAGCCAGGAACCAGAGAACCTTGAGATTGTTGTTTCCTTAAATATTCTGGGTTTCTTTTCAAAAGAAAAATGTTCTATAGCAGCTTTGAGTAAATAATGAAACAGACAGCTATTTTGATGTGGCGCGAACAATATTCAGTATTCAAAACCATCAACTGTGTCTGCCAATCTTCCATGTAAGCAAAAAAATATGAAGCAACTGTTTCACTTCTGTGGTCACTGACAAATAAAATGCAGCGCTATAAACAGGATTAGGTCAACACTGTGACGGTGCCAGGAGAGTGGCACATTAATTAGGACGAAATCTGTTTTCTGAAAAGCAACCATTGATCACAATCTATCGGAAGTTACATTAGGTTCTAATAATGTTTGACTCTTTTTACAGTTGCACAGCTGTCTGCTTCTGTCACAAATACAAATGAATCATTTATTCATCTGCTCATTGCATTTCAGGGAGAGAAAACAAAACTGAACACTTTTAGAATTACATTTTTATATAACTACATATCCATATTCTATTTCCAGACTATAAAAATGTGTGTTGTCAGGGTTATATATACCAAAAGTAAAATATATGCTTATATAACCACAATGTCTAGTGTGTTTTTGGTTTTCCTAAATACAAAATATACCCATTTTCTAGTCTGAGGTCATTAGAAAGCAGCACTTTTGCTCATCTGGGACACAATATAGAATGATTCAGCAATGTTTTCATGAATGTTTGACATATCCATTTTCATACACAATATCACCCTTCAGTCTCACCTGAACAGCTGTGTGATCTTTGCAGTTTCTTTCCTTTTTACCTCCCAACATGGAATTTAAGCATTCTCCGCCATAACCTGTCCTTTAATCTCACATAACAGCAAGAACAAAGACACCTAGAATGTACTGTGTATTTTTTTATACGTTTTTCTGATGTTCGCCTGTTCGGTGTGTGTATTGCCCCTCCAACATTACACAGAACATCAAATACTTCTGTGAGAGTCTATGGCCCACATTTGTTTACACAACTGAGGGGAAAAAACTCACAGCAGCACTAATGTCTCTGGCGGTTTCTGACAGCACTGAAAATCAAAGTTCATCCCAGATCACTCATATCAGAGATGTGTGAGTGGCGTTGCTATTAAGAAAATATATAATTTCATATAAAATTATTTCCCAGGCTATACAATCTGCATCTGTTTCCCCAGAAGCGGTTGCATATTGTTCTGCATTTCAATATCAGTATACATGCCATTAGACAAGGGCAATTGAGTGGAGTTGTCAAATTCAAGAAGATCTATGGTGTTGATGGAGACAGAGAATGCATAGCGCTATTCCCAAAAGACGTAAGGGAGGAGCTAATCTGTGTCCCGGTTTGCCCCTACAGCTTGTCTTGGTGATAAACACAAAATTACTCTTAGTATTACCTGAGTTTCATTATCTTCCTCTATAATCAATAACAGGTGGCATCAGAGAGTTTTGGGCAAAACTTTGCCTCAAAATCTAAAACAAAAATACACATAGGGGTGTTGTTGTGTGACCATATCTGAGTTACCAGATACATAAGAGGTGCAGAAAACACTAGTGGATGCCTGGAGATTGCATATGCATTGTTATCATTACAGAGATAACATGCAATCATTGTGGATACATTATCAGGGGACTGCCGGCATGCATCTTGTGACAACCTCACAACGCAATTCAGTTTGATTGCTTTCTATTCACATTCATGATGATGCACATTCAAAACTCGCAGTGAAATGCGTCTATTATGATAAAATGGAAGATGATGAAGAATTCAAACTATGAACAACGGTTGATGCGGCTTTGATTATTAAGCCTAATTAGATCATCAAATTCCCATGACATGCAGAAACGGATTACTTGCGGGTATATCTCCACAGGAATTGGAAATGTTTTGAACACTTTCATATTTTATCACCAACGCCAGAGTTACAAAACCCTCTTCAGGCAACCTGATGTGATTTTTGCAGCAAGCTTCTACTATGTCAAACATATTTCTTTATAAAAAGCTGTCTGTCCCACACCTTTCCCAGGGCTGTGCAGTCTGTCACCCAAACGGAGCGTGTCCATCTGTCCCTTCCCATTTATGCTCTGTTGTTCTCACCACGGCTGAGCCCGTCCTGTAACGCGGGATGGTTGACAGCTGTTTGTTGATTCAATGCCACGGCTTATTTCCTCTGTCTGTTTGTTTTGATGTCAGCATTCAGCGGGATCAGCGGCTGAGTTGGCGTGCCTCTGTTTCAAGGCCCGCTCCACAGACACCACGAAGTAGTTGGTCTTTTTTTCCGGCATGTCTGAGTTGACCATCACCGTTAGTGAACCCTCTTACAAGACTGCCTGTGTGAGTTTATGATCAGGTTGGGCAAAATCACTCCTGACGTGGATGTTAAAATAGTTAAATAGTGCTAAGAGGATATGCTAAATTTTTTGCTGCATCAAAAAAAAGCTGAGTATGTGCGCTAGATGCAAAGTCGGGGGATTAACCAAAGTCATTAAGATTCATCCTCTGGGGACCGTTTGTCCAAAATGTCATAGCGATCCATCCTATAGTTGTTGCGACATTTCAGTCTGGACCAAAGCAGTGGACCAACCTGCCAACCTTGCCGAAAGAGCGTGTGGCTAAAAGCAACTCCCTTCATGCTGAGAGTTGTGATATTTGAAAGATGTGTAAATTATATGAATTATGTTGCTCTTTGCAGTGACTGAGTTGCTTTCTTTTGTTACTTTTAGCATTCCCCGCCCAACCCCCCACACACTTTTTTTCATTCTGTTATGTTCAGCTTGTAATTTTAAGTCATCTCTGACATCAAGGACTAACAGAGCTCCCATACATTAAACATTTAGAAAGGCGGAGGCCCAAGGTAACATTTAAAACTGCAGGACTCGATTTTTTTAATGACCGTTGTTCTCGGAAAAAGGATCGACAGTACACTTGCTATCCACTTTATTAAGTACACATGCTCATTTACACAAACAGCTTGCTCCTCCAGACAGTGAGTCATACTGTATATAAATAATGCATGAGTGTAAAGCATGCAAACAGGGTTGAGAGGTAACTCTTTGACTAAATGGTAGAATGGGCAGGATGTGATCTAAGCAACTTTGAATGTGGTGTGATGTTTGATCCCAGATGTGCTAATTCCAACATAAACACATTCACTATTCTGGGAAATTCACTCACTGCAGTGGCTTCAGTTTAGTCAGAATGGTGCCATGAGCAAAAAATATGAACAAACAAACAAACAAACGAAAAAAGTTTGCAGTCGGTGACAGGTTTGTGGACAAAAAAGCCTTGCTGCCGGGAGAGGTCACAGTAGAACGGCAAGATTTGTTCAAGCTGACAGATGGCCCACAAAAATGCAAGTAACAGCTCAGTACCACAGTGATGTGCAGGAGGGCATCTTAAATCAGACAACTAGTCAAATCTTAAAATGGATGGACCACAGCAGCAAAACACCATGCCAGGTTCCACTCTGTCAGCTTAAAAGGAATGAGAAGAAGCCATGGTGGGGATGTCATCAGCACTGCACAGCAGGAAGCGTTGCCCAGTCAGAAGGGATCAAGGTTTGAGGTGCAACATGGTCACGGCAGGGTGACTATTTAGCATAAACTGCATGAATCCATATGTCCATCCTGTATGGAGACTGTACAGGCTGCTACTAGTGGTGTGCACTTTATCGCCAACTGAGCATCATTGTAATGACACCAGCGTACCTAAACGTTTCTGACAAAATACCTCTTTTCGTGTCCACACATTTTTTTTAGATTAATTCTTCCGGCAGTACAATGCCTCATATCATCTTGAAACAGTTCCGGAAACATTGCAGTGTTGCCAGCTCGCTCCCCAGATCTCAACCCAATAAACCACCTTTGGCGTGAGGTGAGACTGAATGTTTACAGCATGAATATTCCACAAAATTGTTTGTATATTCCAACAGAACTGAAAAGCCATCCAGTTTTAAAACCATAAAGGACTGTCAAGCACAGATACAAATGAGACTGTGCCTCAGTGTAATGATTCAATCCTGCTGTATTCCAGTGTAAAGCATACACTTATAGCTGCCTCATAAATCCTACACATTTACAACAGGCCGAACTGTTTGCTTTTATAGAAATGAATTGCAATACTCTGAAACCAATTCATTATGTATTTTAAGGCCATTAATTGGGCATATTTGTACAAATAGTTATGGTTTTTGCTGGCCTGGTTTGTTTTGGGTTTCGTCAACACAAAGAGCCTTAATTAAAAAGCTGTGGTTGGTGTGGTTACCATTTTGAAAACTATAAATATTGCCCAATGAAAAATGTCTCGCATTAACTCACATTGTATACCACATCCCTTCATTTCTGTTGCCATTTGGAGTCACAGAGCATTTGATCACATTTTTGGCATTCACCATATTAAAAAGAAAACAGAGCTGCTCAAGCTGCTATTCACAGCTCACTGAAGGCTACTCTATGAATACAATAATGACAGGTGTGACAGGTAGAGGCTTATTGTTACAGGAAATTGAAGAATGCCGCATAACTGGCATTTCTTCATTAAATGGTACTGTCATCAATCTCTGTTATGAATATATCTTTAGAGTATTTTGTTGACAAACAGATTTCCTGAATAGGCCCGAATAAATTATTCTCTATATTGCGGGAGGGGAGAAACCAAAAGAAACAGAATCTTTTGAACGTACTCTAGCATCTTGACAAAGGCTTGGGAAAATTCAAGTGAACACGACTTGTCTTCCCTAATAAGCACAGCTAGTCCATCTTACACGTTGAGGCCCCTGTGCTTCATGCGAGACGAAAAGTAGAGCCGCTCCCTGACTAGCGGCACATCAGATTCATTGTGACTGACGTCCACTGCATTTAGAGGAGCATTCAATCAATCATGCGGTGGAAACGTAGTGTTTGCACTTCTTTAATGCTGGGTTGGTAATGCTGTCTATTATTCCACTTATTTCACCATGCGGAGGAGGAAGAAGTCACGTGTAATTGCAGCAGAACAACAAACCCTCCGGCTGCAAATGACTTCGGTTAATTTGATTTAAAGTTTCATAATAGAGTAGAAGATCAGACTTGTTTGGGTTCTTTGCTGTATAGTGCTGATTCATGAGGAACACAATCAAACTATATGATTATAGCCTTCAGACTGAAACCATTCACCTCTTCAAATAAGCACACTTAATATTTGTTTGTACTGATTTGGCCATTCAGGACAGACGTACTAACTCTTGTTGAGTCCAACTTGTAACATAATTCTTTGAGAGACTGAAAGAGCAACAAGATGACTAAGACTCTTACCTGGGTTGGTAGCCGTTTAAAAGATTTTCAATGTGTCATTCTTATTTTTCGCCACATATTTGATTTGTGCAAATATGCTTTTGAACTCACTTTGTAAGATATTTTGGGTGTTTGGGTGAGTGAGCCATGGCTACTTTTGTGCCATATCCTCATACTTTCTGCTTCATTTCATCCATGATGCCCACCACTGCCCCTCTTCCCATTTATAAACCAGCCCTTTTTCTTATCCTCTGTGTTGCTTTTCTTGCAGGAACCCACCACCACCACCACCCCCTCTGCTCCAACTTCCACCAGATACTTCAAGCCACTGTGGCAGGCTCTACTGCCCTCCTGCAGAGTGCTCAGCCAAGAGCTGCTCCAGCCGTGCACCATGCTGGCTGTAGAGTTTGCATTTTGATGAGTCAAAACTTTTATTTAGAATTTGTTTGTGCAGAGCGAAGCCTCCTCTAGCTGACTTGTTTTCATTAATTCACTGTATTTTTATTTAAATAAGCTACCTAGTTTGCTTATCTTGTTTTATTCAGTATCTCCTTTCCTTTTCCTTTCCCATTTTAAGTGTACATTTCATTTTTTTCAATTTACAATTCTGGCCGTACATATATTATAAGCACACTTTATATAACTGGAAACAGGGCAAAAAAGTTACTGTTCTCCAATTTCCTCCTTCATGTGTTCTAAATCATCCACTCTGTGAAGAGATAGGTCAGTTATAGCAGATGAAGGCCTCTTAAGTGCAGCCAAAAAGATTGCTTTGATTTCACTCCTCTCACAAAACGGAGTGGGATTTTTTGGATCCACCGACACTGCTGCAGACATTGTCTGAAAACATATTGAGCTCAGAACCTTTTTATCCAAAAGTGGTGCAGAATAGGCTGTGACCGGGCAGATGGACAGAGACACTGAACAAATGGAAGGCAGATATTCAGTGTAAAAAATATCCTTCAGTTTTTACAACACTGTGTGTCAGACAGAGTGGTCAGCAACACAGGGGCCCCACAGGGGACTGTCCTCTCTCCCTTCCTCTTCACCATCTACACCGCGGACTTCAGCTACTGCACAGAGACCTGCCATCTTCAGACGTTTTCTGATGACTCAGCAATAGTTGGATGTATCAGGAAGGGTGATGAGGAGGAGTACAGGGCTGCTGTGGACAACTTTGTCACATGGTGCGAGCAGAACCACCTGCAGCTCAACGTGACAAAGACTAAGGAGCTGACTGTGGATCTGAGGAGGACCAAGGTGCCGATGACCCCTGTTTCCATCCAGGGGGTCAGTGTGGACATTGTAGAGGATTACAAGTACCTGAGAGTTCACATTGACAAAAAACTGGACTGGGTAAAGAACACTAATGCCCTCTACAGGAAGGGCCAGAGCCGTCTCTATTTTCTGAGGCGGCTGAGGTCCTTCAACATCTGCCGGACTATGCTGAGGATGTTCTATGAGTCTGTGGTGGCCAGTACCATCCTCTATGCTGTTGCATGCTGGGGCAGCAGGCTGAGGGTGGCGGACTCCAACAGACTCAATAAACTGATCCGCAAGGCCAGTGACGTTGTGGGGGTGGAGCTGGACTCTCTGACGGTGGTGTCAGAGAGGAGGATGCTGTCCAAGCTGCGGGGCATCTTGGACAATGTTTCACATCCTCTCCATGACGTACTGGTCGGACACAAGAGCAGCTTCAGTGGGAGACTCATTCCTCCCAAATGTACAACTGAGCGCCACAGGAAATCATTCCTGCCTGTGGCCATCAAACTGTTCAACTCCTCCCTCAGAAGAAACAGACTGGAAATCTGGACCTGCCTCTACATATACTACCTCACTATTACTTACTTATTCTTAAATGTGCAATACATACATATATATGGACAAACATATACATTGCTATATTTTTACTTTTATTTTTCACTTAAATATTGTAAATGTGTTTATTTTTATTTTCTATTTATTATTTTTATATTTTGTACATACTTTTATTTCTAAATTTATGCTGCTTTCTACGCTTGAATGGGAGCACCGGTACTGTACAATTTCCCCCCGGGGATCAATAAAGTATTTCTGATTCTGATTCTGATTCTGATTAATGGAATCCTTTCTCTGTACGACTTATTACTGAAAAATGTTTATGATAATGTTCTTTACATTATGCAAACAAACCCATTTCCTTCTTTACCATGCAGCACACTGGACATACTGTACATAGTGCCGTCTTAATGAAGTAATTACTTGCCCCAATGCTTCAAAGCCACTTGATTTACTGTCTCTTTACATCTTTTCCCCAGTGCGTTTCTTATAATATTAATATGGATTTTCTTAATGTTCTCTCTGTTGCTCAGCTCATATAGGCTGCTGTCTCCTGCTACCACGTCCTCGCAAAGACAAAACGTTTGTAAGTTACACTGTTGCCTGAGACATAAGTACATTGGTCTATGTTATGTCTCATTCACCGTTACAGATCTTTTAATATTCATTTATGTTTAAAGCCGGAGAAATGGCTTCACAACATGTCAGCGAGTGTACATAGAGTTGGTTGTGCAAAATGTATGCTAATGATGTCATTGCAGTGCAGGACAAAATAAAAGTATAACACAAAGTGTGCATAAAAGTGACACATGAGCATGAGAGACATGAGCCAATAATGCACTTCTGTTAAACTTTTATAAAACAAAGAAATAATGCAGACAGACAGGCTGGTTTTTCCAAAACATTTTAATCTGTGAGGAATGTGTGTGTGGTTAACACAGACTATGTCATGCTAAGCAGAGGGATGTGTGTGTGTGGGGGGTAGCAAACAGCTACAGAAAAACACTCGGGGACAGAAATAGTTTGAAAAAAATTGTAGTAACCTGCAATGACACCAGTGTTATGAGTACATATGCTGCTTTGTAACAGGGCAGTCATGGTGACAGTCATGGTCTGAAGAGGGCTGAGGATGCTGGTTGGAACTCAGCCATGCTGAAGCCTTCTTTGCAGCTTCAAAACAGTCCATCGTACAGTATGTCAGGGCTGAAGCAGGAGGTGGTCTCAGGAGAGCAGCATGTTGAGGCTTAGGATGGATGAGAAGGGGCCGCTGCTGCTGTCGGAGCTATACTTTGTTTTTGGCTTGCAATTGTAACACTGCTCTTGGGCCAGTCAGCACAATATTTAAAGCGCTGGGAAGCAGGGGTGGGACTGCCATAGTTCATCAATTAGTTCAGACCAAAATATACTGAAGAATATGCAGCACAAATGAGTGCCAGTGCCATTCTATGAGAATGTCAAGGACTTGTCTCTGTAACACACTGGAGTTACATGAAGTATTTTCTGTAGATAGACACTACTTGAAAATCCCAAGGCTGTGCACTTTCAAAGTTTTATTTCAAATTTCTGAACAACAAAAAACAACCCGAGTCATGAGCAACTCTAGGTCCACTTACCATTTGTTAAACACAACCTGGTAGTAAATGTAAACTTTGATGCCAAACTATTTTCAAAACTAGAAATTTAATTACATTTAATTGAATTTAATTATGTGTTAACCACACATCTTTCTATTTGTGTATTAGCAATAGGAGTAAAGAAGGTATAGCATTACAGGCTATTATTGCTGCAAACATTTCACTCTATGCACAGTTATCTTTTGTCTATTTAAGATAATCTATGTACGTTTAAGAATTTCTGGTATTGTTGTTGAACATTTGCCAGCTTTATTGATTCACTTCCCAGCCTGGGGAAAAACCTCCGTTTTTATGTGATTTAAAATACCGTATAATCCTATAATGTCACCTGGTCATTGCAGATGTAAACAAATTAGTTAAATGTAGTACATTAAATGCTAAGCACAATTTGTAGCCACTGGCCATTGTTCTGCATGAAGAACAAAGAAACACCATGATGCACATATTGATTTTGCTGTAAAGTACACACTGTAGGGAGTATTCAAACAAAAGGTCAGGAAAAATGAGATGGAACTTTCTTATTATAATACTGACATCCCCCATTATGTTCAGAATCATGAACTGAATCCTTAGTCACCACTACTCCCTAGAGAGTGCTTGTTGCTCAAGGACACTTTATTCCGCTTACGCGTGAATTGAGGTAGTTATCATAGCTACAACTACAATATCTTATAGTACAATATATCCGATGGAAAGCTCAAACTGGACAGGTGTGAATACAAGCTGAGAGAAGCTCTTCTTTATATGTAAAGTTTAAAGGCAGAAGAAGGCAGCACAAAAGGAAAAGTTGGATTCTTGGTGCCTGCTTAGTGACTGCTGTTTGGAATATAAATTCAGAAAAGGCTTCCCTTGATGAGGATAATTATACTGCTTTTTCTTCAATCAGCTTTCCAGCTCAGCATGAGACCCAGTCTAACTTGGATACATTTTTAATAGCCTTTCAACAGCATTCAGTTCCAGCCAGTAAGAAACTGACATAAGAGGAGCATGATACTTATCTAACCCAAATAAACAGCATCACTGTGCACAACCCAACAGGAAAGACGCAGGACTGAATGTGCTGCAGCTCTCTGATATTGTTTTCCTGAAATGACAGGATCCTCTACTCCAACCATTATGTGCCTTGGCAACACGTCTGTTTGCTTCATCCGTGATCCTTTTGCCTCTTCCCTCACTCTGAGTCTGTGTCTCTCAACAAGTTGTCAAATTACCTCGGGAAAGAGTGAGTTTATGCGCTAGATGCTACTGCAGCCAAACGGGAGAAGTGTAAAAATCCACCTTAACATACTCCCAACTCTGTCTGGCACTGCCATAAATGCAAATGCCATTTCATCTTTTCAAATTGGCATAGCTTGTTGCTTTTTCCACCTCAGGAAAGCCGCTACGTGACAGCAGCTAGCCAGGCAGCGAGCTAATGTAATTTCAGTTGTCCATTGGGTTGAATTCCTAATCTTACACTTGAGTTGTTATTTTATTATTAATATCAGCAACTAAACAAGACACTTTTAAAATTAAGTCAGTCCTAACAGCCACTTTGTTGTTTAAAATGTGATGTAAGCTAGTCCTCCACTGTAGCCTGTTCCACATGTGGCTATGTGAGCAACTGCTGTTTACGTAGGTGCTTTAATTTCAACAGTAAACAACAGCCAATACTGTTGCTTTTGCTCTCCAGTAAAAAATTTAAAAATAAAATAAACAATAATCACAGCTTTCTAAAAATACCCATTTGAGTGTTGTCAAAAAGTCTAATTAACATTACAGCTGTAGTACAGAATGGTATTGGTCAGGGTTTATGGGTTAAAGCAGCGTTAACAAATACACTGCGGGTAAAGAGTGCACAGTAATTGTCCATATACACTTTGTACTGTAGTCATGGTTTCCTGTTCAGCTTTCGTTTACTCATCTAAGCGAGTCGTGTGTCTTATATAGGACACATCTCATCATACGCACACATGCCATCCTCATTGTTTAACGGAACTTCTCCACTTTTGATTACTGTGTGAAGTGTTGTCCATTTCGTTTTCTTGTAAAAAAAAAAAAAAAAACTGGTTTGTTACTGCGCACGATTACTCTCATTTGTTTTGACATTACTCCTTGTACTATGTATAGAATCGAGAGTGTTGCCATAATGTGTTGCCATGTGGGAAGAGTCATGAAGCCAGGGGCTAACAGCCGAGCCAGTCAAAGCCAAAGTCAGAGCCATGTGCGCCCTTCACACGCACCCCCAACACACACATCAACAAGCCTACAGTACATTTTCAGCCACTGACTTTCATTGCAAATGACTGTTCTCTGAATGTTTCCAGGCTAAGTACATTCCTCACAGAAAAAGAGTTTTATATCATGTATTTTCCAGATTTATTAAAAGTAATGAAAGCTGTGATCTATATGCTCATCATTCCCTCCCTATTTTTGCCTGAGAAGCAGGTTTTAGCCCATAAATTTGGGTCTATATACAGTAGCTTGTGCCTATGGTGCATGAAGAGGAGGGTTTGCTCCTACAGGGACCGGCCTTTGGCAGGCTCACTAATGGGATATGGTCCACAGCTCCACCTGTTCCAATGAATTTCTCTCCTTGGATCAGCTAGACAGCATCACGTGAGAGCCTGCAATAGGGAGGTAATGGGGAGGTAGTGGTTTGAGAGACAGCGACGATCATCTCTGATTTCACGGATATTATTCCAGCAGCCATTTAAAAATCAAACATCGCCACTACTCTCTCCGGGGGAGTTGGGGGGAGGGGAAGCAAGAAGTTGAAAAAATGACAAAAGGCTTCAAGGACAAGAACCAAGCAAAAGAGCCCTGACAGCCCAACTTGTCGTGGTTTTCCAGAGGATGCGACGGTGTCAAATATGATTATTTCTTTTGACCGCAACAGAGTGACAGTGTGGAAAAATTCCTCTGGCTATTCTATTCCAGAAGGGTATCTCTGCACATTAAGTAACCTATATTGTGTATAAACAGTGTTTGACAGGTGATTATTTTAGACAATAAAATGGAATGGGAAAAGTTGCATGCATGCGAGCAAAAGGCCAAGTCAAGCCTGCAGTGTGCCTTTCACCCCCGCTTGACGCTCATTTGAAATATAGATCATTTTTATTTCAACACTGAGCCTTGCTTGTCTTTTCAAATACACTGTGCATTCACGGCAGCGTACACGGTTTAGTGCTAATCCATCTTGATAATTGTCATCTGCCGGGTGGAGTGTGGACAGAGTGAAACATCGTCATGCACCACCTAACATGTTTTAAGAAGAACATTTTGTTTCATCGGCATTTACACCCCCTGTGTACTGTAAATCATGTAAAGTGAAAATGTGCTCTTTTGAGCAATGATACTGCAGACCGTAGTGACAAGGAGGATATAATCTAGAGAATGGGATCATTAAAATATGCATTAATATTGAAAGGGACTGTCAATCTAGTCCTGTCTTATCCTTCACCATATTTATCGTCTTCTTACCTAATCACTCTACATTTATGGCTCCTTTCATTCGCATATTGATTTTGGGGGTGTTTGTGTTTGTGTGTGCGTGCGTGCGTGCGTGTGTGTGTGTGTGTGTGTGTGTGTGTTGCCCCAGGGTGCTTGTTCGCTAATAGAGTTCTTTAGTCACAGATCTGTGTGACAGGTGGCCCTGCTGGCCTCTAGTGTGTGCTCAGTACAAGTGCTCTCCTGGGTGAGAAGCTGTCACATCCACTTACACTAGGGAACAATTCCTCAGTCCCCCTTTCTTTAAACACAACCACCTTCCGCCTTCTTCCCAAAACAGGCCACATTTACAGTTTCACCATTTCAAATTCACAATTCAACCTCCCCCATCTCTCAGCAGCATGCAAGCACATACAGCTTCGCCTACTGTGTGCACAAATATCCCCAACAAAAGATCAATACCCTGTAAAGTTCATTGGAGAGTCTTCTACTGTAGAGTGTTGAAATTTGCTGAAAAATAACTGGCACAGATGCTTGTCTACATGCTGGTGCCTGGAGGATATTTTTGCCTTCATCTTTGACCATAAATACACACACACACACCTAGTAGCCTACAATACATGTGTCTGTGTTCGAGACAAAAATGTCTGAAGACCTTTTTGTGTTATGGTCTGTGCTGCGAGAGCTGTCTCAGCAGAGGAAAGTTTCTTCTCTGAGCGTTATACTTGGCAGCTGAACCATGTGGGGAGGAAAATGTCGTTTTTGTTCTGCATCAACTATATGTCACCATAGGGAAATATTCCTCCTATGCATGTTCTCCATAACACTCACCGTAGGCTTCCAATTATGCAATTTGAACTCAGGCATAAAGGAGAAAAGAGGCATCTGAATTTATGAGTTAACGCCGCCCTACACTGTCTTACACGATTTAACACAAGAAAAATATTCTTTTGAAATAAAGATATTTTTGGTGAGGCAGTATGTCGTCAGATTAATGGATTAAAGTTTGACATTTTGGGAATTGCTTACTTGCTAAGAGACAGACCAGGATATTGATACCACTCTCAGATATGTACACTAAGGTAAATATGAAGCTACAGCAGCCTGTTAGCTTAGCTTTGCACAAAGATTGCAAACAGGCGAAAGCAGCTTGTTTGTTTAAGCCGTACAAAAACAAGTGTAAAAATAACGTGTGTTATGGGCGTTTATGTGCCAGACTATTTCTTGGCTGGGTGCAGTAACTTCAGATAACAACAAGACCCCCCCCCCCCCCCCCCCCCCCACCATAACAATGCAACGTGTTGTTGTAGGCGGGTTTTGCTGTGTCCCCTCGTGTCCAGCCTTTGTGCTAAGCTAAACTAACAAGCTACTGGCTCTAGCCTCACATTTACCTTACAGACATGAGAGTGTTATCGATCTTCTGATCTAATGCTCATCTAGAAAGCGGATAATGTCGAAATGTCAAACTATTACTTTAATGCAGCCTGTATCCTATTGACTATATGGTGCTGGTTTGCCCAAGTGGTAACATTATTTGGCTTACAACACACCGTGGTGGCCTTGAATATAGAATCGGGATGGCAAGAGGAATAGTTGCTTTATTAAATTTTAATGCCTCCCAGTTAGCTACCTAACAATGCCCCAGTCCAACAGCTTGTTAGATTAACACTGAACTGACTTTTTAAAGCTACCATACAGGGTTTGGAGTTGAATGTACAGTAGGGTAAAAGACTAAAATGTATTAAACTAGTTTACTGTGCTACACTAATACTATTACCACATGGTTACACCCAGGATACTTTTCAAGCCATTATTTTATGTATTAAGCCATTACAGTATTTGTGTACAGACGGTGGTCATCTGAAATAGCAGAAACTGAGATTTTGACACAACTGCAAAGGCTCTGTAGTAATTTCATAAGCATGTTTTTTTACTAGGCCGTCATCCTGTTAATAGAGGGATAAGGAAATAATATGAATAGCTTCAGAAACCTGGCAGGGAGCTCATACTGTGACAGTACATCCACCATTAAGTTAATATTATATAATGCCACTAGAGCTGTCACTCTGAATGTAAAGCTGTGGGTCTGTGTGGAAGCTGTAGGTGGTGGAGGTCTCTGTGTTTCAAAGCACACTGGCACCATCCTGAGGCACCACACAGCACCTGCATCCTTTTAAGAAAGATCAGCAGGGTTGATCTTCAGGGATCTTTTAGTGCGAAAGGGGGAAAATACTCAAATATATTAAAGGAAACTAATTAAAATACCTCATTCGTGTTGCACGCATTAATTATGTTTATATCATATTGTTATTGGAACATAATCCACTGTTATTCCAATTATATTGACAGTGTGTGGGGGATTTTTACCACCCTCTTTTTATCAGATACAAAAAATCTAGAATCTCTACAACATATGCCAAAGATATTCATGATATATATACAGTAAATCATTTAAAACTGTTTATTATGTACACATTTTAAGAAGATTATGTCTTTAATCCTAGTTTAAAGGCATTCTTCCTGACAGTTATTGAAACATTATCATCCATGCAAACAATAATACACATTAGATAATTAACCCATAACAATATTGCCATATATGTGTTGCACGGCTTGAATGTTTTTCTGACATGGGGCTTAATCTAAACAGTAAGCAATGCATGTGCAACCCTGCATGCTCCATTTACAACACATAAACTGGTATACACAATATCAGACATACTGCAGACCATGTGTACTGTTTTCTAACATGTGCACTTGTGTATTATGTAACAAGTGTTATTTTATATATTATGATGTGATACGTTAGTCTTTTAGATTGTCAGCCAGTTTTACAGTGCCTGTATATCGTTAATACATTTTTGCACATCAAACATCTATTTATAATATTCCAGTTAAACATGTACATATAGTTGGACTTTATTTTAAATGGGTATTTCAGTGATGTAGTACTGCACTTCCATAGCGTTTGGGGACTTCATGGAAGACAGACCAATGGTCTAAACTGATATAGCAGAGGCTGAAATATCTTAATTTTAAGTCCCTTGTATGGGTGAAGTTCAAAAAACACTGGATCCTACACTTCCCATAATGCAACTAGATAGCGTCTTTCATTAGACTCGCCTGCTCCTTTCAAACTTAACATTTCCGGTTTGTATGCAGGCTCTCTGTTAAATTGTAAGCCCAAACTGAACCCAACAGAACCCTATATATACAGTAAATCATTACATGTCTCATACATATATATGAAAGCCTTTTATATTACTGTTCTCACAGACTGAGTAGTACACCCCATGACAAGTGGATTGATCTTTGTGTGTAAAATCGGTGGAATGCCCCTTTAACAAACAGGTTTTGTGTGTTTTCAGGTTGTCTGTTGTGTCATCATTGGCTTGATTGTCCGGGACCTGAGACATCTGTTGCCCCGTGGGCAGTTCACAGCCTTCAGTCTGTCTCCGGCCTCGCTGCTCTTTCAGACCACCAGGCGGCTCTACATTCTGTCAACAAGGTGACAGATGAAAGGAGCGAGTGATATGTTTCTTCTTGTTGGCCCGACTCCAACGTCAGTCTATTTTTGGAAAATGAAGAGCAATAAAATGTTACCGGGACTGAGCTGGTGAGCGAGTGTCCATCTAAGAGCGGTTGGGTGTACAGAGTGCAATGAGAAGGACGTGCTTGGCACTGAGGCTAAAGCAGCAGTGTTCAGTGGCTCTAGAGGCTGATTTATTAGTGGAAGTACGCTAACAAAGGGCTGCATCAGTGAATACTAGTGAATCAAAATATTCCATTTAATTGGTGGCAACAGGAGTCATCAGAGAAGTGTTTTTTATTTGTAAAAATGTGCTCTCCTGTCTTGTTAGGGAGACTCAGTGGAGGGTTTTGTAGCAAAATACAAAAAGGAGAAGGGAACGCCGCTATCACTGAAAACACATTTATTTGTTGTCTTACAGCCTCTGCTGTAATGCGATGTTCCCCATTTTATTTTATTAACCCTTTACAAGACATAACCAAAATCAACTGACATCCTCATTGGGTGGTGGCTCTGTAGTGTCTTAGGTTTGTGATTCTGCTCTCAAACGAGACGCAGAGAGTGTGGATGACTCTAAAGGGCATGTGGCCTTGGTAACTTGAGAACTAGTGTGACATTTCAGACTCAAAGTCGATGAAGGCGGAGGAATAAAGGCTTTGGCAGGATGCTATACCTCTCAACACTTCTGGTGTAAAAAATAAATAAAAATTCTATTCCCTGTTAGCTTTGATGCCTTAAATATGTGTTTCACAAGGACAAGTATTAAGTATTCAGTCCGAACTCACACTCTTAATTACCTGGGATATGTGGCATGAATATTATGTAGTATAAATATTGTTAACGTCGAGTCATTTGACATTAAAGATGACATTAAAGATTTCCTGGTGATTTATTGTGATTCATGCTTCTGAATGATTATCTTGATGCAAACACACAACTCTTGTTTCTGTATTGTCACATTATTTGCAGTCATTTGTTTATAATTCATTATCTGTCCTTGGCGTAAACAAGAATATCTTGACAACTGGATCAATGTTCATAGTGAGGCAAGCTCTATAGCTCATAATAATAACATATTGATCATATTGGTCAATACAGGAGTTGTCAGTGGAAGTCTTGGTGGATTTCTCTCTCTCTCTCACTGTAATTCTACAATAAGTGTAGCTCCAATGTTTTTTCCCTTCCTCAGCCATGAATAGTGGCAATGCTAACTGACGGTTGTGCTTTTGAGACATCCGGATATCGTGCTCTGAGTTCAGCCATATTAATGCGATAGTTAAATCTCTCCATTGGCAGCACCGACAGCAGATTGTAAACTCAAACTGAACCCAATGGATTAACACCTTGTGGAAGACTCGGTTTGTAATCAAAAATTCAGTTTGAATGCTTTCCCCGTAAATATTTTCTTTTCCCTCTAATGCTGAATCTAGCAGACATCCTATTTCTTTAGCTTTGGGAGTTGAGGCTGATGGTTTGCAGCATCTGCAGTAGGCTCCTGAGGGTTTCAACATGACAGCTTGTCTCCATGAAGGCATGGTAATGAGAAAGACTGTGTTCATTCTGTCTACACGAGTCACAATGACACATACACAAGTGTTTTGGGTTTTTTTTGAGCTTATGTACACTGTGGTTTTCCTTAAGCATCGCTTGACAAGTATAGCAACCAAACACCAGTGACAATATTCAGCCATTTATCTACACCATCTATTTGTCTAAGTTGGAAGTTATGATAGGCAGCTTTTTATGCGTCTTCGGTGTAGGCTCATAGCATGCATGTGACAAACGTGTTGTAAAAATGCCAAGCAACAATTCCTTTGGGTTCACTTTTCACAGTCCCAGTGTTGCGGTTACAAAACTGGTTCTAGGTTCAAGGTAATGCAAGCAATGATAGTTGAATGTAGCAGTTTCAGAGCTATGCAACTGGAGAACCAAGCCATTTTAAAGGCCAATTTTGTTCACTTAAACTTGCATTAATTTTTTTTTGGGCCACTTGGGGGCAGCACAACAAGCTGTGAACACAATATTAACTCACAATATTATCAATTTATAAAGCTGATATGAAGAGCAGCTTAGCAAACAGTATGTACTCGTCCAGCAGACATGGAGCAATATTTCATCTGGAGTCATGTTTCTGTCTGCCTGGTAAATGAAAGTTCAGTATTCACGCTCCTCTTAGCTCTGGTTTGGTCTCCACCAACTCCTGAGGGAAATTTCTGACTTTTGAGCTGCTAAATGTTATGTTCAGCAGCTAGTCGCTAACTTTGTCTGTCTCATTACATGTAGTCATGTGAACCATTGTCAATATGAGTGTAGCTTAATGAAATTCTCAAATTGTTCAATAATGTTCAGAGAATTATGTTTCGTAAATTCCTGCTCTCTTTGCGTGCTGGGAGCACCCAACACATTCACCAAATGTCTATGTGGCATCAGTTTGTAAATCATAACTGTATTTATTCTTTTATTTGTCTACCTCAGTGAGACACATGTCTTTGTCTCACAAGATGTCATGGAAAATCATTTGTGAGCTAAGCTATGGACAGCAGGACATCGATGTATAATTGGAAGTGTTAGCATCCTCATATGCTTTATTATATTTAAGTGGTGTCATCGTGACTGCAAATTGTGAACCTGATGATGAATATCAATTTGAATCCGGCAGTGCTGTTTACTGGCGGATGGAAATCCAGCCTGATCTAAGACGCTGTGCAGGCACAGACATTGAAAGCCCTCCCTTGTTTGCTTTTCACATTTTTTACTTGACGTCCACCCCCATCTAACAATTATTAATACATCATTTCAAACCTGACGCTCCACAAGAAAAAAAAAAGCTAGAAAAGTGCCTTTTTATTTTCTCTGTGCATCAACATGGATTTCAAAATGTGCATGGCTGTGTGTTCACTCAGTGGCTGCTCTGTGTCCTACGTTGACCTAACAGGCAGAAAGCCTTTTAATTAGTCAGCACTCTCAGAGAGAGCAGATTGTTGCTGACTATTAGTTCTTAACCTTAACCTTTGACCCTGATGGACTCACCAGTAAATCTATCATGTAAGTAGCAAAGCACTTTTCATGAAGAACTATCTTGTATAAACTGTTGCACAACAGACAGAATATTTCCATTTGATGTAAAAGCACAAAAATAAACCAGTCTGTGGTTTTTGTATCACCACCCACAGTTTCAGTGAAGAATTGGAACTATTGTATTAAGCATTGTGCACGTTTTAATTTATTGTTTTACTACTACTACTGAAGCTTTTTAAGGGAAACTATAATGGGGAAATCAGGGTTCAAGAGGTTAAGTAACACATCTCAAAGGAAAATATTGTCCTTTTTACTACGTTCATTGCTTAAGTTAGTAGTTAACTTTTCAGATTAAATCGGTTTATAAAATACAATACATTGTTATAGACTAAACAAGTGGCAACCTGTTTTCTAGTTGGGACTCCTTGACAAGTTTCAGTTGTCTATTAGTTGTTAGTGGTTCCACTAAAAACAGATTTTCCCTCTGAACTTCTCACATGGTATAATTTCAATAACTTTCTGAGGCCCAAATAAGTAAAACTCTCCAATACTTCACAAAAAGGCAAAGATTAGATTTATCTCGTAAAGTAAAGAATCGGAATACTTCTACCATCATTGCTCTTCAGACAGTATGTTTATTTAAAGTGAAGAAAGCCAGTCCCTCCCCATCACACTCCACTGCTCCAAATGTGTATTTGTTGCTTAGGAAAAACATGGACTTACAGTCACCAGTCGTGACATGTACAATTTTAGAAATAAACATCAATCAATCACAGAAAGTGTCAAACTGGAAAATTAGAAGCTCAAATTCCTCTGTGGGATGTAACAAGAGGCCGGATGTTCTATGATACCGTGTAGGAGACTGTCTGTGGATACTGTCTGAAAGCCCTGGAAACACCAGTATCAGTATTTACTCACTCTGGTCCTCCCACAACACAGAACAATTTGTTCCCCTCTAATGCGCTTGCTCTCTGCTGAAATCAAAAAGGGAAAGATGCAGACAGAATCGCTCAATGGTGCTTAGTTGCTGTGAAGGCAAGATATTTATGGTCTGTGCTTGCCGGGTGGCCGATCACAAACTGATCTAGAGAGAACAGGGACAAGCTCGGTGAGACTGCTATTTCCCGGAAGAGCAGGGGCCAAATGGCACTCTCAATTCGCAAGTGAACTGAAATGAAGACGTGACATACGGAGGTAGATAGGTCATCCTCAGTTTAAAGTGACTCTGCAATGCAAGTCTCTCTGACAGGATATTAAAAACTTAGAATGCCACAGTGCATGTTTGTGACATCTTGTAAAATATGCATCGCTGGGTTGAAACTCAGTGTGGAAGTGTGTGTGTGTGTGTGTTTGAAAGTGAGTCCAGTTGCTTGTTTGCCATTTTCCAACTGAGTGATCACGCTGAAATGTCACTGTGTTTGGTGGTTGGTGTTCAGCTGATAGCTTTTGTATATCTGGAGCCCTCCATTTGTTGTCTTAATGTTTATGTACACATTTTTTATATATTTTTCTGTAGCTCTGTAACAGCATTAGCAATGGAAAATTCTTATCAGGCCAGTGAATCTCTTTGAAGTCAAAATGAATGAGGGAGACAGAAAGTGAGACACAGAGAGAGAGAGAGAGAGAGAGAGAGAGAGAGAGAGAGAGAGAGATGGGGTCTTAAAATTAAATCCCCAGCAGGTGATGATAACTTCTGCTGAAGATGATGCGATTTTCCCATAAAGGCCCCTCATGACATGAGGTATGGTCACATGACAGGAGTCTTAAGTGTTATCCAGGCCGAGTAATATATCAGGTGAATACCATGACTGAGAGTCCAAATAATGTTTGAGTTCATTTTTCCTTAGATGCATTTGATTCTGATTCCCTTCATGTTGCAGTTCCTAAAATCAGATGAATTCCACCAGGGACATTTTCTGTAATTGTGTATCAAGCTAAAACATTTCCTGTCCTGCGTATCAGGAACACAGTGGAGACTACAAGACTACAGTCCAGTAAGATGCTGGACAGAGGACAATATTATCTGTTCTATGTAGTGCTGTGATAACAGACAGACCCCCCTAAGCCATCCGTAGTTTTTCTTTGCTTGTTAACATCCCACAAATTAGGTTTAGCCTCCCCAAAACTATGATGGCTGCCACTATGAGAGGGCACAATGGTCGCGTTGTTCCTCATCCGCTAAGAATGAAGTGACCAGTGAATGGCAGGATGATTTAGGACCAGGATCCTCCACTAGGGGGGACTCCCTGGCCCTGTGGTGAAGTTGGGTGCCCTCACTCAAAGGGGCTCCTGCCCAGCTGCCACCACAAACTGCCGGGCCAGACGTAGTTATTGTAGCATTTTTATCATTATTAATGGGCTAATCACACAGTAGCGCTTGTTGTGTTGCTGACCTTTGTAGGTGTGATATTTTAGGTATGTTCAAAAACCAATACACATTTTCCTTTTTTTAGGTAAAAAAACAAGACTTGAATAAAAGGAAAGATACATTGGCTTTTAGCCCTACATTTGTACCACAGCAATGATGTATTTTGCTCAAGTTAGCCCAAGTAGAAAATCTGAGTATACTCTCTGGATGATTGAATAGGAGTAATGAAGCTTACATGGAATGTGCCCTCTCCCCACAGCAGAAAACATTGGGATCTTGTCAAGTTGTTTTTGTCCAACAGCACTATAATCTCAAGGTCTTTTGAGTGCTTCTGGGAGACAGACAGGGAGAAACAGAGAGAGAGAAAGGGAGAGTGAAAGGAAGAGAAAGTGTGTGTGTGTGTTTATTGGTCCATAGGATTTGCACAGACTGCGAGCTACTGGAACTAATTACATTTTGGTCACCTGACTTACTGGGAAAAGTTTTATTGATATGTGAAAACTGAGTATAAGCAGTTAATGTTTAGCATTTCGGCTCTGATGCCATCACTCCCTGCAGCATACACTTCAGGCTGCACACAGGGAGATTGGAAATGACTATAACAAAGTCTTTCCCTCACAGGAAAACTAGAGTCAGGGCCTCGAGGTGGGGCTGATTAAATACTGTAGGAGCAGCAGCACAATGCTGTAATGCTCGCAGTGTATAGGCAGAGAAAAAGAGTGAGCAGAGCATTGACAGCTTACACTATTTTACATTGAATACATTTTGCAGTTGACTAATGTTGTTTTGTTGTTTAACTGCCTTTACTGATGTTTATTGTAAAGATTGACATTTTTGTGTTTTGATGAGAACTAGGTATGACACTTCATACTTATAAGAGAGAAGCATGTGATGTACTACATCTCCTGTCAGAGTTCACAACCTGAAATTAGTTGTAATGCACTAAGTGATTAATACACAATACCTTTAAACACTGGCTTCCTGTGCCCTGCTACTAGGTTTGGCATGGTCATTGATATTGATACTGCAGCTTAAATTCACATTACTCTCTCATTAAAAAGGCACTTCTTGAAAACTTAACATACATATGGTTGCAGTCAGAAATCTGAAATCAAAGACAAACTTGCCCCGAGTTCAATTATTGCATCATGGCAGATCAGGGCACAAACAGAATGATAAATACTGTAACTCTAGTTTTGTGTTCAAAGTTGAAGGCTTTTAATGGGGCTGTTTATGCTGTGAAACTATGTACTTATATATTACATGTGCATGTATCATGATCCCATTCTGCAGAAGCCGAGAACGAGTTATTGGAGTTATTTTTTTAAAATTCATTTTCTTGTTAATTTATTTTGTAGTCTTCTCCTTAAATGACAAGGGCTGACGCAATGCAGTATCTGCCTTTGTTAGACTTTGATTCACAGTCTGATAAGTTGATCAATAACGGGCACTCCCTGATTTGACAATTTCAGCTTAAATCAGTTGCTACAGTCGTCAAGACGCCATCTGTGCATGCTGTCATGGTGCTCCTGATCTCTGTAAAACACAAGTTGACTAATAAGAGGAAATTACCTTTTGTTTTCTTGTGATAACGGGGTTGATTATCTCGTTATCTCAAGACAACAAAGCTCGTTTTCTCGAGATAATGAAAGAATTAACCCGTGATCTCGAGATAACGGCATTAAAAAAAAATATTGCAAGTACGGCTGTTCTCGGCTTCCGTACCATTCAGCCCAATGGTTCTGCAACTATAAAAGGGCAACAACAACCTTACTTCACATCCTTTAAATCTGGAGTGACTGTAATGTAGTGGCAGAGTAACTCAGTAGTAGGCTCTATTGGTGATCATAGAACATGTAACGACTGCATTCACTTTCAGGCCCGCTGTGCCATTACAAATGTGGGGTTTGTGTTACGTCTCACAAATGGCTGTCGCTTGGAAATTGCAGGTACATTTGTGACTTCTGTAATCCAGGAGAGGTAAGAGACGATGCAGCCACTGTTAACTGGATAGAGCAGTTGTCATGCCTTGTAGGAAAAAATTATCCCAGGAAACTCATTCTGGTTGCATGCATGTTGGATGCATACATACTAACTGTGCCATCCTCTTGCATGATTGCATGATTACATGGTCTTACAGTTAGCAGCTTGTTTTTCTCTCTGTGTCAAAAGGTTAAATGAGCTTTCACGGGCAGATTGTTCCCATTTGCTTCATTTACTTCAATAAGAATTAACCCTCTAACAAGTCCTGTCTTTCAAGAAGAGGCCACTGATTTGGCTCCCTGTCAAGCCTATAGATTATACGACAGTGTTGGGATTCTCTTCACTAAGGCATGTAGAAAACTTGGCATGGCGCAGCGCTAACAAAGGCGGTAGCTGGTGTCTAACGAAGCATGGCAGTATTACTCGTCAAGGAAAACATGTTTGTTACCAGTGACAGTCAGCTTATGCTGCCTTTGGTAAATCCCCAGGCAAAATTTATTATTAAAAAGTCTAGTTATGGATAACCACTGTATTGTCATTGCAAATTTTTATTTTTATTTCTATGGTTTAATTTTAAGTTAAAGCTAAAGCTACAGTATGTGTCTGCTTTTGTATGTATGAGCACAAATGCACTGATGTATTGGACAGTGGCAAGTTGTTGTTCTCCACTTTACTTGAATGGTATGTGTTGTAAAGCACAAAATGTGCAAGCCATACTTTCAATAACAAACTGTAAATCCATTATCTGGATAAGTTCCCAAAATGACTCTAAAAGGTGACCAGTGCCATATTAACAAATGACTTTTCAATGCACAGAAGAATTCCCTTTTAACAGATTACTTCACTTGAAACCAGACAACCTGATCTGGGGGACGGCTCTCTAATCAAACAGAACTCGTACTGTATCAACAAACCTTAATTGACCCAAGTGTAATTTAAACACATGCAAATCAGAAGAATTAAGGCAAGCTTTTAATTAGTAAAGAGGGGCCTCCTCTGATGTGTGTGACGCCTGGAGGAACTATAGAAACAGGATCCTCCACATGATACTGAGAAACTGTTTCATAACAATTTCTGTAGCTCATTAATATTCCAGTTTGTATAGTGTGCAGATTTAAATTTCAATGTAAAATGAGCAAGCCTAGTGGCCATATTTACCATTGTAAATAAAACTGTATCGCATGCATAATTGTCAAATTATGCATATGGTGCCGGTTGTATCTAATTGTATGATGAATACAAGGTGCTACTGTTTGCCGTCTTATCCATGGTGTTGACTCTTTTTTGTTTGTTTTCCTTAATTGAAAGTATGAACTTGGAAGCAATGACATTGTGGAGGAGAATGTTTGACCATTTATTAATTTCTTTGACATAAACGTTTATATTGTGGAAAACCTTAAGTTGCCCCCTAAAGGGGATCAAACACAAGCATAAAGAAGCAAAAAGGAGACCCCCCTTGCATGAAAACTGTGCCCCTCTATGCTCCTGTTTTCGACTGGAGGTGCAAGAGGATACAAGTTGGCATTGGTGAAGAGTGACGAGTGATGACAATATATCTTCCTCCTCTTCCCGAGTAGTGTGTCTTTACATCCAAATTGAGACTTCAAAAATCTCCTCTTTAAATGACAAAAATATTTCACATTTCACAATATATCACAGGAGGGATCATGTCACTCTAACACTGATATGCAGTTGTTTGCAGTATGCATTCATGATATCCTGGCTGCACCTCTACGTGTTGAAACTCTAGAAGTCAACGTCTACCACCTTCGTGTCAGTCCCCTGGAGAGCAGGTGAAGTATCCAGAGCAAAGGTTACGTTTCAGGCAACTTTTGGTATCGCAGCACAACAAATCCGTCTAATAATATGCATTTGGGATTTTACACGTGTTATTGCATGTGTGTGTGTGTGTGTGTGTGTGTGTGTGTGTGGGTGGAATATTGTTGTGCACACACGGAGGACAAACGTAGGTCACTGTATTTTATTTACGTCATTGTATTCAACCTGTGACTTTAAACTAGAGTACTCAATCTCAAATGAAGATAGATAAGAGAGATGTAAAGAAAGAAAGAAAAGTCAATGTACAAAAAACCTCATTTATTTTACTTTATAAGATGCAATGTGCTGGTAAAATATATATTTTGCAGTTATTTTTCAATCCAGTGGGCCTCGTAATATCTCTAAATCTAAAATCACCTTCACTTTCCTCTTGACCTTCTTGCTGCTTGATGGTGAACATAACTGTTGTGTGTGTGTGCCTAAAGCAGCATGAAGGATCTTTAAGACAAATATTAACACATGAAACATATTAACACATGAAAAACTCCAGGGAATGTCCTTTCAGAGCAGCAAGGTCACCTACATGGTCTTTGAAAGCATTACGAAGCTTGGTCACACAAAACTGCCACAAGTTACAAAGTGTTTGTGCAGGTTTAATGTGGTGCTTTCTAGATGACCAGTTTTATTATACCGGCAGTATTTAAGCAGTGGCTCCTGCCATGATCTGGACTTCCTCAAAAGCTACTAAATGTCACATGGGTGAGCATGTGCACCCAGACTATAGATATTATGAAATTGCTGTTACAAAGAGTTTTGACAAACAGTAACCATTTTTTTAGATTGGGGGTTTGCATGAGGCATTTTTTCCTATTGCATGCGTTTTGATCATTAAATTATTATTATTATTAAAACATTTTGTTTAGTTTTCTAGCAGAAGAGCCTTAACAATGGGGGCTCTGACAAGATGGATGATGTTTAACAAGCAAGCAAAACAATAAACATTCAGCGTGTCCACTGAGAGTTCCGTACATACTGTTTTTATTATTTCAAGTGTTGTTTAGTCTGTGTTTACAAGTCATCATAAATCAATACATGAAATGCAACTGCTTCAAACTTTCAAACAATCTCTTTGTCAGACCATTTGATATAAAAACACTGAATCTAGTATTTTTAAAAGCAGCATTACACGGTCACATCAGTACACTAGATACGTGGTGTGTTTTCCTCCACAATGCCCGGAGCAGTACAAAATGTAACAGATGCATTTTTTAAATGACTCTGCAGTTATCACTCAAAGAACTTTTTTTTTTAATTGCTGATATGAAGAAGAAACACAATGCTACAATAGATTTGACAAGTTATGACACAAATGTACTTTTCTGTGTTATCATGTATACATATGTTTATATAAGACATTGTCCGTATCTAACACGGTACGACATGTATACCTTTTGAAAAGGGAACATTCGTTCAGGGTGCATTCATTTCTGAATATTCAGAATCCAAAAATGTAATCCAATTCCAAGTTATATGTAATGAAATGAAGCATTAGTATCTTTAGCTTGTGTCACTTTGAGGCTCTTCTCCACTTCAGTTCATTATACTATTAAGAGTCAATGCACAACTCTTGTGGGGGTTTGAGATTTCCGGGTGAAACTGAACCAAGCCTCTAGAAGGGAATAGACTTTTGTTGGCTTAGAGCAAAAGTCGTGATGTGAAATAGATGGAGAAAAAAAATGTGCTTCCCTCCAAAATAGTATCAGTTTGGCTCACTTTTTGACATTTTTTTCTGAAGGAGCTGCAGACAATAGAAGGAGGTAAGCGTGTTATGATTTTGTGGCAAGCATGGCCTCAAATGCTCACTGTCGACCAACGAAGGGGAATTGCTTCCAGTATAAGTCATATAGCTCCTTCACATGTCTGCATTGTATTTCCTGAAGATCAATATCAGAAGGGCACCCAAAATAGGCAGCTACAGCTTCCCCCTTTGGCACTTGAACTGACAAATACAAAGAGCTACTTTGTTTTTAGTCATCTGAAGTTAGTTTGAGTTCCTTGAGTAATAGGAAAAGCTCTGTGAGTGCAGATCATTAAGTTTTATTAAGTAGTTAAGAAATTTCAGCAATTATACTAAAAGGTCTCAAAACATTCTTAATATACAAAATTATGGTGTTTTCATTATGTTTATTTATTAACTCACCAACATTCAGGCCCAATAGTGTCTTTGATGAAAACAGGCAAATGTAAAAAAGAAGAGAGGGTCTTTTCTTACAGTGACCTCTGTATTCATCCAACAAGGATGCTGTTTGATCATCATAACAAGTTTATCTTTTTCACACCAAATAAGCCATGTTTCTTCCTGGAGGCTTATCATGGAACATTTAAAGAAAAGCAGTGTGTGTAGGTGGGTTTGTTCATGTGCACTTCATCCAGATCTAATAGAAATGTGGAGTTTTATTTGCCTTACTTTCTCAACACTGACGCAAACTTACGGTTTACTGTTTTCAGGGCTGTTACACATCCTCTAAGCCTGGATGTCTCCTGCAATAGATTGGTGAACCAGGCCGTTGAGATTAAGCCTCAGATCCCACCTGTTACACAATAACAAGATTATTGGCTTTTTAGTCAAAAGGACATATGAAGACACTTTTTTATTGCCCTAAAGAATAAAACCGATGTCATATTTTACTCTTACCAGAACTTGGTGAGTGTGTGAGAGTTATGCACTAGGGTGTATTTTTACCAGTGGTGGAAGAAGATACTTTACTTAAGTAAAAATAGCAATACCACAATTTAAGCAAGTAAAAGTCCAACATTCAAAATTCAAAAATACAAAAGTATTTGCAACAAAATGTACTCAGCATGGTCCCTTTCAGATGTTATAATATATAATATATTATTGCATTATTATTATTGAGAGATTAGCATGTAACATGTAAGCTGCAACTTTTCACTAACAAAGCATCATAACTTATAAGATGATATGTTTTGTATGAAAAAGTTTTATTTGTTTAGTAACTGTAGCTGTCAAATAAGTCAAATGGTACAATATTACTCTCTGAAATGTAGTGGAGTAGTAAATATAATGTAGCATAAAATGGAAATACTCAAGTAAAGTACAAAAACCTAATATTTGTACTGGAATATTTACTTTAATGTACTTTCCACCACTGATTTTTTACAACATGCTTCTCCTATGATATCACAATAATATTGCTATAAAATCTGTACATTGTTGTCTAAAATCTAAAATTACTTTAGAATATCATTAGTTTTCTATTTTTGACATTTTTTTAATAGGGTAGATTGAAATGGTTAATAAGTTATTAATCTGACAAAATGGTAATTCAATGTGTACTTCTGCAGTGGTTTTGTAAATATAGTGCTTACTCCAGCGTGTTTTCAAAGCTCTGATATGACTAAGATGCTGAGGCTGACTGAGTCACTGTGTGCAACAGTGCTACTGTTTGCACAGCAAGCAAATCTCATGACTCCTCCCCCTGAGCAGCCTGTTTAATTCCCGTGAGGTGATGCCCGGTTAGTAACTTAATAAAGCTGCTGGATGCAATCCCGGGGCACAATGTGTGGATCATGTTTGTCTGACAGACCTGCTCTCTGCTCCACTCCTGCGCTCACACAGCCTGCTGCTTCCCTGTAAGTACTGCAGGTCACAGCCATTTCAGCTTTTAGATGTGATGAAGGGAGAGATGTCTCTGCTGGTTGACTAACTCACCAGGACTTATGAATGAAAACACAACACACAGAACGGGGACAGAGAGAGGGAGAACGTGTTATTGCATTTGGTAAGTTTTAGCCTTTTGACCTTGGGAAAGAAATTAATGAAGTTATCAATGCAACTTTGTTGCCTTGGAGGTTTGCTGAACAAAATGTAATGATATTCAATTTTAATTTTCAGCTTTTTTTTTTCAGCCTTTTTAAAGTTCAGTGAGTGACAGCAATTAAACATTGTATGCTTTGACTGTAAGTGTGATAATTTGCCCCTGTACACAATGTTTAAAGAATGCTCTGTATGGCATTTTGTGATGGAAAGTCACTGGCTTAAATCCCTAGTGGAGTTATAAATGTTGTGCCCAGAGGCAGCCATCCTGATAGGGTTCAGTACATTTCCAGCCACATGCACACACCAGGAATACATAAGTAGGCTAATCATTTTGCTCATTATTCTTTTCGCCAGGAGGTTCCTGTCCTGGTGTAACCGTCAGAGCATAATGGTGGCTTTTAAAGGGATCTGGACCAAGGACTTCTGGAGGGCTGTATCTGGAGAATACCTAGCCACTCTCATCTTTGTCCTTCTCGGTCTGGGCTCCACCATCAACTGGGCTGCAGGGGAGGAGAAGCCTCCCCCAGCTGACCTTGTCCTTATCTCCCTGTGCTTTGGCCTGAGCATCGCCACTATGGTGCAATGTTTTGGCCACATCAGTGGTGGACACATTAATCCGGCGGTCACTGCAGCTATGGTAGTAACTAGGAAGCTGAGCCTGGCAAAGGCGTTGTTCTATGTGCTGGCTCAGTGCCTGGGAGCCATTACAGGAGCTGGGATCCTCTACCTAGTCACACCTGCTGCTGTTAGAGGCTCCTTTGGTGTGACCACGGTAAGGATCTGACCATATTCATTTGTACTTGTGTGTATGCTACTTTTTCTTACAGTTACCTTCTGTTTCCAAGGTGAACACCAACATTTCATTAGGACACGGCCTTCTTGTGGAGCTCCTTATCACATTCGAACTGGTCTTCACCGTCTTCGCCACCTGTGATCCCAAACGCACAGACCTTGGAGGCTCTGCTGGCCTTGCCATCGGCTTTGCTGTAGTTATTGGTCACTTATTTGCAGTAAGTACCGATCAGTAAGTCAGATAAGAGATATATATGAAATGGCAGTTCGGGTAAGAAGGTCAGGAGAATATTTACCAGCAATTCTTAAATTATTTCGGCCTCTCACCCTCTTGTTGTGTTCCAAAATTGTCTTTTCTCCAGCGAGAAGAAAATCTAACTACAATACATCAGCCTTAGAAATCTTCTGCAACCCCATATACCACGTCTGACACTTTCTACGCTCCCAACCCCAACGGTGAAACACTGATTTAAAGATTCATCAAATTCAACACAGCACATTAAAGAATTGTAGAACAAGAAGAGTTCCAAGTGCAAGACTCTTTAGCATGCCCTGAAAGCTGAAGCACCGATGCTTCTTGGAGAAAGAGCAGGTGCATTAAAGCATCTATTCTTCAATGTGTGATATTGTACGCTTCTCACTGATTCACACCCACGTGCACATCTTTATTGGAGGCTGCCATCGCATAGCAACCAATCTCTGGGGGGCTCCCTGAACCCTGCAGAGCAAATGAATGCACAGGGAAATAGATGTTATCTCTCGCACTGCTCAACTGATTTCTCCCTAGGTCTGTTTAGCAAATGCATATATACATATATTATTTTGCAGTGTAAGACATGTGGGTCAAGGTAAGACAGCATTATATCTAAAAAAAAAAAAATCTCTGATGATAATCTTATATCAAAAATATGATATTTTATCATTTAGACTGAAAACTATGTTTATGTGCCTTCTAGATCCCTTACACAGGAGCCAGCATGAACCCTGCTCGATCCTTTGGGCCTGCAATGGTCACACTTAACTTCGAGAACCACTGGGTAAGAGATACTTTCCTAAGAGGATACTCTTTCTTTCAGGAGTTTGCATGCCCACAATATTACCCAGTTACTCCTGATAGTGACTGGATCACTTTTATTGGTCATGTGCCATTTCAGTAAGTATTTGCACTCTAATATATATATAAGTAAGTAATTAGCAGTAGCAAAAGATGATTTTGTTTTTCAAGAGGGCAAACTCTATTATACTACACTAGCCTGGTATGGCATGTTGAAACCTGGTAAGGTCACATTTTCGGCACCATTGCCAGAACAGTAAAACAGCTGTGACCTAGAGACGTAATCAAATAGGAGTCTTTCACTTATATTAGTAAATGCATGGAGAAAACCTAAATGAGGTGTTTTTAAATGCTTATTAACAACCTTGACTTCATCCAACAAAAGAAGTGCGAAGGAATCGCAGATTTACAGCATTTTCACCTCCAGCTACATAATGAGATGTCACTGAACAAGGTGTAAAATAGCATTAGCTCTGAATTTTTTGTATCCTGGCAATTATTTCCACTGAGCTATTTGCAGACAGCATGGTGTCATGTTGTGGGTGTGTGTGTGTGTGTGTGTGTGTGTGTGTGTGTGTGTGTGTGATGTTCTTGGCTTATAACACTCAGTAACTGTCACTGTGGCTGGTATCATATTCAGAAGTGTCTTCTCTTGGAGACAAATGCTTGATGCCGCAGACACTGATCCACCTGCCTCTGATGAAGATTGACCCTCTTTTCCCAAACAGAGCAAGATGGTTTGACAGTTCTGGTAGAGATGTCAGTGCTGCATTTTATTGACACCGAATAAAACATCTCCCATTGGCACTGATAAACCAGTTGGTTAATTAAGGCGTTTGTCTTGCTGTTTATGGTAGGTGTACTGGGTGGGACCCATTCTGGGGGGCGTCCTGGCTGCTGGCCTGTATGAGTACCTGTACTGCCCCGACCCTGACGTAAAGAAGAGGCTGAAGCAGGTCTTTCAGAAGGACCCGTCAGGGAAATACAGGGAGGTGGAGACAGAGGACATTGCCATCAAGGCGGGCTCCATCCACACCATCTCTGATCTGGAGAAAACTGAGAAAAAAGATCCTTTCCAGGACTCGACGGGAGAAGTGTTGTCTTCGGTATGACTATCACGTGCACTGGAAATGGAGACCAATCTGTAGAGCAGGGTGACAGCCACACTTTGGAGCATCCATCTTGAGCCTCTATCCTTAAAGCAGAATATGATTTCTGTCCACTAGGCTTCGCAGTAAGGCTGAATTACTCTCACAGTCATAAAGCTAATATGATGTTATGGCTCAATCCCAGAAACATCTACAGCCTGTTCAATACTTCTCCTGAGGCCCTCGCTCAACGATTTAGCAGCAGCATTGGCATGCACATTGCACGCTGTGGAATGACAATACATTGTGTTAAGGAAAATACGTGGGGGGGTCAACCAATTATGTGAGGTCATCATGCTGAATTGGAGAAGTGAAGAAGAAAATGCAGCCTTGTTATTTTTGGATTAGTGTCACATTTGGTCCACATATTGTATATGTAATAACAGGAGAGATTTTCCTTGTGATCATTAAGCACATTACAGGGCCCAAGCAATATAAGACAGCTCTGACAAGCTTTATTATCAGAGTTGTATTACAGCGCTCTCTATTTTCAGTGCAATAGTCAGGGAAACAACCAGTTCATCTTAATGGAAACACTGTGCTGTTAAAGTACAACTCCACTTTTTTGATGTCTATTATGTCTATTGCTACATAATGATTTTATTTTTTTCTATTTCATACAATTGTGATACTTAGTTGTTTTTATTTCATAGATCTAGATTTGGTTCTTGTAACACATTTCTCATGTCTCTGTATGAGTTGCTGTATTTCATACTTAAGTATTTAACTTATTGATAGGCTGATCTTTCTTGATGATTTTGTGCAGATGTTGCTCAGTTCTTGTTTCATGCTCACAAACTGGACGTGCTACAAGATGTAAGAGATATTAACTTGTAATAATAAAGTCTTTTTTTAATTTCTAAGTCATTATTAATGCCTTTTCTTTGGCTTGTTGACATGTTTTGAAGCATGCGAACACCAATCTAGATCTTCCTCACATTCATAAGGAATCTAGTAACCATACATATAAGGCCTCTCACTTGAGTTGCTTGTTTCTGGTGGTAGGAGCTGCTCGCTGGGGAGAGGAAAGGTTCAGATCAATGATGGATTGGCTCATCCACCTTTAGATTATGTCTCCCTATGGCCAGATAAATGTCCATGATGTGTGGTCCGTGTGAGTTAAGTCTCTGAGAATAGCTTCATGTAATCTCATTCCATCAGCAGAGAGCACAGGAAATGATACCACTTTGTGATACGAAATAGAGGTGATCTGTTATGTCTCCACTTTATTTCCTTTGCTAAAAGAACAGGTGCAATTCAATCTTTTTTTTCTGTAATGTGGAGGAAATGATCAGCCCCACTGATCCCACTGCATCAACTTAAGTTGTCTACATGTTGCAACTATATTGTGTTTGCAAGGCGAGAATGAAAGTACATTTTAAATCAAAATAATTTTAACTCCTCCTACACCCCCCCATTTCACCTTCTTCCCCAAGTGCAGTTTTTTATGTGTGACAACAGCATCACCTACTGGCCACAACGTGAAGCTCCCATCTGTATTTCTCCAGGGGAGGGCAGCCACGAGCCTTGGTTGTACAGGTTACTCTGCATACGTGGGTAGACACAAGTCAGTTTTATTCATAAGTCTGAGCCACATTTCATTTGAAATTGGTCCAGGCCATTAATTCAAAACTACACAAGAGGATTAAGTGTTGCATAGCCCTATAACAGGAGCCCAGTACTCAAATAGGAGCCGGAGAGAGTTAATACTAAAGTACCTTTTTTTTCCAACCTTGTTATTCTTAGCATTTTTGCAATTTTGTGAGAGGATTCTTATTTTCACCCAAGTTGCCTAAACTGAACTGCATTCTCAATACTTTTCGGTATTAAAAGATAGCAGACAGTTATCACAGATGTAACTCTTAAAAGTAGCGTAAGATTGTCGATGTTAATGAATGCTGTTCTTCAAGGCCTGTTAAAGTTGAAAATGGACAGCACTGAATTTCTCAGCAGCACTACTCTTTACCTGCAGGCATACTGCCTGCATCCCTAAAGGCTTCAGTGGCTCGAGGCCAGCACCCTCTCAGCTCCCCTTAATCATCTTTATAGCCTAAATAAATGAGTACATAAATCGGATGTTTCATGCATTGACTATTTCCTCTTGGGACGGACGATGGGGAATGGGCTCACTCGGTTTTGATTTATCGGCCAGTGCCCATCCGAAGATTAAATAGAGGGAGACAGGTGAGGAGAGCAGTCCCTGTTGGATTGGAAATTTGGTTTTGTTATGAATTTCATATCTGTGGGGGAGAGTGAAATGTTTAAAAGTATTCATATGTGGCCTGTGTGCATACAGAGCAAGATATTGTTGAGATTCCTTGTGATACATTTTCATGCTCTTACATAAATGAGCAGATGCTGTAAAGTGCCAATCAAATCCTAAGATTTCATTATAAAAATGTTCCCTGTGTGTGTTGACAAACTTCCAAAGGCTTGCAGTAGATCCCTCAATTAGGAAAAGGCAAATAAAAAGTGACAGCAAATAATAGACCAACACTTTCTCAGCTGTCTGTTTGTTAACATCACGGCTTATCAGCAAGATGTTGAGCAGAAAACGAATAATGCATGGATAGCCTTCACAGTGGCTGCCTCCGTAATTCATTAATTTACATTCACATTCATTGCAAATAACAATGGCTATATGATGGGAACATTGTTATAACTCGAGCTTCATTTGCACATCATACAGATGCCAGCAAAGTATATCTCAAAGTGCATCTCATGCTTATCTAACGAAGAACAGACAGATTTCTTGCGACTTGAGAATTCAGATTCTCAATTCCCAGCTTACAACAGAAGGGGCAAAAGATAAAACACACACCTTAAAGATCATTAGCAAATAATATTTGGGGATTCATGAAGAAAAACAGTGTTAAACACTTGTTTAATAATTCATACTATAAACAAGAAAGTCTCCCACTTCCTTAATAATTTAGACGTAAGCTAATGTTGATTTATTCAGGAAGGTCTCTGCCACCAGCACCGCCTGGAGTGCCCAAATTTGAATTAAAGTAGGACAGTAGCAGGCGAGTCTGTAATAACATTTGTATAATTTTATTATTGCTCTGGGCTCAGTTCATTTCCTCCTCCAGTAGCTGCGTGAAATTGTTTGATTCTGGAAACTGCCTTGAGTCTGCGGCTCTGGGGTTGGAGGGTGGTACAGGAACAGGAAGGCATGCGACACTCTCTCTCTGTCTGATGCTGTCAGACACATAAACACACACACACACACACAACTCCACGTACACACACACACACATGCAGAGAGAGAGAGAGAGAGATAAATAACTTTGTTATTCTGGGTTTTGTAATACTGTTACATTGGCTCACTTAATAACTCAAGCTGTCTTGAGAATTTGATTGATATTCTCACTCACCTTGTCACTTATGATAAATATTTTACTGCATTTATGTGAGATATCTGGGAAGCGGAATAACTCATTCATTACATTATCATATCATATAAATATGAGACTTTGTGTTTACGTCTTTTTCCAGTAGAGAGATTGCCGTGTTTCGTTAATGTTAGTCAAAGAAAGTCACCTCCACTGTTTCCTGTGAAAAGAGTTTGTTTGTAAAGAAGCTGATCAGATGAAATTCCAGCCTTTTGTAACTTATACTAAGAAATGTTTCCTTTAATTTGGCCCACAAGGAAAATAATTAAACTTCATAATCATTTGGAAGTTTACTAAGCTATCAGGTCTTATCTCACGATGTCTAGTTTGTGGTGTTCCTCTAGTATACGCTGATTTTGTTTACCAATGATAGGACTATCATTTCCAAAATGGTAATTGACAAAACTCTGATTACTCTAACACAAACAATCAAGTTTGGGAGGTATTAGCTCCTGTAACACACACCTGAGACCCCGGTGGCTTTGACACAGGAAGGGAGGGTGGAGAAGTTCTGATTGGTTTCCTGGGGGCTCTGCTTCCAACTTCCCACCCGCACACATTCCCTCACTCCCCCCCTTCAATTCCTTTATGCAGAGCAGCCCAAACTGCAGTTTGATGAAACACATTTGTTTGACTTAACTCTTGCCTCGCCATCACGGCTAAATCTCGAAGGCCTGTCGGTGTAATGTGGCCCAACAGCAATTGGGTTAATGAGAGGATATATGTTCAAGTGTGGGACTTGACCGCAGGAGCTGTTTTCCATTTGGGTTTGGTCTGCTCGTGTTATTAGGGAAACCTTTATTATTGTTGCCCTCTAGTGGGAACCATATAATAGGATTACATTTTATTAGAGCCTCCCAGCATTACCCAAGCAGCCCCCTCCTCTTGTCTCTCTTCCCCTCGTAGTAGTGTCACTGACTCCTCTGTCCACTGTGGGTGGGATGGGTGGATTTGGGGCTGAAAGGGAAGCCAACATATGGGGATCCCATACAATGGGGACCCTCATCTTTTCGTAGTTACAGAAAAAGTGACTTGTCAGTATAACATCTTGGTTTTTGATCACGTTTGTCAAATAGAAAACTGAAACCACTTCCTGAGCAGACAGTGGTACTGTCATGTGTGCCAGCCTTCCTTTGTCAGCTGTAATTATCCCATTGTAACAGTGAGGCAAAGACATGTACATACAAACCCCACAGACTTTGCATATTAGACTTTTCTGTTGTGTAGAGCATGAACAAAGACACAGCTATAGTGCACAGGCTTGTTGGTTGTCTTTACTGTTTGCTAACTGAACAAAGGACCTCCTCTGTCATATAATTACCATGTTAATATTTAGCCTTCCAGAGCTGTACCTGATGGTACTTGGACTACATTGTAGCAACAGCCATTCTCCAGAGCTAAATTTCATTGTGCCAAAGATAATATTTGATGAACAGTTCTGGCCTAAAACTGTGCAACCCTGCAGGGCAGATTGAGTCAGGCTCTGGAGCAGCTTCAGCACTTTCCTTTATCCATCCCACTCCCTTACATAACCACAGGCCATTAGAGGGGTGTGGCGAGTATAGCAGCAGTTATTAACGTGGTCTGAGGCTGAACCGACATCTTTCTCAGTCAACCCTGACTGGTTTGCAAGGACCAGAGAGGCCAATGTCACTGGTTGTTCACATGGTTTAGCCACTTAAATATTATCTGACGCTAGAAATGAATGTCATAAAGAGCAAAGCAGTATCTTTGCTCCTAGATGTTAAAATACACATTCTGATGCCAAAAAGTCCAGACTATCTTATTGTGAAATTAATTATGATAAATTGGAGCCTTCCTTTCAGTGTTTAAATGGTGTCAAATTCGAGCTTTAAAGTGAAATGATGTAACTTTTGCTAAACAACAGTCACAAGTGACAAATACAGGATAATGCTAAATGCTAAAATGCTATCTAACAGTAGCACAAGTAGCCTAAAGAGTCAGTCATAAAGTCAGCAAATGGACTAAGTGATGTTCGTCAAAGACCAATATCTCTTTAATGTTTGCTAACATTAGCCATCATAAGCTAAAGGTTAGGCTGTCATTTGAAAACCCCTGAGTGTAGTGAGTTGAGAAAGGGTGTGTTTTATTGTGAATTTAACTTTTCATTTGTAAGAGGAAGAACGTGTTACATAGTCCCGCTTTAAGTGTCAAAGTTGTGACAGAAAAGATAGATAACCAAACTAATTAGGTTCTTTATTTTTTATTAATTACAGCATTAAGTGTCTCACAATTCCAGCCAGCAGAATACGTTTTCCAGGATTCCTCTCTCCTTTTCCCCCTGTACGCATTTATAACCCTATGATGTCATTCAGGCTAGGCAGTTTCTGTTCGGGGCAAACTCACATCTGCAACCAATCTGGATAATTTGTCGACCAAAATATGGTGCAGCCATGTAGTGCTGGCCTGCTGTAGCTGCTGTAGCAGTTAGGTCTAGATCCAAGGATAATACTAGCCTTGCATGGCGGCATTAGAACAATGGCTTTGTTTTTTTGGTATCAAACAGCACATGTATTCAAAGGTCTGCACTGGTTAGTCTCAACAACATCTGATGCATATTTTGAATACTGAAGTGAGAGGCTCCCATTATGAATGGGCTCCATTTGTGTGGAAAATGGATAACGTATGGGATTTTAAGGCCTGGGGTGTTCTCCATTCACTATGGTTTGTCAGACTAATGGCATAAAAATGTGTGTGTCAGTGTGTGTAGGATGATAGTTGAGGCCTGGTGTATCGTGCACCAGCCAGTAACCTGAGGGGCAAATAACTTCATCATAACACTTTAATCCCGTGTTTGTTTTCCTGTGGGACATGCCGGTCAAAAAGTGGAAAGTTTAATGGTCCCTGGATCGGATGGGTAAGGGATAGCTGGCCTTTCCTCAAAAGCAATTCTGTTTATTATCTACAAAAGACGCTCTGAGAGGAGAAATCTTTTGATGAGGAGAATTGGAAAATGCTTTTGTTTGCTCACTCGCATCTATCAGTCAGTGGTCCCTTGACGTGGCATCCTTATTCCACTGTTGCTTGAACTTCAGAACAAACTTTTTTTTAAACGTTTTTTTTTCTCCCTGGATGAACATTAAACTACACAGCCTGTTTATAAATATTTGTTCTGAAATTGTCTTGTGTTCCTGCTTTTAAAGTTGGGTAATGTTACAGTAACATGGCCAAATTAATTTGCTTTCATAGTTAAAAAAAAAAAAAAAAGTTGATGCTCTCAACAGTAGGGGGCGCAAGAGCGGGTACTTTATTCCACTGTGTATGGTGTGAGGATAGCTGTTGAGAATGTAAAGAAATCACTCTGTGTCCAGCTGCGCACAAAATAACACTCTTGACTCAGACAGAATAATTATGGATGTTCACATGAAGGAATCTTACAGAAAGAATGACTTTAAACATGTAATTCCTTTGCTGACTACATCCCCCAAGTAAATCTAAAAGCCTCAGAAGTGCCTCAATCTTCCTGAAATCATGCATGGTTGAACATTTGAAATGAGCTCGCACATCACCCTCAGGCACTGATTCAGACTTGATTGGGGCAAGGCAAGCTGCAAGTGCTTATTTATACAACCACGTCATTTGGAGGTTGTCCAAAGGGAGGAAGGAGGCTGAAAAGATTACAAAGGAGAAACTACAGAGTGAGAATGTCATTAACCACATTCCATTAATTTAATAAGTTGATTCCAGGCCAATCAACAAGTTGTCTGGTGCACACGTTGGTGTGTATGGCATGTGTTAAAAGAAGAAGACTAGATAGGTTAGATGTTTGAGAGGTGGGGGGGGGGGGGGGGAATCAAAGGACTCCACCAACAATCTATATAATTATCATCATCTGCTGCTTTTCCTCCCTGGCAAAGAAACACTCCAACCATTTGTAGCAATCGCCCGGGGGAACGTTACATCAAAACTAATCATAACGATTAAAATCAGCTTCTCTGCGAGAGGGAGGCAATAGGCAAGTTGGAGGCAGGAGGAGTGAGGGTGTTGTAAATGCAGGAAAAAAAAAAAGATTTCTTTATTTGATTTTATAAAAACATAAACTCAACAAAGACTGAGGCACTGCTGCTGTGATCTCTTCCTTTTGCTCGGAGTTTTATTCTGCAGATTGGTTTAGACTGGGGCAGAGACATGAGCTAATTGTATCCTGATCTTTGCCTTGAGGGGTTTCGGAGCCCTGGAGCAAGTATTCTCTGTATTTTGTTCTGTCTACCTTAGCCAAGCTATTGCATTTCTCACTGGTGTAGGAAGAGAAGCAGATCGTGGGCCAAATCGGAGGGAAAAGGTGCATAAAAAGATACTTTATGCCTCTCTATGTATCAGGTAAGCGGAGATTTATTTGGTTTGCTATTATTTCCGTGGCTGGATGGACTGGGACATTGAGGCGCAGCAGCTTTTACGCATGTGCCAAGCGATTCGAGCGGTACAGTTCTTAAAAAATATTTAACCACTTCCTGGCTATTGTACTTTAGTTACTGTACAAATGTATGCGCGTGACTACAATACACGAGGCTTTGGTACATCTACTCTAAACGAACAGCGGATTAGACTGCGATCTTGTCGAGCAAACACTCTTCTTGTCCACCGTGTGAATTCGCTCCTGGCGCGTTTCAGCTCCGAACACATCGCCGTCTCCGTGTCGCTGTTGCTGTTTAACTTGCTCGTAACTTACTCAAACCTGCGTTTGTCGTTCCCGTGAAGATTATTTGACGTCAGTTTTGTCGCGAAACAGTTCCATTTCCTGGCTGCCCTAGATCTATAATGAAAGACGCCATTGTGGAGTAATTTTGCCGCAGGCGTTTTTCTTATTCTGTAAGACAGGATGTACCTTTTACACACGTCAATGCAGAATCTGTGAATCACCCTTTAATACAGGCCGTGGCCGTGTTAAGAGAATCATATTTATGTAAACGAAGACAAAAATAGGAGCGATTTTTGTCCTCTCGTCTCCCCTTCTGGCTCTCTGACCGCGCCGTGCGTAATGAACTCTGAGGTCCGAATGCGAATTGGCAAATATAGTTTACTAAGTAATAATCTGGACCTATTTCGCCCATGGGACAATGTATTGTGTAAATAAACATCTGCTAACCTTCATAAAGTTTATACTTTAAAATTGTACATTACATCCCAAACAAAAAACTACATTGTGTGTTTGGTTGCTGAAATGTTTCTCACTGTGCTGCAGCGAGGACGATACTTTAAATGCCATTTACATCATAAACAAAAGCCTGTAAGTTTAGGTCACCTGGAATGAAAGCCAATACTCGGTTTCACCAGTTTCAGAGGCGCCCCCTATGAATAAACAGAATGAGATTGAGACGTTGGGTTGTCGGGACTGATCACTTGATGGCGCTGTAATAACAAAGCCATACAGTTTTACTGTATGTACAGCATGTGTACATCTACCTGTCTCCCAGTCAAATTACACTAAACAATCTGATCTGAAGACAACTGTTTAAAAAGAAAGTTAGTCCACATTACATTTGTCACAGTTTCAAGTTAGAGGTGTTTTACTTGCTACATGGGAACTCCTTGGAGAGAAAAACTGTTATTATATTTCATATTGTGGCTCTGCCACTCCTGTGCCCTGGGATAGTTTGGTCTATGCCAGTGAATATGCACCACAGTCTCCAACAGCCTGCGGCAACCCGGCACTGATCACACTTCCTTATCTGTGATGTCATGCTGATGTACTGCTACTGTAAAAAGGCTGATGTTGAAGTAGACAAGTAGCCCCTCTTGTAATACAAATCAGGGAATAATCATGTGTTTTTGTATGATAAACATTGGAGCGAACTTTGTACCCGTTCAGATTGCCTTTTTGTCACTGTTAACAGAGAGGCGGGAGTTCTTTGACACTGTTGATTCTGTGGATTCTCAAGCACAGATTGGATAAGCATGATCCAGAGGCGCTGCAAATGATTGTTTCCCTTATTTGCCACCTCGACTTTCTAGGGTTAAAAAATGGTTTATCCAGAAAATCACATTTCTCTTGGCTGAGGAGCAGGTCAGCAAGGTCTCTTTCCTCTGGTAACTTTTTTTTTCTCCTAAGCAACCTCTTCATCCTTTCACTAAATGCCAATGTATTTTTTTTACACTGCACACATTTCTGCATTTGTCATGACACATTTATAGAGCTGCTGCTGTTACTGAGAAATATGCTTTTAAGAAATAATATCAGCTTGAAGTTTTGACTTGTGAGGTTGACATGATGTGAACAACAGACATCTCCGTACTCATCACACAAACAAAACGGCATTATTGCCACAATTCAGGACTTATGTCAACATGGCATGAGAGGGAGTAAAGAAGTTTTATTGAAATGTTTATATCAGCAGACTACTGTAGATGTGGTGTTGCTTGGGAGCTGTGATAGTTACCTTATAATGCCTAATGTCCAGTTCTAAAATCCAAAGAGACACACACCTGACCAGATAACCAGCCCACAGTATTTACCCATGCCTTTCTGTTCTGACAGTCTCACTACCTGTTATATTTTTCTGCCTTTACAGCCGGCAGTGGCTGAAGTTAACCCAAAGTCTGTAGTTGTCTGTGTGTGGACATTTGAAACAAATGGCCACGGGCAACAAAGCAGAGACAACCCATCCAGATTATGTAAATACCAGTCTGCCTGCCTCGAACTGAATGTTAATGCTCTGATCTGAAATGCTAATTGTGTCTTGTGCGATATGTCGCAACACTGAAGAGCTGCATTGTGGGATGAAAAACTGAAAGCTTGTTTGTAGCTGGTGTTGATCCCAACAGGCCCTTTGATTATTGCAATAGCAGACTGGTACTTGCTTCCTTAAGTTTTAGCAGCATTTTTGGGTGCGTTATCTTACTAAAGATGTAAACAGAGCTATAGTGTTTGTTCCTTGAGATGTAAAGAAGAGATGTTAAAATGGTGATTTTGCATAAAAGGCTTGAAAGACTTCAGCCCAGTGATGGAAAACAACATGAGTAACTGGAGCAGTCCAAGTACTCCCGGCTTTGATGCACCGCGCCTGTTTTAGATTTGTTTGTGCATACTGTGGTGCAACAAATTTACACAAGCTGGGTAAACGAGCAAATTCCCTAAACACATACGTTTCGACTTGTTTCACAAAGGCTGGAAACTTTTGGAGCACGTCAAACAAACCCCCGTCACATGGGAGACTTTTGTAGCACTTTGCCAAATTCAAAATGGCAACAAGTAGGACAAGTGCTGGTGTTTAAGGTCTGCAGTGCACATCTGGAGATGATGAGTGATAACATGAGCATCAATGGTCAGTCCTCCGTCACATCCTTACTGATGGGTTGTGGGGATGTGGTGACCTTTGAACCGTCCTTGAGATAAAAGCGTGAAAGACAGAAATGTGATGTGGACATCAGTGTGAGAAAAAGGGCCACAACACAATGTATCTTTACTTCCAACAACTCAGAATGATTTTGTGATATAAGAGCTCATTCCCACAACCCGCTAACCCCCTTCCACCTCCCACCCACCCAGCCACCCGTTCTCTTTCACTCTCTCTTCTCTCACCCCTGCAATTTTCCATAATGCCTTACAGATTTTACACTCAATCCACCTTTGCGATGACAAGGCTTTGAGGAAATCCAATTCCACCAAGCTGTTTTCAGAACTTACTCTCCACAGGCACACAGTCACTCTCACACTCACACACACACACACACACCACCATCTCCACAAATTAGTCAGGGAACAAATTACCTGCATTCTGAGTGTGATCCCACGCACTTTGCCGGCTGCCTTACACAGGTCCCCTTTTGAAGAGCAGCCATGTGATTTCTCTCTCTTTTGCCCTGCAGGCCCCTTTGCCTTCTGCGAGGGATTCTGGAGTTGAATTTTAAAACTATGTATGGCTGCTGCCTGCGCTTATCAGCGCGTGCACAAGCGGCATGCAAATCAGACCAGGATCACACACCGCATTGGAGGCCTACACTCAAAGGCAAGCTTAATTGCTAATTGGGTATCTAGGTGTGAAACTCACACTGCCAATGCGAAGCAGGAATGTGGATGTTTTAAGGCCAGTGGTTGAACTAATTAATTTTAATCTGAATGTTATTAAAATTTGTGGATTCCCTGCATTTTCTATGGAAAAAACAGCCCAGGAGAGTGCTGTGGCAGTACTTTTAACAGCAATTGGACATGTTGTGGTCTGGTTTTATACTCCATGAAGTCATTAGTGTGGTGGTTTTGCAATGCTGATGTGGTCATCTGAGGTGGTGTTTACACACTGCAGTCATCACACAGTACACTCTTATATTTGTCAGGCATAAAGCCAATGAGAAACTGATCAAGATGTTTCAAGTGTTCTCTGAGGGACAGACTGCTTTTTTGAAGGGATGTGATGTTTCTTTGTGCACATAAAGGGCACTTGGGTTATTATTATTATTCTGCCCAAATGATGAAAAGAGCGCGTACGCACTTTATTAACAATGCTTTAGTGTGATTGGAAAGATAATGATCACTCAGGTGCTTGTGAGTGATGTGTGTGTCTGTGGGTGGAGGATGTACAGGGGCATTTCTGTCCAGGTGGTTGAGTGGGTTGGTCACCGTTTGGGCTCTTTCACTGAACTTTGGGACACCGGACTTTGAGGTTCTGTTGTGTAGAAGGAGGGTTTAACCGGCTGAGCAAACCCGCTGCTGAACAATGGGCACCAGCACCAGCAGGAGGGTGACCGCGCGCAGAAACACTGCTCCAAAAGGGCAAAGGCCAGCTGTGACAGGTCCGGACGTGCGCGTGGACCCGACTCGCATAACCAGACGATCCTCTTCTTTTTGTGAGGCAGGATTTGTTTTATTCTGAAAATGCGACACACATACCTGCCACTGAAACAGCGACAGCCCAAAAGAGCCGCAGGCGCTACAATGCTAATGTTGTCGGGGGCTTTGACTTCTCCCAGCCATTGCAAAGAAGCTGCTCCGCGTGACAGCCACGGCGCCGCTCTTCCTCCGGTGTTCGCTAGCCCGCTTTTCACGCCTCTCCACATTTGGCAGGTGCGTCGGAAAAAGCTCACCGCGTCCTGCCTGTTAACCTCAAAGCCCGCGTTGTAATGGACGAGACGGACATCATGGACTTAACGCATCAGAAAGCGAGAAAGCGACCGCGTCCAATCAGTTCTGCGGATGAGTCCGTGCACGCTTCTCTCAAACGGCTCCCGATCCGAGCGGCGGAGTGCAGGGAGCCCCCGCTGATGTACGCTGTCAGAGGAGAGCCAGTTCCCGCAGCATCTCTCAAGCAAAATGACCATTCGGTGACTTCCTCTCCAAACACAGTGATGCCGTCGCAGGTAAACGCCTAAAGTGCGGTTTTGTCTCGGGGTAAAAAAAAAAAACCCCGGAGAAATTACAGTCAGACTGAGCTCGAACTGTCACTTTTGCTGGAGGAGCGAAGTGACAGACACTTAGGTTTTATTGAATGCGGCGTGTGAATAGATTGAATAGATGCGCACAATTGTCACGTTATTTGAATATCACGCACGCACAGTCCTCTTGCCTTTGCCTGCTTTAATTTACTGTTAAACCGTGTTCAATCATTTTCAGAAAATGTTTGCAATGCCCAACTCTACAGCAGTCCTCAGACTGAGCTGTTACAGGCAGTAGTTGTTTCTAACCGTCTCACTCCGGGTCTGAAACTTTTGGGGGTAAAGTAATTTTCTTCGGAGAGCTCAACAGAAATTGTCTGCTAATGGTGTTTGTAGGTTAACAGGAGACAATTTCTCCAAATCCTATTACAGTATTCAAATCATCAAGTCATTACTGCTCATTTCCAGGACTGTAGAGATTGATGCTCCAAATTAATTTGGTTTTGGAGATTATGGCCCACAGGAGTGGTTGCTTGTGGATTGAGGCAACATTCAGGTCAAGGTCAGGCTGCTCTAACTTGCAGAGAAGAAAAATCTTCCCCTTTCACTCCTGACTGTGGAGTGTGTTATGTTACAGAAATATTAAGATTGCTGTGTCTAATTATCCGATTTATTCCCCATTTAAAAAAAAAAAAAAAAAAAAAATCTTAATGATCAAGTCCCCTGTGGTTGTAATGGTGTATTATTTCACCTTTAATATCACATCTTGATCTGCAGAAGAAATACATCTCCCTGTCTGTCTTACCTGCCTGTGTTATAATATTTTCTCCCTTGTGTTGTGTTTACAGGATAATCGCTCCAGCATGTCCAGGCCCATGATCACACGGTCACCAGTGTCTCCCTTGAGTAGTCAGGGCATCCCAACACCTGCACAGCTCACCAAGTCCAACGCCCCTGTGCACATCGATGTGGGCGGACACATGTACACCAGCAGTCTGGCCACCTTAACAAAATTCCCAGAATCCCGGTGAGTCTGCTCCACCATGTATGTGTATTTGAAGAGTGTGATAGAGATAAAGTTTTGGGTTTTTATGGCCACGAGTGAATGCTTGTGTCAAGTGTTTTTGCTTGAAACAGGGAAGGAGATTGTGGAACATTCAGTGTCTTATAGAGAGTTTCTGTTCAAGCCAAATGTGTCATCCTGTGACATTAACAGTCAAATGTCACATCTCTTCAAATCACAGAAATATCTCATGGATGCACTCGGTGGAGAAACGGAGAATATATGAAGTGTTTACTCATCTTTCCAAACAAAGCTGCAGTTTCAGTTGCTTTTATCGGGCAGTATCACACAATGTTTCCGTGTGAAGTATAAAGACCACAGTTATTTTGAGCGGTAAACAATTTGTAGGAGCTTCAAGTGCAGAATGCAGCGCACAGACAAAAGCAACTTGGTTATTCTGACAGATGTCACAGCAGCAGTAAAGGGCCAAAGGGCATGGAGCCATCTGGAGGCTGGGAGGCCGCACTGTCGCTCCGAGCCCAGGCCGGAGGGTGACTGGCACCCTGCTTCAGGCAACCAACTACCAGCTGGCCCTGACCTTTTCATACCACCTCTGTTTTTAATCTTTCTTTCTTTCTTTCTTTCTTTCTTTCTTTCTTTCTTTCTTTCTTTCTTTCTTTCTTCATGGTTGATGTGTGTATTGAGCTCAGTAATGTGTTCATGTCTGTGCGAAGGTGTGAAAAACAAAGCTTGGGAAAATGAGTGAGTCACATCCCTTTGCACATGCTCTTGCTTCGCTGTATACATTTTTTGCCTCTCTCTCTCTTACATTTATTTCTATCCCTTGTCTCCCACCATACAAGGTGCAAGAAAAAGAAACTGTCTGTGCTAAAAATGAGCTCATGAGAAGCATATGTGATCAACTTTTTGCATGCAAAAATCAAGACATATAAGATTGTTAATGTTGACATGTTGTCCCCCTGCCTCCCTCGTTCCCTCCCTTTCTGCCTAACCCACCACCCCTCCCCTCTCTGTGGGCAGAATTGGTCGTCTCTTTGATGGCACAGAGCCTATAGTCCTGGACAGCCTGAAGCAGCACTACTTCATTGACAGGGATGGACACATGTTCCGCTACATCCTCAACTTCCTCAGGACGTCCAAGCTCCTCATCCCAGACGACTTCAAAGTGAGTGGATGTCCATACTAGAAACTGTAAAGTCCCATCAGCCAGTCAGCAGTCCTACAACTTAGCACACACAATGAATGCTAAGGCCGTGGAATGCCTTTGGTCACTTGTCCTCCTTGAATTGCTGAAAAACGGTTCCCATGCTGGAGACAAAATATCAAGGCAAACAATCATAATGCATTTACTCATCATGAGATGCAATTTGCTCCCCTCCAGCTATTAGTGGCCAAAGATTCTTTTGAGATATGTAAGAAAATCAATAAGCTTGCATGAAGACAAAAAAATAAATGCTGTGGCGCCTGTGACCACATTGCATTTGCTAGATTTCTTCAGCGCTCTATGTTCTCGTGCCAAGTGTCCATCCAGGGTGAGTCTCACTGTATGTGACACATTAGCATTCCTTCTGTTTTTTACTCTTATGTGTCATTTAGTCAGTAATTACTTGACTTGCCCTGGGAGAAAACAAATAACCACATTATCTGATGGACTGTCCACAGTGTGACTCAATCAGTGGAAAGTATGTCAGCTAAAATAAGCAAAGACAAAAGGCAGGCTCAAGTTCAGGCTGAGGCCACATTCACATTGAGTAGATTTTGAGAGGAGCATGAGAAAACTCGAATGTGGTGCGATTTAGGCCCTGCAGTCCTGCGGGTAAAGGATCTGCTCCTCTACCCCACGCAACCCTGTGTTACATGTCGCACTACATCTCCTCCACTCTGGATCTTTTGTAATTTTTGCTGAATGGTGCCTTCGCTCGGGTTTATTGCTCATTCATGTAGAACAGTGGTTTTCAAGCTTCTTTGTTGTTTCCGGTTTAGATCCACATTAGAAAAAAATCCCAACCATAAACTGATTAACTTATTCTGTCTTTTTTTTTTTGCTATTTTGCTCTCTAGTATAGCAAGATGTATGCTGCATTTAGGCTTCCGGCTTCCTCCAATTCAGTTCAGTCTTCCTTAAAAGGAAGTAGTGTCTTTGTACAATATATATAAAATGTTTTTGTAGGATTGCTTGAGGGAATTCCTGAGCTTTATGCCAATTATACCGGAGAGATTATTCAAACTTCTTATTCTACACATTGGATTAATGGGACTGACACAACCCAAAGTGTGTTGGAAAGTGTTCTGCTAATCATAATCTTTCCAGTGTTGACCTCATGGCCCTGCATGAGTCACATACTGTTCTCTCGCATACTGTTTATTTTTGTAATTTTATACAGTATACAACATTTTGACAGCCTGTAAACCCCTTCAGTTCTTGTGTGGTGAATATATCCAGTTATTCACATTCACGTTGATATTTGCTTCACAAACTCAGTGAAGTATCAAAAATGTGACTAGATTAATATTAAACTACATTGAAATTTCATTTAGATGTAACCCTTTCTTAAGTATTATTCGGGCATCCTTGCCTCACTAGATGTGAGACAGTAAAGAGCTGTCAGGAAATGAGGGATAGGGGATTACATGGTCAGTGGCCACCAGGATGCCCCAAGTCTGTTCTTTAAAAAACAATTGGTATTGATGATAAGACTTGCTACTCAAACTGGTAAAAAAAAAAACTTACATAAACAGAAACACCATATCAAGCAACATATTTAAACTAATATACAGTATTAGCCAGGTTTTTAAAAATTCTAACTTTAAAAAGTTATGGCAATTGTTAAGATGTCAACGTCCTTTGCCCTTCTCCCACAGGACTACAGTCTGCTGTATGAGGAGGCGCGATACTTCCAGCTGCAACCCATGCTTGCTGAGCTGGAGCGCTGGCGCCAGGACCAGGAGCTGAGCCGGGTGTCGCGCCCCTGCGAGTGCCTGGTGGTGCGCGTTGCACCCGACCTGGGCGAGAGGATCACGCTCAGCGGTGACAAGGCCCTGATTGAAGACGTGTTTCCGGAAATCGGCGACGTCATGTGCAACTCTGTCAATGCCGGCTGGAACCATGACTCCACGCACGTCATCCGCTTCCCGCTTAATGGGTACTGCCACCTCAACTCTGTCCAGGTAATGAGAACAGTGGTCTGCTATGGGTGTATTGTCATTTATACTGATTCTGTCATTTATATATTCATTGTATTCAGCTTTCCTCAAGAAGTATAAACACTCAAAGGTTAGATAACGTAATGCCCTAGGAGTTGACTGAGGTGATGATCTGTTCATTCAACTTCTTTTCGTCTGCTGTTATACTGTAGACTTTCAGAATTTTACTGATTGCGAAATCTCTTTTTTAATCTAATCAAATCACAAGAACAGCCTCGCAGAAAAATGAGTTCTTTGATGAGTTCATCAAAGCATCAATGTAGCAAGCCATCATTACACAAGTCTACCACCATCTTTACTTTTCTGTGATCTGACTGGAATAATGATTTCGACTTTGGCTCCGGAGCTTGTGGACGGTCAGCTTTAATATCATAATATGGTCCTCACATCCCGCCCAATTGCTTGCCGTGTTCCATGTGGATGAAAAACCTTTACAATTAAATCCATAAGTCATTTTGATCGTGGGCATCAGTGCCAACCTGCAGGAAAGGGACAGTGAATGGGTTAATGGTGGATATCAACCCATTAAGTGAAGGAATGGCTGACACCTTGAGTCATGGTGGAGAGTCACAGGAATGTGCAAACTGAGGGAAAACTGGCTGGCAGCAAGAGGAAGTGGCCAATTCAGGATGCGGTGAAACACTTAAGTGGACATAAGATGATTCCCCTGAGTGTCTTGGACTGGGTTGTTGGATCAATGTTCAATCAAAATAAACCTAAGCAACTCCACATATTTTTGTTTGTAACATACAAGAAACAAACCAGTAGCACACATTTTTGAGACTCCAGATGCATAAGAACACGAATACCAGCAATTCTGTGAGGCTGTGCAGACTAGTGGTAGCTACACCGACATAAAGCAAAGTTAGAAAAGTAGTGTTGACCTATGAGGTTATTTTTGTTGATAAAAGACATTTAGTCCTTTACTGTTGTCATGATTAACATGTTTAAAGTGTTGGGAAAGTTGTGATTTCTAGGGGAGCAAAACTAAGACTTGAAGTCTTTTATTATTCAAAGACAGAGCTATAAATAGGTTTCCCTTAAGAACTGAAGGCCAGTGTACTCTTTGACTTGCTGTTACATTTATAATAGAAAGGACTTGATATTATCCCATCTAAGGCTCAATTGGTTCTAGGCAAAACCAGACTGAAACAAGACTAAAAAAAGAAAACTTCTACATTCATTCATCTTTTATACTCAGCATGTATTTGGCAATATTGTATTTCCCTGATTATATATTGAGATTCCACTCATTCATTGATGGTAAAATTCTCAGATACACATCAATAAATGATGGAGGAGAGGCATATTTGAAAAGATTTCACAATGATTTGGACTGTGTCTCCATCTGAGGAAGTCAAATCTCCATCTCCCTCCCAAAAAACACACAAACAAACCCGTCTCTGAAGTGTGTGAGTCGTGGAGAGCAAGCAAGAGAGTGAGCATGCTCCCTGGCAGGTTGTCCCCAGGCAGGGCCCATAATCCTGTTTGGTTATTAAAGCACGCCGGCGGTGGATGCTGTATCTGCGGCTAATGGAGGCAGGGCGGGGGTTTTGAGAGAAGGAAGGGGGGCAGAGAGAGCTGCCAGCAGTAGGGGGACCTTTGTAGTTTTGGCGGAGGCTTGGGCCTGGGGGCTGGGGGGAGAAATGGGGAGAGGGGTTTTTGCTGAGCAGCCCACACTGAGCCAAGTGGCAGAGAAAAAGCCTCACTGCTCCCTGGGGCCTCTTCGATGGAATGTGATCCTACAGCCCCCCCGGACACGTCTGTAGATGTCTGCAAGGCTACGAGATCAGGAACAGCTACACACACACACACACACACAGACATACACACATATACACCAGAAAACAATGAAAATGAGGCAGGAGGCAAAATGAGAGGCTCTTGGTTTTATGAAAGTCTTGTGAAAGTCTCATCCAAATTCCCGTCACAGGCCGTATGTTGCTGCAGCTTACTCCCAAAGCTGTTTCCAATGCTAGTCTTAGCACTAACTCTGCAGCATGTAACGAGAAGAATTTCGGAGGACTCTGTGCTTTCCAGTCTTGCAGTAGTAAACAAAAGGTTAGAGGTTACATTAATGTTTTAGCATCATAGTTTGTGGGGACTGGTAGACCTCCACAAATGATTTATCTGGCATAAGTAAGCACTGCCTGTCACTGGAGTGCTAATAAAGGATGCTAAAGATGCTCTGTGATTGGAGTCCCATATTGCTCCTGACATCTTCCTCCTTCTATCCCATCCCACCCTTTCCAGGTTCTAGAGCGTCTCCAACAACGTGGCTTCGAGATTGCTGGCTCCTGTGGCGGAGGCGTGGACTCATCCCAATTCAGCGAGTACGTCCTGAGGAGGGAACTGAGGAGGACGAGTCAGCGAGGATCCAATTCAAACAGGATAAAGCAGGAGCAGCTGGACTAGAAACCTCCCGAGCAGCAGGAGGTGCTAGACTTTTCAGTGGCAGCCAAACGCTCGATGCTGCAGAGCTCTGTGGACTCTGTTTTTCTTCGTTTCCTTGTTGATGTTTTTGTTTTCTTAATCTTGAGAAACCATCTAGAGAATAAAAATGAGGTGCAACAGGAGATTTTTTGCCATAAGAAGATACAAGACATTTGACAAGTTTGAGATTGCAAGGACATTTGTGATTGTCTAGCCCCCATAAACCAATTTAAAAAGGATTTATATACGCTGGATCCCCTAACAAAGTTTGTTTTAAAACTTAGAGCCTACATTAGGTTGAATATGATTTCTACTACACCCATATAAATTTAAAAGGCTTTTATTGCTGATGTAGTATGTTGCATAGCTTGTCACCAGTGACTTGATTTTGATGTCTCACTGGCAAATTGGCTAAGTCTGTTTTTATCCCTCACTGTAAAAAGGTCACTAATGTGTTGCTTACAGTACAGAATGTCTCAGTAGTCATAAACAGTTAGTTTCAACAAAGCATCTTTTTTTCACAATTAACATGATGTTGAATATTGTGATACCAATGAAGTGTTTATTTTTACTTTAATGGGAGTTATTTTGTTTGATTATGCCATAATATATAGTTGACAATAGCATCATCAAAATTAAACATTTCTCAGACGGTTCTATACGCAGTAAAGAAAATAATTTAGTAAATTATTCACACCATTTGCCTCATCGGGGAGTATGAACTACTAACCCCCATGTGCTACCTTGGGAATAATTTAATTGGATCATAATATTCCTCCGAGTCGTGACCTGTAAATTTTTTTCATTGTATATGTGTTTGTGTTTTTTACATTTAATCTTTTTAAAGCAGATTTGTTGCCTCAGACATGACTGAACAGATTAAAGCTTATTGTACTACCCACTCCGAGATCACTTTTACTTGTAGCACATATTGATATGAAGTTGGATATAAAGTATTTCTAAGATGACTGACCCACCTACGCTCCCTAGATTTGAGTAAAGAGGAATGTAGCAAAAAATGTGAAATAAATCTCAACTAAAGTTGTCATGGTGTCCGTTCGCTGTTTTTACATTGCTGTAGGGACTGCTTTCACATGCCCGCTCAGTGTTGCATTTCAAGAAATTCGAATTTACTGCATCTCTCCTACCTCCTAAGATTCTCTCTAACATCCTGGATGTGTTCAGTGGCAAACAAGAAGCAAAACCTTTTACATTATGTAGTGTTTTAGCTCTCTACAACCAGAGAGTTAAAGCTAACTTCACCAAGGCAATATTGTACCTTGGAGGATTTATGCTGGTGCATCAGTGACTACATGGGGCATTCTTTACTTAGTTATATTGAATAGAGCCGACTTCTCCACGCAAGTCCTGTCAGTTGTGCTTCCACATATCCCTGCAGGGCCAAAATCCAAAGTGAAATCCCACACGGAGCCCTGTCGTCTTGTCTTCATCCCTTTTGGCAGAATTTCCACTTTCTTTGGCTATCTGCGGTTTATGCTATATGTCTCCCTTTCAGGCCTCTTTGCCCTAGATTCCCTTTTGACTGACTGTTATTCTCATAGGCTAGAGGTGCAACTGTGAGTGGTACACAGCCATGCTTTGCTTTCAATCATGAAATCAAAATTTCAGTGCCTGTGTGTCTCATATTCATGGAGAAGACATCAAACACATCAACACTCAGCTAAAACAGTTTGCAGACATAAAATAAGTTAAACTCAGCATTCAAGTGCCAGAGGCGATACATCACTGATGGATCATATTTTTTTAACAAATCAAAATATAATCATTCCAATGTTCAATCTGCATCATGAGCCGTTTTTTCACATTTGCTACAAATTCTCAGTATTGATCACTTCAAATAAATAATCTGATAAATATTTAGAACATGTCATTTTCAATAACTGGCTATGGTTTTACAGGAATAGTTTGACCCTTTCTTGCCGAGAGTTAAATGAGATGATTGATATCACTCATGTCCGTACAATGAATATAAAGCTAGCTTAGCGTAGCACAAAGACTGTAAAACCACTGTTATTCTTACACTTTGGTTTTTGTACAGATTAATCAAAGAAGATATAACATGTTAAATGGTGAAGTTGACAGGTGCTGGTAGGCAAATTTTGTTAGCTAGACTAACTGTTTCCAATCTTTATGCTAAGCTAAGCTAACGGGCTGCTGGCTGTAGCTTCATATGTATTGCACAGACGTGAGAGTGATCATCAACTCTCAGCCAGAAAGCAAATAAGCGTATTTCCCAAAATGTGGAACTATTCCTATAATACATATCAATAAAGATTTTCAGAAATGATTAACATGTTTCTGTGTAGCAAGTTTGTTTAGCTACATGAATGGATGGCCATTGTTTTCCTAAAATAAAATATTGTAAAGGGTGGAGTAAGAGAGAGAATGAACATGTGTTTAGTTGAAAATTCAGCAGTACTTTTTTTTTGCACCCTATGTGATTTTTAAGTTTGTTACCTGTGGGGCAGCCTGAGTATAATGAGACCCTGTCCAGCCCTATCTCTTCTCACTTCCTGGATTCAGAATAACATGAAAAGGAATTAGAGATATCCTCCTCTCCGGACACAGCCTGTTGGAGAAAAGATGAATGGTATTAAGAAACTGACTTCCAGTTCTTTAGAGGACAGGGATTTTGAGGAGAATAAAGTAATTTGAGATCCTCCTCTCTTCTGTGGTGTGTCTGTGATCATGTCTCGCTCACTCGCTTTCTCTCTAGTGATTATTTTCAGTCATCAAAAGGCAGAGTAGGGCCTGGAGAAAGTGGCCGTGGCCATCTTTCTCTTGCTCCCCGGGCTCTGCTTACTCACCACTAGTGAAGGTCAGTGGATGGACTCATTCACCTCGTCTTCAAATCATCAGTCCTCACAGTGCTCTGTTCTACAGCACCGTGCAAGCAGTGGCCACTGTTCCTAATGAATGGCCAAACTAAATACACTTATTAGATGATATACTTTGTGCTCTGGATTTAGTCCTATTCTATTTGCAGTCCTCTCTCTTGTTCTCTGTTGATCTGTAGGTAATATTCTGTAGTGTAGGTGCCTCCTACCTTTATTGAAAAAGCCTCTTGGCCATTTTATGCCAGCAAGATAATTATAAATGTAACCCGTGGCAAAAAAGCAAAACACAACTCCCACATCTCTCCCTTGCCATTTCTCGCTCTCTCTTTCTCTCTCTCTGTCTCTCTGTCTCTCTCTCTCTCTCTCTCTCTCTCTCACTCTCTCTCTCCCTCCAGCCTCGGGAGCTGATTTCAAATTTTCAAAGATATCTCATAGTGAGGCTGCGAGATTGAAGGCTCATAAATACCTTTATTATAATATAATGACCACATATTTCTAGCAATTATTTCTAGTGGAAAAATTAGTTCATCTGTGTGATGAATGCCTGCACAGTCTTTGGGGCTTTAGATGTTCTTAGATGGACAATCGCTGGTAGGATAATACCTCAAATGGACACTCACTAGTAGAATAATATGTCACAGTGGCTTTGCTTGAGTTTTAGAAATTGACTTATTTTCCAGCACCTGCAATGATGGGTTCTTGGGCTTGAACATGTTTGAGAAGAAGGCTGCATGCAAAAGAGAAACCCTTGCTATTTATGTTTCTGTAGTACCATATTAACACATAATCCTTAACGTCCCCCAAGTTTTCTATTTTGTAGGAGCCCAAGGCAACTTGTAGTAATCCACTTTTAATGTATAACAGCTTTTAACCCAGTAAGCTTTGATAACCTCCATGGTGGTTTTGTCAACTCAGTCATACAAGATATTTTGGCATCGGCGCTTTTTCTTGGATAACAAAGCAACAAAGGAGGGGGATAGCTAGTGACAAAAGCCAATAGCCAGTCTATAAAATTGGGGGATTTCGTGAGAAACACATTAAAAAAAGAGAGAGAGGGTTGCTGTCAAAAGCGATGCAAGCTCCAAAAACAAGAATAACAAGAGTGGTGCTTTAAGCTAAATGCTAATGTCAGCATGCTAATATGCCGATGTTTAGCATGTATAATGTTTACCATGTTCACCATTTTAGTGCATGCTAACATTTGCTAATTGGGGGTAAACACAACATACAGCTGAGGCTGATGAATGTCATTAGTTTTGCAGGTATTTAGTCATAAATCAAAGTATTGGACAAAATGAAATTTAAATGGCTCTATGAAGAGTCAGGATCATCAACAACCACAACTTTATTGTTTGACTGTCACTGGAGTTTTGACCTCTTCATACTTTTTTCCTTCCCCATGCACCTTAAAAGTAGGTGAAGTTGTGCCCCTACTCTGCTAAACATTTGTAGTCCCCAAGCCCAAGCTGCATTTACTCAAGTGAATAAAATAAAAAATAAAGAACAGTGAAAGGGAATGAAACGGGTAATCACTCTAGTTGCTTAAAATAAAACACTCTGTTAACTCTCTACTATCAAATGTAAATCTTTATTATTATATATGAGTTATTAATAAAGACCCTGAGAGTGCAAAGTTCCACTGATTTTGCTCAGTGTTATATACATGTGTGCTGCATCATGCTACAGAAGGACTACACTTAGCTTGCCTCCTTTGTCAAAAAACGGTAGATTTTTATACACCAACCTTCATCAGACCCTCCACTCACCTCATGCTGATTGTGCTCTAATATGTGACAGTGCTCCAAGTGGAGGATTTGAGGTAATGCTCCACAACATGCTGCGCTTTCCATTCTTTATTTATCAGTCAGGCCTTGAGTTATGGTGCGCTTGCAGTGAGGAATTTTAGACCGGACTATGGTCGCTGCAGGCCCCTTGGCATACACTGTACACTGAGAGGGAATCATTTATATTCTACTCCAGAGGTAACAGAAGAACATGAGATTGGGAAACAGCTCAAACACCACTCTGCTTGTGAAGCTTAAGGCACAGAAAAGTCAAGCTGTTTTTTTGGGGGGGCTGCAGAGCATATTCAAGCAAGTTCTGTTTTTCTTTTCTATCTTTTTAAATAGTTTCTCCAAAAATCTCCTAATATATATGCTGTGCTCAGTTATACCTTCATGCTCACCCATTTTACTCTGACGCTTTATGGCTCAGTGGAGGCGTGATGGTATGCTGGCTTTGGTGAAATTTTCAGCAGCAATGAAATCTGACCAGTGAAGCTGCCTGTAAATGCTATAGGTGCCACATTGTAACCTGTATTGAAAAAGCCCTGAGGGCGTTTTAAGCCACTGAGATAATTGCGAATGTATCCTTTGGCAAAAACATCAGCAAACTTGGCCCCTCCCTCACTCCATTTCTCTTTTCTCTCACTCCCTCCCTCTCTTGGTTGAGAATTAATAAGGGCTACCTATCCTTGATTAAAAGGTCTCAACTGTACTGTATTGCTCACCGGTAGCACCCCTCCCTGCACCATCCTTTCACATGGGTAGACCTGCATGTTAGGAGTGCTCTAATGATTCTGGAGCTTGCCATTCGAGGGCCACCCATCCATCATAGTGGTAAGGCCAGCGGCTTTATTATAATACAGAGGACAGACATGCTCTGAGGCTATGTGGGACACAATAGAGGTCTTTCAACAGACCTATAAATACATGATCTGTCAGAGTTGCTGTCCTGAGGGCGCTCTCAGCTAGGCTCTAGCCCTCCGGTTGGCCATCACTTATGCTAAGATATGCGCCAGCCCCCGGGCTAAGGCTAAGGCTCAGTTCATTTCAGCCCCTCATCAACCACCCCATTCTACCTCCAGCCATGAGAATAAATAAGAACAAGATGAAAAAAGTGATTCATTATGATGGAGAGTAAAACCTTAACAAAACAAACAAATGGAGGGAGTGAAAACAAACAGTGACTCTTTGGCAGCAGCATCTGAAAAGCTGTTGCTGAAATAACACGGGGGGGATTTTGATCCAACAACACACTTCAATATAAGGTAAAAGGCTGACCATACGGGTTACATGCGGAGACATTTGTTTTGTTATATCACTGCTATGAACAACTATATGCAGGATTCTGACAAACAGCTCTACGCCTGCAACTGTGTGCACTAAATGAAATACATGTCTTGTGGATGGGTGTCAGTTTAGAGGAAGAAGTGGAAGATCACTGTCTCCCATCAGCTTTTCCTCCAATATGATGTTTTTGTGAGTATATTTTAAGTGATATATGCAGCTCCTCCTGCTCCTCTTCTCACCTTATCTCAGGTGAGAATCTCCTTTCACTGTTGCCTCCGAGCCAAGATCAGCAATCTGGGAGTTGGGTGTGTTCTTTTGGAGATTAGTGTGGATGGAGGCTGTTGCATGTTAGAATAATAAACAGGTGAACACTTTAACTCTGCATAATCTCTATCTCCGTGCCACCTTAATGTATTAAAATCATATTCTTCCTTGGGGCAGAAAACCAGCAGCAGATTATGTCCAGGGCACGGTGAGCGGAAACCCAATGACAAATCTCACCACTTGCACAACAATTATCACCTGGGCAGGAGGCGGCTATTTATCATGCTTTTCACCAAATCCTGGCATTTAAGGGTGTGATTCTAGCTGTCTGAATTGTAAGTATTGCTAATGTGACTGGTGATGTTTTAATGTTGTGTTTACAGTGGGACACACTTCGCTGTATCTGCAAACAACACCTTACTCCAAACACATGTTCATGTGCGCACCGCCCAAGTTCTTCCTGTTCCCATCCAGAGCGTGCCCACTCCACCAGCCCCCTCTTTGAGTACTCCGAGGGTTATTCCGGTCCCCTTGACAGCCAAGCCAGGTAGGGGGTCGTGTTCGTAATGGCTGGTGTTCTCAGCTAGATTTTAGTGCCCCCTCCCTTCACACACACACACACACATGCACACAACAACGCCCCCTGCACCAGTCTCATCCACCCCCCAGCGCTCCCTCCCCAACTCACTCCTCTTCTTCTTCTTCTTCTTCTACTTCTTCTTCCCCCAGATCTCTCTTTGCCACAGCTGCTGCCTCCTGGCCTTGCCCAGAGCCTTCAGGAGGCTTCCCAGCTCCCTCTCCTTTCCCCTGCAGCCAAGAAGGAAAAGCAGGCAAAGGAGGAAAATAAAACTTCAGGCACACCACGCAAGGCCATCTGGGTAATCTTGTTCAAAAGGCTTGAGGTGATAGCTGCAATTTACACAGGCAAGAAAAAAAAGGAAAAAAAAGAACAGACCTCATTTCCATACCTACCAGCCTCAAGGAGATGAAATTGAATAAACTAAGAATTAGAAAAGAATTACAGTAAAACCAATACGGAATATTCAACATTAGTTCATTTTGTCCTTGTAACTCCCCCCTCCTCACACACACACACACATACATACACACACACATCGTGTGATTTACTAAGAAAGAGAACAGTTGGGCTGACATGAAGGTGCCATGGACAACTAACAGAGGCACACAAGCGTACACACACTCCCATGCACACATACACTGACACAGCTCCACTCAAATACACGTGCAGACACACACAGCCGAGGGGGGAAACAATATTTGCGATGAAAGCAAATCAAACTGAAATCCAACATGTTAAAGTCAAGTTGATTAGTGTGAAAATGTAAAAGCATCTTCAACTGGCATATCCCACAGTCATAAAGATATGTTAATTTGCAACTTAATGGCTGAAAGCATAATTTTGCTTATATAAACCTTGAAACATGCTGCATTTTTAAAAATGTGCCTTAATTTAATGAAGTAAACACCACCACAAAACAATAAATGCCCCAATTAAAGAACAGGCATGAAGAGAAGTGTCTATTTCCCATTTTGCCCCCGCGGACATATGTACCCAAGCGTGTCTGTGCATTTACCCACACGCAGAAGCATATGCATCGTGTGCAGCTCATAAACTTCATGCCTTCACGTTTCACATTAGCATATGTGCCATGTTGTTTAAGATGTAGGTTATCTGGTGTGAGATCCAGGCTACATGTTTGTGGCGTGCATGTACGTGTGTGTTGGGGGTAGGAGTATGTCTGATTGTATGTAAGTGTACATCTGTGATGGTATGGTGTTACCGTATAATTAGTACATAATATAGTCAGGGTTACCATTCGTAATTGCACGCATGTTATTGGAACATATTGTGCATTAAAGGCAGGATGTGCTATCCTCTATTCTTCCTTCCTTCTTTGCCTCCCCTGTGTCTGTATGTCATCTGGCCTGCTTCGCACCCCTGGGGGGCATATCCCATCAGGCTCGCTGTGCTCCAATGTGTCCCGACAGACCTGATGTGATCTGAGTGGCTGACGGGTTTGTCCCTGCTGCCCGCTGTCTTTTCTCTTCCCTGCTTCACTCACACATGTGCCTAAGAAACACACAACCTGATGCAGGCTGACTGCAGTTTGCACCTCCTGAAGAAAGCCTCAAATCAGTGCATGTGTAATTATCTGATGCATGTGGCTCCACCAAAATGTGTCCAGCATGTAGGAGTCTTATGCATGATGCCTCAGAACAACAGTCTTAAGTTTAGTCTTTTCAGTTTCACTTTTGCCATGGATTATTCAAGTGTAGAACATGGTTACGTGCTTCACTTCTACTTTTAGCATCCATTTGAATGAGTGCATAAATGTGAACGTTCAATTATGAAACCCCGCTGGAGAGAAACAATGCCCTCTTGGTTCAGTAGCCATCTTACACACACACAGGAGCCTGAGGGGATGCAGAAAGAGTGGGGGTTGGATACCATGAGACTAGGGCATCAAACTGGGGCTTAGAGACAGAGATATACCAACTGGAACCTTATACCTACAGGGTGTGTGTGTGTGTGTGTGTGTGTGTGTGTGTGTGTCTGCTTGCATCCTTGTGTTAACACAAACACACATATGGAGGAAGCAAGTGTCATACCGAGTGCTGCATAGGGGGAATACAGTTTGTGGAGGCTCTCCGTGTGTGTATGTGTGTTTGAATATAATCTAATTGCTTACTAGTGGAGGACAAAATTGTTTTGCCTGCAGGTATAAGTATGGGTGGTGCTGATGAGAACTGGTCTGATATCTCAATCCACCAATCAGCTATGCAGGACCACCCCACAGCGTACCTCTTAAAAATCACGTCTTTCATGTACAAATACTGTGTACGTTAAATTTAAAATTTGGGTATTTGTTGTTGTTTTTTTTTTTCCAAAAAAGGACAATAAAAATTAGGATGGTTTAAAGTCTTTGTTCAGTACAACAGCAGCAGAGAGCATCAGGCTTTTAGCCTTTAATTTAAAAAAAAAAGATCAGGGGGATTTTTATTGATATTTCTCTGCACACTTCAGGCACAGAACTATAACGCCTCAAGTCCACAGTAATGTTTCTTTGATCAATGATTAACTACCTTAGTTGGGATCTTAGATCACCTTTAGGTGCTCCTCACAAGCTAGTTTGTCTTGTGGCTAAAATGAACCACAACATGGAGGAAATGGCTGCAGAAATGGCTTAGGGAGGACGGTGACGAAGCAATGTTATTATCCAGCTTGTGTCCATTCAAGCAGCACAACTGTATTTGCTTGAACTCAAGGTAAAGGTCCAATAAGACAGGCGCCTTCTATCACTTATTTGCTCTCAGTGACTATGGCAGAAATGATAGATGGCTTGCTTAGTTTTACTGTAGTGCTCAAACTTCTTCCACATGAATAATATTGCAGCTGTACAGCTTTAAGATGACACATAAGGTTGGCAATTTCTGACATGATGTTTTGACACTGACAACTCGGAAAATTCTTCCTTCAAAAGCCCAAGGACATAACCGCCATTTTGGGGGGGCAAATGTGACCCTTACACTGTCTGTGATCATTTTAACCGACTCGCCAACAGGAGGGGAGGGGTCTCAGGAGGCCAGGCAGGTCAGGAGTCACTCGAGTCATGTGACAACCCCAGGGCGTTGTTGGGAGTGACAGAGAGACCCAGAAGCAGAGCTGTGGTGTAGCTGCAAGCCCACGGGTGAAAAGGAGGTCAGTGGCCACAGGAAGCAGTGCAAAAGTGCCCAGAGCTACTGTCCTTAATGAGAGCACATCCCCTGGGGTGTATATCCCAGCAGCCTCACTGCCACATGAAAAACTCCAATCTATATAGAGTGCTGTAGGCACATGAGAGCAGCCATTTTCATGGTCCATTCCCTAAGCCAGGAGCCATCTTGTGAGGTAAACAAACCCAAGTACAAAGATGTGCACCTTGGTACTGGGCCATAGCTGTTCCATCATTCACACTGTGCTCCATGAGTCCTTGTCTTACCATTTGTTTGGTTTGAAAGATCTTGCCTGCTCGAGTCTCAATAGGGGCCTCCTCCAAAGCATTGTAAATTGATTTATTAATAAAGTTTTTGTGCTGCTGAGGAACAGGGGCTAATAAAACAGGAGCCCTATAGGGCGAGTGGGAGAAATACATTTGAAAATAAACTTTGAGTAACTCATTAGATTAAGAAAATTATAAGAATAATAACCCTGAGCGCTGCCTGGGGAGGGAAATCTCATTAACAGGTTTTTCGATTCCTCCTTTCAATACATTTGTTAAAAGTGCCAGGGAGTGTTCAATTATCACCCGCCCTCTCACCTCCAAGACATAGGGTGACAAGAAACCCCAGAGAAACCTGCAGGGCCAGGGAGGGGCCATGCACACAAGAGCATGCACACAAGAGCATACACACATATCCACACACATGCACACACGGTTTCACTTCATCCCCCCCTGAGTAATGGGCTTTCTGACCATTTGTTTAATACTGTCAACAAACAAGACAAGAGCTGGAGGGCTACTCAGGAAATGCAATCCCACTCTTGAATGAGTATGAGCACATGAAATGCACACACACGTATACTCATATACACGTATATACATGTCCAAGTGTACCACCAAGAAAGGAAGCTTATGCCTATTGAGTCTTTCAACAAAAATATTTCTCACTAAAGAAAACACTTTCATTCAGCAGGGTTTCATAAGAGCAACCAAGAGCCCCACCAAAGTTTCTTTCTTTCATCTGTTTCCAATCTTCTTATAGGCCTTTGGGCTACATCCTTGAGGCAGGAGGTTTGGAAGGCTATATTTGCTCTGGAACCATTTACTGTGCCCTCCTTCTTCTTGAGACATGGCAGAGCCCCGGAGGGGGTTGCTACTCGGCCCACCTGGAGTGCTGTGTCTCCACCCAACCCCCCTCTGGTGGTAGTCACCAACACTGTGCAGCAGTGGTTCGTGCCTCGCAGGCCTCCAACTACAGCAACGGCTTGGAAAGACATCACAATCTGGAGATCAAGATTGAATACTGCCAGCTTCCAAACACCACTTTGTATGGTACAAAGCTGAGGGAATGGATTTGAAGCATATGTGGCCAATTGAAAGCTTGACCACAGCTATGTTATGGTAGCGCCCGTTACCATTTACAAGCCAGATTTTTAAAAGCAGAGATGCTGGGTAAAAAAGAAAGTTGAACTGTATGCTCAAAGTGCACACTGTACTACTCCCATGTTTATTTCTGGTACCAACTGGCTAACAGTTAGCTTCATGGCAGCAACACCTGGAGCTAACACCTCTTGCCAGCTAATATTCCTTAAAATAACCTCCAAGATCCCTGCAAAGGAGGTGTAAAATGGACCTGTAATCATGATAACTAAGACAGCTAAGTAGCTTCCTAATTAAAAAGTAAGACTTAAGTTGAGCCATATGTTGTTAGGCTGCCTATAAGTGCCAAATTCTGAACAGGCTAAAAGCTATTTATGTTATACTCGAAAAACACTAAAATCAAAATAATTTTAACTTCTGCTGAGATACACCAATTCCACTATTAGATAAAACTTATTTGGTGGATATATCCCTCTTTTGTCATCAGTGTGTCAAATAAATATGTAATGGCTTGTGCTTTATGTGTGTAATTAACTTTGTGTCTGACCCTGATAAAATAAAACTACCCATATGCCTGTTGTGGGGTTTAGAATCTGTCGTGCTTTCAAGGCAGTGAGCTACTAGAAAAGCCAGATCCACCATCGTGTCCTTAGGTAAGAATTGAATTGTGACATATGGATGCAAACTAAATCAAAACCTCTGGGAAAATAGATATGAATGTTGCTATGTTCAAGAATGTGATTAAATAACACATTGTGGAGACAGATATATGATGACAATTGGGCGTATTTACACAAAGTGTATACATGTGGCCGTTCTTATGTAAAGAGGGAAGATGATTTGCTGATAGGTAAAAATATAAAAAAGACTGTCTCTTAGCCGGAGGCAAGAGCGAAGTCATTTCTCTTCTTGCCCTGTAGCAGCAAACCTGGCATCATTCATTTCCATTTCTCTGTTGCCTACGCGACTGTTGAAACTGCAGCATGTGCTTGGCTTGTTTCATTTTATATCCAATGGATTGGCATTTAGTGTGACAGAGGAAATGAGAATAAGTGAAAAAATCAATCCTTTGAAAATGGGTTTTCATCAGGGCTACTGTGTCTGATGCTATGGGAAGTTTAAGAACAAGGGCACACAGTGACATTGATGCAAAGCACCAGGAACCAGGACCAAGTATCATCCAACTACAGAGCTGCAGTGACAACAGTTTCAGACGTGAAGTGCCAGCCCAGCATGTGCCACCTACTAGCAAGAAAACTAACAGCAATTTTTGACCTGCAGATGTAGATGATGTGCACAATAGGCCTTTTTCCCATTGGCAGGCATTATGTGGGGGCAGGGGGGGTTCGTACTCCCCCATCAATATATCATTGTAAACATAACTTTATAATTCTAAATATAATAATGATATGCATTGAAACCACTTGTGCTAATTATAGATGCAAAACAAGTTTTTTTTTAAGTTTCAAAAGATTGCGCCCCACCTCTCCTATGCTTCATAGTGGTTTGGTCCACTGTCTACCATACGCCAAACCCCACACACATTACGCTGGTACAACCCTTGAGTTATTTACCTTATTTACCAGTGTTTCAGCTGGTAACGTTTTGCTGGCAGGCCGCCACAGAGAAAAATAAATCATAAAAGAAATAGTGTTACAACAGCGCCTTTGGCAGCACCCTTGGTGTAGCCTTCAGGAATTGCTCTTTGAATTTTTTAAAGAAGTTCATTGTGCCCCCAGCAGTGAAATGAAATATCCGCCCTTGCTTTTTCCAAGCAAACATTTTGACTTGTCATAGTATGAAAAGCACAGGTGTTACTAATAACATTAACAATGGCTCTGCTTTATTCAAGTGTCTCAGTAACTAATGACGGTGTGACAGTGAATCAGCATGCACAATACTGGGACTCTGAAACTGAAGCAGCTGAATGGAATTCAGCCACCATTCATTTTATTATTCATACAGGCAAAGAAAGTACTGCCTTCTGCAATTTTGACATTAATGCCACCTACAGGCAATGATTGCTACAGCAATTATTTTCTCTTTTTTATATCTACTGTTTGTGTGTGAGTATATGTATGTGTATTTGAGGTTAACATAGGTTCACTTGGAAAAGTTTGATGTTAAGTCCAACTCATAGAAGGGGAAATAAATGACAAATTGACAAAATCTTCAAAAGCAAACATCTGTTGTTTTATAGGCACAACCACTTGGCAGATATTTTTACAGCATTTGACATCCATCGGAGGTTAGTGGACACAATGTTACATTTTGATCAATTATTTCATTTTATCTAACAAGTGGAAAAACAAAGTCAATAGCAGCTATGGAGAAAAAAGCAAAGAGCTATAACACTCATTGGCTGTAGGTGGTGCAAGTGTTGTATAATTTTCTTTGCCTGTGGATGGCGACATCATTATGTCTACATGTAGCCAAAACTTTCTGCTGGTGGCACAGGATCTGTAAAACTGGCCTGAAAATGACTAAACAGCTCCCTCTTGTGGAGAATATGCTGCATGCTAAACGTGAATGTGAGTTTGTGAGTGAGTTACATGCCACTTTAATTGTGAGATTAGCACAATAACCCCCCCCCCCCCCCCAAAAAAAAAAAAAAAAAAACAAGACCTGACAAACTATTGTTTCTCTGTCTACGGTACTCACAAACAATTATTCCCTGTCTATAAAAATACGCATTTGCTGCACAAACTATAAGGCGCAAAGCAAAGACTAAACCCAAATGGGTAATGACGCATTCATGATAGAATGTAGAGCAAAAAATGCAGGCATACACATGCACACACACATGCACAGTCAAAGTTTTAGTGCTTAGTTTTGATTCAGCTCTTCATTAGCCACAGGGCCCAACTCCGGTTAGCTCCAGTATTAGGCTCAATTAGAACAAGATCCAATTAGAGGGCTCCTTTCCCCTGGGGCAAGGAGAGGCAGGAAATGGAGACTGAGAAATGTATAAGTCGACAACATGCGGACACAGCCAACATAAACAAACTTACTTTGTTGATCTCTGCTGTTGCTACGCAGGAGTCCTCTGGGAGTTAAAGCCCTGCTAGTCTAAGCTATGAGATAAAACAAAATAAAAAAAAGCCCTGCAGCAAAACATGAACTCTGTGAACACAAGGGCTCCGACACCATGAAGGGAACGTCTGGGCCCAGAAAATGAAAAGCCCACAGGCGTTTTCCATTTACAGCTAAAAATCCAGCACTAGCTCCTAGCCAGGGTTAGTATCAGACTCTCAAAATGAACACTTACACTACGGGGGGAACAAATGAGTAGCTTTCTATTGTCGCTCTATTAAATCTGTCGGTTAATAGACATATACCTTACTACTGACAGAAATCAATAATGTACAATAAGATAAAGGGCAGGGAAGAAAGAAAGGGAAAAAAACAAGAATGGTATAATTGGTGAAAGAAGGAAAAAAAGAAAGACAAAGATCCAACTGTGTGATTCTGAGCCCAGTATTTCTGTCCTCCTATCAGTATGGTTAGAGGTGGTGATGGCGGCAATGTTGTGTGAGCTGTTTGGGCTTGCCCTTGCCTCAGGCCTCTAGTGTTCCTCCCCCAGGCGGCATGTGAGGGAAATGGTGTGTGGTGCGAGGGTAAACCTTGACCTGCCTGCCAGGAGGCTGCACACGGAATGAAATGAGCACAAACAAAGCGGGGGAGAGAGGAGGAGGAGGAGGAGGAGGAGGAAGAGGAGGAGGAGGAGGAGGAGGAGGGGTGTCAGGCAGCAGCGGAGGAGGTATATGGCTTTACTTGTACCACCGCTACACCCCTTTTTGTTGTTGTCAGATCTGACTCTGAGTGGCAGGATACACACCGTACGCACACATCTCTCTGATTGGGAGTGCTCAGGTGTTGTGGGTGGCATCCTGGTACACTGCGAAGATGGAATGTGAAATGTTGCATTTCCCTTCATGCTCTGCCAAGTTGTGTTTCAGGGAAAGATGGAAATCCCATTATGTCACATGCCTAACTTGGCCCTACAAACTCTGAAACTCATTTGTGAAATTGGGTTCAGGTCTTAATGAGTTGCAGAGTGGTTTTGGTCTTGTAAGTCTGCAGAGGATATATTTGTTAGGATGTAAGCGAATATGTGGCTATGTAACAGTCCTGATTTTAAGTTAACTTTGTAACCAACTATCAACCTGGAAACCTGAAGTTACTATTCTGCTCTAAGTCATTTGATTCTGCTTACAGTAGATGTTGTATTTGAGGATTCGACAATTTGTTCATCTTCATCCCGTGAGGACTAAATCATTTAAAATGTATAATTGCTGTAAACCAGCGTGTTGACACAAGTGTGTACGCCATATCTCCCTGCTTACCTGTGAAAAGCCCAGAGAAATCCATTACATACTTTAGAGACGACTCATGAATGGAATAATTAGCACAGCATGCTTTCCGCCCGGCTGGAAGTCTCTCTCGATAATGAACAAAGGAAAGGAAATTAGCTTTTGTCTCATAAAGTCACAACTTCAAAGATCCCTGCCATTGCATTAATACAGCCATAGCCCGCAGCAGCATGGAAGAGAATAAAATAAGCACTCTCACTCAGACCCCATTCCTATCAAGGTCTTTCTCAGGACAAATACCGGGAGCTTGGCTCTTACAGACCACACACACTGGACTGGATCAGTAAGCAAAATTAGGAGAGAAAAGTGTATGCAAATCCATCCAAGCCAGCCCTCATAAAACAGAAAAATAGCCAATTTTCTTTGTGGATTCCGACACAAAACATGGTTTACATAAAAAATGATTCTCCAGGTGTAACACTATTTCCACGTATTCTCCCTCCGTGCAGCTGGATGTACACTTAATCACATCAGGTCAACACTTTGGCCCGGGGCTTCCCAGCTGTGGCCTGGGCGACCTGCGACCGTCTCGCCTAACTGCTGTTCCAGTCAGCTGCCCTCAGGAGCATGAGTGGTACACTGATCTGGTGCTGGGTCATCCGGCCTGGCACTACTACATTACAGCACATTAAAAAAAAGGCCTAAACAGCCCACTGTTTGTGGTCCAGCTGACAAGATTGATGGTGACGGATGCAGTTTAGGTCACAAATTGAATCAATATGAGGGGGTTTTACAAATACTGTGCAGTGCCAAACAACTCTGTGTGAAGGGAAAGCATTGACAAATTGTATTTAATATGTAGCTTAAAAGATGATTGAAAAATATGTGCGACTACAAAATGATTGGTCGTTTTTCAGCTTTCTTAGTGTATGCTCAACGTCCTCATAATGAGCAGTATTTTCCCCTAATCGTCATTGTCAGCAAAAGGAAGCAGCACTGAAGACCAGGCCGAGGCAAGTATTGTCCGAGGCACTCTCTCCTCGCCTATCTGCACCTTTATCTGCCAGGATCAGTTGTTAGTGCTGGCAGTTTTCCTCTCCTGTCCTCTGGAGAGAGGTGGCTCTCAGCTGGAGAGAGGCGCCAGAGGCTATGCACTGTCTCCATTGTGTGGAGAGACACATGGAGGACTTGAGAGACTCAGTGCAGGTGCAGAGAGGAAGAGTGAGAGGGAACACACCTGAGGGGGCTGATTTTTTTTTTTCTCTCACAAAAGTCAGCGTTGTTTTTTGTGGGGCCTTTTAGATGCAGGGACATTTGTTGTTGGGAGGACAGATATACTGGAGGTACACTACACTGGAGGGAGGGAAAGGGCCCTCAGTTAGAACGCTTCCTCTCTAACTGCCAGAGACATCTGGTTACAGATGCAGGCTGCCAGAATAAATAACATTTTCAGCATTGAGGACAAAATGACAGTGCTATCACTGCTACCAAAACAATCTTATGTATTCAATGATTCAAAGCAGCACTTAATTTGAATGTATACTACGGTGTGATGAGGCGTGAGACCGGTACATGGGTAAGGTCGTATTCCTTACGTCAATCCCAGGGTGGGTCTTCTCATATATGGACAGGACACAACAAGCTAACGCTGATAACCTCACCTCAGACTGGGAGGTTTCCTGTGAAAGTGATCCTTTTGCTAACTGTTTGTTTAAAAGCTGACAGGCTACAAGAGTCTCAGTGACAGCATCTATTCATCTCAGGGTGTCAGACAGAGAAAAAGAGGGAACGAGGGAGGGATAAAGAAACAGAGAGGAGGCGGATGAAGAGAGATGGTGAGAGAAAGCCCAGTAAGGAGTAAATGGGAGATTGGTGTGCTTTGACAATAGGCTAGATTTACCTTTAGCTTTGAAACATCTTCAGATCATCGTGGTAGCAATTTCAGAAATTCATCTGGCGAGTGACTGAATGAGTACTGATGTTTTCATCACTTTGGTTTTAATTATATGTCTCACTCAGCACAGTCTTCCTTCTACTCGGCTAATTTAGATTGAGATCCTTCCAGGCTTTCCCCCTATCTTTCATTTCCCTCCCCTCCTTCTCTCCTCTCTGCATCCCATCAGCCCCTTTGTAGAAAAAAAGAGGAAGGAAAAAAACCTTCATGTCTGTGACTTTCTTGCCCTCCAGCGTATGAAGCCCTCTTTTATTTTGATCATCGCAGCACAATGGATTCATGCCATTCTGGCAACTTTATTCAGTATCAGCCCAAATTTACATACTGCTTAACAAGTTTGTGCGTGACTGTTGATGCCTCTGATCAAAGTGCTTTTGGAAATCTTTCTCATCTGATTTTTTTCCCGTCCTTCATTTCAAATGCATGCTGCAGACAGGCATCTTTAACTCAGGGGCAAAGAAAGGTAACCTTAGTGCTGCACAAGCCCAAATGTCATCCAACAAGGAGGGCTCATGTCCTGGGGATAAAGATAATGTAATCTAAGCAGTATACAGTGTGTGACTGTGTGTGTGTGTGTGTGTGTGTGTGTGTGTGTGTGTGTGTATCTATGCTAGCCTCAGTGTTTGTTGGAGGCTTGGGTTTGGGGGCGGAGGGAGACAGGGGATGACAAAAGTCAAAGCAGTCATGTGTCATTTTCGGTGCTGAAGGGCTGGGACCTGCCTTCAGGGCTGTCCTCTCTGTCAGACGCACTCAGATATCTGTGCTGAACTCTCTCGCTGTCTCTTTTTCTTTTGCTCTCTCCATCTTTCTCTCTGTCTTTATCTAATGCACGCGCATATTTTGCAGCTGCATGCTCATGCACCAGCACATGCAACAATTCAGAGCTCTAGGTAGCATACAGTAACAAGGTAGAGCAACATTTGCATAATAAGGCAATGTAAAATGGTCCGTTTTAAACCCCAAACATCTGCTTTACATATATGACACGCTGTGACTCATTTCATATTTCTCATATTATTGCATCTTGACCACATCTGCCACAAGAGCAAGACTGGAAGGGATGATTTGTTCCATGACAAGTGATACAACATGTAACCCAAAACACTGTGAGGGTGCAAGAGGACGAGCAGGGAGAAATATTTGGAAAAAAATCAAGTTGTAAATCAAGTTATCAGAGGCCACGCTACAAACCAATGGTCCATAAAATTCCCATGGGGATAGAAGAGGAGGCTGCACAGAAAATGTACTGTGGCTAACCCATTGCAAGAAACCCAGTAGCCTCCATTTACAATAATACAGTGCATTCGTAAATATACGTGGCTACCAGAGCAAACAACTGAATTGAAAACATTAAAAAACTGAGAAAGAAAAATGGATTCAAAAATACAATGAAAAGAGGGTGTGGGTGGAAAGAGAGGAATCGTGGGAATGCAAGATTGCACCTCCCTCAGGCAATCGAATTATCCTATGGGCTGATGGTTCCTCCTTATGCGTCGGCTGACATTTTCCTGTAACCCCATCCCGAGTAATGCTATGTGATGTGTGTGACTGGCTTCTGCCACGGCCCTGAGAGGCCACGGAGCCCTAGGGCCATTTGCTTTTGGCCTGCAGCATCCTGGGAATTGTTTATTTTAGCTCTGTCTGCTCCTTTTTGCCTCTCCCTCTCATTTTGCTTTCCTCCTTCCTCGTCTAGCCTGTTCTCTCCATTTCCCTTTCTCTCTCTCTGGCCCAGTGGTGTCTCCTTTCAATTAGAGGAGGATGCACTTGTATTCTTGTGTGAGACAAAACCCCTGACAGGTGACTCTTGAGGGGTAACTCGAAACCATGCCTTTAGTCTCCTCACACAAACTGTTAGTATTCCAGCACCTTTCACAGGACACAAAGGTAAAAAAAAAAAAAAAACACAACTAAAGCTGTCGGTGGTATCTGTTACTCAACTGTATATGTTACTCTGTGTGATGATGATAAGAGTGGAGGGTGCGTTAAAAAAAAAAAAACAGTTGAAAATCAAGATGTGCTGTGTGTAGTGCATGTGTGCAAGGGAGCGAGAGAGGAAAGAGATTTGAGGACAGAAAAGATGAGATGTGTGATATGAGATAATAGAATGATATTCAAAATGTATCCCTGGAGCTAGAAGTTAAAAGAGAACATATTTTGATCGCTTATGGATATGTAAGCCAGCACACCAATATGCCCAAACTTTACTTCATACTGCTGCAGAGCCCTGAAGGGCATAAGTGGAGGCGGGCCAATCCCGCTATACACAAATAGTGTATGTGTGTAACTGTCTACATGTGACAAGCAGAAAAGGGACAGTGTTGAGAGCGTAGCCTTTTATGACCCAACACACTTTGACAGCTTGGCCATCGCTTGAGGACACAAGCAATGTTGCTTTTTCATCTGACAATTTTAAGCAAAACAACTCTCCCTCGATGGTATCAATTGTTCAGAAAGCCTTTGTGGTTGTGTGTTAAAGCGCAGAGACAAAAACATGTCAGTGGCCCGCAGATTCTGCTCACTGTTAGCTAGGAGGAGTCGTACTGTCAATCTGTAGGACAAAAAGTGAGATGAAAGTGTAAGTGATATGATGGGAACACTGTTTTTATGCAACACTGCACTCTGCTGGTAGAAGGTGATAACACCTTGAGTAATTCAGCTGCAGTAGTGAGGCAGTCTTAACAGAAGACTAATGTAACCTTAGTTCTCCAGGGATGCAAATGTCTGTGTGCTTTTACCCTTGAAGCAGTTGCCTTATTTAGACCTAAGGACATTCTGCACTGACAAATTTTAAACATCCCAGGAGGGGCATACTTTGAAATATGGCCACAGGGTGGCACATTAGAATGACAAAAATGGAGATCCTCAAAGTGAAATCTGCCTGTGACTTGGAAATCAGCTAGAGAGAAGAGTAATGGATATTGTTAGAAGAGGGCCAGACTATTGGTGTTAGATACAACCAAATCCTGAAAGCAGATGTGAACACATGCAATATTTTTTTCCCAGTGATTGTTCTATATTAACTACAACGTGAGAACACACTTTGCCTAAAGTGTATGTGCATGACAGATCAAGAGAAAAAGAGATGTGGGCACTGTTTTTTAAAAAAAGAAAAGAAAATCTGTTGTGTGTTCACATTAATACAGTGTTTTCTGTGTGTGTGTGCAATTGGCCTGTAAGCTCTGTGTGTGTGTGCATACAAACAATGCACTCAGTCGACAGCCCGCAGCAGTGAGCATTCTTGCTTGGAGAGTACATGTCCTCGGGCCTCGTTCCTCCGTCGATGACCTCTGGTGAAGCCATTATTTTCTGCATTAATGATGAGCAGCAGCCAGCGATGAGAGAGATGGACTTTGTCCTGAGGCACAGTAGCGCTGATTATGGGCAACAACAATGCAGGCAAAAAAAAAAGAGAAAGAAAACTCTTCCCACAAGCAGTTCAAAAGACTAGGAGTCTTAGCAGCAGCACCGAATAAGCTGCTCTAGCTCTATTGACAAGATGGATCAGATAACCTCAGTAGCTAGAGGATTACCCAGAATAAACTTTATTAAAGTTCACCTATAGCTTGTTTTGTCATCCAGTGGATTCAGCACCTCTGTCTGCAACCTGATCATCAAGCACAGTAATCTTAGCCATTTCATCCATACGCTAATTGCCACACACTAATGTATTGTGAGTCATGAGTCATAAAAAAAACATTTTTATTGCCCCCTTAGGATTTAATGGCATTACGTATGGGACGTAATATCAGAGACTTAATTGATCCTCTGACATCAGCCCAAACACCAACCTATAAGACTCACAAACAAGACAAATTGCAGACAAAGTGCAATTGCTCTAGTCAAGGCAGCCAGGGCACCCACTCAGGAAATCCTGGCTTGGGGAGATGACTCTAAATGAAGGACTTTACCATTCACTATTATGTCTTTGGTGAGAGTCAGAGGGAACCCCCGGGGCTCTTCAGCACAGCACGGCACAACTTTTCAAAGGGCTCCAGATTAAAGTCACTGAAAGTTCCCACTGGGGTCTGAGGCCAGGATCCCATTAAGCAGCCCTACCACACCGCCGGCCATAATTGTGTCGTTGAGAATTCAGAGCAGCGGTTGCTTGATAAGCGAATTTAGGGTGAAATAAAAAAGGAGAAGCAAAAAGGGGGTCTCGCTGGGCCACCATTAGACACTTTATTCGCTCATCACTAATTTGTTTTAAATGACTGAGGGAAAGGTGAGCACTTTATAAAGCAATCGGATACATTCTTCTTTTTCTTTTTTTCATTTCCTGGTCTGTGTGACAGAATGCTGATAAATGAAAACCATTGCACTTTATAGCCACACACTATACTGCCGCTAGTGGTGTTTTAAACTGTAGTTATCTTTATCGCAGTACTAGCTTTGCAGTAGGATAATCAATAAAGGCAGGGGGGGGGGGGGGGGCACATAGGAACCCATTCATCTGCTGTTTTTTTAGTCCCTCTACTCTCTTCTTTAAGACCCGTCAGTGCATCACTAGTAAAGACAATATTACTCAGTCTTATACGTAGACACATCTAGTAAAGCCACTTGGTATAACTGTGTTTAAGACTAGTTTAATAAATAACGTAGAAACATGTTACAAACAAGTCAGCTTTTATTGAGTATTTCGTTTCATTATGTTTCTGAATGTTGCAAACGGTTTATTTCAACATTTGAGATTCATCACCATCACAGCTGTTTGGTGAATGATATAAAAACCATCCTGTAAGTAGTTTAAGATCTAAACCCTAACTTGAGATCTATGTATGTGCTTTTAAACATCAGTCAACTCAATAGCTGAAATTGATATTCTTTGCAAATGGTACAGTATCATTCAGAAACAGATCAACAGATCTCAAGTTATGCTTTAGCTCTTTACAATGAAATAAATGAGGGAAGTAAAATGTACTAATATTTGCAACCCAAATATGCTATTGTCATCCAAGTGCAATAAAGAAAAACTCTGTTAACTGCTTCAAGTGGACTTTTTCTGCTTCTTCTTCTCTGCCTCTTCCTCTTTTTCCTTCTCAATCTCAGCCACCAGGGTCTCAATTTCCTTGGATTCCAAAATCTGCAAACAGCCAAGAAAGGCAATTATTAGCCTTTCAACAAAAGTTAAAAAAACAAACAAAAAAACAAATAAAAAACAGCACAAAAGCCAAAATTTTCAGCATGTCACCTTCAGTGGCTGATTCCGTCTGATAACAGCAAGTTCAATGTTCTTCCCCCCTGACTGGACAACCTGTGAAGAAATAAATACTTAGTAACAAATCCAAGCACATATCAGCATATATTATATACTGCAGCCTCAGACTCAGGTTCATGCTGAGAGGCTGTGAGACAAAGTTTTTGTGGGTATTTAAATGCAATTAAATACAGCAAGAAAGTCACTGACTACTGTGATTAACAGTTGATTGACAGTTTTTACTGAATGGAACAATACACACGTACGTTTTTGCCTGTGCTAGAGCAGGTTCAGCAGAACACAACAAGCAACATCATACACAAAAACAATTATGGCGACTTTATGGTTTACATCTGGCAGCAGTAGGTGCTCTTTGATAAATTCACTCTGTGGTAGATGTAAATACTTTTGACATACCAAATTTCTCCAGCCAATTTTGCACATTTATTATTTGTGACATGCTCTATGTAAAAAGGTCTTTAAAAGAAATATTTGTATGACAGTGTGGTAATCCTATTGTGAAGCAGTTTAGTATTTATTGAACTTCAATATATGCAGCTAATCACAGTGTGTAAATTCAATTAAGTCAATGCAAAGACTAAATATGACCTTACCTCAAGCAAAGCTTTGATAGCCAACTTGATTGCCTCATTGTCTCCAGTAATGGCTTCATCTGTGTAATTCTTCTCCAGGAACTCCCTCACAGTTTTTGCGCTGCGGCCGATTGCATTTGCCTGATTTTTTTTCAAGAATAACGTAAAATTGAATTATTAATCAATTTCTTACTGGCAGGGTACTTGTACAAGTGTAACAAAAAAAACAAAGTCATGTTCAAAGAGCAAACTCACTGACCTTCCAGGCATGGTAGGTTCCTGACGGGTCTGTCTGATACAGCCTGGGAGTTCCATCGTAGTCAAAGCCAACAATTAACGCAGAGATCCCAAATGGCCTACGGCCATTGCTTTGAGTGTAGCGCTACAAATATGACCAATATACAGAGTGATGTGACTGGTCATTCTTACAAGACTTTATTAGAAATAAAATAGCATATAGTTCCAGTTTTTCTGAACTATTACTATAGCACAAAAACTCAAAGTGTAAGCTATCTTGTGTTTGTGCCCACTGAATGTGAAATCTTACAGATGCATTTAGTGAATTAATAGAGAATAATAAATTAATGGTAAGAAGGTTAAGTACCTGTTTCAGTGTAGCTATGTATCGTGTGATGTATTCCACTGTGACTGGGTCCTCAACAGTTAGCCGGTGGCTCTGGCACTCCACCCGAGCTCTATTTATCACGATACGGGCATCTGCTGTCAGACCTTTAAAGCATTGAAAGAGGTTAAGTGTCCATACAACATACAGGTATAATACAACAGGAAATGTGACAAAAGGCTAATATATGGTATAGATATCTGCAATTACATAGTGTTTGTGACAATTGATCTTAGTCTACTGTGCCAATTTTACATACAGGATGTAATATTCAGTTATTGAAAAAGTTTTGTTGATTGAGGTACCTGCAAATGCCATGCAGACATGCTCGTCCAGGGCACAGATCTTGCGGACAGTCCTTTCCTCCTGCAACTTTGCTACAGACTTCTTCTCAACACCAAGGACGACAATGTCTTTACCTCTGATTCCCACCTGTACAGAAAAAAAAAATTACATTACATTATTAACATTGGAAACACAGAACACATCAATCCCAGGGGCTGGCAATTGTAAGTATTGAGTAGTAAAGAGCACATGTCCTGAGGACCTGTTTCAATAAGGTTGTCTCTGGATAACTTTAAGTAAAGTTCAGTACAGGTCTTTTTACTTTAGTTCATCTTTGTTTACTGAGGGGGTTCTGGGGTCCCCAGTGTCAACATCAAATTGATCAGATGAGCAGTAAAGGACTACAGTATTCAGGACAGCATAGTTTGTGAAAATTATATACTTATTTAGTGTAGTTTATTAATTTAAAACGTGCAATTATGCCACACGAAAGTACTTCGGGCTTGAAGTAACTTTGAAGGTATTTTGATGGTCTAGGTGCACATTCAACACACTTAGCGTTACCAGACTCGGGTCAGAGCCTTATGTCTAAGTTCATTGAACAAAATTGGTCTGCCATTAACCAGATTACTCCCAAACAATTGCTCTTAAAGTTACAGGTCAGTCATTACATTTTTAGGGGGTTTGAAAGGTTAACGGTAAATAACGCAGGTTTTGATGGACTTGCAATCCTAAAATCCTTCACAAGCTACCAAATTACAGTTACTGCTACACATGTTATCGGTAACCAAGGTAGAAGTGCAAATGCGGTTAACCTTACGTCTTTCTACTATATTAATGTTTTGCTCAATTGAGGAAAAAAATTCAACTGTGCTAGCCACGTAAAAATCTAATATTGTGCCCGCGAATTAGCGTCAGTTGGCACTATCCCATTGAAACTGAAACTATTGTGAGAGTGACACAGCGACAAAATGCTTGCTAGTGATACTCTGTTTTCAGTAACTGTTATACTTATTGAATTACATGTTGATGTTACAGGTTAGTAGGCCAACAAGGTTGTAAACAAAATCACAACACTTTAACAACACCTGAAAGAAACAGATAGTGTTAAACAACACAATTAGCAAAATACACGAGCTCGTCGCTAGTTTAGCTGGTTGGCTAACTGACGTTTGCTAACGCTAGCTTAGACATTAGCTAGTTTCATTTTAGGACTTACCGCTGTAGAACCTTTCTTTACAGCTTCTTGTGCATACTCCACTTGAAAGAGGTGGCCATCAGGAGAAAAGACAGTAATAGCTCTGTCATATCTTGCCGCCATTGCACTGCAATACAGGTACGATCACAAGAAAACGGGGGACTTCAACCAAAATGATTCAGCTAGTTAGCCACAACACGCTAAGCCTGTGAAGTTGCTCTATGTTGATTACAGCGCCTGCGCAAGATCTCTGAACTGGGGCGATACCAAAACTAGGGTCCGCCAGAGGAAAGTTGTAATTAAAATTTGATGTGTAAATGCTCCGCGAAACAAATATTTTATTTGAAATTTACATGACAAAAAAACTTCAAGTTTAATATTCAAATACCAATATCAAATATAATTTACTAATTTCATTTAGTGATGGTTGGGCAATGTGCAATGGGGGTGAACTTAAACACTTACAACTAGGACTAATAAATCAGCAAATAGTGGCTAAAACTGCATTATTGTTATTATTATTATTATTATTATTATTATTATTATTATTATCAATAAACATTTTCTAAAAATATATTAAAGCTCTGTGTTTCCCCTTTTTTGTTGAGCAGTCCATTTCCCGTGGCATTTTGGACTAGATCTAGACTGTTCCACTATATTAAAAAAAATAGGTGAAACTGTAATTCAATAAAGCCAAAATGTGAGTTCTTTCAACTGTGTAATTGAATCTGTTGAAATGTTCTAATATATATATTTACATTAATTTGAACACAGTGTATCGCCGTGTAATCTAAATAAACAATAATCATCAGCTATGTTTCCAAATGTGTTGTATCCCCCCTAAAACGGACCACTGCATTTCGAAATTGCATCCTATTCTGAACTGTGTGATCTGAGTTCTACCGATTTGTTAAGTGTGTTAGCTTCTTTTGACTTTTATGCTCTAGTTCAATTTAATTCCATAGAGTATCACCATGTCGGTGGCGTTTGCACCTCACAGGCAACGTGGAAAGGGTGATATAACACCCGCTGGAATACAAAAGGTAATTCATCTTTTTAGCGCGTCTCAGAATGGAGGCTATGGCATCAGACGCGGCTAGCCGTTGAGCTAATCAATGTAGCAGTGCCCATCCAAGTCCAACTGTGAATAGATCGGGAACAATATTGCAGGGTCAAAGCGCGGTGAATATGAACCTCTCTGGAGTCAGGACGCCATATGTAGACGATGGGTTTTAGGTCGATTTACATGACTAACGTATAATTTGTACTTCATATGAATGGAGGCCTGCCGTTTTGTTAGCCAAGGGCAGCTAGCTAGCAAGACGCGTCTTTTGTTACGCGCTCACATTTCACAAAACGCCCCCCATCCTTCTCGTTGTTTTCAAATTACTGCAGAATAAGCATCAGTAAGCAAACGACCAACCATACCAAATCACCAAGTATCGCTTATTTTAAATTTTGTGTTATCAGACGTAACATAAACACGTGATATAAATCTCTGCATTCACTTTTGCAGTTACTTGACGAAAACAACCAGCTGATCCAGTGTATAATGGACTTCCAGAGTAAAGGCAAAACAGCAGAATGTTCACAGTAAGTCATGAAAATCCCTTCTTGCCTGCGTGTTACAGTAATTTTAAATTGGCATTAACTCAAAATCTGTATTGATGACTCTCCACCTGCCCAGGTATCAACAGATGCTGCACAGAAATTTAGTGTACCTGGCCACGATAGCAGACTCCAATCAGAACATGCAGTCTCTCCTCCCTGCTGTGAGTATTGGTCCTTGTTGATTGTTTTGAGTGAGTGAATTGTATTTAACAATGTGACTTCTCTGCCATCATAACTTTATGTTGAGCTCTTGTAGTTCATGTCCAGTACAAGTGGCTTGGGTATTGGTGCAGGTAAATTTCTGAAATCATCTGAAATAAGGAAACATGTTTTGTTTTTTTTAAAGTAAGGACTCAGATCAATATTACATTAACTCAAAAACTGTCATGTTACACTAATAGACCGTCTGACGTGTCATTTTAAGTGTGTAATTTCCCACATCAAATAATATGTAAAGTCAGTTTGATGTTTGATTTTTCCTTTTTTATGTTAAGTCCAGTCTAACTTCACTCTTGTATCAACGGGGAACTCCACTAGTTTTAACACATTCATATCAGTTTGCTTGTGTGCTAGTCAGCCCATGGAAGCAATCATATAATGTCTACTGTGGTCCTCAAGTGAGCTTTCCAAAGTCTGAAGAAATAACCTCACTGATGTCACCAAGTCTATGGTAAATGTAGAATCCAGCATTTTTGCTTAACCCATACAAGGGTTAAAAGTCAGGATATCTTGGCTTCTGCTGCACCAATGTGACCATTCTTTTTTTTTTTTTTTTTTTTTTTTGAATATCTTTTGCAAGTCCCCCAACTTTATGGATGTTTAATACAAATGCACTGGAGCACTTCTTTAAAGTATCAGTGTTACCTATTGACCTATAGTAGATTTTCTTTATAGATGCACCACCAGTGTGAACTTGTTCTGTGCACTTAAGTTTGTACAAGGTACATATTTGGGTTTGCATAGAAGCCCACTTTTTTTTTTAGAATTATCACCATATCATTTCATATCATATCGTATGTAAAGCTGAAGTAGATCAGATTGAAGTTACTATTAAGTAAGTAATAGTGGTATGTTTTCAATTTGTTAGATCTTTGTGTTTTTGGCTGACTGTGTCTTTATTGAGGAGTTTATCTGGTAATTATGTGACTGTACTGTGTACTGTGTAAATACTTAGTTTCCCTTTTAAGTATACAGTATCTTTTAAAAATAGTGTCATCATTGATTGATTAAGGTACACTCAGATCACAGTTGCACTTGATTTTATGTTATGTACAGAGATCTTGGCTTTTATCTGCTGAGTTTTTTTTTTTCTTTTGAGTGGCTCAGACTCAGATGTGTTTCTAGCCAGCTGATGTGTGTTTTTGTGTCTGTGTTGTGCGCCTGCAGCCGCCCACTCAAAACATGCCCATGGGCCCTGGTGGGATGAACCAAAGTGGACCCCCCCCTCAGCCTCCTCACGGTCACAACATGGCCTCTGAGGGTATGGTCAGCGGTGGCCCTCCAGCCCCACACATGCAGAACCAGATGAATGGACAGATGCCCGGTAAGTGCCCCCCCCATCTTCCCTCCCTCGTCCTTTTCTCTCTTTTCTTTCCCCTTCTTTTCCCTCAGTCCCTGTCTCACTTGGGTTGCCTAGCAACACCACAGAACTGTGAGGGAGGTCGCTCTGCTGAAGGATGATGTCACCCATTTGCCAGCTCTGGTGGTCTTAGACTTGTGCTCCGTTTTGATTATGATTATCCTCTCCTCTTTAAGTATCATGGTTTGTTTCAGTGTGTGCTTTGTTTATTTTTTTGTTTGCAAATGTATATATTTTATTAAAAAAACATAGATAGCTTGAGATACTTTTATTAAGGCACTGATCACTTATATATAATTGATGATGTATATGTAATCATTGATGTGATGATTATATAGACACACACAAAGAAAATGATAAAAACTCTTAATGAAAGAAATCAAAACCAACAGGTTCGATCACCCTTTGTTTTGAACCTAGACTCTGGAATCGCTAAAAGACCTGAGGAGCCTGTCCGGACAGTACGGTGTGAGGAGCTCAGTTATATACTCTGGTGCCAAAGCATTCGGAGTCTTGTATGTGATTAAAACACACTTTAAAATGGATTCTAAAAGAAACTGGAAGCCAAAATTGGTGTGACGTGTGAGAATTGCTTTGTGTTGTCAGTATTCTAGCTGCTGCATTTTTAACAATTTGGAGCTGCTCCATAGCTTGATTGTTTAGGCAAGTTAACAAGACATTACAGTAATCGAGGCAGGAGAACGTAAGAGCATGTATGATTTACTCTGCGTTACTGAAGGACAGAACTGATCTAATTTTGGAGATATTCCTCAGTTGATAAAAACACGACTGGACTACTTTCTTTACATGTTGCTCCAGGCTCGAGTTACTATCCAGGATAACACTCAGACAGGGACTTGTTTTGGTGGAACATTTGCACATGGGGAAGCGGGCCTTGGCAATAAAATGGCTAAATCCCTGCAAAAGAAAACGCCACATAAAACAGTGAAAGACGTATGTCAACTATGTGATATGACTTACTGATAACTTAACACAACATAACTTGATCAGCGGTGCTCCAGAGGTGAAGCCTGCCTATACATGAGCTCTGGAGGAGCTCACTTATAGCTGTATATAGCTTGTGCAGAATGTTATTAAACTGATATCACAGAAGCTTGTGTGAAATGGAACGGATCAGTACATTGGTCAAGTCAATGTCAGTGGCGCATGCCGTTGCTAGAGTTAAAAGATGTGCCAAATCAACTCCAACTGACAGTGGCAGTGTCAGAAAACAGATCATCTTCGGGCATGAGAGTCTTGCGAGACAGAGTCTCTGAGGTTGTTGTTGTTGTTGTTGTTTGAAAGGTGACTAGAAAGTAGGCACCATCTATAAGCTTGTGGCTGGTTGGGAGTACTTTCGCAGCTCCTGCACAACGGAAGAGTTGCCGTCCATTGGAGTTCCCTTTACCTTATGACTTTACATTCTTCATGTAACAGATGGGAACCTGAGTTTTCTCTGATATGCTATTTTTGCCATATTATGGGAACTGTAATGAAGTCAGTTGCAGTGTTAATACAGTGCGTTATACACATAGTGTTGACTTGGTCACTAGCGCTAGGTGATAAAAGACAACTGGTAAATAGTCTGTATACATTTAAATTTGAAAGATTCAGTTGTGGATAGATCAGCTTTATACATTACAAGAGAGGAATGAATGAAAAGAAGATGCAAACTCAAATGAACTACTTAGACAGAGGTGCAGGTGGTTAGTTACAGTAACTTAAACTTTGGGTGAACCGCAAATATCCCAACATGTCATAATAATAATAATAATAATAATTGTTGATGCCATTCCTGTTGTTCATATGGAAACACAGCCTCAGATTACAGATTTTCACAGAGCAGCACAGTGCACATATCACAACGTGATGGAAATTACACTTAAGTATGTGTGCTAAATATTTATGTAGTTTTTCAAAGAGAGGCATGAATCATCTCTGCTGCTTTTTTCCAGGGCCTAATCACATGCCCATGCAAGGTCCCGGTCCAGGCCCCAACCAGCCCCCAAACATGCCCAGTGGCTCTATGAATATGCCCCCCAGCAACCATGGCTCGATGGGTGGTTACAATCACACCGTCCCTTCTTCCCAGGGCATACCAGCTCAGAGCCAAATGAACATGACCCAGGGCCAGCCCATGGGAAACTATGGGCCTCGGCCAAACATGAACATGCAGCCCAATCAAGGTAAAACCACTAATTTTGTTTGTTTCCACTTGGTTGTATTCATTTCCTGTGCCTTATTACTGTTGTACAATCATTCACCTGCATTTGATTAGCCATACACTGCTTGTATGGGTTTTATACCTAGTACAGTTTAAGAGTTAACTCTGTTGGTTTACCACAGGCCCCATGATGCACCAGCAGCCTCCCTCCCAGCAGTATACCATGCCTCCTGGTGGCGGCGGACAGCACTACCAAGGACAACAGAACCCAATGGGTATGATGGGCCAGGTCAGCCAAGGGAACCATGTCATGGGGCAGAGGCCAATGCCGCCTTACAGACCCCCACAGCAAGGTATACCCCTCAGAGTGTGTCTGTTAAGTGTGCAAGTTGTGAGTGTTGGTCTTTCTTCTCCCTAACCTTCTTACTCTTGTTCCTTTCAATTTCCTCTATTTCCACTTCTGTAGCTCCCAGACATCCTGATGACTAAACATGTAACCTAAAGCCTCCGATCATAAAATTAGTCAAGTGACCAAAAGAAAGCTTTCTAACAAGAGCTAGCGGCAAGGAATCCATCCTCTCCACTCTTCCCCTCACACAACCGATCCAACAACACCTTGAATCTACTTGTGTGTATGTTGTGTGTATGTGTATGTAGGACCCCCTCAGCAGTACCCAGGGCAGGAAGACTACTATGGGGACCAGTACAGTCACGCAGGACAGGGAGCCTCAGAAGGTAGGATAACCCTCCAGTCACCTGGAGAATCAACAAAAAATGAACCCAGGAGTTGTGTTAAAACACAAATGATGCAAAGAGACTGTGACAAAACCAATATTTCAGTTTCTTCATTATTTTCTGGGAAATCAAAGTGACTTTGGGCTCTAACAAAGAAAAAATATGGCATCTAATTTTGAGGAAACATCCACATGCACCCAATTCCAAATGGTGCTGCAGTCCATGGATACTGGAAGTTAGCACCTACCCAGTCTTGAAATGTCACCCCCCTAGTCATGGCTGGTGCTCCACCTGTTGTGAAGAATAGTCAGGGACAGAGTCTTGTGTGAATCTCAACGGTCAAAGCTGTACCAAAGTTGTATTAAAGGAAAAATTTTAACCTTCAGGTTCTCATGAAAAAATGCCACATGTGATACTTTTATAACTGCATGGCATAGTATTACTACATTAGCAGCCACACTGAAATATTACAGATTCATAATAAACAACTTCTTCTCTTTCTTTGTTCAATTAACATTTACTTATTTGTTGTTTGTTTTTGTTTTGTTTTCTCTACTGACTACACTATTTTGCTTTCGACCTTTCAAACAAGTGTTTTCCTTTTTTGAAGTTTTGAAGACAGTTTGAAGGGGGAAAAAAAACACACAAAAAACATGGCTGCCTCAAAAACCGCTGCCATCAAGACACTGTTGTGCGTCCCTGAACCCCTCAATAACATGACCAGTTTCATTTTATCCCCCTGAGATTATCTTAACTTGCCAGGTACTGCTTGAATAAATTGAAGGTACTGGCTTCTGTTAGCTTCATGTCTCCGTGTTGAGGTGATGTGGGTCATAGTGATTACGGTTTGCCTCCACCATATCCTGATCAAGGCATTGGGAGGCCTCACAACACTGCTATCATGGAAGGGATCTTTATACCTTCCTCTAATATGTGTATGCTCATGACAGTGTTGACATAGCTTCATTTAGATGAGGATGCCTTTTAAGATACCACACACATTACACAAAGATTTTTTTGTGTAAGAAAAAAAAAACAGTAGTGCCTAAAAATGTGATGTTGACATGCTCAATATCTTATCCAGCTTATACATTATTTGGTACTTGATCCTTTCTTTACTTTTACTTGAATGTCTTCACTGCTATTATTTTACTTGTTTACTATTAGATAGTATCTATCTAATAGTAAACTTTACTTTTGCTAAAGGACGAGTGTGTTGCCCCTTGAGGCAAATCAGTGATTTGTGATATTGGGCTATATAAATAATATTGACTTGACTTATAATATCTTATTACATAATGCTGTTGTATTTTTTTATTGGCAGCTAATGTTGTGTTGCAATTGAAGGTGCATCTTAACAGCACCATCCAAAATTGATGGACAATGTATTTCTTAAGTAATAGCATAGAAAAAAATCCTTACTCAGCGTCTACCTGTCTGCTTTGCTGTTGTGCTGTAGTTGTCTCCGTGTTATTCACATTGCCTGCTGTTATCCCCTGAAGGTAATGCCCAGTATGGCCAACAGCAGGAAGCATACCAGCAAGGCCCTCCCCAGCAACAGGGCTACCCTCCTCAACAGCAGTACCCGGGTCAACAGGCCTACCCACCACAGCAGCAGGGTTACGGTGAGTTACCCTCTCTTGAATAGGGGCACATGTTTGTCCTGTAGGAGGCACTATCAGCTCTCTTTGGCTACCTTTTTGTAACTGTTGAATTATAATTCCCCCTGAGTGAGTTGGTGGTTACGGCCCCTTGGAAATGTAACTGTGCCAAATGCATGTCAAGACATCATCAAGAGCAAGGAATTAAAGGACCAGCTTAATGAATGGTTAGGGGATTGGAGCTTGGTGGAAGAGAAATTTAATCAGTAGTGGTGGCTGGTACCACATTAGCATTTCTCCTGGTGCTTCAGTTTGGTATGACACACTGTTCTGAGGGAGAGGAGCTTTGGCTGATGGGTACAGACATTGGGCAAAGTGTGTGCACACTGCCAGCCAAACCTTTTGAACTCCTTGCATTTTGGATAAATAGTTAAGCAGGTAGCAAAGGTATTCACAATGAGCGTGTTGCATTGGGATTTAACCAAAATGAATAAAGTAAAGGATGTTAAAAAAAAGTTCCACATGCAATGTAAGTATTTAGGTTCCTACACGTCTTTGGTCTTTTTCTTCCTCATCCCATTTTTCACTGGAACTTTCCATCACTCACCCTCTGTCTGAGCCAGAGCTCATGTTAGTAATGAGCTAGCGGAGAGGCAGAGGCTGTGAGGTGAGATCCATCTGGCACACACACGCTTTCTCTCGCAGGCCCCCACAAGGTTATGCTCAACAGCATAAGGCATTATGAGCGGCCTAACGATGCTGCGTGGGCCTCATTTGACTTCAGCCCCAGTCAAGCTTTGCTCGGTCCTTCACAGCACCTGCATAGACAGCTACAGTATACGGGGGCTGATGAAGTGAAGTTTTTTTTTTACCTTTTTTTAATGAAGCCTGCTCCTCTAATGAAGACCAACACAATCTCCTTGATGTCTCCTTGCATTAGGGATCCAGCCGCCTGGCTCCAACCTGACTCACTCATTCTCATTCATTACTGAGTCAGGCATTGTGGAGGCAGCCTAAACAAATGGGTCTGACATATCCACCATCATCTCTTTGTCATCCATCAGCTTTTTTATTGCAGCCCATTAGTGATAGTAAACTAACAGGGATTCCCTAGAGTTCTTAGAGTAACAAGTAGGAAACAAGAACAGTTAATGAGCAAAACTTGGGCCGTTTTCACACCGGGTTCCTTTCTTTGAGTCCAAAGTTGCATCTCTTTCTAAGCAGGTGATAAGACTGAAAATTACTGCATTAAAAGAAAAATATGTGCAAAGGGCTGCTCTTTTAATTGTCAGTCATCAAGCTGGGCCTGAATATTATTCGCTGCTCATACATCAGTGAGGTACTTTATATCTCCCATTTTTTGAAAGCCATTAATGTTGAACATGCACCCATGAGAAATTGTCCTGCTAGAGTACAAATTGTCTTGTGATTATTTGGGTGGGTAGCTAGCTATGTTTTGTTTTTGTCTATATTACCAAATTTGTAGACAAACTGCTCCTGGATTCAAACTAAGCTGCTCAGTGTGAACCATGTGGTGCCAGAAACAAAACATGCTAATGATTTTTTGAGTTTGTGCCCCACAGCATTTTCAAATTGTTTGAATTTTACTCTGTCAAGCATATATCATTTTAAATTGGGTTCTCAATGTTTGTCGCAGGTCCCTCCCAAAGTGCCCCAGGACAATATCCTAACTATCCTCAGGGGCAGGGGCAGCAGTATGGAGGCTATCGCCCTCCTCAACCTGGACCACCACAGGCCCAGCAGCAACGCCCTTATGGCTATGACCAGGTGAGTATACCCACAACAGTGGACAGTCACAGAGACTTGTTTATACATTCGTCTTAGTTTGTCTCTTATTATGTTTATTGCGTACTTAGTCGTATATTTTGTGTAGTGAGACCAGAGACCAATGTGAGTGAAGTTAGAAGGTAAACATTAAATGCATGCTGTCATCATATTGGGAGTTAAATCTGTTCTTCCCCAAAAGAGTGTATGTGTTACTATTGTCTTTCACTTGTTAATTTGAGTCGTAGTTATATATCCTGGCTAATATGGTATGCCAATTCAGTGAAATATGAGGGCTTTAAGAGGATTCTTGCTTAAACTTGATGCAGAATGCTCTAGTGTTTAAAGGGAGATCTATTTGTTGCCCTGTATTTCCTGTGGTCTTATGTGGGGACCACAGCTACACTTTGATATCTTTATCTTTGAATATTCAGGGGCACATGAGGAAATAAAGACCCGGGGATTTGAACCCCTGACTAGCTCTGTAAGAAGCAAAGGTAATGGTTGCTGTGAAGACCTCAACGTCCAATCTAGACGTTTGACCACCTAGCCTTAATTTGCATTTGTTATGTTTCTTCTGTCTCTCTTTTGTCTTTATCTTTCTTCCATCTTTCTCTTGTTTTTTTCTTAAGCTTTTTCTTTTCTTTTTTTTTTATACTCTTTATTTTGTTAATAACCAGGGGTCGAAATGTAAGTCCTGAGGTCCAGAAACACAGCATGCTTACTCTGCAGTGACACAGCCAAACGCTTAGTGCTTTGGCTGTGTCCTTAATCTCTGCTATTTACAACACTGGTTTGATGACTATTGTGGTTATGATAACACTCATATATCTGAATTTAAAATGTATGTATATCAGACTGTCAAATCATAGTTTGTTTCCATTGTATTTTCCATTAATTCCAAACACATACGTCGACCCCTGTTTAGAAATGCATCAACTACTACTTTTCTTGAACACTGAATTTGTCTCACTTGAAACTAGTGTCCACTATTCAATAAGGAATATCATCCTTAGCCATGCTGCTGCTGAAACCAGAGCTACCAAGTTAGAATTTAGAGCTCACGAGTTGTGAGGCCATGCTGCCACCCGCTGGTCAATACCAGCAAATGCAGCCATAAATCATGGTTTGCAGTATGATATGGTTGAAACCACAGATGTTTGTTTGCACCCTATTGAGATGTGTGAATATGAGCTTTTACTTTGTGTGTTTTAGATGGTCAGTAACATGAGTCTGTCACATTTCTCTCCACAGGGCCAGTATGGAAATTACCAGCAATGAGAGATGGTCACAGCAACCCACACACCTCTGCTCTGATCTGTCTGAGCTTTGACCTCTGGTCAGCTGCTAAGCAGATATAAATGATGGTTGTAGCTCACTGAGATTCTTTCAGACACGAACATACAACACTCAAAAATACAAGATACGTTTTCCCCCTCTCTTTGGGCTCTTATCCATGCCTATAAAATGTATTCTGTTAATCATGTACATTGACTTGATAATGTCAAAGTCCATGACTCACTCTCTGGTCCAGTATGTCTCAAAGCAGCAATGCCTTAAAAATGGAACTGCCTTATCCTTTAGCATTGCAGATTGTGAAACAGGCTAAAACATTTTTGGATATCAGAGATGATTTAAAATGTACAGTTTCAATCTACTGTGGTGCATTGTTTCTCCACCCCTCAGTTCATAAGAAGCAATAATGCCAGCAGTAGGGAAATGTGTGGGGGCTTAGAGATGAAATAATGCACCAGACGAACTTCCCGCTAGGCCATGGTACATGTCTTGATGTATGTGATGATGTAAAAATATATTTTATGCTTTTTAGATCAAGCTAACTTTGTATAAGACATTGGAAACTAGTATTAAAGCTGTGTTGTTTATTTCATGAAGTGTACGTGTCAATGTTTTTTTTTTTATGATCTTTAACGATGATCCCATCCAGCACATTTTGTTTTATATTTCTTTGTTGTGTCGGCTTGTATAACTATTTGATTGGATCTGCTACTTCAGTGACATGGACACTATGAATTCTTTGTGTAAAAAATGGAAAATTAATGAAAATTGAAATTCCTTGAAGGACAAATACGAACAGCATACCTGGAATTAGTAAATGTTTAATGTCTGAAAAATCATGAAGCAATTGCTGTATCCTGTGTGAAGCTGTGTATTGAGTCAGTGAAAGAAGATATATCAAATTTCGATTAATATTTTTTTTGTACCACATTACTTGACAGAATGATGGCCACTGGCCTTTAATAGATGTGCCCAAAAAGGTGATATGTAGCAGATGCCACTGCAAATCGTAAGTTAGTGCTCTCTGGAGCCTTTTTTCTATACAAGCACCTCAGTCTTGTCCATTGACTGCAAATTGATGAATGGGAATGATCAAACTTGGTATAGTACATATTTCTGACAAGTACTTTGTTTTGTTGATCTTGACAATGCTGGAATCCCCTTTTCCTTTTTGAATAAACGTCTAAGTTGATGTCATTCAAAATAGTGTTGTGTGTGAATAATAAAGTTACTGTCAAATATGTAACATAAGATGTGAAAATAATGTTCTGAAATGGATTCCTTAATTTCACAGTAAAGACTGGTTGTGCAGTTTTATATCACTGGCTTGATATCTGTTTTATGGTGCATACTTTATTGATCCCATATGTACAGCGGCATAAAGAAGAGGAATTCATTGTCCTCTGATATTGTTTATATGGCTGTTTTAATATTTTGCATTCTGCACCCCATCCAAGTGGTCACATTTGTGTCATGGCAATGTATAACTGTACATTACAATAAATTGGAAGAATCTTTAATATATTTTGACTTGTGTTATTTATACCATTTGACCTTTTATTGAGATGCCGTTAATTAATACATAAGTGCGAGATCATTCATCCTGATGACAACATAAACAAGATGTGCACTATTGGTGCCGTCATAACGTGACAGTATGATATAATTGTTTTGTCTTCATCTGCTATCTGGTAATCAGTTTCCAACTGATAATGACCCTGCACCACTCAGCAGCATGTCTGCTTTGTCCAGATGCATCCAGAGAGGTCCAGAGCACATTTACACCCAAAATTACCTTCCGTGTCCCTCTTTCCCCTTCTGCTCCCTCCAGAGAGGGAGAGGGACTACCTGTCACATTGGGGGGAGTGATACAGATGGTACACCAGATGTGTGGCCGAAGCACGTGATGGGAGAGTGGTGTTGGTGTTAAGAGGGCCACAGACTGCCTGGGTTGCCTTGGTGCAGATGATGAGTGTTTGTGTGTGTAAATGTGGGTGAGTGCGGCAGAAGTGCTTCCAGAAAAAGAGCAAGTGTGAACTTTTTGAGTGTGCCTATGTATACAATTTGTATGTGCATTTGTGTATCCCTGCTCAGGTTTAGTGGCATCTCCTAGTCACCCCACCATCCTGCTGCTCCACAGCTGGCCGCCCCACCCTTCCCAGCTGCCACTGGGGCTCCCCCTGGCCCCTCCGCTTGGCAGAGCTGGCGTTTTGGGCGCTCCCCCACCAGTCCTCCCTGGCAGCTGCTGCCCTCAGCTGCGCTCTCGCAGACGGTATTGGGGTCGGACAAAGTCACTCCTCCTGTGACTGTGTCTGGGGCCGTTGGGGGAGGATGAAGAGGTGGCAAGGAGACTCTTACCTGCTACGAAAGATCTCCTTTAAACGCTCATGACTTCAAATTGATGTGCGCATGACTAAAAGTGAGGCAGTGGAGGAATTCTGGTTGAATATGAGTTTCTGTGGTAGTTTATTTATGACTAACTTAAGTAATTCAATATTACAAAGTGTAGTCTCACACAAAAGACATCTTTGGCTGTGTAGTTCTAAATGAGCTATTAAAAACGCTTACAGGAGAGCATTACTCCATGCATGTTCTGTGATGGTAAGGCAAATAGTGAAGTGGCAGCATCATTTAAGAGGATGATTATCTTGTTCAATATTTTGATAATTATAATTCAGGGCACCTTTCGGATGAGGCTCCTAACCACTGAGGGGAAAATGACATTGTGATCATAGCTGGCAGGCGAGATGTGATCTCTCTCTCTCTCTCTCCCTCTCTCTTTCCCACTAACTCTCCCTTTCACTCTCTCATACCCACACTCTCGGTGTGACAGAAAGTCTATGGGGAGGTATAAGAGGTAGTTATGGGGGGAATGCAGCAGCCTCCACAGTTTAATTGGAGATGTGTCACACTAAATAAATGGTGCAAAAACAAGCGCTGACTGGAGGCTTGAGGGAGGGGCCCTGGGGATGCAGCCTGTTTTATTGGGCAGGAGCTTTGCACCGCTCCAGGGTGAAACTGGGCTATGCACTGCTGAGATACCCTCCAACCACCAAACCACCAGGCCTCCCAAAGACTGCTGTGGAGGAAAAGACAAAGGCATTCATTTCACTCTGCAGAAAAGCTTCTTATTGGGGCTGAGGAAAAGGTGTGGGTGAACTTGGTGACCCCATTGTTCCTCCCCCAGTAAGGGGCATATCATTGTCCTCATCTGCAATTTCAATTTCTGCACGCTGGCAAAACAAATCCATAATTGTAAAATCTTGAGCAAGCGCTGTCTGCCTCACTCGCTCCTAGATCTTATGTATGTCAATTTATGTTTTGAGAAGACGGCAGCCAACAGCCTCCAGCCAATCCCATCTCACTGTGTAATCCATACATGACCTCCAAGTTACAAGGAGAATGTGTTTTCCAATATTCTATCAATGTTGATATAACTGTTGTCTTGCTTTGCTCATGCAGTGTGTGTGTGTGTGTGTGTGTGTGTGTGTGTGTGTGTGTGTGTGCACCTTGGATTCCAGAGTTCATGGCACGAGTTTTGATTTACCTCTACAGTGTGCCGCAGTAATTGGATGTGACACCATTCTCCCTGCTCTCCCTGGGGGATATAACAGGAATCTGACTATTATGGCCCCAGTCATGAATATGTCACGACAGCTGCAAACAAAGGCCCATGATTTGGATAAGACTCCTCTGTATGTTGTCTCTGCACTGATATATGAGATAAATTCTGCGAGGGTAAATGAGTTTTCTGTAAAGCAATTTGCAGTGTTTACAAAGAATGATTAATTGCCATTGTTTGTGGGAAAAAAAACTACGGTAGAGACGATGTTTAATATAACATGTTCATCACTATGTCTGCCAGATACATACTTGCCTCACAGATGTTTGTGTAAATGATTATATCTAGTTTCAAAACAACTGAAAAGATTTTTTGGACCTGACATCCACAAACAGGGAGATCCCCAGAAAGACATTGTTTTGCATGCATCTGATGTGCAGTGCTTTGTTTAAATCCCATCGTTTGTTGAGGGTTTAGCCATCAAATCAAATTGAGTGTGCTGTTTTGTATGCGTTCTAGTCTCATAAAAGTAGTCTCTGGGTGAAATAGCAGGTATGCTGATATCAGTATTCCCACAGCCTGCATAATTGCTGTAATTTGCTTTCCCTTTGGGTAATCTGTAAACATGGCTGTTTTGATGTTTTTGGCATCCTCCATTGGCTGAGCTCTCTACTCCTCCAGTGGAGCCCCCATCCCAGCCCAGGGTGACACAAATAGATCCTTCCCCAGAAGGCGCACGTAGTTCCACATGGGCACAATCAATACAGCCCAGTCGTCACTGGAACTGTGGCGGTATTAAAAGCACCCCGTGAGCTGGTTCTCACCACGCTGGCGTTTTAGGGAAATAAAACTATTGATCCTCTAGGGCCTCTGGCGGAGCATTAACCTGGGCCCACAAATTAGAACGTGCTCATCTGGACACATCTGCCTGCAATGTTCCCAAAAAGCAAGTCCCAGGGAGAGAAAAGGAGGGCTGTGAGGCCTGCTGCTTCCAATGATGAGTAGAGCGCTACTTGACGTCCATGTCGGAGCGGGGGAGGCGTCTGGATGCCCGGGACTTCCATTAGAGGCCCAGGATGGTGGCATGGGTCGATGTGGTAAGGTTTGGTTGGGGGTACTCCATCTCATATCAGTGTGGTTCCTTCCCTCTGATGTAGAGAGAGAGGGGGCTGACCCACAGTAAACCTGAGCTCCTGACTGGAAGGACAATGAGGGAAAGGGCTGCTGCTTTCAATGCTTGTTCCAGCGGTGTCAAAGACTTTGCCTCTTTTATACAATTTTATAACAAAAACCAGAATGTACATCATTTTCTGTCATATCACAGAAATGTCCAGAAAAAAATGTTTAGATTTTCAAGCAGATTCACTCTAAAGCACTCTGCAAACAGTAAATATTCATCGATTTATCACCTTATTTAAAACATTGCATAACATAACTCTTGGATTTAGTACAACAGTAAGCTGTAATTTCCATTTTCAGATTACATTTTTATTTGTCTGCAAAACCTAAAATCACACTTCCCTCCATGACACCATGAGGCTATTTGAGCCATTGATTCAAATATATCACTTGCTGGGGTGTCATACAAATCAGTAATTATATTTGACTAGGAGATCAGCGTCTGGAAACACGGAGATAGAAACACAAACACAGTTATGTGCTTCTACGTGCACAGACATAGTTTTAGTCAAGACCGTCTTGATTGGTATTGCCTGTTTTTTAACCATATCTTCCGGACAACAACCCACCTGTACAACTCGTGACCCCAGCCTGACCCCTCCACCACAAAATTTGATTTTAAGTAGGAATTTTTCACTTTTTGTTCACATTTTAATGTCACACATCTACTGGAGAGGGCCATTTTATGCTTAAAAAACATATGCATGGTTAGTGTTTACTGATCAAGAGAATCCATGTATTTCTCCACAACACAACACATTTCAACCAGCTACGCTCACACAGACAGAGACACTTTGGAAACTTTCCCTCTTTTTTCCGTCAGCCTGCCCTACCAGTGGGAAGCCTGGAAGTTCTCTGCCCCAGTTCTCCATGTCCTTGAGAGTTGTGCCTTCGGGCCGGGGCTGGTGGGGTCCCGCGGTGCACAATGTGTGCTTCTCACTCAGGCTCCCGCTGTACTCCGCCGCCCCTGCATGGCTCTGGAGAGTTGCCAAGCTCTGAGGGGTTGTCCGTGCGGGTGGGGGAGCGTGCGTGTTACCACAGAACCGCTCCAAACATCTCACTTCCTTCCCCCATGACAGTCCACCGGATATAAATCACTTTCCTGGATTGGCCAACTACAATGGGATGCTTGTGAAGATGTTGTTATGAATAATCAGACTAATTGCAATAAACAGTGTGAAGTGATGTGCAAATGACTGAGGATCTTGTTTTTCCACATCCTGCTTTTGCAAAGGTTAAACTACAGGGCAGAGTGCGGGATGCCTGCTTAGTGAAGTCAACAAAAGCCTATGTGAGATTTGCTTGAAACATGATGTATATATATATAAAATTTAAATATTTATGAAGAAAATCATGGTAATATTTCCTTTTTTTGAACATAATTTTACTTTTGTTTGATGATTAAATTAACATCATAAGAAAAGCCAATTATGGAGGGTGGTCATAATTTGTAGCTGTATGTGTTTGACAAATCTCTTTATATTTTATTCAGTACATATGCAATGTTTTTTTTGTAATTAATATGGATATTGGCCGAGAGCAAAGATAAAGATCCATTTTCTAATATTTTGTCCTTGGATTGTGCACTCAGGGAATTCACTCCCCTTTTTCTCTCTCGTTTCCCTGGCTAAGGCATGGGGAATTGGTGGGATAAGAGGCTATTCCCTAAATAGCCCATGGCAAGAGGTATCCTGATTAGCATGCTGCCTGCTCTCTGGCAGCAGTCCTCCAGGCCACCAGCGCTATCACTTACGTGCTGTTTGTATTTGTAGTTGATAGTGTGTGCTGTTATAATTGGAATGAGCTCAGGAACCTCGTTTGCTTTTGATCCGCTGCCAGCCACTCAGAGTGCTACTGGGCCACAGCTCTCACCTCAACACTCCCAGTGGATTATGGGAAACTGCAACGCTTATGTTCTAAAAAGCGCCTGACAGCATCTCACTCAAGGTCGAACAATACAATGGTAAGTGTGGGGAGTAGAACATAAAAAGATGGAGGGAAAAGTTACAGATATTTGATGCCACACTGGGAATTGAGTCGGAAACTGGGAAAATGGTATTTCAGACTTGTGAAACTAAGAGGCAAATATCAAAGGACCTGTATGATTGTTTGGGGTAGTTTCAATAACACAAGGATATGTGGAATTATAACCCTCAGAAGACCTTGGTGTAAATCTGCATTTTTATGGACACCAAGCTGAACAAGTGATACACATGGTGAGTCAACCATATGAACACGACATATGACAGACATTTTGACTTGTCACGGTAGGAAAAGCGCAGGTGTTAATAACATTAATGTAGTTATTTATTTACTTTTCCAGAAATACAACAGAAGAGTAACTGGTGTATCTGTTTACAGTGCAACTAAAAAATATTCTCTTGTTTTGTAGATGCATTTTTGACAATCATTGTCAAAGCTATCATCAGGGACAAATACACTTTTTTCAGTTCCTGTTACTGCTTCACAATAAAAGCCACCCTGTGTTTTGCCAGTTGTATGCTTTTAATGTGAAGCAGCAGCAGTAGGAAATGTTCTAATTGCATTAGCAGTAACTTAACATGGCTGATGACGCTGATAAGGGAGAGTGAACAGTAACAGTGAGGCTGATATTCATGGGATAAAATTACAAACTGTAACACAAATTTGAATCAAGCACGGGAATGACAGACTCAATCAAAACAAACAACATTGCATAATCAAAAATTGGGTTTGATTTAATGAAAATCTTATAATTTTTTCAACTTTACCAATGGCTCTGTTCTATTCAAGGGTCCCAGTAAGCCTGAAACTGAAGCAGCTAAATCGAATTCAACCATGATTGATTTTAATGTCTTCTATGAAACAGGCTTATTACAACAAATCCTGATTCTGTCCTTAACCCTATAACCTATCATGCAATGCTAAACATATAATTCTGTGATTCAACAGGCATGACCCAAGTTAACTTTCCACAGTGTTACTCATCTGGACCTCATCAAGAACTAACATGTCAGATGTGAAGAAGACTCTCAGTTGATGTATGCTTGTGCTTCATTTCCTCTCACTCCATGACATTTCTACAGTTTGATCTGCTGGCTCATCACTTTTCCAGAGTGGACCAACTCCAGGGACTTATGGGAGTTTGATGCTCCCTCGCTGCCAAATGCCAGCAGGCCAATGAAAAAAGATATCTGAAACTTCTAAGCTCAATATTTAATCAAGCGCTGGGTTACATTTGCTGTTTGATTAGGTAAGAGAATTCCACCTCCCAGAGTCTTTGATTGCTTTGAAAATATTTGGCCGAAAAATTAATACTCCTCTTTGAACTGTGTGCTCTCAGCACCAATATCTCAGCACCAGTAACAGTTTGTAATTGTCACGGTTACATTTGTATTCTGTTATAGATGACACTGAATTACTATTTTTCCTCTTCCTCTACTTCTTCTCCTTAGTTTCTTCTTCTTCTTAGATTGTTATTATTACTAATATTATTGTTTATATTATTATTGAGGCCATTTTTTGTTGTTGTTATTGTTGTCCTATCCAGCAACTTCATTATTATCCATTTTTTTTTGACCATGAGTCCATCTTGTCGCATCATAATCATCCAGGACTGCAGTGATTCACCTGAGAATAACCCTGATGAGCTTGTTCCAGGAGGGCATTACCACTGGTTAAGTACAAACACCTGCTAAAATATTGGCAATTAGGACATAATTAGCTGCTAATGTATTTCTAATCCGAAGCGGGCCATAGATTTGTCTTTTTTTGCGTAGACTCCCTTTTTTAATGTTCTCCGTTGTTATTGTTTTCCTCAGGTATTTGTATCCCGAGAACATTGACTAAGTGCCCTAGTTCATCATATGCAAATGGCTTATTAATTACACATGCATTATGCCCGTATTCCGAAGACATCAAAGGACCTGCGAGTCTTCAGATGGTCCCCCTCTGTACCACACTCAGGTTACAAATGCCTGCGTGTGCACTTTCCTGCATGCCTTTTCGGGCAGAATAACTACATCCTCAATTAAAAATTTTCACAGGAATCTCTTTTTTCTTGCCTCCTAATATTTGAAAAACACCTCCGGTGGTCTGTGGTTGTTTGGTAACCGCAAATTGCAAATAATCATTTGAGCCTAGATTACATAGCATTATTAGAAAGCAGCGAGACTGAAAGTGTATCTTTGTGGCAAAGCCAAACCAATATTTGCTTGACTGAATGAGAGATGCCTGTGGTCGTTTAGTATATGACCTCACTAAGTTGTACCAAATCTTTCCATTAATCAGCTCCTTGATCACCATAATAGTGTTTTGGTATCAATGCCTCCGCCTGATCTTCAGACATTTCTGTTCTGTGTGTCTGCATGCTTGTTCTGTCTATTCCTCCCTGGTGAGTTCTCTGTTAACGACCCATACAGCAGGTGTCAGAGTGTGATTTATACAACCTATAATGCCTCACATTGATTAGCAATAGAGCTCTAATGGGATGCCAGCTCTCAAACTCAGGTTAAAAAGAAAAAAAAACACTTCATACCACACCCTCTTAGTGCTGTTCTATATCATTATCCATCCTGTTTTTGCTTGAATATCAGCAACCCAACGTGTCCAATGAGATGGCGTAGAGGGAGTTTGTGGTGTGCAATCACTGTAACCCTGGGCAGTCCTCTGTTATCAGTCTCTGGTGGGCTGCTCTGACTGGGTGCTGCTAGCATAATTAGCACAGCACTCACTTTGATGATAAAATGGGTAATAGAGCATTCCTTCCCTCCCCTGCCTACCTGATTTTACCATCGTTTATTGATCTAATTAAAATAATTCTGCTGTTAATGGTGTGTTTTTTTTGTCATGGAAAGGAAGTTTTGATTACAGACACTTAAACAGATTACGTGTGTGAGTATGTCTGCTGTCAATATCAGCACACACACACACTCAGAAGACATTTAATTTAAAGGTAATTCTTGCATTTCTTGCATCTGTTTAGAGTGTGTTGTATTCATACTATCAGTGCTTGAATGTGTAGACTTTGTGCTGAAAATAAAAGTCTGAAGCCCCTCCTGTGCTGATATAACATGTTCTAACCATCCAAGACTGCTGGGGAAAAAAAACTCTCATTGAAGATACTGCAATAATACAGAAGTGCTGTGGATAACTGATACTAATGTAGAACTATTTTTCATCCCAGTGTATAGGAGTGTATTGTGTACATCAAAGCCACCAGGTGGGGCTGATTCTTTCATTTTTGGCATTTTTAGAAAATGCTTAAGTGAGGTGTTATTCTATAGCAGTTTTGTATGGCACCTCCAAAACTATCATTTCTCATTAGGAGACCAAACTGTTTGTGGTTGTCCTCATTACTAAAAAGATAGAGCTCTACCCCCAAAGGTAACTTCATCAACACCAGAGACAAATCTATCTTAGGTGCTCTATTTATATTTCTGACTCACTGCCACAAAGATTTATTCTGTACTCCTGTCAATCCATCTCTCTAATGGGCAATGGCATCCTTTTTAGTTTAGATGGCTGGTGTGTGTGTGTGTGTGTGTGTGTGTGTGTGTGTGTGTGTGTGTGTGTGTGTGTGTGTGCGTGCACATTCTTTAGCACCAGGATTTTTTTTTGTCAGATGTGCACACAAAAACAAATACCTCGAAGTCACAGAGCCCGTCTCATCTCTAAAGAGAGTCATCTTTAGATAGAGAGCTCAGATGTCATGTAATTAAGATGATAAAAAAAAGCCCATTTGCACTTCCATGGGTTATTAATGTGGACTAATGACGCTCAGATCAACTATAAGATGTCTGCTTGTTATGGGGTTAATCTCCTCATTCTTGCAAAAGCCATAAAGATAAACATCTTTTCACAGAAATGGGCTCATGACAATCCCCTGAGAACCGCACATAAGAAAGTTTGAAGAACTAAAAATAAAACTGCTAAGCAACCTAAGCATTGTTAGAAAAAATAATTTGTTTTCAATCTTCGATTCTTTGTAATACGGCAGCCATTAAAAAATGCAAGATAGATTTATGGCACTAAAATTACCAACGTAAAATGAGAAAATATCTGTAGTATGCAATCATAAATTATTCCAAACATACTGAATAACTATTGAATACAGTCAAATATAGGGTGATTATAACGTTGGTGTTTTAACAAATTAAAGAATAACCACAAAAACCACTTGAGCTGTTTTTAGATATTTACAGAGTATAGCAGAACTTGCATTGTATCACCATAAAGCTATGAAAAGTAGACTCTATTTGTAATTCATTTTTATGTATTTATTTTTGCTTTAAAAAGGTTACAGCAGCACAAAGGCTCAGATAATTATTTATTACCTGTAGAGGAGCTTGTAATCCTAACATAAGAGTCATTAAAAGATGTCTAAGAAGTGAAGATATGATAAGTTGTTTGTTGTCACCGAAGGTCACTGTTATAAACTCTAAATTAAAATTGTTTAATCACTTCTGAGTTTCTCAAATGGATAAATTCATGAGGAGGAACCTGGGGTTCACCTGAGTGTATGGGTGGTGGACATCCTGCTAATACATCGAATGCGTAAATGTCATGCCTTCTGATGACTTTATCATGAACGCTCTGATCATTACATTGTCATTAGTTTGCAGACATGGTTGCACCTCGTTAATGCGCACAAGCAGCAGATAATGTTGTGTGGTGGTGGTGTTTAATGAGGGTCCATATTTGCATACTGGCCTCCACCCCCACTTGCATTCCCACCCCACTCTCATTTATAAAAATAAATCACATTAGAACATCACCAGCTAATAAAGTCAACTCCAGCCCACATCCCACGTCCCAGTGATAGCCAAGTCTCAGTGCAGGAAATACACAAAGCAGTCTCTCAGGATTAGAGAAAACCTATTATAGAAAATGCTCATATGGCACTAGAACATTCTTCATATTAACACTGTGCCGCTGAAGTAAATTATGCCAGTTGTTGTGCATGCTACAATCAAATACTTTATCAAAGAATCTCCTCTGGAAGTTGGACCAAATGTTGAAAGTCAGCCTATCAAATAACGCAACCACTTAGAGAAGTCAGATTTAATTACACATCCCATCACTGGAAATAGAAGTAAAATAGGAGTGCGTTTGATTTTGAAGTAGTTTCTAATCTTGATTGCACATAATTGTACAGGATACCACCTGAGGCGAGCTAGTTTCACTGCCATTTCTGCATTATTGAAAAGCTTTGATTCTGTGAAGAAAAGATTGGGCTTTGATTATGAAGCAAATGCAATTAATAGCAACACTTGCATTTTGAAGTCAGATAGCTAAGCCTGTTTTATATGCTTCTCTGGTACCATGTAGTGCTGACTGTGAACATCACTGCCCAAACTAGAGTGGTCAAGAGCTACAACCTTGTAAGGGTGTTTTGTCTTGTGTCGGTGTGTCTGTCCAAGTGTGCACACGTCTGTGCCCCCAAGTCAAAACCCGCTAAATAAACAGTGTGTTTCCTGATGCCTAACGGTGTGCACGGCCCATGCACCGCTGATGTCAATCCACCCAGGACTACCAGTGGCCCCACTTCGCTCACTTACTTACTCTTTGGCTCACTCCATCCTTCCTTCATGCTCAAATTGACACTTGGTGCAGAGGCAGGCAGACAGGGGGCCTCTCCGCCCTGCGCCTCCAGAGATGTGGCCCAGCTGTCAGCCGTCTAATCCAGTCCAACCTCCCCCTGAGCCAGGCAGGAACTCCAGGCTGCTCCCCCTCATCCTCACGCCTAGAGGCACAGCAAACAACTCAGCCCTCGTCAACACTACAAACAGCACGCCGGGAGGGGAGCACTTTGCTAGTCAAATCAGTTTTGACCATTCTTCATAAATCAAGTACAACCGTGTGAAGGTACACCCCAAAATCCTAGTGATTGTGTGTAAAAGACAACAGGTTATTGACATTATGTTGACATTGTGCTGGAATGTATTGAACCATACATAATATATCAGACAAGAAACTATTACTAATAGAAATTTGGGATTTTTTTGTAGCACAACTACTAAAGCACTGCAGACCATTTAATCATTTTTGTTTCCAATCAACTCTCCCAATCTGAACAAAGAATCCACCGGCTATATCGTCTCCTTTTACATCATAGGTGTTACTGTTGGCATTGTTACTATGGAAACCACTGTACAGAGAAAATGGCACATTGGCAAATTTAGATACAGTAGTGGAGGCAGGAATGAGACCCTATCCAATACACTGCTGTCTTAGAGATTAGAGATTTAGTCTTTTGACCTGACTTTGCAACCGTGTATCTATGGAAATATTTGAAATAAATTGAATTGAATTCATGTTTTACAATCATAGACAACTTGATTATACACAAAAAAAAGCATTTTAACAATATGGATTTATTTTTGTGTGGTTTGTGAGTGCCCCTCATGGGCATGTGTGTTTTCAGGAGTATGTCTGTACCTTTTCTTGCAGCTCCCCATGGCATTCCCAATATCAGTATTCCTGTAGATGTGTTTGATGTGTTTGAAGCCACGTAGCATACCTTGGAACATGACAGTAAACATGGCAGAGGCTCTCCCTCAGTGGAGCAGTGATGCACGTCACCCCTCAGAAGTGTGTGACGGGTGTACAAACCAAACCCACCGGGCCACATCGTCTCCTGGGATTCTCCCTTACTATGCTGCACTGACTGGCTGCATGTTGCTCCGTGCTGCGCTGTTCAGAATAATTCCACCCTCAGCCTGGAAAAGAAAAGAGCAAACTGAAACGGGAGACAAACAAAGAGGAGAAATGCAAAACAAGGACTTGGTGACAAGTTATGGAACCCACTTAACTGGTTATCTGACCCAGCCGCAGTAGATGTAGATGTCATGATATATCCTGTTCTAATGTTTTCCCTGTGTTTCATGCCTGGAAAATCACTAGTGTATGTTTCCTGCATGCATCCCTGGGGAAATTAAGAGGCACACTATGTATCTCATGAGGATTCCCCCAAGAATGAGAATAAAGCAGGCAGCATGAAAGAGTAGTGTTGGTGTGAGGGAGTTATTGGTCTGGCAAAGGGATTGCCAACACATCAAAATAGCATGGGTGTTGAACAAGACAGAAACTTGCACCATTTACACCTGCCAGGGAGAGAGAGCCACCCTGACATGGAAAATTTCCATAGCCACATACACACCGCATGATGCAAAGTGCAAGAGTTGATGCTTCATGTCAGACTGAATTTCACGAAGTGACATGTACAAGATGTTCATATGACAGAGGTGCTTTGAATGTTGTTTTTGGGTTGGTAAGATAAATCATTTGTATACAGTAGCAGTTTTAAAATGTCACACAGGCAAAGCTTTGAAAAGAGAATCCTATGATCTGGGACAGAAAAATTTCAGTGCATCAACAATTTGACAAAGTATTCAATAGTGCAAGATGTTATCAAGCTTTTTCTCAATGTGTTTGACATTGAATACCAACAGTGCTGAGAGCGGTGTTATAGCAACATAATGAGACTTTATTACTCACAATAGTGGAAAATTGTCTCTGGTCTCACCTGGGACATACTGTAACAGCAGACATACGACACTGATTAGTAAACATCCATTCACAACATCTTTAAAATGCTAAAAGACCGGCAGCTCTTAAGAGGTAAATCACTTGTACAAAATTATAAAGCAACAAATTAAGTTTTAGAAAATAATCTTAACTCAAGGTCCATTTACAAGCTTTCAAGTTTTCAATCACACAGTCTTCATTGAGGCACTGTGTCCAACTGATAGCATACAAAGCATACAAATCTGCTCCATACATAACATGCCCTGTGTTCTCCTTTAAGAGAAAATCAGACACCAAAAGGGAGAAATGTATGTACATATTTTTTTGGCTTCATGATGGCGTCTCTCTGTTAGAATATTGTTGGGTCTCACCTTAGTCATTTTCTGCAATCAAATTGCTTCATTTTAAACCATATTTGCATAAGGCAGTAACATCACCACTCCATCGTAGACAGACAGTCACACTCACAGACAGCAGCCTGCAACACAGCACAAGCACCACAGACTTTGAACAACAACCCAGATTAGCTTTCCTGCTAACATCTCCTTCTTATCTAACTTACTAACATGAACACACGTTCTGTCTTGCACTTAAGCTTTTTGAACAAGTGACCATACAAACATTCACCAGGGAGAAGCGCACTGCTAACATCAGTTTGCAGGCTAGATAGCTAATTGGGTGGTCAGCTGCAGCACATATAACAGCATAAACGTATCTGCAAACATCACTTTGGTCGGTGTAGATGCTGGTGTGGTCCTTACTCTTCAATACCACTAATAACAGCATACTGTCTGCCCATGATTTATAAACTACAGGGCAAGTTTATTTACTTTGACTCAGTCTTTCCCTACAGGGGCTCAGCCTGCCAGCTGCTGTCAATCAAACACAGACACTGACACGCCCCTTCAGTCAACTTCTTCTTCTTCTTGTTTTATGGCGGTTGGCATCCATCTTATTGGTGCCCCCTTCTGCTCCGGAGTTTGGATCAAACAATAGATTTGCAAACTAAATCCCTTCCTTCAGTCAACTGAGAGGAAATGGAGTATTTCTCCAAAGACCCTTTTTTTCTTCATTTTAGTAATAAAAAAAATTGAAAATAATAAATAATACAATTACCTAACACTAACATGTGATTTTAGTTGGATTATTTTGTCAAACTACTTTTTCCCAGGTCGAGGATGACCTGTCATGCTCACAAAATTATAGATAATGAATAGATAAACTATATAAATGCCCCCAGAGGCAGCACACGTACATCATCCAAAACAAATCTGATGGAAATTAATGGCAATATCTTAATAAGAAGCCACCAGCATAACAAGGCTTAATTTTCTCAAGTGTTGCTTTGACAAGCTATATTCTTTATAGCAAACTGTTTTTGCAGTTAGTATCCAAGAAATAAACATACTTAACTGTGCTATACTAACAGGAAATGATATATCAATAAAACTGCGACTTCCAAATGCCACTGCCAATTAACAAAGGGAAAGCAAAATGGTTTCAAAAAGATTTTATAATTATTTTGTGTTTTCTGAGGTGTTCCTGGACAACACAAAAAAGTAAGTAAGTTTGCATATAGAGACATATAGAGTTATAGAGTTAGTTAAGACTGAGTATACTTTGTTTCCTTGTGTTTCCAAGTGGGAACACACCACATACTCAAAAGCTGCTTAGCTTTGTTGTTATTGTTTACAGTAAGAAATACTGACTGACTTTTAATATTTCAAATATTAACAGGATTGCCAGAAAGAAAGCACGACAGGGCAAAGTGAATGGATGGAGAGGAGGTGTTGGAGGAGGAGGGCAGTTCATTGAGGTCAGGATGACAGTAAAGAACAGATGAGATAGGGCGGCTAAGGAGTGCTTTGTAGGTGGGATGTTATAGGAGGGGGGGTTGGTGGGTTGTGGGGAGAGAAGAGGGAGGAAACTAGGCCAGTGTCCAGACTCTGAGCACCAAAGGCCCCACATCCCTGGATGCCCCATGTCAGCCCTCTGACAGGAGAGATGGGACTTTAACACAGAGTTTTTCACCACCAGACGCTCCCCGTCTCCTCTGAAGAATACCCCTCCTCCTCGACGCACTCACCAGTCATAGTTTGAGGAGAGAAATGCACTCGTTACAATAAGGAGGGCACATGGCATGGGACCTGAGGCTTTGAGTGCCGCCTCCTCCACACTCTCAGTAGAATTGGGATCTTTCCTGCAAGTACTGTGCATTTCCAAAGTTGACGTGCAGTAAATAGAATTTTTGAGGCAAGTTCACACTGCTGAGGTGCATGACCATACAATATGTTTTCTCTGCTCGTTGGTTGTATAAAAATAACAACCTTTTTGAGCGTGAATACATGACTCGCTGATAGCTGAATTTGAATATTCCTCCTCATCCCTGCAGTCTATTCTGTGCGCTCCTACCCCACAGATAAAGCAGACTTATTGTCAGGCTTAATCAGGTGGTCTGTTACCTTGGCAATTAAAGCCTTGTTAGAGATATAAAACCTTGAGACTCAAATGGAGAGTCCCTGGCGAGTCAAACCACTGAGCAAATCCTTAAACCAAACAACCTTCCAGTGGGAACACTTCTTCTCTGAGGATAGATGTTTAATTATCTCTGCTTGTTTGGGGGGGAAAGGAAGGAAAAACTGTTTCACTCCCTCTTGTTTGTCTTAAAAGCTCATGAGTATTTATTGGAATTAATTTAAGTGGCAATCAGTGTGCTATGTTTGATCGTCACAATGTATTGACCTAAGATAGAGAATATATAGTGAACCATGTGAAAACAAAAAACCCAAATACAAAGATTAAATCATGTTTCTTTTTAAAACATTTAGTCTTTTTTCACGAGTATTAAACTGAAATACTGTTCTTAATTTACTTTAATGAATTAATTTATAAAATATTGCTGCTAAGTGTGATCCATTTATCATTTATTCCCAATTGATGCAAAACACCTAGCTCTCCTAAACTAGGCCAACTATTTTCCCGCATGAATATTCTTTTTCTGAAAATAATGCTACATATTTGAGCAATATGAAGTGATAATTTATCATTATTTAATGATCTCCCACAGACAGTACATCACACATGGTGCAGTCAGCGACAACAGCTGTGCGGAATCTTGATGGGCTAATTCTCCGAGACTCAACTTCTGTGCGTGTTCGGTCCCACATAACCCTTTGACCCCTTCTTTGATGTCCGGCATGACTTTTTCTCTCTGAAAGGGCTTTCAGTACCTCTCCTTGTCTCCTTTCATCCCACACTTTGTCTGTTTCTCCTTACCTCTCTGACATACTCCTCTAAATGGGCCTGGCATGCATCCCACTGTCTAACGAAGGCATGTGTGTGTGTGTGTGTGTGTGGGCGGTGTTTAGGGAGGTGAGACCTTCTCTGGGACACACTAATCAGCTCCAAACCAAAGCCCGGGCCGGGAGGCACTGGACAGGTGAGTGGAACCACTCGCTACACCCCCTGGCTGCTCCTTAGCGTGAGGGTCAGATCAGCTCCATCCTTTATGGCCCAGTCACTCCTTCATTCTGGTGTCCCCAATCACCTGGCTTCCATCCCTGGTCGCTGGTCCCATCCTGGGGGCCTCTGAGGGAGGAAACAGTGAGCAGCTGCTCTACCAAGGGAGCCTCCTGAACGTGCCTTCTGCCAGCCCCATGTGTGTTAACCTTTTCTTTTAATTAACACCATCCCAACTCCCAACTCGCGCAACCGTGGTCCGGAGAGAGGTTCCAGGGGCTTATGCAACTGTCAGGGAAGTGGGGGGAGTCATCGGGGAGCAAGAAAGGTGATGGGCGGGTGGGATGTGATGAAGGTGAGAGGGGTGAGGATGAGGTGGGATGAATAATGCCTGCATGGCTTGGGAGTGAGGGTTCTTCTAATCCTTCAGAGCCTTTTTTTATCCACATGCCTTCACACAACTACAACACACCAGTCATTCTACACAGCTGCCTATTTTCCAGGGACGATCCCGAAGTAAATTGGACATGCTGATGAGAAGATGGCTGCTCTTAATTTGCACTCCAGCTCATTACTCTGCAAGAGAGTCAAAAAGCTTTCATCCGAGCTGTAGTCATTGACTACGCAATTGTTAAGAGCAGTATGAGTTTTGTGTTTGTTCCCCAGGTTACGGGGTCTATACTTCATGGAGTATAATCATCAATATAACCAAAAGCAGTAGCTACTTCATTTTAGCCATGTTCTGTAGCCATGATATGTGTTTAATTCTGACTAATTGTTAGATTCAGTGCGAGATCCATTGAACCTGGTAATCCGACATTAGTACCATTCCGAAGCGAGTCTGGCTGATTGTGTAAAATGTTCTGTATGATAAGGGGCTCTGTAGCACACGTACATGCTGCAGCTTAGTTAACTACCAGCATATAGAGAGGTGAGGAGGCTTGATCTCATCTTACAGGGAAGATCTCCTAATGAGAGGGTGGTAATGAGCAAGAAAAAAAATCACTCTCATTTCAGCAAAATTAAAAAAAAAAGAAAAAAGTGTTGAAAGGTTCTTTTCCTTTCATCTTGTGTGGCAGTGCCAAGTGGAAAATGTCCATCTTTCACCGGGAGATTTTTATGTTCGTCTTGGCTCATGGTAATGCCCCCAGGGGATCCCCTTTCTTGGCATGTTCATAGTGGTCACCATTTGCTGGAGACGGGCTGTGGAGGTCAAAGCCATTTGAGAAGGACATAAAACCCCTAGAATGATTTTTGATCACACTATGAAACCGTCCCATTGTGGTTAAATGGTATTCTTCATGCCAATAACACGTCTTTGTGGAGTTTATTGTCATGTCAGGCAATTTAAAATTGGTCTAAGAGAACAAATGTACAGTCCATAGGTGTATATTCTGGACATTACAGTAATGCAGCCAGCTGGTGAGTGAGTGTGGATGTTTTAGTTTCATCTAGGAATTTTATCATGCTACAAATCAGCTAGCTGATGATATCAAATGGCTTTCAGTGGCAGGATCCAGTGGCGCAGGTGATAATATTGTCACTAAAGCCATGATAACACCCTACGGCTCGGGTCGCGATATTGCAAGTAAGGGCTACGTGCGTCTAACATCTTGCGACCTCAGTTTTATGATGGAGTAAGTAAGGGGAAAACTGCCAGGACCTTCTCCTCACGAAGACCCAGAGCAAGGGCACTGTCTCCCCAGCCCCATAGATCAGCCAGCCCTGAATGTCAAACCGCACAGCAGCCGCTGCAGTGCCAGGAGTCCCCCTCTTGCTCCCTCTCTGGCCCGTGATCTGCTGTCTGGTGACACCACTGCGCTAATGACCCGGTTTGGGAGTTGCTCCACGGGGCTCCTTGGCTTGGGAAGATGGAAGTTGTGGATATCCAGCTGGAAGGTCACTGTTGACGAGGACCACTCACTCTACATTCTTACTTTGTTGACATCCTTCAGTTTGCAAGGATGTTGAGACACGGAGGCCGTCACTGACCCTTTATTGAAACAGGCGTGGCTCTTTACTGAGTGGCAAATCAGGCATATCCTCATGAGGTATCCACGCTGTTTTTGTAATTATATGCACTAGTTCTTGGTAGAGAAAGACTCAATGTTTATGCAGACTGCATACATATGATACATTTTTTGCTCCAGTGTTTAATTGCCAAACTATTTGGATAACAGTGAAGTTGGAAAGCAGCACTCACCCTCGCTTGCCAACTCTGAAGGCTTCTGATTGTTAGCTCTCCGTGTTGTTTTTGTTCTTTTTTTAATCAGTTTACTGTGGAAGTATGTCTCAGTGCTCAGAGAGGGCAATGTTTTCAGTCACTCGCTATCTTGACTTTTTTTTCCCAGCCTCAGGAGTTTGGCTTGTTGGAGCAGAGTTAAAGTCCCCGAGGAGCGCTCCTCTGGTGATGGGGGCACTGCCTCGACCTCACTCATGCCTGGTGTGGGTGGCATCCAACTAGGGAGACACACAATGGAGAGCAAGACTGAAGATGGTGATGCTTCTAGTGGACTCTCCCAGGACTCAGCCTTATTCTCAGGGTCATGCATTCCAGCAATCTCTGTAATTATAAGCAAGTAAGAAAAAAGTTGAATCTTCTGCCTTTCTCAAAATGAACGTGCCCCGCTCCTCAAGGGAAACATTCACATCTCTGAGTTCTAGTAGCTGGATTGGTTTTAATGAGGCAAGTCAAGAGAGTGTGTGTGTGTGTGTGTGTGTGTGTGTGTGTATGTGTGTGTGTGGTTAGTGTACATGCATGTCTGTGTATCTGCCCTCCTCTAACGAGCGTAATTGACCGACTGTGCTTTTAAGCCGCCGTTTTTCACAATTTGCGAGAATATTCTACTAAATAGCCTTCAGTGATTATTATTTCTACAGGAGACACTTCATTGGGATTAAAACTTTCTCTGAGTTTTAAAGTTCACTTACTACTTGTGTTTTTTGTTTTTTTTGTTTTTTTGGACAATGTGTGGTCGGAGCCAAATGGACAGAGGGCTCACAGGCCACAGGTCAGGAAGAACTGCTGAAGGGTCCCACCACCCGAGGGCCACAGATTCCACTGGGGAACATTTCACCCTGCTGAGAGGCAGAGTGAAATCTCTGATGCTGCGGCACACACGCTTGCTGTGGCGTCTCGATGTCTAACTAAAAGCTATGGGTGGTGAAAAAATCTCCACATAACTGCTCAGTTTTACTACAAATACTGTGGTAAGGAGCTCGGGTGATCTGAAAACAGACTGTGCCTGTGAGCGTTTGACAGAATTTCAAAGGCTTGTAGTCTGCACGAAGCATTTCTGAAGGACAACACAATTAGAGAGTCGATTAAATAGTTTGATTAAATGTGAATGACTAAATATGGAGATGCACCATGCAGGCCCACACAAATAAATGAATTGTTCAATTTTGCAGTATCATATAGGTACAAGCTGAACAGACATTTCCTGGCTGGTTTGTTTTTATTACAAACATGTCACGTTTTTTTATTTATCTTTGTTTGATTCCCTTTCTCCCTCCCGCTTGGAGGTGAAACTTGAAACAGAAACATTTTTGTTGATTTTCATTGTGCCTATTTGCTTCCAAAAATGTATATTTGATTCTCCTTTCCATATTTATAAAGTTATCCCTGAGGGACAAGTCGTGTCAGACAGTTTTTGGAGCATCATGAGCAACATTCCTCACATGAGGTTTCTTCCACTTGAAGAAAAAAAAACAACAACTTCTGAGCAAGAGTGTACTGTAACTGAGAGACTGAACAGTCAAGTCAAGCCTTTTCCCAGTTACTTTGTCACTAATGAAAGTAGCAAAGAGCCCTGGAGGACTGAAGAGCACTGTTTGTTTGTGTTTGAGAGAGCATTCGAGAGGTAGGGGGGGGGAGCAAGGTGGTAAAACTTTGGGAGAGCCGCCTGACAGAGCGAGAGGGAGAACTTTGGAGCATTGTTAAGATTGAAGTTTTAAGGCAGCTGAGACCTCCTGACAGATTCCAAGCACCTACAAATAGATGTTTCATATGTGTGTGTTTACCAACTTTACTGTAGTTTGTGAGGGCTTTGAATTTACCAAAGCACATCACGTCAATCTGTGTCATACTTTGTTTTATTGATCTTTTGCACACATTCTATGGCAGCATGTGGGTGGGGAAATTATTTGAAAAGCAAAGGGTGCAGATAAAATTACAAGACACAAATTGAGCAAACAGAATGAAGAGCCTCAGCATCATATGTAGGTCATAAGTCTCCACTTATTATGTTGAAGTCTCACATCTATCTTTGATTAGGGACAAACAATGCAAAATAATAAAGCCTGTTTCAAATAAGAGGCTAATAATGACTGTTAATAATAATGACTGGATTTTCTATTGCATTTACATCACTTTGTGCTAGGTGATTAGCTCAGATGTTTGCAACAGTATATGGCCTCATTATGAACTCCAAAGTAAAACGTGGGAATACCCTATAGAATAAGAGCAGCCTTATTATGTACTCACATCATTAACTTTTATAGTTATAGTTAACTTTTATAGGGAATGTTCTTTAACAAAGTTAGATCCCGCCACAGTAAAGGCTATCAAAGGTTGTTGTTAATTTTCTTCTTCTGCAGCAGTCCGTGTTTGGGAGTTGCCCTATCGACTGTTTCTCTCCTTCCCTATAGGTGCGCAGCCAAAAACCCACATTTCCTCATACATTTCTCTCTGTGAATCAGTCAGAGTAGAAATGCATTTAAAGTGGGAAAAGCAGTTGCGTGACTGTGATTTTTAGATGGGGGGGCCCCTGGCAGAGGCTACCTCCAGGCTGCGGAGGGGCAGAGTGAGGAGTGAGAAGCCCACTGCAGGACTCCTCTCTGGATCTCATTTTCACATAGCAGGGGTAGCATGGGGCCTGGACGTCCACATGCAGGTGAGGGTGTATTCCAATGCACCATTGTGTGAGAAACAGACAGACAAACAGAGAGAGAGAGAGAGAGAGAGAGAGAGAGAGAGAGAGAGAGAGAGAGAGAGGTTGTGTGAGGTTTTGTTTTTTTACACAATAAAAGACCTTCCAATTAAATATCTTCAAAGTTTGCAGGTTAAAATGAGTTAAGGTGCATTTTACTATGCCTGAAATGATTAGCATAGAAACTATACAATAAAAAAAGAAAGACAAGAAAGCACATCCCATAATAACATTAAAGGGGAGGAGGCTACATTGTTTGACTCAACCAGAAAAAATATAATATATATAATATTTTAAATCTGAGAAAAGATATATTTCTTTATAAAACGTATTCAAAAAATTAGAGAGATTTAATAATCTAATCCATCGTGAGCAATAATAATGAAGAAGAAAAAAAACATCTGTAAAATAAACCGATCATCTCAAAAGTCCATGCGTGCCATTACATGTCATATATGTCAACAGCCTCACAGAAAATGTCTTTCTGCTTAACCATTTCTACCAGAAGGGGGACCAGTCCGTCTGCCGTAGACGGAGAGTGGCCGACGGCGAGCTGAGGCAGAGGAGACGCCAGGGTGAGCAAGCCGACTTTGGGTTTAGAGTTCGACTCCGGATCCGGGGACCAGCAGATCCAGCATTCCGCATCTTGCCATGATCCCTAGGATTTTAATCATGCCTCTCTGTCTGTGTGTGAGTGCAGGCAGGCTGACAATGATTTCCTCAGTGATTACGTACAGAGCGAGTCCCTGCGGGGTAGGGGCCCCCTCTGGAGCCATCCTGATGGCTTTGGGGGCCTTGCTTCCATTTTCCATTATTATGTGGACTACCGGAGCGACAGCGCAGTCCAAGACCTTGCAGGTTTGTGATGAGGAGGGAGCTTCCATCTTCTCTCTGCTTCTTCATCCTCTTTTAAGGGCAATTTAGACGTAGACTTAGATCAGATTCCGAACCTAATTCATGATTAGCTGACTGGAGTGAGAAAAGGAAGAGTCTATAATAGTTTTGATGCTGTTAGGTGGATATGAAGTGAAAAGTGTAATTATCATTTTTCCTTCTTTTTTTTTGGTTTTGTTGCATTTTTTTTGCACTCTCACAGGAGGCGTTTTGCTGATGTCTTTCTCAGGCGGATGCATTTGAGATGAGAGGCGAAAAGCAAATATTCCGCTTTTATTTCTAAGCGAACATCATGCCTACACGCGTGTGTGTTTTCCCGGAGAATGGAAGCGCATGACGGGATTACTATATTCTCACACTTTTCCCGATACCCAGCTCAACTAAATAGAGTCGCCTATACCGATCGGGCTAATTGGATTTTATAACATCCACCTACTCATCACAAAATAACAGCAAACTCGTGTTTAGACCGCACGGCAAAGGGGCTAAGTTGCATCTTTCTGTAATGGTAAAAAGGCAGCCGCGATTGTGGTCAGTGAAATTTAGAGAGACTGCACCTTTAGACTATCTCGTTTTACGCAAATTATCAGACAGAAACTGAGCAACTTCAGCGTTTTCTATAGGATGTCGCGCCGCAAGCAAGCTAAGCCAAGATCACTGAAAGGTAAGTGACAAGCCTATGTCTGGTGGCTCTCAGAACAATTTTATTTCAAGGTGATGACAAGTCTAGACGAGCATGAACTGAACTTATCGCTCACTGAAATGTAACTGTCTCCCCCCTTTTTTTACGCATTTCGAAGTGTTCTTCCTGTTATGTTGCGCATGAGATCGACTGCATATACGTACTTGGCATCGGGGGGGGGGGGAGCTGGTCGGCTTCAGCTCAGACTGTATTGTAACGATAGTTAAAGTGCAAGGGCAGGGCAATGTGATCGTTTAGAGAGCAACAGTGCAGCGCGACGCTGGCAAACATCTGGACGTATTAAAGACGCTCCTGGTCGGAACTTAAGCCGTCTGATGGAATGGGGTGCAGAGTCACGTGACCCCCCCTGTCTGAGAAACTAAGGAGGAAACATTTTATATGTTGGGGAAAGGGAGGGCTGCGATGTGTGTGTGTGTGTGTGTGTGTGTGTGTACAACAGTTAAAAAAAGAAATTAGAGGCGAGCTTAGTGTCGAGTGCTAATTGGACACCTTCATTAAAAAGTTGTAAACATCTGGATTTATCTGTCAGAAGAACAACTGAACTTCATGATGTTTCTTTTATTTCACTTTAAAATCTCAGCACAGCCTGCCAGAATGTACACAGCAGATAATATATATGATTTCTGTAGTTTTTTATTTATTTTTTGTTACTTTTGACCTCTATGTTAAACAGTTGGACCGGTGGTAATTCGACCATGCATTTGTGTCTGAGTGGACATGTGTGTGAGAGGGTGAGCGAGGGGGAGGGAGAGAGAAATAGAGACAGAGCAACATGCTTGAACACACACACACACACATATATTCACACACTACTTTTCTCTGTAGCATTTTGGTGGGGGAGCTGCTGGGTTTTAGAGGTTGAGCTCCAGTTCATCTGGCAGGCATTGTATTTTGCTCAGCAAATAATTGTCCACAATTTCACATTCCCAGCTTGTGGTCTGTGGACCCCTTTTCTCTCTCCCTTTTCGTTCTCGGAAGTCTTCATCTCAAAGGAAGATTACATGGTCTGCGGTAGTACATTCAAGCAGCCACCATTTTAAATCAATACCCAGGAGAGGGTGGAAATGTGAGTGCATGCACATCTTAAAATTGTCACATTCTGTTTCCAGACCTGTGCTGCTCTATTCGCAGTAAACAGCTCCATACATAGATTTCCTATTTTCTCAGACCAGATTGGCATTGACTGTTTTTTTTTTTAGTTGCTGTGACATTTGCTATTCTCAAAAGACACATCACTTAAATATAATCGTCTCCTGCCAGCATGCCTACATGCTACAAGTGTGTGTGTGTGTGTGTGTGTGTGTGCATTCAGAAGAACATCTGTCAGGATTTGTGTACATCTATGTGTGCGAGAGAGAGGGATAGAGCGTGAGCAAATCAGTATGCAAATGAAGTCAGAGTGATGACATTGTTGGTTTTGTTATTGTCACTAAAATTTAAATTGGAAAAATGTGGTGCACAAAACATCCCGACTTTTATGTCTTCATTCCGACTGCTCAAGCGGATCAGAAATGCAGATACGTCATAGACATTTCCCTGTTTTGGATCAGACCCAAGGAAGGCCAGGCAGATGTTATTTATTGTTCTTTGTCTATCTCTTTCCTCGGGGACAGCGATACACTTATACAGATGTCCACAATAACTTTCCTTGCCATCTTTTTTTAAATAGTTGCTTGACACTGTCTTCCTCACTATTGCTTGTGGAGGACAGGAATTGTCATTTTATTTGCAGACTTTTTAATCTACAAAAGTGGCATCTCTAAATTTGTGTCACCACGTTTTTTGTACGTGTCCTCATGTTGCATGCATGTGTGCGTGAGCCTGTGCCTGCGTGTGCTGTATGTTTTCACGAACAGACTGCGGTTGCAGAGTTCGGGTTTCACTTTTATAGGTTGTCTTCTGCTGACTTGAGGCAGTGGTCAGTGTGGACGGTGCTTTTTTTGCACAGAAAGAACACTTTGTTCTTCAGAAGGGAAAATAAACAGAGTTATCGATGGAACATGGAGAGAAGGTGGAGCGGGCATCATGTGCGGCGTTTTAGGGACTGGTGTGGATAGTATGGACATGTAGTGTATGCAGAGGAGATGAGAAAATAATGCTGTGACAGTTGGCACTCTTTTTTTCCCTTGTGTAACCCCAACACACACACACACCCACTTCCTCTGTATTGGCTGCTTGTGGGAGTCAGAGGTTATGTTTTTGGTCCCATCGAGGAAAAGGGCAACATTACAAGTCCCGTTTCAATTAAGTCTGAGAGACAGATCCGGCTACGTTATTGCTTGGGGGAATAAATGGCACAGGACGAGCCCATACATCATTCGCTTATATGCAAACACTTCACCCTAGCCACTGACATTTACTCAATTCTGAGCCTTCTACATTTCTCAGCTGTAGGCACATTGTAATTTTGTTTTGATGTGCAGAGGCTTTGGGTCAGCACATTGCCTCAGTCAGTGGTGAGCAGCGAGGAAGGAGGATCTCACTCCAAATACTGCATGTAGCGTGTGATGACTGCCACGTTGCCTGTCCTACAGCACTTCCTGAATAATGTGAGGGTGGGTTGATATTTTCATTTGGAGCACAAATGACACTCTCAAGCTTCGGTCCTGATGTGTTTATTGGCTGAGGAGGAAGTTTCCAGGCCTGTCATCCGCATATATAAATATATTTTCTGCGCCATTTACTTTAAGTACAGCGGTTGTCATGAAATCGGCGCTGTGTCATGTACACCTTAAATATTTGATGTTTTTAAGGAGCTGAAATTTGCCGCCACATGAGTGAACTGTGGAGTTTTACTCGGCTATACATGAAAGGAAATATTATTTTACACTTAATAAACCCCACCGAACAGGTTGATTTGTGAAATATTTAAAGGTCCCTATTAAAAATAAAGTTAATATGAGAGTCTGTTTTAAGTTAAAATTTTTCTGCTCGGACATACAGAAATTAGACTTGAGGTACATTTTTATTTCCCTTCATGTCAGGGAACTGTGAATAAAACTGCTATTGAGATTTGACCTATCAAGAAAAAAACAAAATAGATTCTTTTTGAACCCACATTTGTTATAATTAGAATCGTTTCTTTTTGGAGGAAAGAAACTTGACCATGTCCGTTATGCCCAGAGATGCATAACCACTCCCCCTTTCTGTGAAAGGCCTGTGAAACTAAAAAAGTGTTTTTGTCAGAAGAACTATTCAAAAACTCATTCGACTCTTTATTTAAAATACGCACTGTTTTCAGTATGTTTAATGTTAAATGTAAGAAAGGCCTCTTCTTAATTCGAACAATTGAAAATGCAGAAACATACCCTACCCTCCGCTCTATTTTTTTTCTCCCCTGTGAAAATGTCTATTAACAGTTGCGTCATTCTTAGTTTATAGGAAGCTGCAGTATTCCAGTCTGTTCACAATTAATGATCTGTGGCATAACACCCATTAACAGTTTTTTTTAATGTGACACAAAAATATGGTTAGTATTATCATTAAGGAAATTATGATGGAGCCGTGGAAAAATCCCATTAGCACGGCTGTCAGTGCTCTTGACATGCGGCTCAGTGTGTTGGACTGGGTGTCGCGGGAGCTGGCCGATATCTCTTCTCATTCCATGGCATGTGTCTCTCTTGTTGTCATGGATTGTCTGCCACATGGAGAAAGACTTCTGATTGAGAGACAGTGATTGATATCCAGCACTGCTGCAAATGAAATGATACGTTGCTATGCTCATTTGCATCTGTCTTGTTTTCCTGCAGTAATATTTTTTTGTAAGCTAAATTTGCAATAATTCCATAATAGGATTATTGATTCATGACATTTTTTTTTGTCGCTACTAGAGGAGTTCATTTTCTTTTCTTTTTTTTAGAACAAGTGCTCTTGTGATTTGCTTACAGTACATGGCAATATATGAAGGATTACAAATATTATGCAACGTGATTAACATGCTCCTCTACTGCAAATTATTTATGACTCTAATCACCAGTTCAAATAATGCTCATTAAGAAAGTTATTCATGTGCAGTGTGTGTCCTCCTCCCTCCCTTCCCAGTCCTAATTGAGGAGGGTTGACCTCTTGACCCGAGCTAAATTGAGTTGTAGTCCCTGTGGCGAGCGTCTCCTTCCCGGTCAGTCAGGGCGGATTACACAGCCATTGTGTTCGGCACTGTATCGTCCAAGCTGGCTGTAACCAAGCAGATGAGTCACGCATATCCAGGAACACACTCAGGGCTTTTTTTTTTATGTCTAAGAAGTGCTGCGAGATACCCATACACACACGCACACACACACACACACACACACACACACACACACAAAAATACGTGGCAATCCTCAAATATAAGCACCAAAATGTACACTATTTATACACTCATACGCGCTCTCCACTCTATTCTCTTACGCAATAGGAATTCATGTGATGGATTAGGAAAGGTCCAAGCTGCTGAGAGTTTGTCATGTTTTGCTTATTCATGTCTGTTAAATCATTAGTTTTGTGCTAGTGTGATGTAGCAGGGGCTGTGCATGTGGTGATCAGTCTGAGTTTCGTTTTTTTTGCTTCTTGTTTTGCTCCCCTATCCGGAGAAAATTAATTCATCCCTAAAAAGGAAATGTCCTGTCTTGGGGATTGTCACTCTCAATATAATGACAGTTACTCCACGTTCATTTTTGTGTGTGGCCAGCGTGTTAATTAGTGGCCTTTAATGCTGTGCCACTTGTTGTGGGATTATGTTTTTCCTGCTCCGCGTTTTGAAAATCAAAGGAGCAGCGCTGAAACGGTCCCATGTGTGTTTGGTATTGTATCAACAAAACCTAGCAGCATGATTACATTTTGTCACTGACTGAGTGATACACTGTACCTTGTCAAACATTAATTAACTGATAGCAGTGATGTATTAACAACAACGTGGACTGAGTTTTATTCAGTCAAAGTTATAGTCATTATCAGGTGATCATGAGCTTCAGAGTGTATTAATTAAAACTGTCCAGCTACTAGGATTTGTACTGTGTTATGATTGCTGATCAAATGTCCAGCCAGTATGACACATCACAGGAGTTTGCCCTTACGTGACAGCTCACCCTTTATGATCGGTCCTGGCTGGCTATTAATTATCAAGCAGACAGGTGCAAATGAGAAAAGTATTTGCGCTGTGATGGAAGTTGTTTACTTTAAATGACAAAACTTTTAATAAGTTCACAGTGGTCACAAATCATCGCAAACTGCCGTAATGTTTAAGTTCTTATGGCATTGTAAAATAGAATTTTCTGCCTGAACTCCCTCATCTCACCAACAGGGACGGTAATCAAAACAAAAACTCCAGCTCCCACTACCAATCTTTGATAGAACCATGGGGGATTTATTAGGACCCCCTATCCCTAGCCCATTTAAATGATCCTAGATGCAAGGCGCTCAACAGCGCTGGAGAAACTCATTAAACTCTCAGGGCGTCAGTCACTAAGGCCTCCTTTAACAGGACAAGGTTTCTGTGTTGGCTGATGCAGTCCTCTTTGGTGGCTCCATGGGATATACCTCCATGGTGTCCAACGATGTCTATTCCATCACTTTTAATTGATTTTGCTAATTAATTGCCAGACCCATGACCATTTGTTTAGCATATTTTCTGTATACATCAATTATAATTGTTACTAAGGGAAATATTTCCGATCAGAGACGTTCTTATATGTATTTGAGTGACTAGTGCCATTTCTTTACAGAGGTGATATTGAATAAAAGCTTCAAATAGGAATTCCTTGGGAATTCAGTTTTGGCTGGACAAGGCCTGACAGCGAAACATAGTTGCTCCGTCGTTTGCCATCTTCATAAGAAACAGCTCGACACTTTCCTCTTCATTTTTCACTGAGGTTTGACACCCTGCTTGACACTGACTCGTGCTCCCCTGTGGGAAAGGCTTCTGCCACCATAGGATCCTGCCTTAATTATGCAAAGTACAGGATATTTTGTGCGATTTTAAAAGTGCGCCAGTTTCTGCTTTGGCAGTCACTGCCACACTCCCCTACTGGGAGGTCCTGTCAGACTCCCCCTTCCTCTTTGCCCAGGAAAATGAAAGGCTAGAAAGAAAAGACATAATGGAGAATGCATTTCAACTGCAGGGGTGGAACGCAGAGGCGTAAGAAGTCCTCAGTGAGACCCTCATTTTACATGGAACAGGTGGGAGACTCTTTTGTTCTCTTCCCGCTGTTAAAATCCATTTCATTTCTTGTACTTGACATGCCACAAGGAACTCTCACCAGCTCTAAAAAGGCTCCAATATAAAAGGTTCCTACCTTTTACTAACAGAAGTCGTGTTTTTCAAGACCAGTGCTGTTGTCAGAAAGTCAAAAGTGGTTGAGCTGCCATGCGCCTAATGAACGCCAATCAAGCCGTCATTATTTTGTCAGCCATCGGGTTAAAGAGCTGTTATTACACGTACATGTACGTTTTCTTTACATTTAAGTTTGGATCACAGTCAGCTTTTGGAAGGTCCATATTTATACTGGAATCTGCAAGTCTCCTTTTTGATACCCATCTAATTTCAGCAAACCAAGGCACTATACGACCTTCTTACTAATGCACTCATCAAGGTGTTTTTTACTTGGTCACTGTTGATGTTGGGAGGACGTTTCATGGGAGACCTTCATAATTCATCAAGTCATTACCCAGTCCAATATGTTATTTACGTGGGTGGCTGTTTGCCTTGTTGCCAAACCTCATACATATGAAAGGCTTGTGTGGATTCCCAAACCACAGGTTGAGCTGTCGAAAGCTGTTGAAATCTCTTGGAGTTTCCATACAGAAAATCTCAATAGTAAATAATAAAAAAGAAGGAAATCTCAATGTGTCTAACTTGTTTTTGACTGTTAACTGTTTCTTTCCCTCTTTTTTTCCCCCTTCTCTTTTTCTGGCAGTAGAAGACAATGTGACAGAGGACCAGCATAGTCCTGGGCAGACTGCCATTCCAAGCGGTAATGCTCCATTTCATATTTCATCATTTTCGGCTGGAAAGTGGATCATGTGTCTGTCTGTCTGTGTGTGTCTGTCTGTAAAATCTTTGTTGGGTTCAGAATGATATAAAGTATGTATTTCCTGTTTTTGAGGTTTCCATACTGTAAACAGCATGGTTGCATGTGTTTTTAGAAGAGAGGGGCAGAGCGGTGTGGATCTTTTTCTTTGTTTGTGTGCATGCATACATGCAGGTGTGCATATAGCTGTCCTTGTGTTTCTGTGTGTTCCTGCCGCTTTTTTAGACTCTTTGTTTCCCAACCCTCTGTATGATGTAGAATAGAGCTACCCAGATGAATGTGTCCTGTCTCCACGTGTGCCATTCACAGTGGCCCTCCAGGAACAGAGCGGTAATTCAGGTCAGGCTAGCAGAAAGCCCCCTATGAATGAAGCCTGCTCCTGATGCACCACACTGTATATTTTCATTTCATTTGTCTCTGGTAAAGGTTAAGTCTCAGGCGTGGTTATTTTAAACCCGATATGGATGGTTTTGCCCAGCAGGCTGGGGACCCTGGATACTCCTAGGCTGCCACATTAGTCCAGCATTTACCCATAGCTTTCTGAGTGCTCCTGTGCAAAATACGGGAGCTGCATGCATCACTACAATAGACCCTGGCTTTTCTCATCTGCTTATGACTACAGTATTATTGTTTCAGGTTTTTTTTGTGTGATCTATCCGCAAACTTGCGCTTTAGCGGGCCAGTGCCTCAGACATCTTGCAACACAGAAAGTGCAGTTTCTGACCTTTGGTGTTATCCATCATCCCTCTCGTGGGTTTCCAATTGACCCTTTAGTGTGTAATAGATCAGATATGCCAGTAAACGTAGAGCAAATCTATCTGCTGCTGCGTTAATGTGTATCGATAGGTATTGGTGGGTGGCTATGTGGAAAGAAACTGCCTCCTTAGCCCATCCAACCCCAGCTCAAGGGATGAAGGACTGGGCATAAAAGGCAGACTTGCCTCGGAGACCTCCTGTCATCCACAGCCAAAGTAGAGCTAATGAGTGTGCCTGATTACAACGACCCCCTCAGACACACGAATCCCCCCTCTCCCCATCCCTCCACCACCTCTATCTCCAGAGTGAGGGGAGACAGCCGCCACATGATCGATGTCTGCCTGTGGAGAAATCAGGAGGGCGCACAAATTAATTTCTCACTTTCCTCATTTGACTTCGTCTGACTGATTTATTTTTTAACCGCCTCTCAGGATGCAGCTCGACGAATGGTCAATGAGAAAAGCGTTGTTTGTGGTGGTAAACTTTTAAGATGCTGGGAGATTTCTCTTGCGATTTCTCAATTTGTCACCTCCAACTTTTAAAAATGTTTCACCGCCGCTCGTGTGTCACGCTGTCTTTATCGTAACAGCAGTAATTCACCCTCATGGTTAAACCACACGGCCCAAACAAGCCCTTCTTAACGTCAAATTGAAAAGCAGTGGAAAGGCTTACCTGCTTTTCATGCACTTGCCACTTTGACGGACACGGCCACAATAGCAATTAGTCCCCTGACAAGCTAAGGGCTTAATCAGACATGGTGTCAAGATCTGCCTCATAAGTAGACCCCCAGTCGAGCTCTTCTGTGACTCTGCAAGCGTTCTGCAGGCCCTGCATCCTGTTTTTCATTCATGTTTGATATGTAGCAAAGGCAAAGGAGAAATGCTAACAAAAGAGGCCCTCTAAAAGATAGACAGTATTATGCATAGTATAGAAGGGTAGGAACAGTATGATATCTGAGATTTAATGAGGCAGTGCGCTTTTTTACACAGAGAGTGTCGAGCAGGCTTAAGATCTGCAGCTTGGCTTTACCACTGCGCTGCCTGTGTGTAATTATAACCACATGCTCCGTGCTTTTTCTTCTCTCTTATATATACATCCCTTTCTTTTTTCTTTCTTTCTTTTTTCGCTCTCGGCTGTGTCAGATTGAGGCTGCTTTTTGGGTAGAGGGTGTCAGCTCTGTCAAAGTGGAGTGGACTGAGGCAAATAGAAGTGTTATAGAGATCTGAAGGGGTGTCTGGGTGGCAAGGTGCCGTAGTGTAGAGTAGTGTAGCGTAGTGGTGCGGTGTCTCTGACTCTGGCTGAGGCTGAGGCTGCCCGCAGATCAATGTACTGCAGGGCTCACTACAGCAGGAAGAGGAAAGGACTCTTTCACTCCACCACTTCAGAAAATCATACTCTCTATTATTCATTTCCTTTGATGTTTTACTGCACTAATGGCATAGCAAGGCGCTCCGTTCAATATTATCACTCCCTGTGAGAGAGCGAGTGAGACAGGATGAGAGAGAGAAAGAGAGCATTTGGTATGTTCAAATGTTGTTTCTCATTCAACGGCTTTGATTTCCATTCTTCTTTGTGTGCACATATCTTTTTTTGGTGCCGAGATTTTAATGGTGGATGATGCCATCTGTATACCTGTGATTATATGTGTGACTTCCTTCATGTAGTGCTCTCTGTGTTGTCTTCATTGTTTGTTCTTACTCCTCTTGTAATTGTTTGGCACCTTCTTTCTCTCTGTGCTACTCGTATCTTTATCTCGGCATGCATCATAAAATTTTCGTAAATATACTGCTTGTTTTTTTTTTTTTTAAACATATAACAAGGTGGGAAACATTTTCTGTCTTTGAGCTCGTAACGTGTTTAGCGCTTTAAGAGAAATGGCTTTTGACAAACACTTCTGCTAATCCACTTTCAAATTTCAAATGCATCAAAATATTAAACAGCAATTAGTCCTTAATATGAATCTGGGGGACTTGAAGCAGATAAATCAAATTGCATGCACCGACCATATGAATACACCCCCCCCACCATGCAAATTCTTGACGATCGTTAACAATCTGGCAAGTGTCAAGCTCACAGCCTCGTCGTCGGATCATGACATTCTTTAATGATGGGGGTTCAGTGGATGTGACGGTCTAAGTGGAGAGCCCTAAATCCCATCCACACAGAGGAGGATACACTCGGAGGCACATGTGGCATTAGAATGTAGTGTGACCTATATATGGCGGGTGCTCTGCAAAAGTTTTAGATTTTTAAATAATGAGGTGCCGGCAAACGTGTGAAGGTTATTCAATCTTAATGTCCTCCTATTTCTGACAGCCTCCCTCACTCTGATAAAGGAGCGCACTCACCTTTGATCAGGCCCGCCGACATGTGTCGACAGAAGCTGCTTGCTGGTTAAAATAAATTCTTAATTCGAACTTGGGGGTGGGTGGTTGTAGGGTGGGTTGCCGAGGAGGGGGCATCATAGGATCAGGATCTCTGGGAAGCGATGGGGAAATGAGGAGATGGGTGAGCTGGTAATGATGTTTTCGACACCAAGGTCTTTTCATTGCATAAAGAAAGACTCAGGCTTAACCCTGATGGAGCTAGACATTCTGTATCTACAGGCAAGTAAGAACATTGCCCTCAGTGATTTCACACTTGTGCGTGCTCTGAGTTTTGAGACTGGATTTGAATGAATCACTGACATCCATCACATGTTGCATTTCAAAAATTGCTTTGTACCCAACAACAACTTTTTGGTGTCTCTACTAGTTCGAGGCGCTCAATATTTTATTTAATCTTTAAGCTTAGGGTTAGACATAAATCTCCAGTGAGGTTAAAGGCAGGGTTCATGGTGAGAGTTAACTTTTTAGATCCAAATCCTATTGAGTTCAGACTTCGCAGCATGGTCAGACTCTTTTTTCCCTTTCAGTATTCCTGTACACCCTTCCTCCTTCCCCCCGTGGTCAGTGTCTCCACCTGCCTCAGTGTGTGGGCCAGACAATGGGGGGACAAATGTGGGCTTCCCTGCTAGGGACCACAGGTCCCTGGTGGGGCTAATGGAGCAGAGAAGAGAATATCAATTAAAAGGTTATAAATATTTAAGAGCAGAAATATTCAATAAAATAAGGGTGGGGGGTCCAGGGGATTCTTCAACTCGCAAGATGAAAGTTGTGGCAAGATAAATGTCACGAGGCACCATAAGAGACAGGAGTGTGCATGATGGATGGACTCGGACTCAGATGTTAGATATTACATGGCTCTAAAGATGTCAATCACCATTCAGATTTCCACATTTTATTAGTACAGTATTAATGTGCTTTTAGTGTCATAAAGATTGAAAATTCATCCTTTCAGTCAGATCTTCATTATATTCCCCTTATGAATAATTTCTCAGTCTGAGCTACGATCATCTTACTTCGAGCTGACCTTATCAGACTATGGATCAGCAGTCAATGCAGCTTCCCTCTTGTCCTCACTGTCTATACCAACATTATCAAGCTGATTAACAAAATTAACAAGGGGCGTTAGGCGTGATGCGAAAATCTCAATATGCCACACATCTTCCCCCCATATTGCACATGTGATTGTCAGCCATTCCAAGCATGCTGGTATTGATCTGCTGTCCAGCCTGTAGAGACTGGTAGAAGAGGATGTCCTGATCTGATGGATTACTGTATGAGGCCCAGAGGCACAGGAACCTCAGTATTGACGTGGCTCTTTAATCCCAGGGTTGAACGTGACCTTGCCATGTCAGCCTCCCCCCCAACCCCTCACGCTCCTGCTCCCCCAACCAACCCCCCAAACATGTAGCAGTTTACACTTCCAGCGCCGCATCACAGTGGTGCATCGGAGGTCACTCAGCTTGACCGAGAGCACTGACCCAGCTTGGATTCACTCGAAGTTTCAGCTGAAACATGTCACTCGGAACAAGAGAAAACAAGGGAGTGAAAATCAAACTCATACATGCATGAAGCTCTTCGGGTTTTAATCTCACACATTTCCCACTTTCTCTGAATTCTGTTTTTCCTTTTTTAGTAGATCTATTACCCTTGAAACAATTTGAGAATATCAACTTAATGCGAACAACAGAATTAAATGCATCTGCATTCAGGACTGAGAAATGTATTTTCATTTCAGAACATAAACTGCTTAAATATAGCCATCAGTTTGTTTTCTCTGACAGGACTGAGCTGTAATATTAGAGGAATTAATGATTCATAAAGGCCACTGGAAAAAAAAAAATCAAAGTCTTAACCTCCTCCACAGGCACCCTCTAATAAAAAACATGAAGTGTTCACATTTCATTGCATATTGTGAATTCTGTGTCCGTGTGTGTGGATGAATCATAAGTCTATATTGTGTGGCTTTTGGCCTCAGTCAGAAGTGTTTCCCCCAGAGCAAGAAAGGCCTGCATCTGTGAGGATTGGGTTGGGATTTTCATTTTCTTGAAACACCTTCTGTTCTGTTCTGCATGGTCCCACCAGGGACCACAGTGCTGATATTTTTAGAGGGCATGTTCCGAGAGCCTGAGTCGCCAAGAGGGAAGGACAATGGAGGGTGTGATGTTACATCAATACTTGGCGCAAGTGGGGGAAAGGAAAAATCCTGGGTGGCCTTGATGAGTTCTGGAAGGCCTTTCCTCAAGGAATTTCACAGTTTAAGAGCACCCTACAGAAGGAGGACTTAAAATGGCCGCCCATGTGTACACCCGGTATCGATACACCCACACCTGCACACATCGGTGCCACACACTCCTTTGTCCTCAGGCACTGTTAACTGTGTGCTAGTCGAAAAAACAGGCTTCCTCCTAACGTTCCCCTCCGGAGTTTCAGGACAAGCTGAGGAACACTTGCATCAGTGGGGCTTAAAATGGCTGCCAGTGAAGTGCAAGGGCTCTTCTCCCCCACAAAGCCTTAACCAGGGTGACATGATTGTTTGATTGTAAGTATGGCTTTTTAATCAGTCTTATTGTGAAGTGCAATGGACACAGCAGGGGAGAAAGAGGGCTGCAGGCCATGCTGCCTATTTCTAAGATGCTGTTGCGAGCCAGATTTGCTTCTGAGTGAAGATGTTTATGGTACGCTGTGAGTATACAATGCAAGGTTTGATTTGTTGTCCGAATATTTTTAGCGCCACGTGAAGAACTTCAGATTTGACTGGTATTTTGAAAGATGATTCCTAGTCCGGGTTCAGGGTAGTCAGTCGCCCACCCCTGGCACTGCTGCAGCACAAAGCCAACAAGAGACAAAACTGCAGATGGATTGAAGAATATTGATGTGCGCGACCCGCGGCTGCCTGCGAGCAAGGCTGAATAATTTAGGGAAGTGTGTCGTGACGACAGCCTTACACACACCAATCTCAGTTTTGTGTGTCTTACTGTGCTATGCTCCATACCATAGTTCTGGCCGAGATGTCTGGATAATATGGCAAGATCCGTCTCTTTTGATAGACGCTGACTGATGCAATTCAGCACTCAACTGGCCGAATTTCATATTTCTTTCGGCGAGCCAAAACTGCAATCCAGGATTTATTAACTACACATATTCCCATCAGTCTAGTTTCATATACTGAAGTTTTGCTTGGGTGAAGCAGGGCAAACACAACGTAAAACCATTTCTAATAACAGAGGTGTGTGTGTGTGTGTGTGTGTGTGTGTGTGTGTGTGTGTGTTTGTGTGTGTGTGGGTGTATATGTGTGTTAGATTTGTGTGTGTGAGCATTGTGCCACCTTGTCTGTGTGTGCCTGTATATCTCTCACCCTCACCTGCCCAACAGTTCTGTTATGGCATGAGTGGTTGAGTTACAGAGGCCCAAATTGAACCTGCATTTTTATTACAGCTTTTATTATTGTTTTTATTAAATCCAGAGTCGAGAAATCCATTTTATTGTCACCCAGAGGAAGCTGTAGTACCTCACTGTGTGGGTCACCCTTCTGACTATGTGGTGCTGTCATTTCCTGTGGCTCGGCAGATCCAGAGTGCGCCCTCGAGAGGGCGGCGGAGGATGGTGAGACCGGGCGTCTGAGGAAGAGGCTGCTCTCTCCAGAGGAAGGAGAGGAGGGAGAGGAGGAGGACGAGGAGCCTGCGCTGCACAGCTGCGACAGCTGCCGGCAGGTGTTCGAGTCGCTGAGCGATCTCACCGAACACAAGATTAATCAATGCCAGCTGACAGGTAAACAACGTTCAGCCCACCGAGCCTCCCCTCCACACTGCCACTCAGCTCTTCTCCCACTCCCACTCTCGCTCTACGCCTTCACCAGAGAATATGCCACACTATGTGTGTTAGTACACTGCACCAAGGGGAGCACAACACCAGACTAGCACTTTCCTTGGTAGATATCCAACAACACAGACGCACACAGGCCTCACACCCATAGCACAGTATTTTATATGTGCTGTGCATCAACATCTACAGACGTGACATACAAATAGGCCTCCATGTGTCCTTATAATAGATCACTGTAGGCTACAGTATGTGTATTTATAGTATGTGCATTGTGTCCTTGCCTGTTTCAGCGTAACATTTTATACAGCTCTATACTAATTCTAGCATTTCACTAGAGTGTAGCATGCAGCTATGAGGTCCCACAGTAACCAGACCACCAACTGGAAACAGATCCTTGCTCCAGGAAAGTCCCTTAGCTGGTCCCAATGCTGGATGGCTGCAGTAGTACTACGTAGTGGGACTGAAAGAGAAGGATGCCATTGGCAGACTGTGTCATTGACCTGTTGATGGATGAATAGGGCTATAAATACCCTGACAAGGTGGCAGACAGAACTAATGATGTGAACTGAAGGTTTCCATGTGCTTCTCCTGGACTTGCTGTCCTCCTTTACACGTCCTGATGGGCCTGCATTGAGAAACACCATCTGACACACATTTGCAATGTTTGGGCACAGACCTTATCTCTTTGTGTCTTGTTCAGAAACAGAACATGAGCAAGATAACATGTAATGATCTGTTTCTGATGTAGTTCAGAAGCTAAATTCAAAGCAAATCCAAAACACTGTTCCAGAGGAAGCTTGTGTAGTCTCTTTTCTGTTTACATTCTGGCAGTTTGATTTCAGATTTTGCAACCCACCAGCGGCAAACCACAAATTATAGGGTAGATATCACAAGTTTTACAAAGATTTTCCATTAACTGTAAGACAGTCTTCCCGAACTAAGTCTTGTGTTTGTTTGTTTGTTTGTTTGTGTGTATGTGTTTATATAAGCGTGCACATGTGCATTCTCTCATGTCCCCACTGGTGTGAATTGAAGCAGAAATGCCTGCATGTTCATCGTAAGAGTGACTTTGCATGTGCAGGCGTGCTTGTTTGCATATATGGGTGCCTTGGGTGTGCTCATGTGTGTGCAAATTCAAAGTGACGCTCAGTCGACTAAAGGTGTGAAAATCAATGTACTGTGTTCACTTTCACATTACTGTCATCCAACAAAAGCATTCATTGGTTTGAAGGCAACCAAGTGCAGAACCTCCTGTCACCCTTTTTTCAATGTAACACCTAATTCCATCAAGCCAACACAGAGTCGTGGACAGTCTGTTTGGGGGACCTAGGAAATAAAAACACAAAGGGCATTAGGGGGAGTGCTTTAATTAATATTCTCTTTTAATTATACTATATACTATAATTATACTACTATATTATTTGGTCGTATAATTTTCTGGAAATAGTCAGTAATATTATAAGAGTTGTGTATTTGATTCAGGGGCAGGCCTTTTATGTTCAGCGCTGTTGTAATGTGGTCATGACTGACTCAGCCATATTTTTTCTATAATTAAGCCTGGCTTTTATAAATGTCAATCTTATGGACAAATAACTCTTAATTGCTCAATGATGGAAGAAAAAAACACAGTTTGGATAAGAGCCCCCGTGGAAACCAAACAAAAGAATCTAATTGCCATTAGGGTATTGTGATTGTGAAGAAACACTCTATTAGTATTCAAACACAGTGGGAGAAAAGAAACTTCTAGATGGCATACTAAGTACTTTGAATGTGTGTGTGTGTGTGTGCGCGCGTGTGTGTGTGTGTGTGTTTGTGTATTCTCTGGAATATGGGAGGAGATTTCCTATGTGGCATTATGTAGACATCCATGACCAATTAATCTGCCTTACATCAAGTCTCTACTCACAGATGGATCCTTTATTAGAACCATTTTCTAATCAACCACCAGCACCTGCTAAACCCTCCATTTTTACAATTTCAAATGTTTTATTTTTGGTAAACAAATTGCAGAGCTTGACTGGAACCAATCCACATATGGAGATTTACTTGCTGTTCCCTGACAGAACTCAGCTCCTTCCCCCCCAGCTGATATCCCATAAGTGTATACAGTGTATTACCAGAACCAGACAAGCTCATATACATCCAGTACCTCAAGTGTTTATTCTGGGCCTCATTATACTTTGCATCTTCTTTGCAAGTTTCACAAAAAAAAAGGAGTGAGACAAAACAGACGAAATGAAGTCCAAACAGATTTTAGGTGCATGTCGACCACGCCCGATGGACAGAGAGAAAGAGAAAGATGTTACATGTCACTGCGATCAATGGCAGCCATTGTCTCCCCCCCGTCTGGCAGAGGTATAACACCTTTCCATGCACTTAAGCCGTGACCACTGCAGTGCGCTAAGGGAGCGCATGGGTATGGATTGCCTCGTGTCCCTGATGCGATCGGTGCTATTGATCGCGCTAATGCTGGACTGCGGAGGAAGGCGAGAGTCTGAGAGAGGGAGCGAGGGAGAAGGAGGGAGATGGGGAGAGAGAGAAAGAGAGAGAGTGTTGAAGGAATGCGTCCCCAGGGAGCCCGTCTTGGGCTGGGGCAGGGCTTCAGGAATGCTCCCCAGGAGATCCAAGTGAAGGCTAGGGCAGGGCTGGAAGAATGCTCCTCTAGAGAGTTGAGAGTGGAGGCTGGCTGGGGCAGGGCTAGAGGAATGTTCCCCCAGAGCACCCCTTTAACTCTGGAGCAGAAGTGGAGGGGCTCCACGGGGGGAGAGTGCCCCCCCCCCCCCCCCCCGGCTCCAGGATGGCTGCAGATCAGGTTTCCGTGTGGGGATCAGCATCCTGCCGACAGGGCTTTAGGCTGCCCTGGGGAGGAGACAGGAGGCTGGAGGCACTGCTATTCCATAGGCCTTTCCAAAAACACTTCACAAATGCTTTGTCTCTCTGTCTCACTGCATTGTCTGTACAGCCTTGTACTGTTACTGATCCTTCGTGGAGAAAGAGAAACAGAGTCTGTAGTTTGACTTTTGTTCTCAGTTGGCACAAGACATGTTCATATGCTGGATATGAGATTGCGATGGTAGGCAAGGAAACGTGCCTTCAGACCTACTCGCCAAAGAAATATCTTGCTCCGCAGCTCATTTCAACTTGTATTTACTAGCTTGCCCACACTGTAAATAAAAATAACACCTCTAGCTCGGAGTTTAATTCAGAAGATTACATTTTCACAAAGCCTTTCAGTGTCAGTTCTCCAATTCCGCATCTCTGAAGGTATTTGAATAGTCCAGTGCACACATGGGCTGTCAGCCTGGTGGCCATTCTTTCATTACGGGTCCAGCTCCCTTGAGCAACACCTTTTCTTGTGTCCTTCACTAGAGGAGGGGCATGGCTGCTCCCCTTAGAGAGATCTGTGCCCTGCTATTTTAACCCTCTGTGAGATGACCTTTTTAATAAGTGTCTTTCTCTGTTTTCCTGCCGGCCACTGTGCGAGCAAACAGAGCATGTCTTCTGCTTCCCTCAGATAAAGGAATCAATCAGAGAGGGTGCAACAGAGAAAGAGAGAGAGATAACTGGGCCATATATGGATTTATATTATGTAGATTTCCCTTTTCTTCTTCCCTGTAGACATTGCAAAATGCACTCAGCTTCAATAAAATACATTTCAGATTTATGAGAAAAATACAAATGAAATATTAATACTCTGTGAAAAACAATAAGATCCCCCCACAATGCAGAGGATGGTAATATGATAGAAATAGTTTAGACAAATTTCTAATATGAAGTCTCTGTTTGCGACGGGGAGCCAGACCCACTGATATATGTTTTCCCCGTTCCATTCCTAACCACGACATGTTTGTTTGAAGTGTTTGAATTCATTTACATCAAGTCTTTGGGTCAGCAGCATGGAAACATTCAGTAATACCCTCAACTATGAACAGACTCCTGGCAGTCCATGTTTTCTACTAACTGTTTCCAACAGGCTCCTATTGGTTGTACTGGGTTTTTTTTTTTTAACTAACTTTGTGTATTGATCCAACAGCTGCTTTGTGGCTGCCAAGAAGAATGTGCCAAACTGCAAAGACTTTATTTGCTTCAAAAGGGCTCACATAAGAGGAAAGCGACATGAGCAAGACCTGATTAGCCGAACTCTGAGCCACTGCCGTTCATCAGAAATTCTGCTGTGTTTTTGCCGGGGCGTCTTGCGACATCCTGGTACAAAGAGCAGCACACTGATTACAAGGCTTTGAAAGGAGGAGAGGCGGTCAGGGGAGAATAGCTACTTCTGGCACAACGCAGCCACTGAAAAGAGACCTCATGCTAGAGTGAGCTCTCAAAATTGGGCTTGAGTCTTTCCTGTGTGTATGTGTTTGTGTGGGGGGCATGTTCCCTGCGAGTGTCTATGGGAGACAGAGAAATAGGTAGGGAGAGAAAGAGAGGCAGAGAAAGAAAGGAATAGAAAGGGAGTATTAAAGTAGATGTTTGACTCCATGGCGTAGCATCCCTGTGCGTTTCCTCTCTGTGCGACAGTGCCAGTAACGTTAACAGGAGTGTCATTAGGAATTCAAAGCATATGCCCTCGTGAGGACGCCCTCTTTCTCTCTCCCCTGTGCTTCACACTGCACACATTATGCACTGTATAAAGTATTTATTGGTCTTTGTCAGACGAGGACTGCATTTTCTGCAGAAAAAAAAAATCAAAATAAGAATAGAGGAGCCTACGTTTTTTTGCTTGTGTTTGTGTGTTCAAGGCAGAAATGACAATGGCCAGCACTGCAACTCCTTGACTCCCTCATATTCACATCCCCCTCTATCTAACACACTCCATCTCTCATGTATTTGCTTGCTCAATCAGTCATCTGCTTAGGCATGCAAACACACACACACACACACACACACAGACGCGTATTAACGTGCACGCGCACACACACGCTTCCTCGCAGCACCTGCGTGCTTGCACTTTGCATTTTAGACAACACATAATTCATTGCCCAAGAGGCTAAACACATGCTGTGACTTCATCCAGTTGACCTCTTTCTTAAGTAGGTAGCCACAAAATCAGGGATGACATGTGGACAAAACAGATATAATCTCACGTACTCACCTAGACCTACTGGCACTGAGTGAAAACACTATATCATCGACACTGTTGTTATTTCCCTCTCCACTATGTAGCATCCCTTTGAAACTACTGACTTCAGTCGTGTGACAAAGACCTGGCCATGGAGCGGTTGTCTCGGTTTCTCTTGCTCTCTTCATCTCTCCCTGGCCCTGGCTCTGCCTGCTCTTTGTTCACTCTCTTCCTCAGCCTGCAAGTCTTTTTCAGCAGCACAAGCAGAAGAATGGCACATTAAATCTTAATAGGACTGCGTCTGGCCGTGTTGAATTGCAGAGCGTGTTAAGCCGGCGCTTTCCTCCCCCTTGGCACACGCTCGTGGAAGTGGAAAACAATTGAATAAAAGAAACCGCTCCCTCCTTCTGTAACACAAGTGACTTCGGCTGCCCTGCTGAAGCTATGAGACTGAACTGACTCTGGCTCGCAAATGGCATAAGCCCTCACTGAGAAACTGTAACATAAATGACATTAGTCCTTTTCAAAATGCATAGACATACACTGGAAGGTAGATGCAGAATGTACCTGACCACCCACAATGTAGCTGTTGCATATTCCCTTCTCAGTGACAGTCGGAAAATACTGGCATAAAACTCTGTACTTATTGGATATTTTTCAAAATAGCCTGTAATATAAAATAGAGCAGAGGAAGACGAAACTAGCCAGGAGAGACAAGTGAAATGTATTGAGACACGGGAAAGACAGAGAAAGGAAGGGGAAGTTTAGAGGGAAAGGGGGATGGGTAGAAAAAGACAAAGAAGTGAAGAGAGACACAGTCAAGGTAGGCGAAAGCCAATCTTAGCAGCAGCAGCAGCAATGTGAGTCCAGGCCTGCTTTGTAAGGCAGTCAGAGGTGGTAATTAGCCAGTGATGAGTTGACTGGTTGTGTGTCCAGTGCACGGCACTGCTGGGTGGGGCTGTGGGAGGTAGATAAGGCCAGCAGTGGGCTTATCTCTGAGAAGGACAGGCCCCAGGCCTGCCAGGCAAATCCACCCACAGACCAGCCGCATTTTATTAACAACATCATTAATGCCAGACAGGTTATGTGCGGTGGCTCGGAAGAGAGACGGGAAAAAGTAAAAAACAAATAAAGTCTCAATTCCTGCTTGGCCGGCCAGTCTAAAGTACACAGGCACCGGTTGACGTGTTTTGAAAGCAAGGAGCTTGTGGAGATGTTTACCAGGTAGGCAGCCAACGGAAGGGCACGGAGAGCGAGCTTGGATCTTACCTCTGGGTTTTGCTCGCTCTCCTCTGGGTCCCCAGAATTCAAATTATTTTCTTTTTTCTCTTTCAAACGTGGGACTGCTCACCAGAATAATGATGAAGCAGATACAGAGAAACATAACTAGGCACAAAGAAAAGGCAAAAATGTATTTTAAAAACTTTATGGACATTCTGGGCTTGTTTTTTTCAGCACGTGCTTTATGAAATGTTGAGTTTTTTTCTCTGCACAGTACAATCAGGTGAGCATGGTTTTGACTTATTTGTACCTTTTTAATTTATAGAATAAAATGTTAGTGATAAAATACAATGTAATGCTAAAGTGTTTTAACACTTTTGTTTGCAGTAATCCTGTTTCCTTTGATCAGATGGCACCTAGACAGGTGTCTGGTGTGTTAGGTGGCAAATGAGCATTCACTCGCACTGGTTTGATTTTTATAAACAATTGTTAGTGCAAAAGTGTGTAACATGAACAAACACTTGGTTTGTAATTAACACTCCGTATTAGCATATCAAATGCCAAAGAGCTTTTCAGTGGCATGTTTCCCTACGACAATTTACACCAGGAGTCGACAGGATGTAACATGGCTTTGAGACAAAGAAAAGTATGTACCTCATTCACAGACACCTAACAGAAACATCTACAGGCTTTTGAATCATCTCAATAGTCCCTAATGAAAAGGTCATAGGATTTTGCTTATGTCTGCGTGGAAATGTACTGCAGATTGATCCCCATAGGGCTTTTTCCTTAGATGACTTTTGCCAAACTCACCAGTAATGGGAGGAAAGGAAGGAGGGAGATGGAGGGCGGTGGAAAGAGTGACCAGTCCGACAGGTTTATGTCTCCCAGCAGGCTGAGCTCCGTGGAGCGGGCCCACAGGAAGGAGCGGAGCCAGCTGTGACGGCATCCTGCTAGCCACTGTGGTTTAGGAACTTTGGGGCTACACTATCACCGACTCAACATTTCCCCCTCTCCTCTACCCCTCCCAGGGGTTGTTTTTGTTGGCCAGGGGGTAGTGTTTGGGTGGGGGCTGCTATAGGGCTCTGTGGAGCAGCCACTCCTATACTTCAGGATATGGGGAGTTCAGCCACCCACAAGGACAGAGATTCTCAAATATCATGTGAAGTAACACATTTGTTCCTTAGTGCTAATTGCCATTTTCGGACTGGAAGGTGGGTTCATAAATTTAGTTTTATGGGCAGGATGGGTGTCGTTTAAGGCCTCCAAGGCCACCAGCTGGACTATGCTTTGGCAGATTGAACATTGTGTGTCGGTACAGAATGTAATGGTTTGACAGTAAAGCCATGCTGTCAGGTAATACAGAGATGTCCTCTTAATGTTAAGAGCAGTGGACAGTAGGGGGTCCAACACCACTGAGAATGTAAAGGTCATCTAATCTATTCCACCTCCAACCTGCCTGGCTGATCGATCATCCTGGAGGAGTCAATCGATTTGATCAGAGAGCCTCTCCTAAGAGATGGCCTCCCAACGAGTGGCTGGGATTGTGCGTAAGGCTGCAGAGTGTGCCAACTTGGTACATGTCTCTGCGATAAACCAAGACATTAAAATCCCTGATTAAATTGTAACTCACCACCTGTGGTAGCCATTCTCTAAATAAGCCACAGACTTAAGGCAGCAAAGAACATGTAACTGTTGCCATCACTTCATCGTGTGATCAGGCTCATTCTATATGCGATGCATATACACTAAAATCGGATCAACCAAGTCCTGCAGGACTGACTGACAGTCAAGAGAGATCGGGCTGTAGTAAACAGAGTGGTAATCTTTATATTGGGACATTATGTGCCCCCAGTCAAAGAATGATGCATCTTTCTCATCATGAACTTGGTTTGTAGAACATACCCCATAAACAAAGTCAACAGACAAAACCATCGTGTGATTGGATTTTAATCCAATTGCATTATTATTCAGGCCTCCCATTGGCCATTCATTACTCTCACATGGAGCCTGTGTGGGTTGTTATCACCCAATCAGGCTCAAGACTGTATTCTGGAGAGCATGCTTTCGTTTGCATCCTTTAAACCCTGTGAGCCTTCCCTCTCTCCGGGCCCGCCAACGGAATACCTAATTCCAAAGTAAACTGATTGCTCTCTCCAACAAGATTACGCTGTGATGATGTTAGCCAAATGAGACTGCTATTCGGATGCAACCAGGGCAGGCAAGGATGCTTACCGCAAGATGACTGATCAGCATGTTAAGAGAAACGAGGTTGGAGGAAAAAAGGGAGGAGAAAACGAGGGCTAGAAATCGAAAGAGAGTGAGAGAGTTGTGCGCGTGGGGGTAAGCAGAAATGTAATTTGCTTCTCACCTCAGGCGACTGGGCTCTGAGGCCAGTAAATATGCAAACAAGCTGAGCCTGGCCATCAATATGAAGACCCTAGATGATTACTAATCTCCACCACAGAAGTAGATTGAGGTCTGTTCAGTAGGGCCATGCAACGTGAAGGGAAAAAAAGAGGGAGGTTATAGTCCAAACTACATCTCCATATTGGCCCCCAACATAATGCGCAACTCAGAGTTATGGGTATATTTGACCTTCAGTTTGAGATGGAATATACTGTTTATGATGCATACAAATCAGCAATACAGCACCATTAAAAATATAGGCATTTTAAGCATATATTGCAAACATTTTGAAAGGATACATTCATCTTACATCATACTGTAAATACAAATCAGAAACTCATGGCATAAGTTCTCAGTAACTTTGAACCTTGTTCTCAACTCACCCCAGTCTTTTCATCATGGAGAACTCCTTGTCTGATATGAGCTCTTAGACGCGAGGCAATGTAGTTTACCAGCCCATTGTCATTCCCCATCCGTAATCCGGGATAAAAAAAACCTATGGGACATGGACCAGGCTGGAGTCATTAGGTGTGTACGTGGCTTACCCAGACAGCTAGATAAACCAGATGCCTCGGGATGGCCAGGGGTCATCTCTCTGTGAGAACATGTTGTTGATGTCCTTGTTTCTCTCTACCTCTTCTTCGCCCGCACTCCTTCTCTCGCCCCTCTTCATCATCCCTTCTCTTGCTTGCTTTCTTTCTTTCTCTCCCTTGATTGTTCTGCACAGTCATCTCAAACACAGAGGTCCGTGTTGGAGCTTAGCAGTCGAAGAACCTGTCAGCTAAAGGGAAGGAGGAAAGACAGACAGGGGAGTTGTCTGTGGCCCTAGGTTGAATGCCTGAGGGTGTACTACGTGTGGAGGATAGTTAGTGCAGAAGGATGCACCACAGTCTGCAGGTGAATCCTCTCATTTTGAGAGACTTAATGCATTTGAATCATCACCTCTAGGGGGGAGTGTTATGACTTTCTGTTACAGAAGGAACCTTGATATAAAATGCAGCAAAAGTTGTGTTTTTTTTTATTTTTTATTTCTAAATACAGCGGGAGGGCCATGTAAGAGGAATATATATTCTAAGAATGTCTTCCTGGTCCTAAACATAATTGACTATTCCTTGTATTTTAGAGTGTGTTTCCAGCATTGAGCTTTACCCTCTGCAGTGAGTGCACAAGGCTTGAGGATGTTTACCTGGCATGGTGCCTGTTGTAGCTGCCCTCCTGTTGAGGAAAAGCAGGTCAGGCTATAGCTTTGTGTTTATTTGCTTGTGCATGTGAGCCTTTTTGTGGGTGTGTATGAGTTTGTGAATGCGTGTGTGTATGTATATATGTGTGTGAGGAGGAGGGGGAAATCATTAGGATGGAAAGGGTCAGAGAGCGCGTTACATTCAGGCAGGAAAAAAGGCAAGATGTATTTCCAATTTAAGCATTTACTTTTCAGGAGCGGATAGGATGGGTGGGTATGAGGATGTGGGGTGGTGGGTGATGGGTAACTGGACTCTCAATCCAACTGAACCATCCATCTGCTCAGCCATCAATCTTCCCCCCTCTCTATCCCTCTGTTCATTTACTCATCCAGCCATTTATCCATCCTTGCCCATGGCCAAAGGGCCATGTCTCTTTGTGGCCCTGATAATCTGGACCAATTTCCTCTGCAATTTATTTCCCAGCCAACCACCCACCTGGTCAAGCAGCATCAGGCTTCTCAAGGTAGAGCCACTCATCCCAGCAAGCCCCTTCCCACCAATCACATCCTGTTTTTTTTCCTTCTCAAGCCTCAGATCTTTCGTCTTTTGTGTTTTGAAGTTTCAATTCAGCACTGGAGTAATGCCGCCTTTCTTTCCTCCTGTCTTTACTGTAAAACTCTGACACCACTCAGCAGCCATTGTTTACGTCTGATGTCCTAACCCTTCACCGTCTTTGTTTTCTATTCTATTCTGTTCTTCCATTTCTATCCGTTGCTCTCCCTGCTGCCTCCCCTCTTTCCCTTTCTTTCTCTCTCCCTCCCTCCCTCCATCCTGTCATGGCTCCTCAGTATTCTGCTGCTGTCTTGTGTGGAGTGATTTTGCCCAGACACGTCTGGCTCTGGGTAAAGTGCGGTCCCCAGAGAGCACGCTCCGCAGCCCCCAGGTCGCCGGCACCATGAATACATTATGATCCCCATTTCCATCCTGTTGCCACGGCAGCACTTTTGGAGCCGCAGGGCGATTAAGACATGTGCTGTCGATACCCTGATAGGAGCAAAAGTTGGATCTGGAAGCTGGCCTTTGATCAGATTCCATCCTCCAGCCTGCTATTGGTGGCTCCAGCACAGGAAGACAAAGAGATCTTTTGGGCTTTTTATTGGTTTGACAAGCTCACCTGCTGTACATAAGTATACCATGCATCCTCAAGCTCTTTCTCCCACCTCTCTGCTTTATCTCCGTCTTTCCTGCCTGAAACCATTTCCCTCCCTTACACTCACTTCCGTTGCTCCTCCCCATCACCGCAGTTCAGCTAAGGCAGCATTATACGCAGTCTCTCTCTGCTCTCTGATATTCAGCTTTCCTCACAAAGGAAGCAACTCCCTTACCTTTTATTGTTTCCTTTTTTTCTTTGGGGGATGATGTATAAAACATGGTGCCTCAGGTAGAGGATGTTGGGTAGGAAGCCATGTCCCCCTAAATGGCCAGCCGTGTGCATGCGCCTAACACTTCACTGAGCAATCTGTCAACATGTCAGCAACACATGTTTTGTAAAAAGCCTCTGGTGGGAGCCAGGGGAAAAAAGGCACTCCTGCCAGACCAGAGAGGAAATGCTTTTTTCTCCTCTATGCAGTGGATTTTCTATTGCTGGTGCTCAGTCCCACGGGCCCCCCAACACCACCCTCCCCTCCCCCACACATACACCCGTTGTCTGCACTTCAGAAACTTGAACTGGGGACCCTCGAGGGGGTTTACTGGGAGGGTGGGGGTAGGCTGGGAGGGAGGGGCTCCCTCTTTTTCAGAGCGTATGAAATTGTGAAGGTATATTGTGGCAGGTCCCCAAGCGGTCTTTTCTAATACCTGAGTTTCTGGCGAAGCTGGAAATTACCAGCGGCTCCCCCGAGGGACGGCTTTATCCACACCAGGAAGGGGAGCAGAACTCAGTGGGGAGGTTACTTAATGCATGGCTGAAATAAAAGAATTTCTGAGAGACAGAGGCTGAAAAGCTAGCTTTTTTTCTTTTTCAACCCCCCCTCACTCCCATTCCCTCTCCCTCTTCTCTTTTCCTCCCCAGTAGTATAGTTTACTACTCTCTGCCTTCTCTTGAAGGGTTCTAGTTTAATAAACTTTCAGAGGATCCTGCTGGTGCAGACAGCTAGACAAATACCCTTGTGTGTTCTCTTTTGTCGGAGATACAGCTTTTTGTTATGTTCTTGCAAATTTGATTTCTCCCTCTGTCTTTCGTTTTCTCTGCCGCCCTCTGTCTCGCTCCCTTTCTGCATTTGTCTTCATCTCCCTCGTCCTCCTCTCGCTTTCTGTCTCCCTCCTCGATACACACACACACTACACTACACACACACACACACACACACACAAAGTCAAACTCTGTCTCTTGTGGTTGAGTTTATTGTTTGGTCTGTCTCTTCGTTCTCCCCCTCTGTGCTCCCTTTTGTTTTCTGTATGTTTTGTTGTATTGTGCAGAGAGGCTGAGATGCAGATAGAATGCAGACAGTTTGCCCTGGGTGAAGAGTGCGTACAAGCACCCTTGGTATCTATTTAACAAAACATATACATCTATTTACACATGACCAAATGTATGAAACTCTACCTACATTTTAAGCACTGGGTATAAGGTGTTTTTCATCAAAGGCATTTAGTGCAAAATGTTTTGGGGACAATTTACTCATCCCTCTGCATGGCCTTATTTTCTGCTTACTGTATGCCAGGATGCCCTTTTTCTTGATTATCAGCACCTGTATCTAATGTCCATGGATCGTTAATCTTACCTTGTTCATAACCTGAAAAAAAAAACAACATAAAAATCCATGGCATGTATGAAATGCCTCTCTCTCTCTTCCTCTCCCTCTACTGTTGGTAAATAATTCAACCTTTTCCCTGTAACAAGTGCTGGCCTTAATAGGGAGCAGTACCTGTAGTTGGGATAAACAAGGCAGCCGGCCTCACCAGTGAAACAGAGGGATTTGAGCTTCATGAGGGCAGAGGAATAAGTCGTTTCCTTCTGAAAGGCAGAGTAGACTGGCTGACATTAATTAAACCCTATAGGATAAAGGTTATCTGAGGCCTAGCAAAGCAGAGACGGTGCATGTGGGATGTTATGTCTCCCGAATCCTAATCAAGACTTCTTATTAAAGCGACATGTGTGGGCTCAGGCATGTATAATATGTGTGGTATGTTTGTACTATTATTGTTCCAAAAATCCATGTGCCTGGGGGATCTATTGATGTAAAGGTGTAATAACATTTCATCCGTTAGAAGAAAGGTGCTAGCACCTTTGACCTCCCACTTTTATTTACAGATGCAAGCTGTTAATCCAAAGAAATACTTCTAAAAAAATACAAAGAACATTCTAGCTACCACCTCTGCTACATTATCAGTGTTGTACACATGCCTAAAAATAACGACAGAGGCAGCTTTCTAGAGATTTCCATGTTTAGAAAACATTGTGTTGCCTGACATGCTCTGTGGTGGGAGGTGTGCCTCCTCACCGGAGATCCTCCCATGGTGCACCTGTGACTGAGTCACCTGACCCAAGCTTCAGCATGGTGCTCGGGTGCCATGGCTCATGTTTTACAAATTACCCAGGGGGTCGTGCACCAACTCTGTGCCCATATTTCCTCCCTGCTGTATGCATAGTGCGTGGGGTTATATTCCCCAACTCCAACTCCTCCCGCAGACAATGAACAGCCGCAGAGATGACACTCACCTCACTAACCCAAGAACGCTAAGGAAAATACAAATTAAGGAAGGGAGAAAGCACTGCTCTGACCTATTGGCTTCCTCTGTTTGTGCTGGATGTATGCTGCTTAAAAAAAACAAAACAGCATGGATCCTGTTACCAGGCGAGTAGGGCTCTATGTGTTATATGTGTGTCATCAGGACTCCGATGGTAAACTTAGAACACCTCTTTCTTTCTTCCTGACTCAACTTATTTGCATGCCAAATGTAATTAAAGGTCACCTTATTGGTAATATTCTCCTGATATTTAAAGTAGCCAAGTAAGATAGCCACTGGAGGAGTGACATGGGTTTTATTACCATCTCATTGTATGCCGTTTCTATATTAGGGGTACAGTAACACTAGCTCTTTCACAGTAATAGCGCAAGCAGTAATGTCTTCTCCTTTCATATACAGATAAAGGCTGATGTCCTCTCGTCTACAACTGCCCAATGAAAAGTAATTAGCTGATATGGATGGTGCTGTCCGTGATAACTGATATTGGGGGACTATTACATTCTCTCCCTCGAATGATGATCCTTGAAATGGGTTCATCACAGTAAGCTGCACGTTCAGATAGACGTGAGATTACCACATATAAGAAGGAAAACTCCTTATTACTGCAGGAGAGTTGCATATTCCCAGATATGAAGATACCTCTACAAAATGGTCACTATATCCACAAAAAAACTAAAAGATGTAATAAGCTGCAATCTTTTCTTTTTTATTAACACATGACTCACTTCTCATGTTTGATTTATTCGCTTAATATGGTTAAGCAGATTCCAAATGCAAAGTCATACTCAGCATCTGAGGTCTGTCCTCAAGTTTACTTGTATTGAATGGATGATAATTCATAAGGGGGTGTTGGTTGGCAGTCATACTGAGTTCCTCTCCTGAGAGAGACATAAATAGCCTCCCAGGTGGTGGTGTGTAACTAAGTAAATGGTTACTAAGCCAAGGAGTGCTGGGCCTATGTAAATAGGGAGAGGAGAAGTATCCATTGAGGTGCAGGAGTGAGAGGAGGGTATTCAAGGGGAAGATGAACCTCAGTAATCTCTTTTAGGGATTTTTCTACTGTGACCCTGAAAGTTTTTAACTGAGTACTTCAGCATGCAAACTTTTAGAAAAACAATCCAAGGGAAACTTTTTTTTTCCAGCTGATAAATAGATAAACAGGAATAAATCAATGTGAAATGATGAATGAATAAGTAAAATGCCCTGTAGTCATTTGTCTGGTTGTATTCAGGCCTCATATTCCAGCCCTGTTCTGTAAATGAAGATGAGGGTGAGGGCAGAGCGAAGGAACTTGCTTCGTTCGGTGAGGCATGTGCATGTCTGTGTGCGCGAACGAGTGTGTGCGAGTGTGTGTTTTCATAATACTTAGTAGTATTAAGATATGATGATGAGCTGCCCGGATACCAGCAGAAAACAATAGGAAGGAAACAAAGCAAACCCCTAAATCTGTCTGCCATTTGCGCTCACATACTGTACACACATGTCATGAGTATTCTGGCACAGTTACTGGGCCAGGGAAGTGCTGGTCTGGGGCCTGGCCCATTCTCCAGAGACAACCCCCCACCCCCACCCCCTCCGCGCCTCCTCCCTCTCCGCCCCCTTCCCCCTTCTTGTGCAGTCTGTGGACACAGTCTGAGGCGACAAGGTTGCACAACAGCTCGCAAAAAACCTCCACTTTACAAACATGATCATAAAAAACACAGCCTGCCATTAGAAATCTGTTTAAGAAGAAAAAATAATTAGGAGGACTGTGATAATTGTGTCAAGGGGGAAATAGATCAGACGAATTGTGGGAAGAACCAGAAAATCTTGCCGTGGCTTTGTTACTTTGCTGTTGGTTCATTTCGACATTGATCCACCCTTCCATCTGTCATCCTTTTCCTGTGCTCCTTCTTCAACTCTCCATTTCTTTCTCTCTTTCTTTCTCCCTTTCTTGGATTGAGGAGTGGAGGAGCCTTCTGGCTTTAACGGAGAGGGGATGAAGATGTTTATTCATCTGGAGGGTATTAGAGCCATGATTAAGGAGAGGAGGGAGTAGTAAGGCTGATGCGACGTCTGCATCGCTCGTTCATGGGCCGCCTGCGGGATTCTGGCCAACATGCCAAGAAAACAAGAAATGAAGAAGAATGAAAAAACTTTTACGTAGTGAAATTCGATTCTCTCGGGAAAGGACAGAAGTTTAGATTTTAGCCGTCTCGCTCGTTCTCTCATTCTCAGTCTCACTCCCTGTCCTCACAGCTAAGCTAATTATTAATGAATGCGGTTTCTGTTGAACCTTGGAGAGGTGTCAGCACTGCAGTCACTGAGGGTTAAGAAATCCTGACATTTAAGACAGGGATGCATGAAAATACATCGTCTTGCTTGAGTTGATGCTTGTTTTTCTTCCCCTCCCGCTCTCCTCTCAAAGATGCATGTTTTCTTCTCCCTCCTGGGCTGTCTCCAGTTGTTTTACCACTGACAAGCTGGGACGGCGTTGAGGAGATATCAAATAGAGCCGCAGTGTATTAATCAGGGGAACCAAAGGTCATGGGTCAAGAGGCAGGGTTAGGCTTCTCTGATAAATGCTAATGCTAAAGCTAGCACACGAGCACAGTCCATGTGCATGTGATTTTCACAGTTCTCTGCAGAAAGAAATAAAAGAGGTGTTGATTTAAGACTTTTTTATGGCCATTTGGCAGACTAACTGCCCTTTTTCAAAATATTCCCAGTGTACTGAAATGTAGATCCAAATGTCTGAAGTTATCCTTAAAAAGTGAAATAAATTTTCGTTGAAGTCTAGTCCAAGTTTTATGGGTCACTATGAGGTAGTTTGATTAAAAAGAATTAGATCCTATTTTCCAAATTCAGTGTGTGCTGTGCTTGGTTTTAAGTAATGGATAGCGCCTCTTGAAACTTGCAGAGCAAACCCTATTTTAATGAAGCAACCATACAGTAACTCAGCAAATTCCTGTACGCACAACAATTTTTTTTCTTCTCCACGCTGATCACATAAATCACATTTCCATGAGTAACTAAGAGTGGGGAAAAATAAAAGAGCATCCAAGTAAACTCTCACACAGTGAGGAAATATTAATAGAGTTGCAGCGTAGTACAGCACAGCGCTGCAGCATCTCTCACAGTGGCTGACTGACTGACTGACTGACTGACTGGCTAGCTGACTGTCCACTGGGTCCTGCGCCTGGTCTGCCGCAGTGTTGAGGGAACAGCACACACACACACACACACACACACACACACAGAGGCTCCCCGCCTATTGAAGCCCAGCCCAGCCCGGTCCCGCCTGGCCCAGCACTCCCTTAGAGCCAGTGCAGTGAGGCAGGCGGTGATGGGGGGGCATGCTGGGGGACAGATTGTCATCCTCCTTTCTCCCCCTGGGAGGCTCACTGTGGCTGCCGGTCCAGCCAAGACCTGGGGAACAGCCTCCTTCCTGTTTGTGCTGTAGTCTACCTGAAGTGGTCAACTGTCCTTCCTCTCCACACCACCAGCCGCTACAGGAGATGACACCATAACCACCACCGCTCTCCCACACACAAACTGCTCCACCTACATCCTAAACACAGCTCTGACCATCTTGCATTGCAGCGCCTTCAGGTCATATCACTGCCAAAGCTTAGTGCGGCTGCCTGTTTTAAACTAATGAATAAATACTGTATAACATACAGTATTTACTAAAATGTAGTTTTGCCATAGTGATTGTATCTGTGCAATTAATATATATTTATTTATAATGTAAAAACACCGTACCCCGTGTCACAGAGGTAATGCCATGCATGCTGTGAAGTGTGTTTTGTTTTCAGAGTGATTCACTTAATAATTCAAACACTTCAAATGAAGTGACATTCAACTGAAACAATAAAACACCAACATTAGCCCTCGAGCCCACCCACTGCACTCTGAATAGTAACCTAATATGAACCTCAAATTCACCTTTCATGAGTAATGGTGTAATTAAATGTCTCCCTTTTCTTGTTCTTGCCTTCATTTCTACTTTTTTTCTTTTGAAGAAAAGTCTTAATTTTGAAAGCAGCAAAATGAAGCCCTCCTGACAGTTCAATTTCTTGTTAACTCCGTTTCTGACTCTGGCATAATGATATAAAACAACCCCCCTTACAAATTTTACAACTGACCATTTTCATTTCAAGCCTTTGTTAAAAGTAAATGTTGATAGTATTTCTGAAACAGTAATGGTCATCCATATCTGGCATTGATATGTGTGTTGCTAACCTCAGTGACCTCAATTTAATAGTATGCAGTTATTATGGAGGATAGGAAAGGTGTTACCTGGCAGTAAGTCATCTCTGGCATGCTTTCAGAGATCAAACACTGCAGTTATGGATTGTTTGGAAAGACGTCAGTGTAGCAGAGACACATCTCTGAGATAAGTAATGGAATTCTACTTTTCACTGTATCGCACTATTATGGAAAGAAAAAGCCTAGTAAAGGATGACTGGCCGCCCTACTTTTCCTCCTCTGGCCTTCCATTTGTCTAACTTTCCTGGGACGCCACTGGGGCCCTGTGATTTCTGGGACAGTGACCAAGTGCTCCTGTCTGAGCTGGGGGACGTGGGTAATGTGGACAAAGTAGTTGACAGTTTGCCGCTTCCCCATGGTTGAGAGACAGAGCCATGAGGGCCAGAATAATGGACACCCAGACCACAGAGTCAGGACAGCGCTTGATGTTCCAGCTCTTTGTGTCAGGCCCTGTGTGAAAAAAATCCCCATTGACTGCCGTTTGGGGGTGTGTGCATTTCCTCCTCCAAGTGTGTGTATGTGTGTGTGTGTGTGTGTGTGTGTGTGTGTGTGTGTGTGTGTGTGTGTGTGTGGAAATGTGTTGTGTACATGATGTTAGGCCAGAGTAACTGGCTGCTACGGCACTGATGAAACCCCGGGAAGTGAATCCTTATTTCATCTACTGTTTTTCTACCTCGTTCAGTAAAAGATAGCATCCTTGTTCGCTGCTGCTCCAGTCGTCTCACACAACCCCTCCTTCTCATCTTCTCATCCTGTAGCATAGTGGATTTGATTGATCTGTAGCGAGGGGGGGCAGGGACCTGACATTTCTCAGAGATGTGTAAAAAACATATTGTGTTTGCTTAGAAAAAAAAAAAGGAGGAAAAGCGAGAGACAGGCTGAGTATACACACAACACACACACCATAATACTACGTCTGAGGATGAGTATCTAATGGTAAATAGCAGCTTCTTTAAATACCTCTACTTGTGCTTATTTGTGTGTGTGTGTGTGTGTGTGTGTTAATCAGCTGCATGGTGCAAAAAGCCACATCTAGCCACCTGGCACTTTTGTTGACAGCTACTGGGAATCATCAGTGTTTCATTTTGACTGGATTTGATGTCTTAAAACAGGGATGTAGCAGGACTACTGTGAGTAAAGCCCAGCACTGGGCCTCTTCCAATAGCTCTGTGTCCTCTGAGCTCTCGGGCCTGAATTAACTGAGTGATTTGTTCATCTGACTGGAATTAGTCCCAAAAAATCGACCACCCCTCTCTCTCTCTCTCTCTCTCTCTGTCTCTGTCTCTCAGTCAGGAAGATTGGAGTCTTAGCTAATGTAAAAAATTCTCTCACCACCTCCTCCATTAGATCTTAAGTGGTTGTGTCACAAACAGGGCCGTACATGATAGTGTGTTGTTCAGACACACATTGCTATTTGGGCATCAGAACAGGAAAAGCGTTGAGATGACACATGCATTGTCTCATGGGAGAGGCTCACTACTTTTCCCAGTAACTGTAAAAAGATCCCCTCTCTGAATATGAAGTGGGGTCACGGTGTTACATCAGACAAGTTGTCAGCTTTTTGTTTATTCATTGAATCCCCAATCCCCAATGTGCCACAAATACACTCACACAAACACATCTCTTATGACAACCACTACGTACAGATCTCTGGTACAACACACAGGAAGATAAGGTTTGGCGGCTGAAAGCATGGCCATGCTTTGCTTCACTAGAATGGCTTTTGAACAAAGTCTAGCTTGCTATAGAAGTGGCAGATGAGTGATAGCAAAAACACTTTTCTGATAAGATAAGGTCCTGGACCTGGATAAGAGTTTGGCTTCCTGAATAGAAGAGGTGTACTCTGTTGCTGTCAGGCAGTGATAAGCCATCTTGAACTGCTTCCAAGACCTCAGACACGAAGGTCCGGGCGCCAGCAGTGAGTTATTCCCAAACCATGGTCCCTGAAAGGTTTCAGGAGGGTGTAGTACTGTGATAAAAACAATAAAATCACAAATGCCTGATTAGTAAGCAGTATGTTTAAGAGTGAGCTTCTGGGCAAAACCAACCACAAATGCTAACAAATGTCAAATTCTCTGTGAGGAGGTAAGTAATTATTCGAATAAAACTTCATTTATTGCATTTATTTATATCAAAATATGGGGTTACAAAGTGCTTCAACATACCAAAAAGGGTCAGCCCGGGGAACTACTTAAGCATCCGCAGTTTTACACTAAATTAACTACAAGGAAAATTCTGAATTTTTTTGTGATTATTTTTTAATCACATTTTTATTTTATGGTGAAAAGTCATCCAATAGCTCTGTGTCCTCTTTCATTTTTGGGATGTATATACAGTATAAAAGGCATTATGGTTTTGTCTAATTCTATTATCAAAGAAATTGTTCTACCAGCCAAACTCAGCTATATTTTTGTTGCAGCAAAAGGGGATTTTACTGGATTTGAATATGTATAGCTTTGTACGAATATTTAATTTATTGTGCCACTGCTGAGCACACCCGCCATTAACAAATGTGAAAAATTAGCGATCCAAAAATCACATGTTGCCTTCCTTCTGATCTTGCACTATATGTCTACAAAGAATTCAATTGTAATAATTCTTCTCAAATTATGCATATCGTTTAGCATTTAAAATTTAGAGACAATATTTGCCACCATATGTATTATAGTCCAAAGGGAAATAATGTCATCAGGAAAATTAATGACTTGCTCTCTTGAAAATATATTTATACATCTTGCTAATTCTCAAATACATTAATTGCATAAATCAAAACATTCTTCAGGGGGTTTGAAAGCTATGCCGCTGTGTACGGTAATGGCAAACTTACCTGTTCCCAGCATTAAGGATTTTATTTGAACAGGAGTATTTACTCTGGGAAAGGGTGCTATAAATGAACATAGAGGAAGTGGTGCACAAAGAGTAGTTCAGACTGGCTTAGAGGAAACTGAAGGCTGCGTGTGACGGGAGAACTTTTGCAGTACGAGAAAAAAAACACTAAATACAAAATATAAACTCTTTTGTACAGAGCTCTTTCAAATGTCTTTGTCTTACATATAGGGATTCCTTGAACTTTGCAGGCTAAGCTTTTTATTAATTCTTAAAAAAGTTTCCATGCACTGTAGCTTAGGGACTGAATTTATATCTTACCAGCAAATATGGCTATGGCACATTTTCTGCCATCCCTAGGAGCACTGCAAATGAGGTTGTTTTGTTCCATATAGGAGACATTTAAAAGAGAAAGAGGGAAGGGGTAGGGACAGAACTCCCAGAGAGGGACAGGCCTTAAGATGGAGGTCTTCCTCCCAGGACGTGACAGGCTGTTGGCTGGAGGATGCTCAGGAAGGCCTTGGCAGACCAACAAAGACAGCCCTTCAGCTGCAGGGTGTAGTTTTTCAGGCCCCAGCATCCCCTTTGGCAGCAGCACAGAGAGTGCTGGCGTGCACAGGCCCCCGGCCCGAGAGACAGGGAAGTAAGGCCCGCTCTTTTATTTACTCAGGCTGCTGCTGAGGCCTGGGCATTTCTTGTCTGGGTGAAGAAGGAAAAAAACAAGTCTCTCTCTCTCTTTCCTCTTGAGGTCTCCTGAGGAAGATTGCTCTTTCATCTACAGTTGTTCACACACTTGTTTCGGCCATTGCGCTTGTATCTGTGTATTCTATGTGTACATGTATATGTTTGTTACTGAGAAAGTGCAGTGTGTGCGCTCATGCTGTCTTGTGTGTGGGTAAAACTGTAGTAAGTCATTATGTGGGACAACTGTACCCAAAATGTACAGTACCAAATCTGCCTCTACCTTCTAATACTAATATTTTTATATATTATTATAAATAATATAATATAATATTATTATTTTATTATACAAATTCTTCTGTAATATTTCACAAACCTAATATTAACATTGCTGTTTGGCCATCTAAACATTCTGCCAGTTGAACCCAAGCAATGTTTGCGACTCCCATATGTCCCCCACAGATACGACTTTATGTATGTGTGGTATTGGAGTAACGGCACTAAATAGATAATGTACATCAAGTAAACAAACCAAAAAAAATGGAATGAGGTTGTCCTGACAGCTTAGTAATGTCTCAAGGCAAAGACATCCTCATTTAAGACAGTAGAATTTAATTTAGCCTTGTATACAGGCCCATTTATTTGTTTGTTTTATACTATTGTCTCGAAGCCAATATGTTTGACTGTAAGGCATTGGCTGGGGTCATTCTTCTTGCACTGTCTTCTTCTCCTATACCCTGGGAGGCAGTATGAGAGAGGGCAGATCCGCCCCCTCTGTGGAGGAGGGCATAGCACTGAGTCACCCATCCTCCCTCAAACCAGAGAGAGAGAGAAAACATTGAGACATGTACGAGAGATAGAGCAAGAAAATCAAGCAAGGTTTGCTCCTTGAGTGAGCTGTGTGTGCAGAGTGGGCGCCTTGCCAGGGGTGGGAGGTTTCCGGGAGGGCCACGGTGTGGAGGTGGGCTCTCAATGTGCCGCATTCAGCAGTTTGGAGGGGCAAGGGAATGGCCTCCGACCCCATCTGTTTCCTGAAGATAGGCCCTGATGGGGGTAAGTGCTCAGAGAGGGCATGATATCCTGACAAAGGGCAGATCTCCCAGCAAAAACAACAGAAAGGGGGAGAGAGAGAGACTTAGATTTGTCAGCTGAAGGGAGTACAGAGGTTGGATCCTGGAAAGAGCTTATGCTTTTCCTTCGTCCCTCTCATAAATCTTTGCAGTTTCCTCTTGTTTTTCCCATTCAAAGTTTTGGCCTTTTGACACAGTTTTTTTTCTGAAGGGGTTGGGATTACGTTGTTTTATTTAGGTAAGGAAGTTCACAGCACTTAGAATTCGGCAGCGGGAAGAAGTGGTCTGTAACCTTTTGAACTTGTGGAAAGAGGTGTTGTGTGTTTTCCATTCATATCACTGGACAGTGAACCAGTGGATTGGAATGTCGGCAAAGAAGCCTTTTGAAAAGGAACACATTAAAGTAATTGTAGAACGAATGGGGGCTGTATTGTCAATTGACTGGTGGTCCCTGGTCATTCTCTGCACCTGCTTGTCCTTGAGTGTGTTAGTTAGCCACTCGGTTGTCTTCCCCTATCCGTTTCCCTGTCCCCTCCTTGCACCCCCCCCCCCCCCACACACACACACATCAGCACATAGCACTCATCCATCCAGTATCAGTTGCCTCACGGCTTAGCACAGTCCACACAGACAAATATGATAATAATGCATATTCCATAATCTGATATCTATTGACTGATGTTCTGAAATGCCCATGTTTCATGAAAATCATCTATTTTGCTGTGGCTCCTTCCTAAAGGCTATGCATAGCTGTGGTCTAAATTGCACATTTAATCTTCTCTTTCATTCTTAACAATTGCATTTCCGTGTTTTTTTTTCTCTTGTCTTAAGGTCATTTCAAGGGCTTTTGTTTTTCAAAAATATTCTAGTAATTGTTTAGGAGTAATAGAAATGTTCTAATTTACCTCATGCAGGGCTTACATCCTAAAGTACACCCATTGTCTCGTGTTGGCTTTAAATGTCAGAGAGATTGTGTTTTGAGTCACAGTGGGCTAGGCCATTACATGGCCACATACAAGGTTAATTGTAGTAAAAGTATTTCCACTTATTCTCTTCCCTAATTATACTTTAAATTGCATATTTAGATGTAACTTTTTAGATAACACCAAAGGAGAGGTATTGTTTCCGTTGAAGAAAAATTATATATTCATACACCACAACCTTATAATTACTATGACAAATAACGCCACGGTGGCCCACCTTTTCTATTCAAAAGAGTGAGACAAATGAGTTGCTAATACAGTCTTACAAAACACCTCTCTTACTCACTCTCCTTCCCTCTCTCCATCTTTTTCCCTCTGACTTCTCCTTGAAACCCTCTCTCTTATTCCCTTTTTCTGTCTTCTTCTCCAGACGGTGCTGATCTTGAGGATGACCCATCATGTTCTTGGCCAGCATCATCTCCCTCCAGTAAGGATCAGACTTCTCCAGGACACTGCGAGGACTATGATTTTGGCGAGGACGAAGGAGGCCCTGGCCTGCCATACCCATGCCAGTTTTGTGACAAGTCCTTCAGCCGCTTAAGCTTCCTCAAGCGTCACGAACAGAGCCACGGCGATAAACTCCCTTTCAGCTGTACCTTTTGCAGCCGCCTGTTTAAGCACAAGCGCAGCCGAGATCGACACGTGAAGCTACACACCGGTGATAAGAAGTACCACTGTGGAGAGTGTGACTCTGCCTTCTCCCGCAGTGATCACCTCAAAATCCACATGAAAACTCACGCCTCCAACAAACCCCACAAGTGCCCTGTGTGCCGCCGAGGCTTCCTTTCCTCCAGCTCTCTCCACGGCCACATGCAAGTGCACGAAAGGGGCAAAGATGGCAGCAGCTCAAGCCTTTCTAGAACTGATGAATGGAAACTGAAAGAAACCCGCAAATGCAGCCGTTGTGAGGAGGGCTTTGATGTCCCAGAAGACCTCCAGAGGCACATTGCTGAGTGTCACCCGGAGTGTTCTCCATCAGAGGATGGAGGCCTGGGTGCCACCCTGCAGTGCATCTACTGCCATGAGCCCTTCAGTGATGAGGGCACCCTGCTGACCCACATTGATCAGGCACATAGCCGAGACAGGAAGGGCCACACCTGTGCTATCTGCTCTGAGCACTTTCTGTCTGTTGAGGACCTCTATGCTCACATGGACATCCACCAGCTCCCCGAATCTAGTAACCATAGCAACAGCCCTTCCTTGCTGACTGTGGGCTACACCTCTGTCTCTAGCACCACTCCAGACTCCAACCTCTCTGTCGACAGCTCCACAATGGTGGAGACAGCGCCACCTGTGCCCAAGACAAGGGGGAGGAGAAAGAGGGCTGCTCAGAACACATCAGACATGGGAGGACGTTCCTCCAAACAGCCTAAAGTCTCCTACAGTTGCATCTATTGCAACAAGCAAGTATTCTCCAGTTTGGCTGTGCTTCAAATTCACCTGCGAACCATGCATCTGGACAAGCCAGAGCAGGCTCATACTTGCCAGTTTTGTTTGGAGGTTCTGCCCTCTTTACTAAATCTAAATGAACATCTTAAGCAGGTCCACAATGCAGAAGACCATGCTGCCCTGTTAGCCAGCTTACCTGATGCCCTCCTTCAGTGTAACTTCTGCCCTGAGGTACTGAGTGACCTCAACGCCCTCCAGGAACACATCCGCTGCTCCCATGGCTTTCCCAGTCCTGTGGCCAAGGAGAGCAATGCCTTCTTCTGCCCCCAATGCTTCATGGGGTTCTTGACAGAGACTACCTTGGAGGAGCATGTTCGTCAGACTCATTGTGATGGGGGAAGCCTGCGCTTTGATTCTCCTCTGGCTGTAACTCCGAAGGAGTCTATAGTAGAGGTGTACTCCTGTTCATACTGCACCAATTCCCCCATATTCAACAGTGTTCTGAAGCTCAACAAGCACATCAAGGAGAATCACAAGAACATTCCACTGGCACTGAACTACATTAACAATGGAAAGAAATCCCTGCGCACTCTCAGTCCCTCTTCTCCAATATCTGTGGAACAAACTGCCATGCTGAAACAAGGCAGCTCACGCACTACCAGTGAGTTCATATGTAACCAGTGTGGAGCCAAGTATACCAGCTTAGACCTTTTTCAGACTCACCTAAAAACTCATCTGGATGGCCTGCAGCCTCAACTCACCTGCCCACAGTGCAACAAAGAGTTCCCCAACCAAGAGTCCCTGCTGAAGCATGTGACAATTCACTTCACCATTACCTCCACTTATTACATCTGTGAGAGCTGTGACAAGCAGTTCACTTCAGTGGATGACCTCCAGAAGCATCTACTCGACATGCATACCTTTGTGTTCTTTCGTTGCACTCTATGTCAGGAGGTTTTTGACTCAAAGGTGTCTACCCAGCTCCACCTGGCTGTAAAGCACAGCAACGAGAAAAAGGTGTATCGGTGCACCTCCTGCAATTGGGACTTCAGACATGAGACTGACCTACAGCTACATGTCAAACACAGCCATCTGGAAAACCAGGGCCGTGCCCACCGTTGCATTTTTTGTGGGGAGTCCTTTGGCACAGAGGTGGAGCTGCAGTGCCACATCACCACCCACAGCAAGAAATATAACTGTCGCTTCTGCAGTAAGGCCTTCCATGCCATCGTCCTTTTGGAGAAGCATTTGAGAGAGAAACACTGTGTGTTTGATGGAAAGGCACAGAACTGTGGTGCTAATGGCTCTACTGTAAGTGGTGGGGATGGCCACCCTAAAGAAGATGCTGAGCTACATGGTCTCCTAACTAACAGCCATGGTCCAGGGGCAGTAGGAGGATCTGTGGTTGAGTCCCATAACAGCCGTGATGGAAGTGAGGAAGAGGTGGACACTGCAGATCCCATGTTTGGGTGTGACATCTGTGGGGCATCTTACACAATGGAGTCACTCCTCACTAACCACCAGTTGAGGGACCACAATATACGCCCTGGTGAGAGTGCCCTGGTAAAAAGGAAAGCTGAGATGATCAAGGGCAACCACAAATGCAATGTCTGCTCCCGCACCTTCTTCTCTGAGGCTGGGCTGAGGGAACATATGCAGACCCACCTTGGGCCTGTCAAACACTATATGTGTCCCATCTGTGGGGAGCGCTTCCCTTCCTTGCTCACTCTGACTGAGCACAAGGTCACCCATAGCAAGAGTCTGGACACAGGGAGCTGCCGCATTTGTAAGATGCCACTGCATAGTGAAGAGGACTTTCTGGAGCATTGCCAGATGCACCCTGACCTAAGGAACTCCCTGACAGGTTTCCGCTGCGTGGTGTGCATGCAGACAGTCACCTCCACATTGGAGCTCAAGATCCATGGTACCTTCCACATGCAAAAGACAGGCACTATGTCCGCCACCCAAACCATTGGCCGCAACAATGCCATCTCTCAGAACCAGCAGCAACACCTTGTCCAAAAACCTTTCAAATGCGCCTCTTGCCTGAAAGATTTCCGGTCCAAACTAGACCTGGTGAAGCTGGACATCAATGGACTGCCTTATGGACTGTGTGCATCCTGCGTTACAGCAGCTGGCTCCAAGAGCTCCAGCCCAACAGTGAATGGAGGAAGGCAACAGCAACAGCAGGGTGGAGCTACCACTCCAGCAACAACTACAGTCGCATGGGTCCAGAGGGAGAGTCTCAGCCCTGGAGATGGGAAAGGCAAAGCTGTCTCTTCATCCTCTTCATCCTCTTCCACATCCTCGTCATCTGCTGCCAAGACACGATGCTCCAGCTGTAATGTGAAGTTTGAGTCTGAAGCAGAGTTGCAAAACCATGTCCAGACAGTGCATCGGGAACAGGGGGACAGCAACAGCGGGCAGCTCAAGACCCCCCAGGTGTCCCCCATGCCCAGAGCCAGTCCCTCACAAACTGAAGAGGTATTGTCAATTAGTGTTGTATGAATGAGGTTGAATAGTTCATTAAAACATGCTGAGGTTCACAAATTGTTTTGTATTGTTATGTTCAATTGGTAAAACAAAAATACATTTCTTTGTAATTTTTTTTTTTTTTGTCAAAGTTGACTATAATAATCCCTTTCCTCTTGGTCTTATTTACAGAAGAAGACATACCAGTGCATCAAATGTCAGATGGTGTTCTACAGTGAATGGGACATCCAAGTTCATGTGGCCAACCACATGCTAGGTAGGAGATAACTCTTTTTGCTTCATTCATTATGGTCTCTGTTGCACTCCTGGAACAAAATCATAAAAAACAGTGCTTGTGTAATATCTATGTCCATATGTTTTTCTGCATTTCCCAAAGTATTTCTACAATGTAGCATAAATGTAGTCAATGTGGCTTTTAGGTGTGTGATTTCAATATTAGAGGGAGTGATTTTGTGTGACCGTCATCGATACAATATACAAATCATTAAGGACAATTCACCGAATTTCACAACAAGTATTTGATAATAAATCAATGAATGAATACATTTCAGACATAGTCTTTTCATACTTTTTTAAAGGTGAATCACATACTAAGGACTGATGTGATATATGTAATGAAATATTTGACCCTGTCTCATTCAGGCTCACAAGTATCTGGATCACATCACCAAATAGGTGGAATTATTTTAATATTTTGACCATCAACTGCATCCCCAGTGTTGTGCATTTATAAACCCATCATCTTCATTTCCCCATGCATGTGAATGGTATAATATAGTACGTGTGCATGCTTGTGGAGCAGAATCTCTCCACTTCAAACCACTCTGTATGAAGGTAGTTTGAAGTAGTGGAAACATACAGATTAGTGAAATATTCAAATACCAAAACAGATTTTATTCAAACTGTTTAAAATTCTAAATATTATTCCACAGTTTTTGAAAAATCTCCACATTGCTACTGTACATTATTTTGTTTGTTTGTTTATTGTGCCTCTTCACTTAAGTAGCCTGTTCAGATGACTGAGATCTGAATACAACATTTGGTAAAATACTTTCATGCTCTCCGCATTTAATGACGTCAAATCAACTGAAAAAATGGATATTTGATTTTTATACATTGTGTATCACAAAATTCTTCCAAATTTCTCATTTTCTTTCACAAGATTCCTAAACAAACGAGTGCTGGTGTAAGACTAACCTCCACAAAATGTCTTTACTTTTGGTTGTCATTTGTATGCAGGCAGAATAATTTGTAGAGAACAGACAATTGGAAAACAGGTTTTCTTGCCTGCAGTAAGTAGGCGTCTGAATTCCGGTCTCACGTTCCTTTATTCATTCATTTATTCAGCTCGTTTGGCGGCTCTTTCATTACACTGCATTATCTGTTGTCTTCAGTGGGAGAGAGACTCATTGATCTGGAACCAAACCGCCTCTCTGTTTGGGACACGCTTCTAGGCGCAGGTGAATTTAAACACGGTGGGCAATTCTATCAGGACCAGTAGGCAATTCTATCAGGGACCCACTGTTTGTGCATAAACAATCAGAAGCATGTGATTTGTGATTTTGATGCTTCGGTGTATTTGCAAAGGAGAGAGACGAGCTGAGAGTGTGTAGGTGTGTATTTTGTATTCATCTTTGCGATCTGCTCACCCACTATTCTACTGGGGGTGCCTAATACAGTACCATGCCAGCATTAGTCCTTTCTCTCGCAAAGGCAGGCACGGAGCACACTGGGAGGGTAGAAAACAAACCCCCCTACTGGTTATTTTATGTCTGTCAGCCGCACAAGCACACAGTTTCCCCATAATAGTGGAATTCAGACAGCTTAAGATAACAGGAGGATAGGTGATTGGGTTATTGTCTGATGTCTTACTTCTCTGATATGCCATTGCTTTGTATTCAACATGATCACGGGTTTCATCAGACTCCTCAAAAGGGTTTCTGTTAGATGCATTTGTTTTGTGATCTCTAAAATATGGAGGAAACAAAACTTATAATGAAAATTTGGTAGAAAGATGAAATTGTCTGGAAGTGACTGCATTTTGTAAAACAAACAAAAAAGAAACCGAATCGAATAAAGAAAAATAGCGAAAGTGTGTTTAACTGAAGAGGTATAAAGAAAAACATATGCATCAAATTAGTTGTGTTACGATACTAATGTTGATCTGGTTTAATATAGCTTCTGTAGAATCGGTCCCTTTTAATGTAGAATGGGGTTAAATTCAATCCAGCCTATAATCGCTGCAAAGCCAATTTGGGCCAAAAACACAGGAAAAAAAAATACTAATTTGGAAAAGCTCTAAATACCTTCTCTACTGAAAAAAGGGACACTTTCTCCTTTTAATGGCCATCTGCACAGGAGAGGGGAAACAGGGGGCTGGGGTCATCTCCGCTCAGCTGTCAGCGTTATTAGCGTAGGTAATGGAGCAGACGCTGGATTCATAGGGGTGTTGTTTTCATCCATGCCCCGCTCCATGGTGTCAGTTCACACTGATAACTCTATATATAGTGATGGGCCGTGACATAACCATAGTGCTAAGTGTATGGAACAACAAAACCTGAGCTTGTCTCACCCAGACAAGTCCATATTAGCTGCATTTGTAATACAATAGTCCTAAACCAAGAGCACTCAGCCTCCACCCTCACCTCCTCCCATCCATCTGAAGTGCTCGTGGCTGCCTCTTCTGTACAACTGCCAGCACATTTTGATGCATAGATATTACACTCAGATGATGATGACGGTCCTGGTTCAGACATAAAGCGCAGCTCTGGTGCCCAGCAACTCAACATTCGCTACGATAATAGAGGTAAATGAAAGGGAAGGAGGTGGCCATGGGTGCAGAAGGGTGTGTTGCAGACCAGCCCCAGCCAAGCCTGTGAACGGCCCCACGTGTTTTAAGATGGAGGCTGCAGCCTGCTAGGGCCCAGATGGATCAGTACACATTTGCTGTACAGCTGGTCGCTCTGTTTGGGGACCTGGTGTGATACTCCTATGGAGAAAAAAATGATATCGCCACCATCCAAGGAGCAATTTAATAGCAGGCCAGAAGACAGCTGGCCACTCTTTAGTTTAGAGTTTTTTTGGCATGGCTCACTTACAGAATTGAGGGTGTCCGATTTTTCTCCAGAGACACACAGATTTATACAGCTTTCAGCTGCTGCAGTCACTATCAAACCTTTTATTTTTATTTTTCTTTGAGATTAGAAAACAAATCTGTCCATCAGTTCAATTTGCCATCTTGATCTGTAGTAATTGCATTGGAAAATATATTTAAAATCTCAGTGCTTTCACAAAGTCGTCAAGAGGACCTTTGAAGGTCTTTCATTGACACAAAAGCCTGTTTGGTTTTATCAGCATGCCATCATGCCACCCCATTGCTTCACTTTGACCCCACTGTAAACTATGACATTTGGAGCCTCATGGGGGGCACGTTTGGCCCATTTATCGCACTGTTTCAAATGTCCCTGTGTGGATTTCCAGAGCTGACATGTTTTGAAGCACGGGCTCTGTCTTAAAGGGTTTTAAAGGTGAAAAGGGTTTTTGCTTTGCTGTTATATCTGCTTCCAATCCAATTCTCATCTCACTCCTGTCCATTCCAAGCAGCTACTGCCAGGGTGGCAGTGCTCAGAAGGACAATTGTAAACAAACAAACCAAACGACATCGCAGAAAAGTGTTTTTGGGGTCACCTCTACGGATTTTTTGGGTTGGTGACAGCACTGAGCTTGAAGCCAAGTCAGGGAGGAGCCTTCTCTCACAGAGAGGAGCCGGTGGCCTGGTCGGCGCAGGCAGAGGGGGGCACTGGAGGGGTGGAAAGGTTCGGGGGCGGAGAGGGAAAGGCACATTTGCTGTACAGCTGGCCGCTCTGTGTGAAGCAGGCACTGTGGGCCGTTACAGAGCTGGAGAGGAGAGCGAGTGAGAGGCCTTTAGCTCTCCTCTAGTTTCTCCTCCTCCTCTCTGTTCTCTCTTTCTCCTTTCCCCCTCTCACTGCCCACTATCTCTCCATTTTCCCCTCACTATCTAGCTCTCACATTTAACTGTGCTCCAACCTGGCAAAACATACTGCATTGGCTGTTAGTGGGGGAACAGACAGGAGGCACACTGTAACAGTATTTGAAGCTGAAAGCCTTGTTTTGTTTCTTGCTAAGGGCCGCGAATTATCCTTGACACATATCCTCTTGTCTTGGGCCCCAAGAGCAACTTGGCCAGTGTATGCTGATTACATGGTCTCCATCACTGTCCTTGCCCTGGTGGCAACACATTTACTACTGCATTAAGTGCTTTTTTTCCCCCTCCCGGTGCATAAACAGAATATGGTATTTTCATTCTTTGTTTCTTTTCCTGTAATCCTCTTTGATTAGGTATGTCTGATGGTGTTCCCTCAGATTCTGGGACTCAATCATAGAGCACATACACATGTAATCTGCTAACAAACATGGCCAAACACTCCTCATTTGACTCCTAGGGGGCTGGATCAGAGTCAGAACTCAATAGACAACACAGCACAGGAACAGGATCAATCTTATGAAATAAATAAGAGAACAGGCTTGGACCAGCCAGTGGAAACAAAGGAAACCATGCGTGCCCTATACTGAGTGTGATATCTGCCTGCTTTTATTAATTGGTGATTAATAACGCCTCTCTGTTCGTTAGTGCAGTCACCTCCCGTGCAGCGAAGTGTGTTGCTGCTAATATGCAATTATGCGCACCTTACTGCTCGTTACATTATACCTCTCCCTGACTAATGTGGCGTCCATGAGGAGAATAGAAAGAGTGAGCTGCAAAAAAAAAAAAAAAGCTATCAATAAGACTCACATTCAGTGTGTTACCTACCTGTCTGGATGGAAAACAAAAAAAGAAGTTTCTTACAAATTCCTCAATGCAACCAGGAGACTGCATTAAAAGTTTTACAGCATTGCAGAGACTGTTTTGCTCTTCCTGGTGTTTTTGTTGTAAAGCAGAGGTAATTGACATCACCATGGGGATGCTCTGTTGCTAGGCCAGACAAGCTCAGTCTGATGTGGTCCTTATCTATTGATTTTCCTGACATTTCCCCACACTTCACAGACTAGGCCAACATGTGAGAAAATATCTGATGCTCTCAGTTCATACAGCCTGTTTGTACAAACTCGGAGCGAACACTTGCTGCCCCTTACTGCATTGCAATTGGTAGGTTGATGTCACCATGGAGATTTTGGGCAAATTCCTTTCAGTGATTGGTTGAACTGTGCCGATTGGTTGAGTTAATCCTTCTAGAACATAAATTACAAACTAAATGTAATAATGCAGATTTGTATAGATTTTTCTTTGAATCTAAAGACATCATCTAATGAAGGATTCGCTGGTGTACTTTTAGAATCGTCCTATGCAAGTCTAGTTGGGGACTTGGGTGACCTGAATAAAGGTAGGCTCTTCCTGTGCTTCTGGCTATGTTTTATTGATATACAGGAGGGATGTCTCCTTTAGAGTGTTAATGCCAACCCTTGTTCTGAAGTGAAGCCCATAAATACTGGATGATCAGAATTAACCTCTGCAATACTCCAACTCCCCATGGTCTTCGGAGATGTCACCAAGGCCGTAGGTGCATGCGCACCCCTAGTCTGATGGGGTTGCTTAGCAGTCTGACTGGAGGGGGGCTTATGGGAGAAGTGCAAACAGACAGTCCTGCCTTAGTAAAGGTCAGAGCTGCAACCTACACCTCTCAAATCCCAGCCTGGCCCTGATGAGACCAGGGTTCCAAGCGTGCCTAGAGATGCTTGTGGTGAGGGAGAATTACAGTGAGAGTGAAGTGGTGCGCTACTGCTGAACTGCATTGCTTTTAGAGGTTGTCAGCACCAATAGTAGTGTGACAGATCTGATCTAACTTTGCGTAGTGGCTCTTACTTGGTGTGTTTTTGGAATGACATGCACGCTGGGACACCAGTAGCTATCTATATGCTACTGAATAGGAAAGAGTTTCAATGTTGATCTCAAAATTGTTGTTAAATACGCTTCATAGGTGTAGAAAGGTTTGTTTAAGAACACAAACAGAGTCCAAAAGAGTACCCCAAAAAGTTTTAGCTCTCTTTATGGAGCACAATGGTGGTTTTCCAAAGTACCATGTAACGAATTACTATCCTCATCGAACTTTGGCTGTGTGAATGGCAGACAGGGGAGGAGAGGGGAGGGGGATAGGGTTCTGAAAGGCCCCCCAGCGTCAAAGCCTTAATAATCATGTGAGCAGCGCTGGACTTCATTACCCTCCTGTTCGACAGGCCGAGTGCCAGCCTGGATTGCTGGCTGGCTGTGGCAAGGTCAACGGCGGAGGAAAAACCAGTTACTGTGTTACTCTGGAGCGGAATGGAGAGGGGCGGCCATCTGTCAGCTCAGGCCTGCCATACCCGCAGAGCAAATGGACACGGGCGGCCAGAGGAGAGGCCACAGACACCCATCGAGCTAAACCCAGTGAGCATAACACTGAGGCATGGACACAGATCCAGCCAAAGAGATGGGCCTTGGTACCACTAAAACACATATATACACACACATTGCGGAGAAGATAAGGCTATCTCCAAGAAATTTGGCAGCAGGTTGTGTGTGTTTATGCATGTTTGTTTTTAGTGTCAGCGCACTATTGGGCCCCTACTGTTTTAAGTCCAGATGGCAAGCCATTTGATAAAAAGTTGATAAAAGTTTAGCTTGGCTTGCCAACGGTAAATGTTTTAATCATAGTATTCCTTTATGAAGACAAACTCCTTGTGAATCTAGGTGCAGAAAATGCTATCATTGCCTTTAGACCAAATTTTACATTTCAGCAGGGACCACAGGCAAGTTCCGGTGGAAGCAACATGTTTTCTTCCAAACGACAATACAAACAACACTGCCGTGATATCTGCTCTTTATATATACTCAGATGTCACAAGACCCTAGTTTTAGTGTTTCACCTTGCTGGCTGTTTGTCGGCGCCTGAGTCGCACCGACCCTCTCTGTGAGGACCTTTACGATGCCCTCTGGCCAAAGTGGAAGAACCCTGTGGAATGTTCCAAAGCTCTCTAATAGGTTTCAGGTGCTGCGGGCCACCGGCCAGCCCCCCGCCATCACCCCACTCTGTGTGTCTTGTGTGATAGGGCTCCCTGCTCAACAGTCAAAGCACCGCCATTTCTCCTCTAAAAGAGAGAGGGCAGAGCTACGAAATGGATACCCATCATTGTTTACTGTAAGATCTTTGGCTGTCTTTACAATTGTCTGTTGTTATTTACTCTTTCTTTGCTTCACTTTGAGGCTTGTGCGACTCCTCTAACTGAAAACTTTTCAACACCAAATAAAAGTGTTGCAGTTTCTCTTACACATATGGTTGGAGTTCAAGCAGAAATGCAATTTGCATTACTACCATCCCACAACCCAGCACAGCTGAAGTTCTTCCTTGTTTTCCTCCTGCACCGAGAGTACCGACCCCCCGGCTTGAGCGTCAACATGCTCCGGAAAACAGGGAGATGGTCCTGGGCAATTCCCCCCCACATTAATGGAAATCACACAGGAACTCCCTGGATGAAAGCTTTATTAGTTATTAAGGTTTAATATTGATATCAGTGCTTATATGTTTACTGGAGTGCACGGTGCTGCTGATGTGGAATTGTCAGAGAGGTGCAGATTTAGTAAGGAATTAGTGTACACCCAGGATTTAATTAAGGGTATCTATTTCCATCTTGTTAGAAAGAGATAATGTGAGTACTGCATGCATCATAGGTTACCATATTAAATGCTGCTTCCTGTAACAGCATTATATCCACTACAGTAGTGCTTGTAGATTATAGAAAGCAAGCAACATGCGACATTTGGCTGGAAGAATTGTAGTTTCAAACACATAAGCTCTCACTGCACTATATGCTACAAGACATTTTTGATTTTTAAACAATATTTTGTTGTATTTTTGTGTGCGTGCGTCTTTTAATGTGCAAATGCAGTGACACGCGACATTCATTAGAGGTAAAATTGTCACACTTCCACTCTTTTCATATGTCTCGTTCCATTTCCAGCATGACAGTGGAGTGTGAACACTGAAGCGACATGGCCTCTTTGTCTCTCCATTTGTCCCACCACTGCCTAGAGACGTAAACCTTAAGCCACTCACTCTCTGATTAATCTTTAACATTTATAATTACTAATTAAGTTAGTAAGAGACTTTTAATGTAGTCCTCCTTCAATGGGGAGCAGAGAGGACAACAGATCATTAGCTTCAATAATGAACGCGGATGAGACAGATAATGGCCTATGATAGGTGAATACTGACAGTTATATTAAATGAGGCGAGTATATGGGAAATGCTGTGAGCAAGTAGCACATCATGGATTCAAAGGCACAGGGAGACAAGGTGGTGAAGCACTCCAATAATTCCACAAAGACCTTAAAGCATGAGGAAATCTTAGGGATAGTTTGAACTAATTAAGGCATATATCTGTAGTGCAGTCAAGTCTATATTAGCGTGCACTATATATCATATAACGTATATCTGCAGTGAAAATTGCGTCAACCCCAGTTTCAAGTACAGATTTTATTTATTCATTCACACTGCTTTCATTGGGTTTTTGGTCTCCCTAATGTCTTTGGTGTATCTCATTATCACATTATTACATTAGTGTCTGCATTATACTGGTGGCTGTAAGTTGCTGCCCATTAAAAGAGTCATTTCATCTCAGTTTTTTTTACCTTAACGACGATGCTACTCTGGCACATTCCGCGAGCCTTCCCACTTTGGGGAAGGTGCTTATGCCATAATGATTATTATCATTAAGAAGATATTAATGTGCTTAGTGTTTGCGACCCAGCTGCTCATCATGGCCTGAGCTCCCTGCCAGGGAGGGGGAGAGAACTGCTGCCAAAACGGACAGTGCACGCAGGCCACCGCCCACCTGTCCAGAGGTTTCAGGGTCGGTGGAGGTCACACCTACCTACCTCCCTGCCCTCTGCTGAACTGGAGGAGGGATGGCTCAGAACACAAAATTGGGGGAGATGAATTGTGCTATGTGGAATGAAGTTAAAAAGCGCTACTGAATGAATTCAAGTGATTTTTAAAACTCCGATTGTAAGCACCTTCCTCATATACAATATCCGCATACATATTAATTATAGTTATGTTACTCTGCTGTGAATGGAAATGTATGTTTTCCCTGCAGAGATTAATGCCAGATAATTATTCATTGAATTTCAATCTTTCAGGCTATTATACTTAAATAAGTAGTTTAGTTCTCGTAATTGATTTGATCAAAAAGACTACAAAATCAACTTTTTTGTATTGTAAAAGAGGCACAGTGGCAGGATGTTGGGTGATGACTCCTGTTTTGAAGCCTAATATATACACACAGATAGATGGTGTGGGGCTGACGGCAGCCTGGCTCAGCCTCCTCCACTCTCAGTTTCAAATTGCTGCTTCATTAGGGCTTGGAAAAGAAACCCATGGTTACATTTAATCAAACGAATCGGTATGGCAGACCCACATAATCAATCACAATCCTTATCCAATATGCTACATTCTGTAACTACCAAGCTGGCTTGGAGAAAAGTCAATTATGGCCCCTCTCTCTCTGCTCCTCTGCCGTTGGTTGCCGTGATATTATACTGTTTCTGCAGTTGTTTTCATTATGCAAACGCGGACCGTCTGCATCTCACACATACAGCCTTTTCCTATTCATGCAGTAATCTCATATTTTCCTGTTTTTATACTGCTTGTTCTTGTATGATACATGGACTGGGAGTTTGTTGGGGAGTATGATGTGCCATATCTGGAATAATCAAATTAACTATTAATGATTTTTGCTCTCAAACTAACACTTGTGTTACACAGTGGGCTGCAGTCGGTGATGTTGTTCATATTTCATATGTTTCATGTCCATATGGATCTGTTCTCACTGTCTCTCTCTGTATGAAATCGTTTACAGTGTGTTTCTGTAGACATTCTACTTTCTCACCCATATCCCTGAGTGCGTTTATGTGAATGCAAACATGCAAGCACTAAGCACTAAGGCACACGCACGCTCACACACAAACACCCATCACTCAATCCATCAATCCCTTTTTTTTCTCTCTTTTCCCCGTCTTGTGTGTTCTTTCTCCCTACCTTTTCACTTCAGCGCTCAGCCTCGCGCACAATCAACGTGCTGCACATAATATGCACAAGCAAGGAAACACACACAGGCACGCACACACACACAAGGTAGCTAGGTTGGTGGGGGCCATGGCTGCAGCTCTTCTGTGCAGTCCCAGAGTGGCTCCCGGGGCTCGGCTGCCAGTTGTTTGCCAGCGTCTCCGGGTGGAATTCATTCAAATTAAAGCGGTGGAATGAGGCCCGAGTCCCAGAATGCCTCGTCCCTCTCCTTCATCAGCATTCCGCCGATGAGAGTAATTAAAGCAGAAATTAATTCTGCTGTAAGCAGAGGAGCCACAGAATAACTGATATTAGAGGCTGGATGATGAATGCTTGGCATCAAGGGAGGTCTCAGGGGAGGAAGGGGAAATTCACAGATCTCTTTTTCTTTCTTTCTTTCTTTCTTTCTTTCTTTCTTTCTTTCTTTCTTTTTTTATCGCTCCACTTTACCTCTCTTTTGCTCTCTTTGCCCACTCCTGTGTTTTTATTTCTTTGGTTCATGTTGTCTACATTTCTCTCTTCTATGTGTTTGTCTCTCTGTGTCTGCTCACTACTTGCCCCTTCTCATCTTTACATTTCTTTCATCCTCTGTAGCAACATTTGTCCTTCCGCGTCGCCTAAAGATTGCCAAAGCCATTGGTTTTAAGCATGACTGAAGACATTGCCACTAAGCCTCCTCTGCTCAGTAACAGTATTTCACATTCTGTCAGCACTGGTGCTCTCATTTTCAGTCAACAGGCATATTAGAGTGTACTGATGCTGCAAATGCTAGCGCTTTGTTGTTTGTCAACAGAAGCCAAAATGGTGAGTGCTTCCAGGTGAATTCTAGAATACCAGGGGCACACTATTAAGTGTCACAGAAAAAATATAAATCAATGTAATTGTTAATCAGAAGGTGAGCAACCAGAGAGATGCATACTTATTGAATTAGACTGTGTATACAGCGTGGCTTGGAGCTAAACACTGTGTATTTTGTTCAAGACAAACTGTCTTTTTTCTCAGGCATAGTTTGAGACTGAACCTCGAAGCTCTCCAGATGATGTGATATTCTACCCAGGATGATTCAATGATCCCCCACGTCCCCTGACGCTTTATTTTTGGAATAGCACATCTTTAGCAAGAGCAGTCACAAGACTGAAAGACAAACAACTGAACTCATGAAACACTGAGGGTGGATGAGGCTGTCAGTGAGACTGTTTTCCTCTCTTAGAATCAAATGGAATTGAACAAAGGTTAGCTCTATGGGGCTTTATGGTAATGTGATATACGATGCTGCCATGGAATTTGCCAATGCATGTCTTAGCACTGTCTGACTCCAAGGAGGGAGTGAATGGTAATTACGCTGACCTCTGCCCCTCCCTCTCTTATTCTGCCCTCTGGGTAAAAAGCCTGAGGAGGTAATAAACAATAGATAGATTTGTCTTGTTTGTATTGCAGCTGCCACACTCTTAATGACACACGAGATTGGACTCTACTTTCAAAATAATGCATGCCAAGATCTGCAGGTAGTTGTATTGCATTTTTAATTGGTTTGTGCAAGAATATCTCAGTCAGATGTAAATGAATGGGCGCTCAACCTGAGAGTTACTGATTGTTATTAAGAATTTAGCAGGCTGGCATGGATTTGAAACACAGAATGAATGCTTAGAAACCATAAAGGGCCCAAATGCGGGGAATATGCAAACTGGAGACAGGGGCTAAACCAACCACAAACCTGTTGATGAGGCCAGGTTGGGGGGCTGAAAAGCTGAGGGAGGATTTCACTGGCACTGCCCAATAATGCTAAGTCTTAAGGGGACCGGCAGGCTATATTTTCCAGATGGAATTTTTTACTGTTGATACACAGTACATGCCACATGGTAAGAGACAACACAATGACTCGCCATACCTTTAATGCAGATTATTCACATTACATGTACACATAATAGTTTTATTCTTAAATTCTTCGCTTAAGAAAAAAGTTATTTAATAAGCAGCCGTGTTACAGCAATACAAGGAAATTATAATGATAGTAATAGTAATGCAGGATGTGCTCAACCTTAATGCCAGTATTCAATATGTGAGTGGAATTTCTTTAAAATGGTGGATGTGTAATTTTGCAGTAAAACACATTATTCCACCCTCAATCTTCCATGTCCTTTAGTTGTTTCTCTTTCCACTCTCCTTTTTCTTTATTCCTTCCCTTTGGAAAGATGATATGAAGCATGAACCCAAAATAGTAATCATACAGCAAAGGCATTTCCTCTAAATGATTTAGTAATGGTGTCTTTTTATAGACACAAGGTTTACCTATGGACCTTACTAAAAGCTTGGTACATAGCAGCAGTTTTCAGAGTGTATCTCTGCAGTGGATCATGTTGCTGTAGTGCATGATATTTCTCTCTATCATTCAGAATGGCGATGTCGTTATGAAAAGGGAGGGCGCATCTTGATGTCTGCCATCCTGGAAATGGCAGCAGCATTGTTTGTTTGTCTACTTTGTTCCATACACCAATAAAAATACACTCAAAATGAAACCTTGGTGTAACGATGACCTTAAACGCAATGACACTCTTTCCCATAACATTGTCCTGTCCAATAGTCCAGAACTCCCCAAGAGGCTTTACAGCAAGTCTAGGAGGAACCAAATGAGAGAGAAATCGATTACTTTCCTCTCTCCACTGTCTCTGCCCTGGCTGAATTACTGAAACAAGATGCTGCACTTAGAGGAGTCTTTGGAGAGGCAGAGGGAGAGAGAAAGAGAGGTGGGGGAGAGAGAAACACTTTTAGGGACATGGGTGCCATTTAGACTAGGACCATCTTCTCTCAGAAAGCCACTAAAAGCAGTGAATGATCCTCTTCCTGTCCCCGGCTGGGAGGCGGTTAGCCTCCTGTGGTTAAGTGAATACAGAACACACTCTCAGGTTTGAGGTCAAAGCAAGATCATTAAAAAGAATATTAATATCTGAGGTCCAAGCATGACAATCACACACAAATGACTACATCAATTCATCCTTATCTTGAGCTAAGCATGTCACAGTTATGGTGCGTCCAAAAGCAAGAGACCAGGCCTCATGGACCCAATCTGATGTTGTTTTTCAGATTCCTAATGTCAAATGGGTGTTGTTTAACATCCACACCAGGTTTTATTGTCTGAACTATGAAGATGAAAATGAATCCCGCTCGTTTGGTAGATAGAACGTGGTGCTTAAGGGACCCAATCCCTGTAAGTGCCATTAAGTGGAAATTGCCGTTCACATATTCCAGTGGTTTGATTAATTACACTCTCTCATGTGCTTTCATAAAGGCCCAATGAAATATGGGGAGCAAATTGCATTGTGTTCCTGTATCCTGTTATGTAAAAGCAGTTTAATTATTGACACATGTTTTGCCACCTGGCAGGGGAAAGGATGGTTGGACATGAATAGAAATCATACAATAGATATTATGGACGGGTTGAGCTAGCACTTGAGATGCCATGTGTTTCCGTATCTGTGACTCAATTTATGTCCCTGTCTTCACCTCACCTCAGGTTCTCCTGCTGAATCAGAGCAAAGAGCAGATGTGATCTGCTGGATGTGTCACAGTTGTGAGGGAAGCATTTTGTGAAAGTAACTGCTCTTTAAAACCTGTTTAACTTTGTGCAGCAGGACCACTTTTTGAAAGGTCTCTTCTAATAAATATGTAGTTAAGGAGATATTTTGTGAAGGCTACACAGTCTCTCTAGGGGATTAAAAGATCACTGCTGGATTTGTGTGATATCTTAAGATAGCTCTTTTTGATCAGAGTACAGGCTTAGACACTGCTTAGTTACTGACACGCTGCTACTTTGAACTCAAGGAAGCAGTGTAAGAAGACAACAAGCAAACTTGTGGTTTTAACAAAAATGCCTTTATTCCCTTTTTCTTCCTTTTTTCTTTGTTCCTGGCCTTTGTTTTCCATGAGCAGTGCCCCCTACTGCCACGGAGACTAAATAACATCTTCTCTTCTGTTGTAGCCAGTAGTTCTTCTGCTCCACTCTATTCAGTATTCTACAGTGTATGTGGAGGTATTAGCTCATAAAACCCTCCTACTGTCATATGAACTCACTGCCGTCCCTGAGCTCTATATGAACAGCAGGGCTCTGATACTTAGTCCCAAGCTGTTCCTGTTTGCCCAAAACGATCAGGCCTGGCCTCGTGCTCTCTACCTGATCTAGTTGACTGGGCTGTGTAAGTTAGGTAGGCAGTCCCTGTCTCCATCCCCCTCCTCCCTCCCAATATGCACTTGGACCCGGGCTCAGGCTGCACCTTTTGTGTTCCACAGGGATAGGGGGGCCAGATGGAGGAATTTGATTAACCAGCAGTGGAGGACCAAATGTTCAATTGGATACAGAACCAGTTGGAAGGCGGGAGGGAGCGAGGGATGAGGCAGGGTAGAGGGAGAAATCTAAAATGGCTGGTCATGTGCGCCGGCCAACACTTTCCAAAGGGGAGCCCAAACAGACACTGAGGTGTAGTAATGCAGAAGCCCTTTTCCAAGTACCAGCTGGGCCTTTTAGGAGCCTCTATCCCACAGCAGACACCCGGCAGCCTCCGAGCAGCTTGACTTTACCATATGTGGAACTTTTTTATGCTCCACCTGGTTTCCCCAGGGGACCTGTGCCGCTGGGACGCCGGAGGCAGGTGAATTGCTCTTAATGCAAGGCACTGAATCACTGGGCCAACAACATGAGGGAAGTGCCTAGGGAGAGGAAATGGATCTACAGAAAGACTGGCGCGGACTGGCGCGACCTTGGAGCTAGTGCCCGCTGCTGAGCAGAAAACGAGGCTGTGTGACGTGTCATTGTGCCGCCACTCACCACACACCTCCACTTTAATAATATATTTCTTATATAACATTGTGTAACATTTCACAAAGTGCTTTTTTAAAATGGAACTTAATCTATTTGTAAACTGAATGCCATTCTCAGCTTCCATTTAGAGCTTCCATGAGTGCCACGAGTTTATCCCATTTCTCTTTTAGCTGTTTCAGTCAAGCTGTTTCATATAATAATCTATTTATATAGATTTTGCAGTATTGGTTTAGTAAATGCTGTATGACTGTATTCGGCTATACAGTATTTTTGTCGCAATCTAATATTTGCATGTTTCCCATGCACATACTGCTTTACTTGGTAACATCAGCTGTTTACCTCTGGTTGGTGATAGATTTTTTTCCTTGCATAGTGAGAGAGTCCAGACCATCAGGACAGCTAGGTCAGATGAGGGAGATTTTGCCTGGACAGTGGGGGTGTGGTCACTCTCCTGCCTGCACCTGTCTCACTGAGTCAGTGGCACAAAGCCAGAGGTCAGGGGTCACCACAGGGGGCTGTCAAGGTCAAAGGTTTATCACTCTCCGAGGGGTCCTGGAGCCATCACTCAGACCCTACAGTACACATGATCTGCCCAGTTGAGTTTTTTTCTTCCCCCACTTTTTCTAATCCTTCCAAATGGCTCAGGCAAAACTCCTGACAGCAGCAAGAGAAACAAACTGTGGGGTGTGGAGCTCTAAGCCATCAGCTGGAGATTTCACTTTGAAAAGATTCCCTTTTACTCACTGCCCTTTCCACCAATCAGAGGGCCCGCCAGAGTCCAGGCGCCCAGAGCAGCTGCCCTCTGACCCTGCCAGCGGTTGTTGGTTTATTTTGTTTGGGCATTTTAGAGAGGATGGGGCTACTTTTGACAGGTCAGGCAGCAGGACTTGGATGAGGTCTTTAGCAAAGGCAGCCAGAGAGGGAGAATTTCACAGCTCGAGAAAAGACTCAAGCTACCCCTAGCTGGTGTTGCAGTTCCAGCATTACACTCATATTGCTGGAGAGGTTGTCATATTCATTGAGACATGTGGAAAATGGCCCATTTTGGGGGAAAAGAGGGGCCATTCATGCAAAGTCAATTCCATCAAGCAGACAGAAATTCCTCGATACCCTGTTTATGCAGCTGTGCCCTCCGATCAAATTACACCAACCCTTTTGCAATGCCCACACCTCCTTCCACCCCTTATGCCAACCCCCCCAACCTCCTCCGAATGTGCCAGGAGCCTCAGATGGGTCTCCCATTCGCTGGGGAGAATGGGAAAGGTAAAGGGACATGAGGGGGCACGTAACCCAGAGTTCCACTTACCTGCCGCAGTAATTGGGTCAAAGCCACGGTGCTTCCATGGGTCAGAGGAGGGGCCTGTCATGTGAGGGGCACATAGGGGCAAGCGAAGGAGGCACATCCCCAGAGAAGTACTAACCGTCATGCTGTAGCACCAACTCTGACAGACCGCAGGGAATGGACCCGCCGCAATGAGCCTGTCAGCTGTTCCAGCAGCGCAGAGCGATCGTGGAGCCCTCCACTGGGACTGTATTACTGAAGGCTTTTCTTCTCTGCCTCTGTTTTATTTTTTTGGGTGGGGAGGGCAGGGTTGCGAGTCTGTGTGCGAGAGGGGGTGTTGAGGGGTATAATTGAGAGCACAGAGGGAGCTTCGTCTCTCCATCTTATGATTTGGAGGTGAAGACAAGCGCCCTCGGGGGCCCCCTGTCAGAGCTTTTGGGCGCGCTCAGTGCAGACTTCAATAAAAACACACAAAAAGAATTCCCCCACAAGGGCGCCTGGCTGAATTGCTGACGCCAATGTAAAAGATTCCGTTTTCTGTGAATCATTTAGTACGCGACCCTGAGCTCTCTACACAACGTGACAATAACAGGAAACCCCCCTCTGTCCTCCTTATCGTGAAAAAAAAGAAAATTGCAACAAGCCCAGAGAATGCGGAATTATTTTTTTCACACGTACAATTTCACACATCGATCACCCTCTGCCACTCCTCCATTTTCCTCTTCCCCTCCCACCTCTCACTCCTCTTTTCTTTTCTCCCCTCACTGTATTCCTGTCATGACAAATGTCAAACACAGTCCGTTAGGAGAGTGTTTTTTCTTCTTGGTAACCAAGAGCTTGCCAAGTCGAATGTGCGCTGGGACAAGACTGCTGCGGAAGCATCACATTGGAGCATCAGCATCAGATATTTCTGTGAAAGTAACAGAAATGTTTGAAGGTGTTGTCACAAGCTCACAGGTTCCTGCTGTTTGTGTGCACCAGAGGGAAATGGTGCCTTCTCACCCCTTTTGTCTCCTCCCTCCCTATTGTTGTTTTTAAACTTATTTCTCTGTTTAGTTGTTATCACTTTTATTGTGGTTAAGAATCTCAGCATGGCTGTTTTTTTGTGGGTTTTGACAGAGGGGGTCGGTGTTGTAGTCAGAGTTAAAATTAGAGGAGTTGCTTTTCTGTGTGACTTGGAGACATGTCATCTTCTGGAAGCGGTGGGGAGTCTGTCAGTCACAGCCATGGTGTGTTTTAATCATCTCTGTCCCACTTGGAGATGCGCTGACGGTTAGAGTGAGGGTTCCCTCCCCTGGACAATACCAGTATGCTAGAATCTCATACACTCTGATGTCAGACGTAGCAACCAGTTAAGAAATATGAGACGTTTCTTCCTCAAGTTAATCCTACAAATTCAATGGGGGAATCAAGTGATGTCTGGTGAATTTGAAGACATATCACAAGTGTGTTTGAAGGTTTTTGTGATCTTTCAAAAGATATGACAGCTGGAAGGAGATTGGCAACAAAATAGCAGGAGTTTGTCACTATAATAAGAGAATGAAGCTGATAGAATAATCAAAACCCACGACATCTTAGAAGCTTAATGAGCGAGGGCTCCCCCCAAGCGAGCAATAATGATAGTGTTTTGTAATTCTATAGCCCTTTTAATAATACTCCAAGGAATTTTAAATAGACATTTCTTTGTAAAGTAAAGTAGGTTAGACTGCAAATTATATTTTCCATAATGTAGCAGGGATGACGGGAAGTGTGTCTTTACAGCACGTCGCTGACAGAGAATGCACCACCTAAAAAAGCCAGGAAACTGTGCGGCAGAGTCAGGCTGCAGATTCCCTTAACCCTGTGCAGAATTGGCCACTACACTACACCCATCCAGCTCACTCTCCTTTAACCCCAGCCCCCGTCTGTGCATGCTCCCTGCAGAACTCTCCAGAGATATGGCCTCTCATTTCTGAGAGCATCCTCTGACAGTCTTAATGGACAAGTAGTCTCTCTACAAGGCCAGGAGAGCTCTCGCCGAAAAGACCACTCTAGGCATGTCTGGGATAAGTACTGTTTTCTCCTCTCTCGTCTCAGGCCCATCTAAGGTTGTGTTTATGGGCAGAAATTAAACAGAGCCGTCAGACGGCAGTGAACACGAATGAGAGGTGAGGTGAGGAGATTCTGTTGATGCTGTACTGACCTTAACATAAATAACAAACGCTGTAGAATTGATTGCCAAGAAATGTGTGATAGTATCTGTAATTATAGAAAACAATATTTAGATATTAAAAGATAAATTACAAATACATGTAAAAGTTGTGGAATAAAACTCATAATTATAATATCCTTTCTAATTAAAGCTGGAGTGAGGAGATTTACATTTTAAGCATTAATGTTCACCAGAGTGACGTACGCCACTAAATTGAGCTTTAAACAGAAGTACTTAGAAAAATATTCCTACAAGCCCCCAAGCAATTAGTCCAGCTGCCTGCCTTTGTCCACCTACCCATTGTGTTCTTTGTAAAAACCATTCTCTTATACCTCCACTTACTCCATCCTTTGAGACGCCATTGGAAATCCAGGGCTCTGAGTTGAACCCACAGTTGGTTTAAGTGTAATGAAATGTATGTCATGTCTCTGGCTCTCTCCCTCTGGCTTCCCCTCACCCCTGGCCCCCTGAAAGCACTGCCTTTGACAGGAAGGCCTCTGTGGCTTCTTCTGCAGTGATCTTTAGCCCCTTCAGGTCCCATTGACTATTTCAGGACGTCCCTGCGATTTGAGGGTGGACTCAACCGTTCACGCATGCTTCAGAGCATCGACTGAGGAGAAAAATAGACAGATAGATGGAGTGGAAGCCTCGTACAACCAAACCAGCCCTCTGGGAAATCCTACCCTGATGCCTGGCCATATTAAAAAAAAAAATGTTTTACAGTATGCTTATTGAAAAACACCAAGTTGGCAGTGCTTATTATCTATGCCGTCGACCTAGCTATGTGCTCTTTTACTCTGCGGTCTACGCAGTTTTTCTGTTACATGTGTTCTGTCCTATATTGTACACATAATAGAAACTATGGCAACAGAAGTCAGGTGCAGTTTCTGCGAAAGGGCCCAAGCTGAGCCTTTCCAGATGATGCACATTTAAATTTGAACCTATGTTGACTCAGTTCCTAGTATCTGTTTATTTATCATATACTCAATCTTTATGCAGATGAGGGCGAACAGATCATGCATGGAACACTTACCTTGCATCTGTATGTGTGTATGTTTATGAGGCTGTGTATGCGATTTACCTGACACTTCTGTGAATGTGCGACTGTGTGTATGTGTGTTTGTTCCCATGTGTACATCTGTGCGTGGACGTGTGTCTGTGCATGGATATTGCAGCTTGGAGAGAGTGTGCATGTCCACTATATTAGACAGAGCGTGCGAGGGGTGCCTCAGCATGTGTGTACTGCTGTCTGTTCGGAGCTCTCGGCGCCAGCAGGGTGCGCCATTCCAATTTACCCATCAGCCACGGAGGTAGGGGGTAAAAGCGCAGGGCATCGCTGTCGGAGATTTCACATTCGAGGGACGAGATTACCAGTCAGGGGACCCCTGTGTGGAGGTGATGAGGGAGGGAGACTGCAGGGGCACAGTGTGGGGGAGTTGGGACTGTTGGGGGACGGGGGAGTGGTGAGAGGGGGAGGACAGCACGACTCAACACCACCCTGGAATCCGTGGGCTCTCTGTTTTCTGGGGAGCATAGCTGCCAAGCTGCACATCTGTTTGACACCAGGCGCTGTGGTATGGCAGTCAGGGGCTGTCTGTCCTGATTCACATCTCTTCGCTCTCTAGTTTGTTCTAAGGATCTGGACAACTGCTGAAGCTCAGTCTCTTTAGAGATCCTTGCAAAACTGTGTGCTGGGCAGGTTGTAGAAAAAGAAAACCAAAAAGGATGCAGGATTCTTACGTTCATAACAGCAAATTATTTATCCTCATGTCCGTTTCTTCATTCTACCTGCTGTAACCACATGCACAGGAAAGATTTTTGTATCTTAAAACACTAGAACATAATCGTGGCATTGTAAAATCATCTTGAATAGTTACCTCAGACCCAGTCTGCTGTTGGCTGTGCTCACTCAGCCTGTGTTTGAGTGTCGGCCAAGTCAGCTATGGCTGCTCCAGAGGCCCTGAAGCCTGTTGGGGAGACGGGACATTCCAAACAGCATAACTCATTCTTTACACCCTCTCTGCTGCCATTAGTTAATTATATGCAGGTGTTTTCCTTTCTCAGGTTTTTTGCTGTAGATCTAATAAAAATATAACCATAAGTACACAAAGCCAGATAGACGGAGAAAAGGAAGGGGGAAACAGTGTGGAGGAAGTGGCTGAATGTGCTGTGTGAAGCAAATTATTGCCCCCATGTAGATTCATCAGTTCTCCCTGCTGGATTAAGGAAGGGCCTTTCTAATGAAGTTCGCCCCGTCAAAATGAAGGGACTAATTCTGATTTAGCTGAGGTAATGAACTTCCCCTCTCCTAGTGAGAGCAGCACCATGGGGCGAGGAGAGAGGGGTGGTTGTGTGTGTGTGTGTGTGTGTGTGTGTGTGGGGGGGGGGGCAAAGGAGAGTGGCAGCAAGAGAGAGAGAGGGAGTGAGGCAAGACGAAGACAAGACAGGAGAGAGACATGGAGTGAGGACAGAGAGATAGAAGGGAGAGAGGAGGCTAGGTGGAGAATGAGAAAAAAATTATGCAAAACGCCTGTCTCGTATTTGCTGAGATGTATTAAATTTCCAGTGCGGGTGCCTGTGTTATATAAAATTATGCTAATGTCTCGTGGCCCGCTGCGAATGGCGGCTTGCTGGTCCTGAGCATGCGTGGCTGGCCGCTACACGGAGCGCACTCAGTGGGACTCAGCTTTTCTATTAAGGAAAACCTCTAGACACCTGATGATGAATTCTCTCTCACCAAATGTTCCCCCTTTTTTGTGTCGAAAATATGAGCGCTTTTCTAAATGACTTTGGAGAGCCCGGCGTGGCACTCGGCGGCCTGCGTCGAGCAGGGGGGAAGGGGGTATGGGGGGGGGGGTCCCTCTGCAGCAGGCTAAGGGAGTCAATTAAGGCAAGCACTGATAATTATAAGCCGGCAGAACGCAGGGGCTGGCTAATTGTACAGTGTTCCATGCCGTGAGCTCAGCCAAGGGGCCTCTCCGCAACGCTCTCTTTCCCTGCTCCTTTGTGTGGACCACAGACCCCATAGAGCTACATACCTCAGCCTGACAATGCCACAGTGAGGCTAGCGAAAGAAGCCGGGCATGTGCCCGTAATTAACTTTTTACATTCAGGCCACTCACTCTTTTGAGAGCCGAAAGAGATTCCGGATAGATTCACACCTCATTTCTTCTCTCCTCTTTGCTCGCCAGAAAGTTTTCTTTGCCCATTTTACTGTTTCTTTGCTTGTTTGTAATTAATTTTTTTCTCACTTCGCACAGCAACTTTCATTGAGCACAAGAGTCTTGGAAAGTCAGGGCGTAGTCACTTGACCTTTATTTCCTTCTAACAAGAAAAAGCCCAACAGTTTAGAATAGGCATGTATAGAGTAAATTAGAGCATTTCAGCGCAGAATGGTGTTTGTGTGGCTGCAGGGGGTCCAGCGCTCTCCAATGCAATCCATCTCAGCAGCCTGCGCTGTTTGTCCCCAATGGACCTCCATACCTGCCTGCAGCTGCAGCGCCTACACATCATTCGTTAACAAGTATTCGGCTTTTGCCTTTGTTGTTGTGGATTTCTCCCTTCTCTATTTTTTTCTTTTCCTCTGCCTTTGTGACCTACACACTGTTCATTTGACCGAGTTTTAGCCATTGTGGGTTTCAGCTGTAAGAATAGCAGGTAATGTGGTCACGGCGTAACACAAAATGGCAGACTATCCTTCAAAGCATACAGCAGCGCCAAATCCTGCTGAAACACCAGCTTTATCTGATTTTACTAGCTAGATTCCCTTTGGCAGGCTGCAGGGTGATACATTCAATTCACTGCAGTTTAAAATCTAAAAACACATATATGCACAAAATATGAAATATACACATTTTATAAGGCCCTCCAAAATTAATACAGTATATCTTGAAATATCTTGTGTAGGACGAACTTGTTTTTCTTACTCTTTTACTACAGGATTTGGGTGACACTGTACACATTTACTTGTTCTAGAATAAAAAATATGCTTGTAGAAAATGAAATATCAACATATAATCTTTACATTTTATTAAATGAGATATAACAGGCTTCAGTGATGTGAAAGACAACTAAAACATAATTTTCTCTTTGATATTATGCCACTGTTTGCCATGTTGCCATAACAAACAAACTAAGTTATATGAGCTTGTAAATGCCTAATGTATGCCATGCAGAGAGAAACACGAAACACAGCAGGTTCTTCATAAATGCGAGGCTCCATGTAGGAAGTGGCATGCATTAATTTTGTGTATATCATCTATACACCTGGCCTCAGGTCTTCTGGTATAAAATGGTTTAACATAATAATACTAATGCCGCATGAAGCTATGTCTTTTATCTCTTACGTCTCTAATATTAATGCTTTAACAACGACTATTGGCTTTAGTTTCTTTATTTGCTGCTACAGAGTAAAAAAAGAAGAGTATCGCTAACCACATGCACAGGGGCTCCTGGCAAATAACTCAAGTGGAAATGTCTGCTCAGTGCATTTATGTTAGGGAGTGTCCTTATGTTTTTGTCCCCCACATTTTGTGAACTCCAAAAGGTGTTCTAGTCGGCTAAACCTTTTGTAACATCCATTCAAGCGCTGCGCATGTTTATCTCGACACAAAAACCTGTCAGTTTGGTGTTTCTACCTCTGGCCCGGTAGCCAGGGGAGCTGTGAGGCGGTTAATGTAGGCGCTGAGTGGCTGATCCTAGCATGAGCCCAGCCCTGCTCTGATTAGCACCTCCAACGAGCTGCCATGCATCAGAGCTGACATTCTCCCAGAGACATGTTCCCCCAGAATCCTTTGCTCTTGCTGTGCAAGGGCGTCACCAGGACTGACATGTCACAGCCAACAATCTCGCCTCAACCCTCCTTCTCCCTCTGGAGGTTGGAAAACAGCATCAGTCGTGCACCGAACTTGGGACCCTGACATGGGGGCTTTGGTACCTCGCTTAGCTCATCTTTCACTTTTCACTTTCCTCTTGCAGACACAGAATATGTCTCTTACATGCCCTCTTCCCTACAGGCAAACTGGAGTAAAGCTTCTCCTTTCATGCTGGGGTAGTTTTCCAATCTCTTTGATTTTATTAGCTAGCACCCGACCACATTTCCATCACTGTTCGTGTAATACATTAACTCCTTGATAGAATGGGGTGAATTTTCAAGGTGTCATGATTAAATCTTGTACTTTAATTTTTACATTTTGCACTTGATTCACTCTGTCCTTCTCAAACTGTGGAGGCAGGAAATAGATATTAGTAATGTTCCCCCCAGGCGCCTGTTCTCCAATCAGCTTTGGTCCAGGGGGAGTCCATCCCTTTGCGCTCCCACCTACCACCTTCCTACCCCCATCCGCTGCATTCTCGAGGCCTTAATGGGCCTTGTAGTACTTCTGAAATGAGTTTGTTCCTTATGAGCAGTGCTTCTACCTCAAGAGAGCACACCGCACAGAGGTGGAGTCAATTTGTATTCACCCATAATTCCCTGGGCCTTAATCACTCTGATTTTCCCCCCATTATCTGTTAATGGATAGTTCCCGCCGAGAGAAGAGAGAAGTAAACCCACCTACTGTTTACAGGCCTGAAGCTGTCTACTCTGCTACCATCCACAATCCCGTAGTGGCTTGTATATACAGCAGTAAGTCCGCTGAAAACCAAGTCTTCTTGGTTTATTAACATACAACTCCAACATCAGACTGAATATTACGTAGCAGATGGTGGAACGGAAAGCAAACTCTTGCTAAAGGTGAAATTCCTCATAAACAAGATCGCCCCAAGCAGGTATTTCTGCCTTTATGGCAAGGTTTGGCAGTTTAGAAACTTGGTATTGCATTGAACTGTTAGTTTGACTGGACCGGCTTTGATTACCGTGTTAGTTCTGTCTGTGGCTTTTCCAAAACAACCCATTCCTGCCTACTAAATATTCTCAATTTGTTCTCCCACTTGTTTACTCATTACTTTCAGCAAAGAAGTGCCTTGATTGATGTCCTTAATATCATTTGTTAGAGTGTGCTGCTTTGGCGACACAAGCAGCATGGGTCCCTCTAAGTGTGAGCTTCAGAGAACCATTCACTATGCCCCAGAGAGGGGTGTAAATTTAAGTATCAGATTTTTCTCTTCCAAAGCCAAATGCTAAAAGTGATCCTGAATTTCCCTCCAATTCAAACTGCTCCTCAGCAGAGTTGTTTAAATAGAGTAAGGGGCAGTGGTGGTGGGGGGAGTGGTGGTGTTGGAATGGAATAAGCTGAGGGAGAGTTTTTAATTAAGCAATGCCCTGCGTTATACTTAACTACACACTATTATCGGAAAGTTAGACTTAGTCTTTAGTTACTTTAGTTTCAGTCTTTTACTCACTGTCAGTTGATGGCTGTGCATTTACGCTACACAAACTAAGACGTCTCTGTCAAATTCACAGACACCTTTACCATCGCCTTAAACATACAGAATTCAATATGCTGCAGCTGTGTATCGTTGTTACATGAAGAGTTCACTAAACTACGCAAGCCAGACCTGCAAGCCCCAGTGTCCCAAACAACCTTCAACAGCACATGAACTTCAGCCCGGATAAAAAAAAGTAAACAGCGCAGAGAAATAAAGACCATTCTTTTTGAGAGTAGTTTTTCCTCTCTCCCACTCCCTCTCCTGTCCTCCACATGGGAGAGATATTAGGCGTTTGTGTTTTAAGGAGCTGTGAAATACATAAACCATGAGCCACAGGAACGCAAGGCCCTGTGGATATGCAGATGGGCTTACTTTGCTGGTGTCAGGGATGCTTAGAGGGAGCAGGCACAGGAGCAGTTCTCATCTAAAGGATTTTCTTAGGAGTGCAGGGGGACAGGGTGGTGGCAGCGGAGAACACTCGGGAGACTCGGAAACAGAGAGTCGAAGGAGGGAGAGAGAGAGAGAGATGAGGATAGAGAGAGAGAGAGTGAGAGCTGACAGTCCCCTGTGGCCCTGTAACTATATCCAGAGTCTGCTCAGTGCATGGAGAGGGGTGGGGGCTCACGCAGGGCCATGCTGATTGGGCAGCCCTGGAGAAGGGCTAGGGGAGCGACAGGAAGTGACCTCAGCCCAATGAGGCAGCTATAGGGGCGAGTAAGCTGACTTCCTCCCTTGGCTCTCACTAAGAAACAGGCTGCCAGCCTGATTCAACCCCTGTTACACTACTGAATACAAACCCAGCCCTACACAGGCTGCATTACAGGGGCTAACAGACATGACAGACTCTCAGTCAAACCTCTATTGCTCTCTCTCATTCTCATCTTTCTATATATCATGTAGCACTCTTTCAGTTTAGAGTTGCATATAAACACACTATATACTGAATAGCATTTAAACAATGTCCTTGTCATCTTGTGTGATATATATTCCAAATCAACATTTTTTTTTATTGTCAACGAATCCCATTAAAAGACCAAAACCAACACTGAATTAATCCCACTAACTAATTAAGTTTTGCCTGTGTGGCCAAAGCCTGATACAGCTCATTCATCTGTGCCATAGAGCTCCATTGTTGTCCACAAACAATTAAAAAACATGTCAGTGGGTGACATGTTCCTTCATTACGATGAACATGGGCACTGCAGTTTATTGTGGATCCCAAATACACCATCCCACTTGAGCACCAAATGTGTATCAATCCATAAAAAACAATTCCCTACAAATATTACTGTAAAAATACCCAATACCCAGCTGTTTAAAAAAAAATGAAACCATATATTTGTGGCTTGTTTTCAAGGATTACGTCTTAGTAGAAATTAATGGGAAGATGTAGTTCTGAGAGGCAAACTAACACATTGTTGGTTTTAGTCTATTGGTAATGGTATTTGTTGGCAATAAGAAAAATTTAGAATAATACCAGCCTTATTCTTCAAATTTGAAGCATAGTGTATTGATATCTCTTTGTCACTTTCCCCTGATGCACCTGCTCACAGACATAAACACACACACACACGCACACACACACAAGGTCAGTCGGGCAGGTGCAGAGTTATCTGCATAATGAAGCAGGCCAGGTCTCTAAAGGGACAGTGTTGTGCACTAGGGTCAAATGAGGGCTGCGCATATGGCAGAAGAACAGATCTGTGAACTCTGCAGCAAGCTTGACCTTAGTGTACACCCTCACACAGATAAGCAAACTGAGTGGTGATCAAAGAGGGCAGTGATCCTCTTGCACGGCTGCGTGGATGCACTTGTGCCACCCTCCTCCCCCACTTCTGCTGCTACACTCAGACGCATATGTAGGCTACAGAATATCTCATCTGTCAAATGCGTGATTACAGAACACACCATCAACTCGTTCCCTTTCAAACTACCATGAGCTGCTTTGATCGACCTTTACCTTTTACCTGAGAGTCATGAGGGAATATAATCTCTGAGCTTGTGCTGACACACAATTTACGGTTGTTTTTATGCTGTACACACTACCTTGTGTGATATACCATGCCATATGTTGATGTTATTGAGAAAAAGAACATGTGGTAATATGTTAGAGTAAAAAGTTCAGTATGTATACACTCCCACTGTTTCTTTTGGCACTGCAGGAGATGTTTCCATTCCCCTCTCTTCCTGGAAATATCAGGGGTCATTGGGTTGTAATGTAATGCAATCAGTCTATAGGTGCACAAACTGAGATATTACCTTTTTTATATACCTCAAATGGAATGACAAGGTCCATCATGCATACACCAACCTATTTCTGTCGTATCAGGTGCGCTTTTAGTATACATACTAAAGAGGAAAATAGAAAGTTCAAAGTGAACAAAGAAAAGACGCAAAGCAGTAGCCCTACATTCAACCCTAACCCTAAAGAAAAAATGAGTTTCAGGTGAGCTTTTAGTGGTGGATAGACAAAAACTAAAGAGGAAAGAGACAAGAAGTGCCTTGTCCATTGCACCCATCCATTTTTGGACAGCACTATTTCAGCAGACATGTTTTGCCAGATTTGCCTAAAGCACCTTCGATTAACCCTCTACTGGGATCCTCCGGGGCTCGAGCCGGGCACAGCTGGTTAGGTGGATTGTGTATTCGTGCTTCTGGTACCCAGGGCCTATGTGGTGGGCACTGGGCTGTAGAGACCTGGGGATAAACCGTAGATGAGTCCCCGGTGTATCCACCCCACCCCCTTGCAGTAGCTGGCCTAGTGTCAGGTTTGGCAGGAGCTTGATAGAGCACTAGTCCGGCCCCATGGCAGAGTGTACAGGCCTTTTATTGACGCACTGGAGATGGGCAGTTCTCTGGAAGTCTGAGTCAGCAGATCGTTGTGCTGCAAATGAGTGTGCAGGATCACCGTCTGAACGACATTTATTTAAGCTATCAGTGGCCTCGGCTGAGGTAGTCTAATGTTGAGATCGACGTGTGGGGAATTCTAATGCCAAGCAGATAAACGGGGAATCTGTGGTGTTCTGTATTAAAAATGTTGTAAAGGAGAGTTGTTTTGATAGCACTGACAGTCAGCGTACACTGAAGAAATGATACGATGATTAGGTGAAGGTTTTGGAGACTATTAGAATTTTTTGTCGTTGCTGTAATAGTAATAAAACCATCTGAAATTAGACTATTTTACTATTCATGATTTATTTTGATTCACCTTCTGCAAAGCACAAATGACTGTTTCCTTCATTTAGACTTCCTTCAAATCAGTTTTAATTTGCAGTCACTAAAAAAATAAATAAAATAAACATTTTTCATGAAAGTTATTAAAAAAGATGACGCTCACCATGTTCAAAGTGCAAGGCCTCGTCTGAGCAATTAGGACCGGCTGGTCATCTAATTTATGCCTGATGGGAGCAGATCACACGTTATATTGTTTCCTGTCTGTGTCATGAAAATCACAGGCAGGAGTCTTAGCCACAAATTTGTTGAATTTAAATAAGTAAAAAGAAGCAAAAAAAGACCTCTGACATTCATGCTCTGCTTATTTTCCTTCTTATGATTTTCTGTGTGTTCTTGTTGTTTCTTCTCTGCAGAGGAAGGATTGAACCATGAATGCAAGCTCTGTAGTCAGTCATTCGACTCACCAGCGAAGCTTCAATGCCACCTGATTGAGCACAGCTTTGAGGGTATGGGAGGAACCTTCAAGTGTCCGGTCTGCTTTACAGGTGTGTATTGTGCATGAGAGCGTTTGTGTATCATGAATTTGCAACCCATTGGACTGAGAGAAAGATTAGAAAGGTAGAGTTGGTTTTTATGTACATGTTAACTTCTCCGAGACATTTACATTGTCAATATGCAAAGCTTTCCATTTCCATGCCGTCTTTTTTTTTTAGTGTGAAAAGGCAAATGGGTTCTAAATGAGTTGGGAAAGGTCAAGCAAGCGGGTCAGCTAAAGCTGAGAGCAGTTTGCTGCATGTGGCTTTTTATTTAGTCAAATTGCCTCCAAATCAAGGCCAAAGAAGTGTCATGAGGTGAGAGGGGGGAAAAGAAAGAGAGCAGGGGGGAAGACTGTGTGAGCTGAGGGGAGATGGGGGGGTGGAGGAGTGGGGAAAGAAAAGGAGATGTGCTAATTGTGGATGGCAGTGGTGCTGATAGCTGTAATGATCTCATCTGTCTCTGTGCGTGGAGGTGGAAGGACCGGACTCCTCCTGAGAGGATAGCGCCCTCCTTCAGTGTCAACAGGGTTAACTATCTCTATAATGAAATCTGCAAAGTCGTTAACTTCAGCTCTTCACTCTTTCTCCCTTCTCAGCTCTTTACTCTTCCTCGCACTTTTTGGGTCCTCAGCTCATTTCCCTCTTTTGCGCTTCCTGTAGCCCCCCTCCCCTTCTCCACCCGTCGCCCCAAAAAAACTAATTTGTCTCTCCTCATCAATTAACATCATTAATTCACATTTTCCATTTTGCTCAAAGATCTTTTTTCACATGTTTTACCTCTTCATCCACCTCGCTACTCCGCTCCTTATTCATTTTCCTCCTCTCTCTTTCTCTCCACTCCCCTCCCTCTACTTCTCTCATTGCTGTTTTGGCCTTATCTCTCTTTTAGCAGAAGCCTATTGATATATCCCCACCCCAAATCCCCCTCCACCCCTCACAGGGGTCTGGGCATTTAATATACAGAGCATGCCTCCTTCATCTGAGCCTTCATTTTCCACCGCCGGCTTTGACAGACAGGTCCCCCCTCTCCCTCCGCGTCCATATCGATCACGGCGCATGAGAGAGGGATGCTGGGAGGGAGAGGGGAGGAGGGAGAGACAGAGTAGACCCTCAGGACTGTGGTCGCAGAGCAGACAGACAGATGGGCGAAGGCCTATGGTGGTGGGGAAGGCAGGCTGGGGAGAGTACGGATGGACTGAAAGTCCTCCCTCTGTTGGGGATGCAAGGGACAGGCACACAAGTCAGAGCACTCGGAGGAGAAGGAGAAACTGAGAGTTTGGCTGACAGCTGCCCTTGAATATATTTCTTCAAGTTGAGCCTGGCATAAAGTAGAGAACTACTACTTTTACACCCTAACATTAACTAACTCACAGTATATTGTTAGATAAACATATGTAGTTCCCAGACTTCATTATGTGTTCAGTTTGACAGAGTTACTTTTAGCACATATTCAGTATTGGAAGAAGTATTCAGATCTTGTACTTCAGTAAAAGTAGCAATAAAACAAAGTTAAAATACTCTATAACAAGTCCTTCATTCTAAATTTTACACCCACCTGTGTCCTAGAAAATACATTTATATACTACTATTCTGTAAAAGCAAGTATGTTTTGGAGGAAATGTTTTTTATCAGCATAATGTAAACATGTATGATACTGAACGCTTCAGCAGAATGTTCACTGACACCGTATTTCATTTTTTTTCCTGCAATATCAGCTATTAAAGCATGATTAACTTGTTATGGTTATATTTAGGCACTTAATTAAGGTTAGGGAAAGATGCTGGTCTCAGTTAAATATTGAAGAAGTCAATAGTGATTTGAAGCAGGACGTGTTTGTTTTATTTACATTTTTGTTGCGTAAACCTAACCACACATGGGACTCAGGAAAACTAACTGGTAAAACAAATTAGTAGTATATCATCCCCTTATATGTTATGCATTAACACATAAGCAGCATTTTTATGTTGTAGCTAATTCAAAGTGGAGCTAATTTAAGCAACTTCATGTACTGTTAGGTAGTTTAGTAGGGGAGTAAAAATTACTTCTAAATTTCTCTCTGAAATGAATGAAGCCAACTTTTGTAAATTCACTCTGAGGTTCTCAGTTCATGTTTTGTTTAGTCAGTTTGATGAATCATTGCGTGCACTATTCCAAAAACTTTATTTACAGATTAAAAGGATCCCTATTATGGACATAATGAGTCTGAACATAAAAGCAAACCTTTGATCAAACTAGGTGGTGGCAGAAATAGTGGCTGGGTCACTGAGTTTACTTGATTAACAAGGTTACTCTTTGTTCAAAAGATCATCCCCACTCGTTGCCCATGTTTTAGTTTGATATACCCGCAACGCACCCCCACCACCCGACCCAAAACTCGGTGGGAGGCAGGGAGTGATTGTCATTCTTTGACATACCTGATTATCCTCAATCCACACCGAAGGGAACGGAGAGAGAGGACAAATCATACCACAAAACAGACCAGAGCAAAGTATGGGGAAAAGTAAGTCGTAGACGGTAGATGAGGGGGAGACAAAATAGAGGAGAAAAGGAGACAAAACTTAGAGGAAGCGGAGAAGGTTGCAACTGGCAAGTTTGGATGTGAGATGAAAGGAGGGAAGAGAAGGAGGAAAAGAGAACTGTGTAGGGGAGGGAGGGTAAATGGAGAGAGGTCCATAAGCCCCTGGATGATGAGAGAGAGGCTGACTCTCCCAGGACAGATTTGACAGGTTTCAGAAGTGGGGGAGCCTGCAGCTAGAAGTGTCTGCCTGCACCCTTAGGAGCAGTAGTGAGGGCTGGTGTGGAAATTGTGATTGGGAATATGTGCTTAAGACAAACAAAACAGAAGAAAGTGTGCCTGATGAAAGTCGTGCGTGTGTGCATGTGTGTGTGCGCTTTCCTTTCACTTATGTCACAGCATGAAGTACAAACTTGAAAAACTACAGGATGCTCTGCTTTCAAATCCGCAAGAGTCTGACAAATACAGTAGTTTAATTGGTTTTTTGTTTAGTTGCTGCCCACATTCAGGCTGGTGCGTGATGTTCGAATTATAACATCCTGCAAACCAAAAAAATGACATAGGCCTACAGCTTTAACTCAAAATCAGCAGTTATCAGCTTATAGCTCCAAATCAACTTACACAGCCGACTTGTTTGTGTTGCCTCAGAACACTTGGATTGGCCTCTGCATTGTGAACTCTTGGATTAAGCAGGAACAAACACATGTAGGCTAGACGAATAAATAAATGAAAAGGAGAAAGGGGGAAAAAAAGGATAAAGTTTTTTTTCCCTCCCTGCACAAACAGCTTAGTATTGGTGCAGTGCAGCCTGCAGAGAGCACCACCCTGCCAAAATAAAGATGAGCTGGGGCCTGTAGTAAAGGAGACGTCTGCCATGGGCGGCCCCTGAGATCTAATCAGAGGGCTTAATATCCCCCACAGCGAGGAGACCTTGGCCCCTCAGCCCCCTCAGCCCTGACACCCCTGACGCCCAACCCGGCTCAGCGCTCTGTTCAGCTCTGCTCTGGCTCTACGGCCAACAAACTCCACAAAGTTCTCTCTCTCTCTCCCTCTCCCTCCCTTATTCTCTCTTATTCTCAGCAGGGAGAGACACAATGGCCAGCCACTGATCCTGTTTGGATGTGGTTTTGGATTATTTCTTTCCCCGTTTCTCTGTGTCCTCATTTTAACCCTCTAGGAAGACATGCCTCTGTCCCTCCTCTAAATGGGCATTGCAATGTCATATCTCATATGTGACTCATGCTGCCAAATACCAACACAGTGTCCCCTCGTTGCCCATTTCGGCTCATCCCTTTATTACATGTCGCAAATGCTAATTTGAAGAACGATGATGAAGGCAAAGAAAGAACTCTTACCACTAATTAAATGCTTACCACAGTTTATATTAGCAAACACAAACATTTCCAATTATCTTTAGTTATCATAAATATAACCCAAGCCTTTACTGTCATTTTAAATCAGCTAAAAAAGTTGTTGAGCTTACATCTTTGCCTTAAATGTCACAAGTCCATTCAGTATTTATTGTTCTTATAGGAGACTTGTAGGTGCCATTGTAGCTGCTCTGGCACTTTAAATCAGCTGTCATTATCCGCTTGCATATGAATGAGTGTAGAGCTATAAATTGATAAATGCATAGCTGATTAAATGTGTCTCTTACTGGAAAAGGACCAGATACGCATGTTAACAGCGAGAAGCAGCTAACTTGACATCTCAGTTGTGTTTGGCCTATTGTACAGTATTTGAAGGCCCCCCAAGTCTCAAATCCATTTTTATTTTTGCTGTATTGACTTTTTCCTCCTCTAGCCAAAGACATAATGAAGGCTTCCTGCAGCTGCTGTGACCTGCTTCTGTACAGTATATGCAGGCAAAACACAGCTAAAGGAAAAAGCTATTGTTTATCAGCGCATTTTGTCGTCCAGAGCATGTATTCCCCACAAAGAAAATTGTCATCTTTTCTGGAGCATAACAGACGCACAAATGTGCATGATAGCCGAGGCCTTAACCTTGAGCAGAAATGTTTTGCAACAGACTGTAAAACCAGCCATCTATCTGCAGTTATGTTTGTCTTCATATTGTTGTGGTCATTAGTTTCAGAAATGGACCATGGAGTTGTTGTTTGTTCATTAGAGGAGGTTTGTTCATTTCTGGTTAACATGCTGCCATGTTCCAGAGACAGCTGTCACCCAGGCATTAGCAGTCTGAGAGCATCACCGCAGTGTGTCTGCTTTGAATCTAAACTTTTATTTCCCAGGTCAGGAGTGTGACATTCAATGAAGCCGAGTGCGTCTCAAGTGTACGCAGCTCAATAATTAATAACCGCTCTCCCAGGTGAGCTCAAATTGGGACACGTTAATGTTGCAGAGCCCCGCCACGGGGCTGCAGCGACCCCAAAGCCATCTCCGACAGACACCTCACCTTTTGTGGCTGTGCTTTTTCTCTCTCTCTCTCTCTCTCCTTGTGGCCCCACGGTGCATGCATTAGAAGAAAAGTTATTTTGAGCCGTAAGAAATTCAAATAAGGCCCCCACATGCTAACTTTTCCAGAGCATCCAGACCTTTGAGATTAGACAGCCATCCTTAAAGCACAAGGGTCTGGGATAACAAACGGCATGTTTGAAGTACTCCTTAGAGAATGCAGACACACACACACACATACACACACACACACACATGCAAGACACAAGACCCATGCTCAATTGCAACCCCCTTAGCTTTCCAGCGTGGACTATGGCTTAATTAAAGCACAAATATATGGTATATGTTTTAAGTGCCAGCGAGTTGTGTGTTTATATGATGGTGAATGTAGTCTGAGTCTGCATGAATAAGTAGCGCAACACCATGAATATTTATATTGTCAATATAATTAGCTATGTAGACTAATGGAGGCCATGTTTTGCACTTGAAGCCATGCCAATTTTTTGTGGTTGTTTATTTTCTGGCTTGTTGTCCCCACAGTACAGCTAAATAAAGAGCATCATTATTCCCAAAACATTATGCATTCGCTAGCTCTAGTGCCATGAATATGGCCACTCTAGTTTCACTGTTAACATCTAAATTGTTCTCTGTTTTTTTTTCAATTATATATCTCATAACAATGTTTTTTTCTATTGTTGAGTGCATTCATTTGTTTGTAATTAAGTAATTTTCCTTGCCATTTGACATAGTCTGTCTTCAATTTTTATTCAGGCAGATGCAATTATGATGTTGCTTTTGTTCCCTTAATGCAGGCTACTCTAGTTTAACACAGTCAACAATAAGAAGCAGAGTAGAGGCAACTTATAGTGACAATTTTTGAAATGCCATATGCACAACACTTGGAAAGTCTTTAAAACGTGCAGTAACATTACTAAATGTCTTCTTCCTCTGTCCCTGTGTCTCCTCTCCCTGTGTGTGAGCAGTGTTTGTCCACGCCAACAAGCTCCAGCAGCACATCTTCTCTGCACACGGCCAGGAGGATAAGATCTACGACTGCTCGCAGTGCCCGCAGAAGTTCTTCTTCCAGACAGAGTTACAGGTGAGCCTCGGGCAGGCAGAGCAAAAGGTTCCACCAGCAGACACTGCGACCGCTAATCACACATGACAGCTTAACAAACACTAAACACCGCTCACCGCTCTCCGGCTGTCCCCTCCATCCCGATTGGGATGAGAGACTCAGAAGGAATTATTTCAGTCCGTTTCCAAAACTCATTTGTGATGTGCAGATATGATTTGATTTGCTTATTAGACCAGCAGAGCACTAAAATATCTGGAATTAGAGGATTAGTGGAATGTTCGTTTTTGAAGAGGTAATTACATACAGTGCAGAGGCAAAAACACAGTTGAGTCAATATGCCTGCATCTCCCCTCCTAATCACAGAGGAGGCCTCATGGCTAAATATGAGCTTTGTCCTCTGGGAGACCGTATCTGCCCTTCAACAAAGTTGGTAGTTGGACTTATGAACTCGCAATGTTAGAGAGATAATCCATTTTCTAGCAATCTTTTTCTCTGGTCCTCGGAGAACCTGAAAAAATGAAACAGACCTTATTATATTATTTCACTGTGGTGGTGTTTTCAAGCAGCTCTGTTTTGTTTGGGGGATTCTCTGCCGTACACATGGCACACTTCTCATATCCAGATCTTTTTCTATTACCTTTTGAAACTGAATCATTAAAAATATGAGTAGTCTATAACCATCGTGTTCAATCCAATCACTGAGATTGTTCTTAATTCGCCTTAAAGCGCAGAGAGAAACTGATAGCTCCTGACGGCATCCGTCAAGTACATCTACCTGAAACTTGGATTAGCAGCACTACATATTAGCCAGTAGCCAGAGGAAGTATCCAGGGCTTGGCTGCCCATTGATCGGCAATGATTTTCATATTGAGATTCAGCTTGTAAACACAGAGGCGTGTGTCTGCCAGGAGGAAGGTGAATGTGATCATTATCTGCTGGTCATTTGAGCACCGCAACCATGAATAAAACAAGTCCTGATCCACCAACATGCAACTCCACCCCGGAGAAGGTTATTTAACAAGCCTCGTGCTCCACCAAACTGCCAACATGGAGTCTTTTCATTCATGCCAAGGCCTCTTATTTATCACATTTTCATCTCTCATTGGTACGAGTGTTCTCTATATAGCAAAGGTTGTAGCAGGTACCTGTAAACAATCTCAAATAACCTGGGGATGTTTTCCTACTTTTTTTGTTTGACATTTTTTGGAATGAAGTGATCTCCACCTCCCGGAGGTGTTGTTTCATGCATGATTATATTGTTTTACACTCTGTGTGAAGAGGCAAGAGTAGAACATGAAAGACCTATGGCACTTTGTTGTGAAACAGGGGGTTATGAAAGGAGAGCAGGAATGAGCTTGGGGGATAAGGCGATCATTATGCTCAACCTGTGCCATGCTCTAGAGGCAGTCCCATGTGAGTGCATGCTCACACTCATAACTCTCAAACACATATGTAGTTCATATAGATGCATTCACACATAATGTTTCTTAACACATTCATACAGTAAGGACGCTTCAAGTTTTTTCTTCTTTAAGTTTTGTTTTTTCATAGATGCATCTTTATCTAAAGGTGAAACTCCTGAACTTGGTAATGTTGGATGTAAGATTTGTGTTTTACTGTCTATAGTTAAAAACAGTGCAGGTCAGAGTCTTGTTTTTAGTTGTTTGTTTGCGGTTGCCATTTTCCATGCATCACACTTCAAAATGTCTCACTGACACGGGGCAGTCGTTTGTCAGTCTGTCTGAAGTGGAGCTGTCTTCCAGCAGCGAGAGAAGTGGAAGCTCTCTCTCTTTGCCAGGTCTTGAGTTTGGAGTTTCTCCCTATTTCTCCCTGACACTCTGGCCCACTCACAGGCTGCCTGGGCTCCTCATCTCTCACAGCATTCGGAGGGGTCAAAGGGCCAGTGCAAGCTGGGAGAAGGAGCGGCGAGAGGGAGAGCTGCCACGGCAGGTAAAGGGAAGCAGGAACGATATTTTATTAATTTGCTGCTGAGATCCTGAAACAGACCAAAGGCTGTGACAGGTATCCAGTGCACCGCTCCACATCCTCCCCCACCGCCTCCCCCCATGAACTCTACCCTGCGAGGGGCTAGCCAATTTTCGCCAGCCTGTCGAGATGGATGATGGGAGAGCATCCGTCTAATCAGCCCTCATAGGACCCCCCGCCCAGCCGCCCCCCTCAGACCGGCCAGATTGACTGACTCCTGGGCCTGTGTGCCCCAGAATCCAGATTCCAAAGGAGAATAATCTCTCTTGCTCTCCCTCTCTCTCCCTCCATTTCTCTCTTTCCTCTTTCTTTCACAAAAAAAAAGCACTGAGATGCATAGACCACCATTCCCCTCGAAACTCTCCAGAGGACTCCCCTCCACCATCACACACGCTCACACAGCCTCCACCCTGTGCATCCCTCTCCCTCACCCCATTAAAATATGGAGCAAAGTCTAGATATTTCATGAGGTGCTGATGGGGAGGGCAAGCGGGCTGGCTTTGCAGCGCTCTCTCTGACCATCAACTACTGCCCACCCCTTGAGCAACTAGGAGACATGACTTCACTCCATCCTCTCTCCCAAATAAGATCCACTGTCATCATTTTAAAAGCAGCTGCCCCCTTATGAGAAAAGAAAATGTCCCTGGGTTCTAGCAAAGGCCACACTGCAATGTGAAACTTGATAATAAACTTCCTTTTCCCTTTGCGTTGGCTTCAGATACAGTAGCTTTTCACATTTGCGAAAGGAACTGAGCCACTGACAATGCTGCTAGGCTGGATTAATTAGCCAGATTCATTAACTGATGGATGCGCAGTATTAGCCTCAGCTTAAATCTGACATTTCTCTGAGTGCAGTTCATTTGTGAAGAAACACACAAGTTCAGCGCCTCTAGCGATGCCGTTTACTGCAGGGCTGCAATCGGAGGCTTCTCTCCCAATGATCCCAATTCCTCCAAAGACGAGACAATGAGATTGAAGTTACACAACAGTTAAGATGACATTTTCTGCATGAGATTCCCTTGTTCCTTTTAAGCTGCGCTGTCTTTTTTTTTTCCACGCCATCCTCCAATTTCATTGTCATTCCTTGGAAGTGACACGAGATTGTAAGTCATGTGTTAAGTTGTGCCACGATTGATGGTTGAGTGGAAGGACTGGGGTACTGTATGACTTCTCCCTCTCCTCAGACGCCCGCAGGACACGTACCTTAATTGGAGTGTCTTTTAAAAGGATTCCTTCAAAGACAATCCAAAGCTCCCTGGCCTTAATGAGTGCTGAAAGTGACAAGAGCACATCTGCATCATGTTCTACTTCCCCACACAAATGAGATTCTCCTCTCCCCGTGTGATAGCCATTATTGCCAAGCTGTGACCAATTCCACTGTTTTAATTAAGCATATTTATAGGCTTCACGGTCACCAGGTGTAAACAGCTATGTGTGTCATAATGTCCGTCTAAGACAGAAAATAGGGAGAGAAAGTGAGAGATGAATAGTCGGAGAGAAAAAGGGGAGTAGAGGAGAGAGAGAGCGACAGAGAAAACAAGTGCATGAAATGGGTTAAATGTGTCCAAAGAAATCAGTGTACTGCGTTTTTATGATATTATAAGGCATAAAAGTTGATTCCATAAATGATGGCTCTTAAAAACTATATTTTAGGCATTTTTCCTCCTCTTCCTTTTCATGAAATCGTAAGAATGCCACTCTTCAGCATGAAGCACAGAGACCTAATTCCCCAGAAGTTTTTCTTTCTTTTTTTTTTTTTTATGAATTTTAAAATATGCCCCCAAAAACGCCCTAACTGCCCTGCGTCCCAAAAGTGTCGCACAAAAGCAAAGCTTTGTGTGTTTGTCCCTAAGCGGCTCTCAAACACCCCATTTTCTCTGAATATCTTGATCTGCCAAGTGTGACAGCTCTTCACGCTTTTGAAAGTTGTATATGTATTTTTTTCCTTTTATATGACAACTTGTTTTCTTCTTCATCACCCCAGGTGCTCAGAATACTGTCACCATTTCAAAAAAGTTGCACTACAAAATAAAAGAACAATGAATTGAAAAAAAAAAAAGAAAACAGTTGCTTGTGAGGCGCCATCATTAATATTTAAGCTTATTTATAATTATGTACAACACTGTACACACACTGTAAATGGGGACATAAACACCCTTAGATGACTAGTGATGTATCACAATAGTGGTGTTCTAGTTTTGTAGGTGGATCAGAATTAGACAGCATGACAGACCTAATGATCCTGGGAGGATATTCTCTTTCTCAGTGCGTGTGAGTATACATCTGTGTGCGTGCTGTATGTATTTGTCTTTGTCTCTGTCTCTCCCAGGGTCTGATATGTGAATGCAAACACATTGTCTGGAGGGAGACATGACAAAAACTCCCAGAAGCCTTTGAGCTGTTCTTTTTTTTCTTTTTTCCTGTGTTGCACCACTGGGGAAAGTTAAATCCAAACAAAGAGGAGATGCTTGGTGTGCTGTGCTAGAATCCATCACCGGATCTTTTCCTCAAGCATGTCTCCTTTACTTTTCGTAGTTGAATTCTTCAGCAACTTTGATAAATACCATTTTAAGCGCTTCTCAGGAAATTCACTGCAGGTTTAATTCACTGTCTGTAGTGATTTGATTTTCAAGGGTCTATTATGCTGTTGATGTTAACAAAATGCAGCAGAGGCCAAAATAAACAGCATTAGAACAATTACTCCCTCTCAAATTTCATATTCACACATCACAACACCAAAGTAATTGAACTCTTCAGTTTAGAGATGGAGGTTGAGTGACACCGGTCAATTAAAAGCTAATTTTCTGATCCGCTCCTCCATTTCGGTGGGAAAACATGAGAGTGCAGATCGACTCTCGCCTTCTCATGAAAGCGCGGAAATGCAGGAGAAAATTTAGTCCTCAAAAATCTCTGCATTTGTGAAGTGGCATATCTAGCGGGGGGGGTGGGGGGGGGGGGTTGCAGACGCTCTGTAGCATCCCTAGTCAAAGTCTGTCCCTGACTGAAGTGGTTAAATGTGAGAGTAATTGTGTTTTGTTTCTGGGACTGACATGTGGAACCCCATGGACCCCATCTCCCTCCCAGTGACAGGCAGAGATCCTCCCCCCTCGCTCTGTCTAATTAGAGGATGTAGCCCAGGGCTCATGTCCCAGGAAGACCCATCCCCCTCCCAAGATGGCTCCCCTAAGAAAGCCCTTAATTGGGTTCTTAAGTCATAGTCTTCATTTTGGCTGGAAAGGCATCTGTGTGTTGCTATCACCTCAGAATACAGTTTGTATCGCTCTCTTGTGTTTTTTTTTCTTCCTCTCTTTTCTCTCCCTCTCGCTGGCCCTCTCTCTATTGCTTTCCCTCGCTCCCTCTCCCCGTCTCCCACTCTCTCCTCACTTAATGAGGCCCCATAATAACACAGCAGTTGTGCAGTTGTTTTGCTACCTCAGTCAAACAGCAGGATCACTGCATAGTGTGTTTCTAGTACCATTCACTTGTCTACTTAGACAGGGTAATGAGTATCATTTGGAGCTACAAAGCACCAGCCCACAAAAAGGGTGGTCCGTCATCTCCAGTTACACCTCAGAAGCATTTGGTTGGGGTAGTTAGACATCTAATCAAAGCATTTCGAGCCTTATGGATTTATTGTATATTTTTACAAGCGTTCAGTGTGAAAACGACCGGACACAAAATGACACACATGAAACACATTGAAATCCATTGCTGTTGTCAACTCCACCCTAGCCTAGTGCTGTTACTGTATGACCATGACTCCCCGGGCACCTCACTTCAAACAAGACAGTCTGTTACCAAGGAGACCAGGCCGGTTGTGGCACAACAGTGTTTGGGGTCAACCCTCCCTACGGCCTGATAAGTGATGACTGTGGAGAATGCCAACTGCTGTATTATTTATTTATTTGATTGTGTTCTTCATTGGCTAAACTAGCCAGCAGTAAGCCTGGCCTGAGGTCAAAGCAGGAAAGGATTACTCCCTCAGTGGACTGGTCAACAGTAGGGAATGCACAAAGGGAGGACTGAGTCAATACTGGACCAAGTTCAACACACCATTAAGCATCAAGGCAGAATGCAGCACTCTTGTCTTTTGCTCCACAGCAGATTTGAACGATAAGAAAACACCGCACACGGTGGCAGGAGCTTTCACAAAATTAGCCAAGACACAATGGGGTCATAACCGATTGAAGTCCATTGTTCGTCTTTCAGTCATTACACAAACATAAATTTGCTTCAATAACCAAGCGATTTCATTGCCTAAAGTCACCCTGCAGTTTAGAGCCGCGAAAGAAAGACCACAGGTTCTTTGTTTTAGTATCATCTGATGACGTTCTCTTATGCGTTAATTAAATTCCTGAGTGATGACTACGGATACGCACAGGTCTCAGTGGTTTTGTGCACACTCCCCGTGCTCCAGATGCGTCTATGCAGACTTACTGTATGTCAGCCATGCGGGGTAGGAGAGAAACTCGGCACAGACTGATAAGACTTTTAATCAGAGCTTAGAGGGGGATGTTTACAGTTTTGACTGTTCCTTCCAATTTTTGATTATAGATAAACTAAATAAGACACTTCAGCCGCAGGGTTTAAGATGAAGGTGCTTAACTGTTCTAATTAAATAGTTTCTTTAATGAGTCATTTTTACTGTAAGTAATACTTGCTTAACTCACAATAGCACTGAGAGCACTTTCCTGTTGGACTAGTATGTCAACAGATGTAAACAAATGTCTTGTTTCTTTAAATATTCATTAACTAATTCAAAATGTGAATTATTTTTTACATTTTGTTATGCGTTTTTGTTTAATCATAAATTTACAATTATAACATTCTCAGAGAATGCCCCAAACTTTCCTTAACTGGGGCATTTACAGTTTTACAGCTATTTCATATACCTTTATGACATTTTGTTCACACTCAAAGAATGTTTTACTTCAAGTTGTGTTCATGTTTAAGATCACAAAAGGATGCATCGTAAATAATCAGAATCAGAATCAGAATCAGAAATACTCCCCGGGGGGAAATTGTTGTTTTTCCTGCATTACTGTTAGCTTTTTATACATTTTCATACCATGTACACAAAATTAATTAATTGTTTTTTGTTACTTCACATACAAAGAACTTTGCCATTAAAACATTACAACATTTTCAGATTTGTAAACATTAATGCATTTATTTATGCTTTTATTAAGTGTTAGGTCATGCACTAATTTTGGTAACATTTGTATGCAGTATATATAATATATAGTCCTTGTTAAATTGTTAGAATTTAAAGATGCAGCACTTTGAATTTGGGGGCAACGTAATGCGACAGATTTTGCTCAATGCACTGGTCAGCTCTACACTTGTGTAAAGTGCACACTGCTTTGTTTGTTTGAGAAGCCTTGAAAAGGCCATGGCTTAAAAAGTCATTATTGCTCACTCAGCTCTCGAACCACTCGATAAAGCCTGGGTTTAATGTTACATGCTGCATAACACCAGGTAGAGGAGCAGAGACAATGTACTTAACATGTGCTCTGCAGGTATTAACATTATACTAATCAAACATTGTTAGCGTTGCGATTAAGCTTTACATCTCCTCTCTGTGATGTTGGACAATGTGAGGATTGTCTTTAATACAGCGAGATCAGATGAAAGAGAGAATGTGTCTGCTGGTCCATTGGCCTTCCTTTGCAGAGCTGATGTAAGAGATGCACCTCTGTTGCCTCACTGGAGACCGGGTGCTATCGATGGAGACCAGAGCAATGGGGAACGACATAAAGAATGATTAGTTAATAAATCAACTCCCCAGCCTACTTGCACTTTCCCTCTCTCTGCTCTTCCCCAATCGCTCTCTCTTTTTCTCTCACCCTCTCCCTCTCTGCAGTAGCGTTAAATTCCTAAGACATGTTGCACCTGTTTGCATGGGTACACAAGACCCCTGCCGGATGTTCCCCCCTCCTCTTCCACCACCCCTGAGGGCGTTGCAGTAGGGTGATGTAATCAGATGAAAGTGGTGGTTTAGCGGTGGCACAGAGCCGGTGAGAGAATAGGAGGGGAGGAAGAGGCTCGCTCCGAGCCAATGCAGCCAGTCTTCATAAGGGAGAAGCGGGTGCGCATTATTGATCAGAGCAAAATTTAATTTAGTGGAGAATTGACTGCTATGGTTTACCTGAACACTGCTGGTAACTGGGCCCTGCAGCATGCCTGTGTGGCCAGCAGGTGGTTGAAAGGATCGAGCAGGAGATTAAGGGTTGGATAGAAGGGAAGGAAATGGATGATAAGGGGAATGGCAGAGTTTCAGGGGGAATAGGATGGCATTGAAGGGGGGAGTTCGGATGAGAGCTAAAAGGCTTAATGGAGGGCATCTAATCCTAAATTGCAGTGATTCTGGTGTGACACCGTGAGTGACATCCTCCCTGCCGGGGCAGCGGACACTTTGGTCATTTTCTTGCGCAAAACATGAATTACGTGTTTCACATCTAATTTGACATCTGTGGTTGGGTACTGTTGGTATTTAACTTATACAGCGCTGGTGCAGAGGTACCTGAAGAACTTGACAAGGATGAAGATTGGAAAGTGAATTTCCACCCTCCCTCCCTTCCACCTTCATACTCATACACAGAACAGTTTATAGCTACTCTGCGGAGTTCAGTATCCACAGAGATAAAGGTATCAGTTTCATTTTCTTTTAACGTTTTTTTCCCCCCTCTTTTCCTCTATTTCCCTTTAGTCTGCATGGCTGCCACAGCCACTGAAGTCGTTTAACACCGTCCTTGAGAAAGCCCTCAGTGAGAAAACTCCTGGCATGTTTAAGGAAAAGGTAGAATGCAGTGTGTGTCAGACAGAGCTGGGACATGCAGTGGGGGGAGCCATTCCCCAGAGGGGTTATTTTCCCCTCTAATAGCTGTTACGAGCCCTACATTATATCCAAGGAGCTACGTTCCTTTGGGGTCCACACACACACACACATACACACACACACCTAGACGCGCTGGCACACTCACATAAAGGCATGCACACTCAGTTGAGCACAAATTTTCTCTCTCTGTTTCTCTCTCTTCCACACACACACACATACACACATGGGCACACACACTCAGTCCTAGCCGCTTTGCTCTCCTCGTGTCAATATCCTGCCATTTGAAGTCACGTACTGCAGGGGCTTCTGGGAGTCGCCGAGGAGCCAGGCTGACGGGTAATGGGCCGCATTCATTAATAAGGTTGCCGTGCTCCTGTCCCTCCTCAGCAACGCCAAGGATGTCTTCACCGGGGGGGTTGGGGGTTGGTGGAGTGTGAGGATGGGGAGGAGGTGAGGTGGGGCGAGAGAGAGAGAGAGAGAGGGAGCGTCCCGTGGGGAATCTCCTCCCAGACTCACTTAAAGGAGCTTTATTTCAGCAAGAGAGGAGAGAGGGAAGCAGAGGAGCTGTCCGGGGCCGCCTCTTTAAAAAAGGGAGAGCAGGGCCCAGGCGAGCCACGCTAACCCTTACAGGGGTCACACTCCTGCTCCCCGTCAAACAGCTTATTACCCCACCTGTCGGGAAGTAATCGCCCTAGCTGAAAGGAAAGCTGTCGAGGTGTTTAAATGCTTTATATGGAGGCAGCTGAAAGGGTAAAGAGGGAAGGAATGAATGCAAGGGGGGCTAATAGTCTCCTAGCACTGCCCGAGGGATTCTGCACCAACAGGACTGAATGTGACTGCTTTGGTAAACCTTCTGACTGTGGTTGCAGTAATCATTTTAGATCACGGTCATATTTCAAAACTAGCTAAGCAGTAAAAATGTAATTTCACATACTTGTGCACTTAACTCGGTGCCTATGTGCACAACAAAATGTATGTGTGCACTGAGGTGTGTGTGTATTTGTGCATGCATGCGTGCTGTCGACTCTGTGACAGGTGTGTCTAGTCCATGCCAGTTTAAAGAGTCCAAGGCCGTGTTTTAAACAGAGCGCAGCAAGTGGGGCATGTAGTTTGCATTAAAGGGATTAGCAGTCACTTCAAAAGATGACCTGGATTCAGCCCACCAGGGACACCAGTTACACACCCCCTGGTCCACACTCCCTTTAAAGAACCTGGCACAGCTGCCCCACTACAACCACTCTCAACGGCCTGTGTGTGTGCCTGCATAAATTTTGGAGATACAGCAAAACAGAGTGATATTGTCAGCTTGTTATCCTGTCATAGTGAATTGTGTACCGTTACACATTCACAGCAGTGTGGAGGATCAAATCATCAACGGCCTCACCTGCACCTGAAGTATTTTTTAGGTTTTTTTTTTCTGTACTGTATATTTGTGGCATGTTCAGTACATGTATGCACTGGATTAACAAGACTCTTAGGATGATATTCCATCAGGTGTGTCAGTACCTTGTTATGGATTTGTTTTCATGGACACAGCCTTTGATCAGGAGGCAGGATTTCTGAGGAATGGGATGTTATCTGTCAGTGGTCTTGTGCCTTTGTGTTAGACCAAGACCTAACTGCTATTGATCCACACACAGATTTGACTCCTGTGCAAGCTGATTGGATCTGGATAATGAAAGCCTGATAATGACGATGCTGAAATGTCAAGATAATCAAAAGACAGTGCTTGTTGTCAATCACAACATTTCAAATAAATATCAATGTGTAGAACATTTGTGTCCCTGGTATGGAAGCTGAAAAATGTCCCAATGTCCTTTTAACAAAAAGGAAGGAAAGTGAAAGATGCTTTTGTTGTATGTGATCATAATGTTTCCCCTGTTTCTTTATGTGTCCTTGCAGAACCACACGTTGACTCAGCACAGCAGCTAACATGGCAAAGATCAGCGCCATGGCCAAGAACAAGGATCACATGACGCAGAGAATAATGTCTGACCGCCAATTACCGTCAGTGCAGTTTCCCACTGACTGTCTTGCACTGAACTTTCGATTCAGTTACACCACAAGGAACCATGCCACAGCAAGAAAAAAAGAAAAGAAAAGAAAAGAAAGAGGGGGGAAGAACATAAAAGAACCCTCTCCGTTCTTTACTAACCATTATTTCAAAAATAAAGAAAAAGCCAACTTGTTTGTACATAGAATTCTTCATGTGTTGCTTAACTACAGCTATATTGCAATCTTATACAGTATTTGCCAATGTACAGTTCAAAATGTTTGTCCAAAAAAGATAAGGGGGGGAAAAAAGATCAATGACATGACACTGTCATTCAGACCAGATGGGACTCAACCAGTTGTGTAAAGGAGAAACAGGGTGCCGCTGAGAGCGTAGGAAGCTGTAGGAACCGGCAAGTGTTGTCAGGAGGACTCTTTTCATCAGCACCACTCCTACTGCGCACTATGTCACTCTGTATCCTGACATGGCCAATCATTATGGGGTAGAAAAAGCTGGATTCACTAGCACAGGCTGAGATCTTGTCTGTGTGTCCGTCGTAACATGCCAGAGGACCAGCTGAGAACGGCGGTGCGACTAATCTGCGCTGCCTGCGCTGGAGTTCACACGAGAGGCGGAAAAAAAGAAAAAAGAAAAAACAACACAGAGAACAGAAAAACAGGACAGGATGCTGATATATGCAAACGCAGTGACACAGATTTGGAAAAGGCTAGTTCCTCTGGTTGGCTCGTGAACAGAGGCGTGAAGCTCCCATGTGGCTCTCAGAGCATGGGGAAATCTCCAGCCCACTGACTCAACCTGTACATTTCTGTTGTTAATGTTTACTGCTCATTGAAGCCTGGAGATTACTGGAATATGTTTTGGGGTTTTTTTCTTTATGTTTTGTTATCTCTACATATTTTTTCGCAGTGGGGGAGTAAATCCGTTTGGATTTGGGGTCATGAAGACTGAGCACAGTTTCAGTCTGTCTCGGGGATATACCGTAGTTACAAAAACTCCGTCCCTGGCTCTCCTGGAGAGTGCCCAAGTACTCCTCTTGTTTCTTTGCAGTGTCCCATTGGTCTCTGCTCACGCTGGAAGCCACTGTGGCATCATACAAAACTTTAAACCATTCTGTTATGTAAATGTTTTGCATTCATTGAACCTGAGATGCACTTTTGTATAAAACTTTAATGTTTTGACATTTTGATTGAGAATTGTTCGTACACAGTTTACAGGAAATCACCATCTCCTGCAGCAAAAGGACAGTTATCTCTGATGTTATTAAAATGTATTGTACAAATATGGAGTTCTGTATTTGGCAGACCTCATTTTTTTGTGTTGCACATGTGATGGAAATATTAAAAACTGTATGAGGAAATGGCTTCATTGTCCCTTCATTATCTATCTAAAATACATGTGTATCTGTGTATTAGTGTGTGTGTATGTGTGTGTGTGTGTGTGTGTGTGTGAACACAATTAACCCATCAGACAAGACCTATGACAGCATAAACACGATCATCATCAAAAGCTTACACTGCTTTTTTTTCATTGTATCAAATTGCATCCTATTTCCTCTCTCCCTCGTGGCTCTCGCTAACAAACATCTGAGCATCTTAAGGGAGGTCTGTGTTATTAATGACTCCATTACCCATCACCCTGTGCGGTCCCATTCTACACACCCTTGTGCTAGGTCTATTTAGGGAGCCTCCAGCACTCCGGGAGACGGAGGAAAAGATTCTTCTGCCTTCGCCGAATGGGACAAAACCCATGCAACAACATCTGTCTGTCCCGGCAAATGATTCATCAATGGTGACAAGCGAGCAGCATAACATTTGTTGAAGCTTTCAGTTTTGTTTTGAAAAGGCTCAGCGCTACAGCTCATAGCATCGTAACTAGGTTACACTGTGAGTAACAAATGACTGTAAACTAATGCTTCATTTGGAATACAAGCAGATACTGTATTTCATTATATACTCTATATATAAAATACTTATTTTATTACAAGAGAGAGATGCACAGTAATATTCCTTTATATACTGTTGTGATCCATTATGTGCAGAACAAATATAAAAACATATAAATGTGATCCCTTTGGATGATAATATTGAAGCTCATTTGTCACAGAAATTGATCACACATAGTATGTTATAAAACATCTGTGTCATCGGGGTTTCTGAAGCTTGTCTTATTGAATTGTGTCATTTCAAGCATAACATCAAATGTGCATGTTGTCTGTCATCTATTAGCTTTTATTACATTACTCTAATGGGGATCAGATGAGGAATGGACAGGGCCTCTTACAGTGACAGACTTCGACAATGGAGACACAACCCCATGTCCAAAGCAGAGATGGTACGGCCCTACATTAACTGTCATACTGAATGCAAGCTGGGCATCCATTAAACAACTTTGCTAGCATCTCCCCGTGCCAGGCACTTTTAATAAGCTTCAAGGGCATTTAAACGGGTCCAGAACTTTGCTTTGCCAGAGATGGACTGGCCCACATCATCCATTACATTAAATTGGGTGGCGGCCTCCAGCTCATATTTATGATTTAATTAAATTCACTTGTGAGGCGTATCAGAAGCACTGCGGCCTCCCTTTTAACGCCAGCCTAAGCAGCAAAACACACACACACACACACACACACACACACACAGCTACACACATGAGTGCATACACAAGCGCTGTGCTTCTGACACTCGCCCAAGTGTGAGACTTTGTGGGCGCTTTGGCAGGGGCGTTCTCAGGGGTTCATTTAAAGCAATATAATTACACAGCCCCCAAGTATTCTTCCATCAGAAAGCAGCAGAATGGATGGCTTGTTCAGAGATAACTTAGCCTGGCTGATCCTCTGCGGTGTCGTCGCCTGAACATAACCTCAATGCAAGTGGCACTCGATGCTGCTAAGAGCCCAACCAGTCCTTAGTGAAACTGGGCAATTGGGCCAGATGTTTGGGAGTAGCTGAAATGCCATTGTTCTTGTCCAGGATGTGTGTGACATGACATTTTGTTTTTTCCTTTGACAGCCTAATACCCACACAGTAAAAGTGGCAGCCTGTGTTAAGACTTTATTAAAAGAATTACAAGATCCTACTGAACCCGTATGTCGCTATCAAGGAAGCTGAAAATGTGCCACTTTATCTGGTAGGAACATCCTGCACAAATGTAAGTATGCATTCAGCGCTTGTCCCTTGTGTTTCAGTGTCCTTGCTATAACTCTTTTTTGGTGCAAAATTTAGTTTGGTGAAAACTCCACATTGTTAGGCTGCGCATTCCTCCCACTGAAGGAGACCTCAGAGACCTCTTATGGCATTCAATATGTGCGCCCAAGCGTGAGATCCAGATCCATTTGGCCGGGAGATCCGCTGGGAGTGTCTGGGGTAACCCAATCTCTCACACCGGCACTCCACATCCAGAGAGCCATCTTTTCACTTCAGGACTGTGTCAGCAAAATGGACGCCTCAACCTCAGCTTGTAGCCCTGCCACAGTGTTTATGGATCAAGCACAAGGGCCTTTGCTATTGTCTTTTGTGTACATTTTTTTTATAAACCCTGTTTCTCTGCCTTTAAAATGTAATTGTAGTAATGAGAATAAGTTAAAAAAAAAAAACTGTTGTGAAACACAGACTGTCTGCCTCACAAGTTACTTCAAAGACATTCTGCAAAATGTATGAATGGCAAAGACAGGTCTCAGGTAATAATTAGAAAAGGGGGCCTGGAGCTGTGACCTTCAGAGGATATTCATGCATCATCACGTCATCTTGCACTTCAAACTACAAAAACTAGACAGGAAAACTAGACAGTACTAAACTAAAAAATGTAAATAAATGTACTTCATAATAAAACATTAATTCAAAGTTGATCTACTGTATGTAAGGATGATGCATCTTTCATCCCTCCATCCATTTTCTCAACCACTTATCCTTCAGGATCATGGGGGACTTGAGCCTATCCCAGCTCACATTGGGCAAGAAGCAGGGCACACCCTGGATGCGTTGCCAGTCTATCACCGAGCTAACACACATATAGACAAACAAACACATTCACACTCTTTCCTCGTCTGTAGCCCCTCCTAATGATCCCCCCTGTCTCCTGAACTGGGAGAGTTGAAGGTGAGTATCCCCCTCCAGTCATCTCCCTCTGCCTCACCAAGACAAACACTTGAAATAGACAGGGCACTAGATTCTTTCTTTTTTTTTGTGGACGGGATGGGGGGAGGATTTTCAAAAATGTATTAAACACCAAGCAATAAAATATAGACCAGGTGGGGTCAAATTTACTGCAACTCTCCAGGCTCCGCCAGTGTGGCCGGTGTGATGATATGAGGACAAGGGAAGAGTCTAACAAGAGGAGAGAAGAGGGAAAGAAAGTATCAATAATGCAGCGTACACCGTATACAGCTGACAGTAAAAATGGAAAACACACTGCCTGAGAGACAGAGGAGGGCACACTGAATTCTGGGCTGAGTCCCTTGTATCTAAGTGCCAGAACATGAATTCATTGGTTAAATGATTTGAGTTCATTGTGGCGGCTGAAGCCAGTTCCGATGCTTCAGTGCTCTGGGTGTGCGTGACCACACGTGCAGAAAAGACAACGCGGATTTCTGCACAATTTAGTGCATCCAATGTCTTTAGCCACGTTTTATAATGAGCAGAAATCTCTGTACACAGACATATTAACACTGACGCGAAATAATCTTTGCTCACTGACATCTGCCATGTGTTTATTTAATGAACACATGGCAGATAAACACTGGTATGTGTTGCAAAAAATGTGGAGAAGGAGGCCAAAGTACAAAAAGGGCTTTCTTTTTTATTTATTTATTTTGTTAATTTCTATTCTATTTATTTTCGGGAATCTGGAATGTCAGTTAAACACATACTGTCGGTTTCACATTTATTTTACTCTTATTAGTGATGAACAAAAAAATGCTCCATAATGGAGCCCCTTGGGAGCCTCATTCTCCCAGTGTTCCCCCACTATCTCTCGTCTTTTCCTCTTTCCCCTTTTCTTAATTCTATCCCTCTCTTTTCTAAATTTTAAGAGCTCTCTCTCTTCCACCACCCCTCCTCTCCCTTTGCATCTCTTGTATTGTAAACAGCTCACAAAAGCATGACAAGGTCTCTGCTCATGTTCCCCCTGCCTCCCTCTCTGTTCTCCCAGCTATTTGTTATTGTCTCCTCGCTATCGTGTGTGTTTGTCTCTATCACGCGTTCTTTATTCTGTTTTTCCTCTGCGTCAGAAAAGCAAAAGTTAATTAAATATGGAACGAGATGGAGCAGCATCTCTTTAAACCATCATGTCATTAAAATGGCATCCCTGGGAGATCAGCTTAAAAGGAGTCGGAGAACAATGTCTTCTCCGTCAGATATTTATGGGCATGGTTATGTAAACATGCTCCCTTTATTCTCTATGTATATTTCATGTAATTATCACTTTTTGTAGCGCTTTCCCCCAGAGATTCATAGAGGCAAGAAGTTACTAGGGGAATGTCATTAGAAGAGACTATTGTTACAACGCTGCTATGATACTGCACCAGGAAAAAGGCTACATTCCCATCCTGGTGAAACCTTTTATCTATATTTGATTTCATCATATAAAAATCATCAATGTCTACAGCTTTTCTGCAGCTGTGACTAAAACTCATCGCCCATTATCTGCAGTTGCCCATCTCCATTAAAACCAAGAAACACACAGACTAAAGCATTCAGCAGCATTTTCTCCTCCATCCAGCATGCATCTGATCTAGACACCAGGAAGTTCACAGATGATTTACAGGTTTGCAGAAACCTTGATGCCTCTTACTCTGCCCGCCCATGTATCCATCTGTTAGAAAAGCTGAAGATCTGGAGTGAACTGGATTCCTTCAGCTGCAGCGGCAGCAAGGCCAGCGACTGGTGCTCGAAGGCCTGGATGCCAGCTGACGGAAGCCACTAATTAAGAGGGCTGGGGAGCCAGTGGGGTGCCTTATGAAACAGGGGCACCTGGGTTTCACAAGAGGGGGCCGGGTATCCATCGCAACTCATCTGTGTTGCACAGCGAAGACTAAAGTCCGCTCCGGCACTATGCCACGTAGCACTCTTTTCACTCGAGTGTAATGTCAAATTACACAAAAGCCTTCCTCCCCCTGTGCCCTCTCTCAGCTTGTCTGCCATCATAGAGGGAGATGTTATTGCATGGCATGATGAAACTGTATATGTCAAGGTGCATTTCATTCAAGCCAAATGCACGTAAATGTAGGCGCAAAAAGAAACAGCTGTGTGTGCACACACTCACACAGCAGCTAACTCCCACATGCATAACTTAAAGTCCCTCTCCGTTCTATTGTTCGTTGAGTCTTCTTTGCTGTAGGGTCAAAATGTCTCTAAGTAATCTAACTAGCTCTGGCTTTAGGGACAATATAAGGTCTGCTGTGAGTTCTGTCATTACTGTTTCACCCACCACAGGCAGATACAGCTCTCGACCACCACTGAACCTGCCATATTGCTATCCAACCTGACCCCACAGATGCAGTAAACCTAAGTGAACCACAGTTTCTAAAGTCGACAGCAATAACCACTGCAGAATTGCTTTTAATCAACGTCTGAAATGAGGGTGACTTGAAGCGTCGCCCCATGCTGATTAAATGTAATTGTTTAATTGCCAAGTGCTGGGAACCCATCCTAAGAGGATTCCAATGGAATTATTTAATCTCTAGTCAGGAAGTACACTGCAGGAAAAAGCAGAGGGAAAAACGGAAGAACGGAAAAGGCAAAAATCAAGCAGAAATAGTCTGTTTTTCTTTTTGAGTATGTCCCTCATGAAATATTAACTGTGGTTTACATTTAGTTAGCTAGGAAAGAGAACAGCCAACGCAGGGGGGGAAATGTACACTAAGTGATGCTACAACTTCAAAAGAGGTTACAGCTTTGACCTGTATCTTCAGACTAAAGTGGTTTGTTCTTGTCTGCCAGTTCACTTTTATATTCCATCTTAACTTTAAAATACCAGAGGAGCACATTGGTCATCGCCTTGTTGAAAAGAGTGCTAAAAAATCCTGATGTCTTCTGTGTTTTTCCTAATGCCAACCATTACAGTGGCTTCATTCCACATCTGACACCTTTTTATTTATCTGTTGTGTGGACCAGAGGTGTTATCCAGTTTGAAAACAAGAGATTTCAGCATGAAGTCATCCTAACAAAGTGCTAAAGGGGAACCTCTAAGAGTTTAACTATATTCCGAGATTCTCGTGGGGAAGTTATGTAGGCCCTCTCCCCCCTCTGATCACTGACTGACTCTCTCCTAATGGGGCTCTATAAACTTAAGGGGCACAGGTGCGCTCCATTTGGGGTCACAGATTTTAGATACATTGCTTGGGGTGACAGACATCCAAACCCCCCATAAACACAAAGACAGACACACCTTTGCATGCGCACATTATTAAAATCTCTCATCTGTATTTTTCGTAGTGCTACCCCTCTTAGACCAGTTTCAGCTGGCAGGATCCCCAACACAACCTCAGTCTGTAGCCAATCGGTTTGGCACACATGCCATGACATTTCAATCTATCAACAAAATCAATAGCAGTAGTCCTCCTAATATAACTGCACACAGTGCAAGCGCTCCTCGCGGTGATATGGCTCTTGCTGTCGCATTTAGATACACAGGGAGTAAACCCAGGCTTGCCATTCTGCTGATAAATGCAGTTCTGTCATCCCGAGGGAAATGTGCCTGCATCCCTCTGGTCAGAAGTGTGCTTCTGTCCCCCCACCACACCACAGGCAGAGAGGGAGTGGGGGGGGGCTGTTCCCTGCAGCTGTGCCCTTATTCCCAGCACCTGACCAGGGGCCCAGATGTGCACATGGGCAACAGCAACAGTTTGAGCAATGTAAGTCTCCTGTGGGACCCAGGCACCTGCAAATGTAACCCCACTATCTAACATGATGGCGTAATTGCAGGTCTAATAAGTCCACATCTGGAAAGAACTCATTTAATCTATCAAATCAAACCTACCTAGACTGGGGAACAATACAAAAATGGTATTGCACTCTCAGCATTTCATCTGCACATCAAACAAAAGCCACTCGGCACTTGGCACTGACCCAATTAGCCATCAGGTAGACAGCGGCTACAATGTTGCCATATAAAATGCATCACAGAGCTCAATTAATTTTTTTCATATTGTGCATAATGGTCCTCAGTCAGTAAAAGAGATGTGTTTATTTTTAAAAATCCTAAATTTAAATCACGTAAAATAAGCACAAAAATGGATTATTTCATTTTTTTTATTAATAAAATGATATACCATAACTTTCTTCTGAGCCAATAGGGCAACATTTTGACTACTACTTTAATATTTAAGTGACACAAACAGTTACCAAACAAAATATATAACATAACAGCACTTAAGGACTATATAAAACATTTGTAACTGTAACTGTTCAAGTTTTGCAATTACAAGTAACACTGTGAGACAGTGAAAGGACTCACTGTGAGTAAATGTAACGAGAGCACCATCCAGTTTTATAGACCTATGATTAGTTCCTTAGTTACAATTTTAACCAGTCAAGGTCCTGGTGCAAAAATATAGCATGTATTTAATTGACAATTCAAACACAAGCAATAAAGAAAAACAGTTCATGGAAACCAATCTCAAAGACTGACTTCACTCAATGATGAATCTAAGCTTAACGCTCAGGCACTGCACACACACAGGAAGCTGTAAAGCTTAATAATGACATCTAGTGGCACATAAGTATACATACACCTTCTGATCACAGTAAAATGGCATTTTGGCATTATCTGTAAACACACAACTTCTCTCTCTTACATAAAGCCAAATAATTTCTGTAAAACAAACAAAAAAATCTAATCAAATACTATAAAATAAGCCAGTGGTGGTGGCACTGCTGTGGAGTGTTTTAGTGGCCATAATCACAAATAACATAATAACAGTTAAAAATAAAAAATAAAAACGAATGTTCCCCTTTTATTTGTGTTGTTTTGTACAGCACAGTAAAGAAGCCATTTATTTTTCAACATGGGGAGATGGAAAAAAAGCAGAAAATGTACTCAGTGTATGGAGAAATGTAATCCATTACTAATCTATTATATAACAATGTGGCCTGAAAAGAGAGAAAATAAGATGTTTTTGCTCTGATAACACATTTCATTTTACAATACATTATATTACATTTACACCTAATGGCACTTTGTGTTTTCATCACTGTGCTTCTGCAATATTAAGAGTAGTAACCTTTCTAACAGCAGAGGGTGATAGTGATCTGTTTTACTTCAGCAGAAGCAAGGATGTCACAGTGAGGGCAACACTTTACAGCAACATAAATCCTCAATATCATGTATATAAATTTGTGATACAAGAACAAGACATAATTGATTAACTGCTATCTAACCTGCATGTAAAATCTAGTTTCTAGTTTCATTTTCTATAGTATAGCCATCACATAACCCACATAAGAGGAAAATGAATGTGCCAAAGTATGTGGCAGTTAGTCATGGAAAATGAATTTCTTAGCCTTATTTCTACAGATACTTAATTAGTTAATAAGGTACAGCTGGTAGATCTGCTTCACTCTTTTCTGTTGTTTTTTTCTCCTATCAAACAACCAATAGACGGAAGAATAATGTTCATGTGTATGATGAATGTTTAATACTTACTTTAGAACAAAGTGAACTGATTGACAGTAAATTACATTATACTGTACAGTACCAACTTTATACATACAAACACTAGAAAGCACAATTGAAAACTATTTATTGTGGCCTGTGTAACAGCTCCATATGCTGAAACTGTGGAATTTATGGGTGAGATTTAGAATTCTTCCATCCATAGTTTTGGCACATTGTTCATCCCCATCCATGCATGGGTATCTGCTTGTCACTGGCCAGCACGAAGGACAGATGATGGGGGAGTAGTATGCAGCCTCGGGCAGAGAATCTTGCTAAAGGCCCTGCGGAAGCTACTGTGGCAGAGCGGGTACAGGAAGGGGTTAATAGCAGAGTTTAGCCACAGGAGCCAGAAGGTGACCTCGTACCAGTGATGCTGGATGCACCGCCCTCTGCAGGCAGCACGGATGATCATCAGTAGGGTGTATGGTGCCCAGCAGATGGCAAACACACACACTATGATGGCCAGGGACTTAGCAATTTTCTTATCCCTGGACAGACGGCTAGGCTGGGCAGCCCTGCTGGTTGAGGGATCTAGTTTACCCAAACTGGGAGAGGAGGTCTGCGAGTGGATGGAGCCTCTTACAGCCAGTTTCATCCCAAACCCCCAGTTGTGGGACAGGGGGACACCTTCCCCCTGGGCAGAGGCAGGTTCGCTCACTTGAAGGTGGAGCTGGGCCTCCCTGCTGTGGAGCCTCCTCCTGCGTATGCTGAGGTAAATGCTGAGGTTGAAGAAAGCCACTGAGATGAAAGGAGAGAAAAACTCCAGCATGGAGGCACTCAGCAGGAAGTACCAAGAGTAATAGAACTCCGCAAAGCACTCATTCTTAGGCACGCGGCTCCTGCCCACCACCAGCTCCCAGAATATGATAGCTGGGCCGTACAGGACAAAGGCTAGCACCCAGACAGCAATCATCTTGATTATGGCTTGATGAGTCATGCTCTGTCTGGCCCGGTAACTTACCTGCAGTAAATATAAGCATAAATCAGAAAATATACTTTGAGTAATACTGTGTGCACTCAGTCAATTTTATGTGTAATTGCTGAATCCTACCATTATTGTAGAAATATTTAGAGGGCGAAATAACAATTTATTCTCCTAAAGTACACTGTCTTTACCCATGAAAAGGTAGGCAATGTTCATTTAACAGCAGAGGTGGAAGAGGTTTAATTCTAGCACTTTTCAACACAACACTGGCCTCCTTGAACTAATCGCAGCACTGCGGTACAATGAACATGGAGGCCAGCCTTCAAACAGAGGACATTGCTTTAAATCACCATGTCTACAAAAATCATCCAGTGAAATTCTTCAAACCCAGGGGACACTAATAACATCTTTTGACAGATGCATAATTGTAAGTATTATTATGTAACATTTTGAAGGAGAAAGAACATGTGAACTGTTGTTTCCAACATCCTGACATCATGCACTGCAGAAAAGAGTGTGAAGGAGTGTTAAGTCGATGAAGCGCCTCTCATGATCACTTGTCTCAATTAGTGTCACATCCTATGTCCCGGTCCACATTCTTGTGCAGCGGGCAGCGTACTTCACATCCTCACCAGCTGCTTTGAATATGTGCCCCTCTTCTGGATGACAAAAAAATGAACTGCAGCTCTTCTGCAAAGAAGATGGAAAATGGCTCCACTTATGTTTGTATAAATTAATTGGTATAGGGTACTTCTTGCCCCTGCTTCATGTAGCGATGATAGCACTCAGGTGTGCTCATAAATCCAATCTGAAATTTTGCATTATCTTTTTAAATTGTTAGATTCCTCCTGAGAGGTTCTCAGATTAATCTTAGCTTACTCTTACAATCACAAGTAACACATAAAATAGGAGCTTTTCTCTCTAACACTGTGCAGTTAGCCCTTTGCTAATGTGCTGACATTTCATCTAACTGCCAAATACATGCATCTAATCTGACTCCATCTTTTCTTTTAAAAGACAAACTTTGTCCTGTGGACGATCCTTTGTCTTTCGATGTTCAGAGAGAAATGTTTTTAGGAAAATGCTGCTTGGCTGCTGGTGGCCTGTTTCTGCTATGATTGATCTCTCCAGGTTGGAAGGACCATGGCACAGAGGAGGATCTCGATGATCAAAGCTAGCTAATTAAAGAAGAGGCTCTCTCTCTCTCTGGTGTTATTTGTATTCATTGCTCTGATGTTAAGTGTTTGCTTGCGAAAGGAAACAGAACACTCTCTTTGTCTACTATGCCAAGCCTCATCCCACCTTTGAGTTAACACTCGTGTATAGGATACAGTCAGCCAGCTAATGCACAGAGAAGCCCCAACAAAAGGTTCAAGGGGCCTAACAGCTGCAGAGGTTTGGAAAAATATGCTAACAACTAGATACGTGCCAAGACAGGCAGAAAACAGAAACATTTATATTAGTGATGCTGTACAACTGTATTTCAGCAAAATAAAGCAGAACATAGTTGCACGGACATAGATTAAATTATCTGAATCTGCTGAAGTGGAAATTAAAAGTGTTTAAGTAATTCAATCATCTAATGTTAGATTATTGACAGTCTTGTGTTGTTTTCTGCATGTTTTCTGAAGCCCAGTCCGTCCCAAAGTCGAAATGTGACTTTTTTTATCTTTGTCATGGGGAAGGGCTATAATTAGGGGTGGCACTGGGCCTGAATGGGTCAGGAATGATTAACCTCTGCAGATGGGCACATTTGGGAGGATGAGGTGGCACTGCCCCTACCAATGACCTGGGAGACTCACCAGTCAGACATTAAGCCACAGAGCAGCGCAGGGAACATTTGTATGGCTGCAAGGGAAAGGGCACTTCAACTTTTAACGTTACACTACACAAAAGGTTATTTCCGTCTGAATGGAAACCAAGATGGGATTTTGTTTTTTACACTATGGCAGGCTAATGTATGGTGAGTCACAATCTGAAATTCACTTTGATGGCTACGTGCATTACGGATGTGAGGCCCAGGATGTTCCACTCACTGCTCTGGTGACTGACAGGAAGCGGTCGTAGCTGATGAGGACGATGTTGAAGACGGACGCAGAACAAAGCAGATAGTCCATGACCAGCCACAGCTTACACAGCCCTCGGCCCAGCATCCATCTGCCTGTGAGGATGTAAGGGATGTAGACTGGGATGCAGAATGCCCCTACAGACACAGTTATTGGAAAGGGATCAGAGACCAGTGCAGTGAAATTTCAGCCCCCCTATGTAGCATTTGTAATCAGTATAGTAAAACACTATAAAATACTGTACATTAACGATCACTTAAAAATACCCTTATATCGCTTATGAATGCATTATAGAGTGTTATAAACCATCTATTAAATGTTTATATAGTGCTTATAAATGTTAAGTAAAAGAAGTGTGAAAGAGCAGATCATAGAAAGACTACATGTTTACAAGAGTTAGGCCATGCCATTGCAAAAGAAAGAAAGAAAGAACCAAAACATGTATCAAGCACTCTAATTATGTAATGCTTGTAGCTGCTTGATTTGTGAATGCACAGCTACTCAAGTGCTGCACTTATAGTAGCACACATCTACTGTGCAGGGAGATGGACAGGCATACGAAGGAGCATCAAAGATATTTTAAAGATTTCCAAACTTAGCCAGCATATATCAGCATTGATACATATCATAGCCTTTGTGACAGAAATAATGCATTCATCTAAGGTTGGACTTACCTACAAGAAAATCTGATATTGCCAAATTCAGGAAGTAGTAATTGCACTGCCTTCTCAAACTCTTGTCCACTTTAAAGGCCAAAATGACCAACGCGTTGCCCAAAACTATCACAACAACCAAAGTCACCATCATCACCATCAAAAGGACAAATATGGGTCCTGAAAACACGAAGCTGCTCTGGACTCTGGTTGAGGTGTTGTCAAAATAGTACCGACTGGAGTTGGAATCAGTTTGCTCCACCGACATGGTCCTGGTGATGTGAGGTGAACGATGCTGTCGTTAAATCCTCAATAGACCGGCGCTGAGAATAAGAAGCCAGCAACAGGTGCCAGGCGAGTGGACGCTGCATCCAACACCCCCCATATATGCTCTGTGCGCTCTCCTGTTGAAACTGAGCACAATGTCCAGGAAGATCCACGAGAGAGCGCACACACGCTCTCCACAAAACGCTGCCTGGACACTTGATGAATTATGCATCTGCCGGCAAAGCCGTGAGGTAGTTGGATTACTTCTCCAAACGATCAAATGGTTTTTTGTAGCGCCAGATTATGTTTTTAAAGCATTTCCAACCAGCGCCACGTTCCGTATAGTCGACACGATGGAGTGAATGCTGTTTATACAGTAGAAACGGGATAGAAAAGTTTGGTTGTCTTCACTGACGCGAGATTAAGGAGTTAACTGCCTTATCCTCCGTCTTAAAGGATATCAAGGCGTAGTGTGAGGTTATTCCAGCAGCAAACGGAAGAGACTTTGGAAGCACAGCAAACCTGATGATTGTCTTTAACTGCACTGTGAACTGAGACTGACATTTTTAGATAATTTGGCTGACGTCAAAGAGTCTATTTCTTTCCTTTCCTTTTATTTCCTTTTCATGCTGTGAATCAACAGTAAGTAAGCTGATCCGCGTGTTTAATAGTCTCCAGTCATATATTTTCCCTGCTGAAATCCATTCATAGCTAACCCCATATTTGATTCACAGACACACAGTCCCTCAGCAGCACTCAGCACGCAGCCCACCAATTTTGGTTGTTGCCTCAAATGAGCTTGCAGTGGGCATGAAGAGGATACAGGACATGTATATGGACAAGGCATGCTGAAGGCACGGCACAATCAAACTATAATGACCCTTACCTCATCCTACGCTGTACCAGGTATTAAGAACATTACCTTCCAGCTATGAACAAACAATACAACTAGAAATGCAGCTTACTCTGTGATTTTTTAAAATTTTATTTAGGCCTTATTGGCATATCTATGCATCTTCTGTTGTTTGTTGAAATTGGTGAAGGTTAATTTCTTCTGTTTCATCAAAGTTGACACTTTGGACATTCAAGGTTTTATAAATCTCATATTTTTGTTAACACTCTCTGCTTTTTTCTTTCACCCTGGCAGCAGCCGGTACCTTCGATCTGACTGACAAGCTGTGCAAGCCAACATCAGCATGATGGACAGAACAGGAGTGAGTGAGAGGCACACACACACACACACACACACACACACACACACACACCGCAGGTCTTTCACTGAAGCTCTCATTAACACGCCTCATGAGATTAACAGTTTTACCAGTCATGATGAAATATTTAGCATTCTAGCCTATCACCCCTCAAAGTCCAGCATGTGGGAATTTGTATATTTCATGTACCTGTTTAGCTACTTGTGTGTGTATAGCCTCTCTCTGGTACACAGTGAAAGAAGCTGTAGGCCTTATTTGCATTCTGATACAATCCTGTCAGTCCCCCAGCTGTGGTCCAAGAGAAATGAGAAACACTACAGAACAGTAGAAGTGACTGAAGGAGCCCAGTTTGAATTACTGTTATTTTCTCACAAATAGAGCCACCACCATCTCTCAGAGTTAGTCACGTCACCGTTGCAACACAGGAACCAGTGCAGGCAAGGGTAAACAGCAAGCATGGGAGTTTTAATGCGGCTTCATTCAGACTCTTTACCAGTGTTGTTCACAATAAGCTCAATTAAAGTGAAATGTCTGTTCAAATCAGCCCTTTAGAAATTTGAATGTAACTGCCCTTGTAGCTTCTCTTAATTAGGTGGTGTCATCATATGCTGTAATTTTCACCGCAAGAGAAATGATTGAGTGCTTTATCATGTGACAAACGTGTTTTAATGATCAATTACAGGAATTTGTGTTTGTGATTTGCACCTCATGATGGCTGATGGGAAATCAACATACAGAAAATGTGTTTTGTCAAAGGAAAACCCCTAACCCTCTGGATGTTGAGAGGGAATAGTGTCATTTTACATACTGTATATGAGCTGACTATACTAAAAGTGATATACAGTATGAATAACTGCTCCTCTTTTACTAGAAAAAGGATGACTTTTCATATTTGAATGGTCTAAAACCCATTTCGATCGTAACTGCTCGCGTCCATAAAATTGACCCTTAAGGGCAAAACTGTAAGTTCAATATTCAGGAAGTTTTTGGCTGCCTATAAAAAAGACTAGTGATAGTGAAATACCCATTAGTTACAAATGTCAGTTATTCAAATATGCAACAAAGGCACAGGGACGTCATGGAAACTGGCGTTGTGCCGTCATGGAAACTAATGCACATAAAAAATTACTTGCTGTGCTCAAGAGGCAGCTTTCATAGAAAATGTTGTTTTCTTGTCTGCCATCATGAGGTGCAAATCACAAAACTGAAACAGAAAAAAACTCTTCATAATAGAAAAAAACATTGTTATCAATGTTGCTCTTGATTTTTATTTGCCTTTACCTGATTGGGAATATTCCCAGAGAATGAAAGAAAAAGTGTCATACATTATGTAAAGATCATGCAGGTGTCTCAGCCAAACATTAATATTAGACCATTGCTCCAAAGGTCATGCTTGAGCTGTTCTTGATAACATACATTGAGGTAGTGGGAACAGAATGCAAGGAAAGTGTGTCAGGGAGGCAATCAATTTGGCAGGTGCATTGCCGCTGGATTTGGAAATACAAGTGCAATGACTCATTTGAAAATGGAGGGCACTCAGAAACAAAGCAGTGCCACAGAGGGTACACAGAGGCTCTAGTGTTGCCGATTATACTGTGCCCTGCTGTGGCTCTCCATTGCTCTAGTCCTCAAGTGTTTGTGTTTGGATGCTGGGCTGGAGAACCGATGCTATCATACTGTAACAGTGTGCCTATCAACAGTAATCACAGCTAAAATGAAACGATAACATGTACAGTGGACATCCCAATTCTCCCTTTAAACCCCAGTGGAGGCTTCGTAGGAGTCCTTACAAGAACACATTCATAGGACAATGTCTGCATATAGGTATTTTATTGCAAATATCAATAATTTCTGCATACTATTTTTATTTTTATGTATAATATATTAGATTTGTCAATAATCCAGTATTGATGAGGTTTTAAGATTTAGAAATAGATAGGTTTACTTGACAATACTAAAGCTAAACACAACACACAGTCCTTACATACAAACACAATTGTCGAGGATAAAAACACACTAAAACTAAAAGCCTTTTTCAGTTTTGGTTCTTGTCAGAGGGAGAGTAAAATGACAGATCTTCAAGGTAAAAAACACACAAAAACAAGCAAACCTACAATAAAGACATAAGATTGATCATTTAACAACTATTGCATACTTATGGCAATCTCTGACGAAACTGAAATTGTTGACTAAGTAACCAGAAATTGCATTCTTCTACCTACAATTTACAATTTTACTTGGCTGATAGCTGATGGGAAAACAACATACAGAAAATGTGTAATGTCCTGCACGTGTCAGGAACACCAGAAATGTCTCCCTGATGGAATCGTAGGTATGGCAAAGTGAATTGAAACTTGAATTTTTACGTTTTCCTAATTCCCATCTCTGGCCATTTTGCAATTCACCTAATTGAACGAGTGATATTCTCACGTTCAGCAAACAACAGTATTAACAAAAGCATTATTTTGGATTACCTCAGTAATGACTCCTAATCTCATTGCGCTGATTTGCTCTGACTTTGCTCCATGCCAAAGTCACAAAAAGACAATAAGCAGTTGCAAAAATGTGTTGACGCTGTAACCAAGGAGTATTACATCTACTTAAGTCTTTCAGAAGACATTCAAACAAAATGGAATCTGATTCTATTCAACGATTTCTGAAAAAATATGAAATTGCTATGGAAGGCATTTGGAAATGTACACTAAAACAGCAATGCACTTTTGTTGTTTGAGGAATAGGTAAACATTTTGTAGAGAAAGCTCCATCTGTTGAACATGCAGTGCTGCAACAATATGCTGGTTATGGGCTAATTGCCATGTGAACATAACAGAAATATCCCCTGATAGTCTCCGTCTCCACATCACATCAGAGCTGTCACAGTTTACATAATAAATGCTAATCATTGATGAGAGAACTGAACTCGTAGTTGGATGGCTTCACAGCCTCACAGTCTGTTTGGCAGAGCTGCTTGCGAGATGAAGGGTGCTGGCATTTACCTTATGCTCCACATCCACAGAAGCTCATTGAAATGCTGTGGGTGTGCCTCATCGTGACAGTATTTTGACTTGTTAAATTTTTCATCTCATTTTCAAAAGCTCCAAGCTGGTTAATCCACGTGTCACTGTACCCCACCCTTGTATCAAAATGCATTGAGTAAGCCATCATTGTAAGCATTCACTGTGCAGTGATTATTACTGTGAGAATTATGTGAGCATTAAAAGGAAACCCTAAACATTAAATAACCAGAATGCACCATGTTTAAGCTATCAGAAAATACATTTTAAAAAGAAAATATTAAGGCAGTTGTATTAGTTAATCAGTCCTTGCTGCAAAGGGACAGAATGACAGATATAATTAGTATAATTTCCAAATGCAAATATTGTGTAATATAAATATAACTCTTTTAAATGTTCACTTCCACTATGATGCCTATAGTACTGGTGGTTTATTTTAATTTCTGTTGAGATGCTTTGGTAAGACTTGCTGCTTCCTCTTGCTTTTGGATAAATGTAATTTACTGTGATGTAAATATACATTAAGAATGCTTTAAAACAAAGTTGTTTACTCCAATTTCCTTGCTAAAGGTGAGCAGACAAAAAAAAAACAAGGTAATCTATCCTGCAGTATCAAGGCAGTTTAAAAGCAATTATTTTTAGAATAATATACCCCATGCTTTAGTGTCTTAAAACCTATCAGTGCTAATGACAATACCCCTGTGAAAACAATAGCTAAACCTGATGGTCCTCTGGGGTTCATTCAAGAGAGAATGCATTTGAGAGCATCTTGGCTCATTTCCATATAAAACGCTATAACACAGAAAAGACAGAAAATAACAGATTCGTTGCACTATTTATTTCCTAAAACAACTTCACCATCATTGGTGCAAAGTACAGTACCCTAAAGTAGATCTTGAAGGCCCCATGAGTGGACGTGTACTGACTGTGCTTGATTGATCTGTCTAACCCTCCTGTTAGTTTTGTTGTGTTGTTGGTGTTTCGGCGGGAGAATTTACACCTATTAAAAAACCCTACTCAGTCATGATTTTCACTTAATCTTAATCTTCTCAGGACTGCGTGGGCTTTGGTTTTGATGCTCCTTTTTGTTGCAAGACAACTTACACATGCTTCATTCTTGTTAGTACTAAGAGTTTGATGACATCACTTAATTCCCAGCATAGCTCCTCCCAACGTCCACCTGTGTAGAGGTCTAATCAGTAATCAAAGTAATTGCAAACACCTGTGTGGCTGTGCTGGGCATTTAAGGATGGGTCACAACAATAAACCCCTCAATGTTGAACAGGGCCAAGGGCCTTTGCATTTACAGCTTGTATTAGTCTTGTCATTATCTCAATTCTGCCCACATTTTGACTGAATCTACATATGCAAATTAGGTAGACGGGGGCTGGTGGACTTGTCAACAAATGTATTGTCCCTGGTTAAGGGAAGCAATGATGGGCATCCTTCATTTTAAAATCACTTTTTGCGAGGGAAGACTTGCTAGCTAGTGCAGCTACTGGTAGTTTTTGCCAGGCTTCTTTTTTTTTGTTTATGTTTATTAACAGCACAGTAATATTACAATACAAATAACAGTGAAGGGAGTATTGGGGAAAACATTTAATAAAATAAATACAATGTAAAAAGGTACATCATACAGAAATTAAGAGTGAAGAAATAAAAAAATAAATATATCAAAATAGAGTCAACTTTAAAAAATGAATAAGCAATATTGCAAACCAAATTAAATTATCTGGCAATGTCGTCCAAAGTGTTTCTGAAGAGATGAGGTGTCTTTAAAGATGTTTTGTTTTTAAATACAGACAGAATCATAGAATGTCTGAAGTTCAACATAAAACATAAAACAATTGTTTTTGGAAGAAACTGAAGAAATCTGGCCTTGTGAATATTTTGTTTGCCCAAAAGACACAACAATTTTATCTTTCTACAACATACTTTCTGTAATAGAGACCTAGACCTTATGAGTCTCCCAGCTCAATAAGGAGAACAAAAATAAAATAAATGAGAAAATGACTCATCCTCCTATTTGAAGAAGGAACATAAAGGGGAAACACCAGGTCTAAAATTGTGATTCTCATCAGAAATGAACGCAATACCTCAGTCATAACAGTCCTTAAAAAGTAGGGTCTTATTTTAGTATGTTGATTGTTTCACAGATTTTTTTCTTACGGGTGCATTTATACCTGGCTGAGATCTGATGTGGTCTGGTCATTTACACCTTGCATTAACATAAACTCTTCATCCAGATAGGAGATGGAGTTACAGATAATATGTAAATGTAGGGTGTAAATGGGATCCGTTGTTCCCATCATGCTGAATGTATAATGGTAGCACAGTTATATATGCTATATCAACAATTCTGCAGTAGACTGTTTTCCTGCAGAAGCGCTGCCTGCCTTGGCAATTACACGCACAAAAAAGCATGAAACTGGTGAATCCTTGTTAGAATAAGCTTTTAGTAGTATGTTTTGCACCACAGGTAAGTACGCCACATGTTGGACTCAAAGAGAGAGAAGGACTATTGATCTGTGGTTATTAGCTGAACCATCCGCTGAGCCCATGCTCTACATCATGAAATATAGTAGAAGCACAATTTTTTATTGTTGACTATCATCTTAAAACTATAGTGAAAAAAGCATAATGTGTAAAAAAAAAAAGTTACATATCAACTTATCATTATCTGTTTCCTTTGGAGCCAATCACTTTACTGAGCAGTCAAATAAGCCTCTCCTATTCAGGCTGCTCTGTGTGAAGGGAATGTCTCACTGTCTCTCTCTCTGCCTGTCCCTAAAATGTCCCTGCTGGGGATTCTATCTCCTGGTTCCTTTTGAAGCAGTGGCCTCTCTTTGCCTCCATTATCTTGTAATTTGTGAGGGATTACGCTTTGGAGCACACACAGTCCACCCCGTTGCTTAAGGACTGTGACAGCTTACAATAATTGCCATGCTAATTAGCAGGAACTAGCCCAGTGCGCTTCTTTCCCTCACCAGACCTGATTTGATGAATATGCTTTGATTAATGTCTGTCTTTCCATAACTTCTGAACCACTGTAATTAAATATGTCTCTGATGGTAATGACTGACTGATACATGTCAGAAAAATAAATAAATTGTGGAGGCTACTGTTTTTGAAGGACAAAGACAAAGCCTGCGTTCAAATCCTGCCACTGAGGAGGTTGTATTTAGGTGTAGGAAGCAGTACTGAGATCAATACAAACATCCCTAGAGTGTGAAGCAAATTATGATCAGCTCAACCACAATGACTTGAAAAGACCACCTTTAACCCATGATGCATTTCTCAATTGATGGAAGCAGTTACTACTTTGTATCAACAGCATTAGAGGTGTATGTAGAGCATGACAACAATTGAGCAGCATTGAGCGGTCCACATGACCTTGTGTGTCTGTGTAAAAATGTGAAACATTATAAAGAATATAGAAAAAAGATAATGATGCTTAGAACTGACAAATGTTGCTGTTTTCCGTCAAAGATTACTTACTGCAAAACTGTCAAATCTACATTGTTAGTAGAGCCGTTCGTCTGTGTTTGGCATAATTGTCATGATTTCCAAGACTTGTTGCCCTTAATTCCCTGTGACGATGAACTCTGCATTTATTCTGACGGGTGCATCTGCAATATAAGCACAGTTGGCCTCTTTGGAGCTCTGTTGGTTGTCTCATATTGCTTTGAAAACTCACATATAACACTGATTTACAGACTTATTTTACAGCAGTAGTTGCTTCAGCAGGGTTAGTCTAGTCCTATTCCACTGGTGCGTGTTTATCTTATTTTGTCCACCCCCCCGCAGCTCTACTGTGTTTTAGCCTTGCCTGTGATCGAGGTTTCTGGTCAACACAACCACTCAAAAAGACATCTCTCTTCTCACAGGTGACTAAGTAACTCATCTTTTAAGTCCTCCCTGACACATACCGTCATTACAGCATGACCTCCCATCGTCCTCTCTGCCAGATATGCACACACCTCAGGGGACCTAATTGCTTGAAGTAAGCAGGGCCCTCTTAGCCACACACAGAGAATTGACCTTCAATACCTCAAAACTGTCTAAGACTACAGTTTTCTACATAGCATAGTGGAGCCCAAAATGTCTCAGATGAATGACCTTTAAAAAGGAAGTATGGCACAAATAAAGGTAGAAGGTTAAAATGTGGCAGTGATGTGCAGGTTTCTGTGTGATTGTTGCCCAAACAGTTTTATCGTCTTTCTGACAGAAACTTGGAAAATGAACACAGCTCTAACCTGTGCGGATATCACCTGGCCCAACAAATACTTCCATCTAGTGTACAAAAGAAGAATTGGGCCCTGGTGAGTAATTAGATTAAGTTAGGTTCAGTAACAAGACCAACAAAATTCATAGGAACCCCCATTTGGAAATTGTATATGCTATATGTAATGACACGGAAGAGGAGTTTATTTCTGATGTAGCTATAATGTGGCAAAGAATTTGAATAATATTTTCAAGTGATGAAAGATAAGTATACTTGATATGGTTATGATACAGTAACATTCTCACCAGTGTAGCATAAATGTTGACATCTTTTCACGTGCAAATACAGAGTGTTTCAGTTAAGTGTTTCAGTTAATGTGACAAATATGGGGATGATTAGTGGAACGAAATGCGATGTTGAAGTTACACGGTACATGTCTTAGACAACTTGGACACCTGTATATGCAGTGGACTATGGGCGTGGACAGGCTGTGCTTGATTGACAGCTGCCTCACTGTCCTAATAGTTTTATTGCACCTGTTAGGGCAAGACAACTTATACTGTTATATATATCTATATATATATTTTTATTTTTTTATTTTTTTGTATCATGTCATTGTAATTAGTTCAAAGAGTGATATCAATTGAGTGATTGAGTGGGTATGCAGAGCCTTTGTGTTGCCAGATTTGACTGACAAAAAGTGAACCTGCACAATCACAGGGACACAATAGCATATATATATATTTACATATATTATATATATATATATATTACAATTGATGGATGCAGTACTCATTGTATCTTTGTAACTGTAGGTTATCTGTGTTTTTCTGTTTCTGATGTTAATGCATTGGGTGTGGCAACTCCCACCCTGGGATTCATTACCCAATAGATTTGAAATCCTGTTCAACCAATTATCCAATGACAATTGTACACCTGACTATATAGTTGTTTGGCTCATGTCTTTGCCCATTCTGTCTCTGATGAAGAGACAGTCTGTAAAAGGCTGCAAATCAATATGTCAGTCTCTGCTTTTCCTCTCCTCTAACTGAGAAGCACCTGATTCAGCTGCACATTGCTTGAAGAAGCGCAGAGAACTACTAGTTCTACTAGAATAATAATTGGAATAGGAAAAAAATGTTTAAACTTAGTTGTAATAAACTGATATGACATTTGATTTTGATGGTCATCAGTTATCAGTCATTGCCTGCCAAACTCGGTAATACTATTGGGATGAGAGCTGAATGCCCAAATTATTACAACCTGCCCAAAAAAACAAAAAGTAGGCCAATTTGGGGAAAACCGCCCAGTCTGGTTCAGGTTCAGATTCAGGTTAAATGAACATTTTTGATGCAACAGGCTTCACTGGCATCTTGCTGATTCACTGGAGGATGATGTTGATTCTTAAAATCCCACAGTAGTACAGGGGGTAAAAAATTATTATTTGTTTGCTTGATTGCTTGTTTGGGGTTTGGGGTGGCTCAGTACTATTTGAGGGGTGGTCCAGTATTGTATAGCTAGCTACGTCTCTGCATACACAAGTTTAGCAGCTGCCTGGTCACGTGACGGCTACCAGCAGCTGTCAGCTGATTGAAATGATCAAGTTTCGGCTGTGAAGTGTTGTGTCCCTCAGCTGTAACTAAACCAGACCCAAGTCCGCGAAGGTTTGGTACATTAAGAGTAGTAAATCCTTAAATCCTGTAAGTCTGAAGTTGTTATCTCGTTTTAGCTAACGTTAGCCAACAACTAATTAGTAGTTAAGTGTTCAGGTAAATTCGCCTCATATCCTCGTGTTATTGGTTTTAAAACCAGTTTCTCCACCTCACAGAAGCTAAAAGAAAGTAAATAGCTAACCTAGCTAAATAATAACTGACTGAAAATCCATGTAGGCGAGTTACTTAACATTTAAATGTATAAAATTTGATGCTAATTTGCCGATCGAGGAGCTCTACTCACCTTTACTGGTTGTATGTGCGTTTGTCTAATAATTCGCTTTTTGTCCCCAGTATCTTGGACAGGCATTTAAGGAAGTCAAGTGCTGATGGAGGCAGACACAATTGAGGATCAGCTTCTCCTCTATGCTAAAGAGGGCAGTTGTTCTCATATTCAGAGGCTCCTTCAGTCGAGGATCGACCACAGCAACTCTCTCAACATCAACTGCACATGTAAGTGAAAAGAGGATGCTAACATGAGTTCAGGTAGGTAGGAGAGTGTTCATGTTCCTGTCTGTCACCGTAGCTAGGTCTAAAGCCAGCTCAGGATGGACACCCCTCCATTTGGCCTGTTACTTTGGACACAGGGATGTTGTGGAGGAGTTACTCAAGGTGAGAGCTGACATCACTCTGTATATTGTGTCCAATGCATATTTGCAGCCAGTGAAATTTACTCTATCGGAACACATTTTGCAGGCAGGTGCTGATGCAAATTTGCAGAATAACATGGGTGACACACCTCTACACAAAGCAGCCTACACCGGAAGAAAGGTAGCTACAGCTCATATATCATAATAAGAGGTTTTGTTTGCATTGTAACTTGACATATGACTCATCTTCTCAGCCAACCTAATACCAGTTGGAATCACTGTTATAGACTTTTCCCTTTCTCCCTTTGAAGCTTCAGAGTGATGACATGTGATGGTCAGACTTACATTTTTTCCTTTCTTTGGACCCTTAAGGAGATTGTTCTGTTGCTGCTGCGCTATGATGCCTGTTCCAACATAATCAATGGAACAGCTCAAATCCCTAAAGATGTCACAGAAGATGATGAAATCATTACAATGCTGGAGGGTATGAAATGATGGGAGGATTTTTTTAATGGCTCATGGCTTCTCTTTACTGTAGATCAGTTGCCCTTGATCTCAAATAGTGTTTGGTTTTTGCAGCTGCAGAGAGAAGAGAGACAAGGCGGCGGGAGGAGAAGCTTCTGGAAGCGGCCAGAGAGGGGGACATCTCCACTTTGTCTAAGCTGGTTAGGGTGGTAACCTTTCGAGGAACTTTGGCAGAATATATCACACTTTGAGAACATCTTTCACACATTTAACAATGCCTTTCACAGGTTTCGCTGTCTCTGAAATTGTTGCGATGCACAAACTACGACAGATTCTAGTCACAAAAATCCAACTTGTTTGATATATTTGCAACCAGGCAACAAGTTTGAATCCCAGATGGCCACAAACAAGACAACATGTGCCAACTGTCCTGTCTTAGTAGACCAGAGCAGAAGCTCTTTATAATTGGCTCGTTTCTCTGTATTGTGTGACTGGTTTAAGGTGGATACATCAGATATTTAGATATAGATACGTTTCCAGTCAGATGTGTAAAAGAGGTAAATGTCTGTCTCTTCTGCCTCGTTAAGTTTTCTGTTGTTCAACTGCCTTCTGTTCTTCAGCTCGGTGGAAAAGAAGCTCCAGATATTCACTGCAGGGACTCGGTGGGAAATACGGCCTTACACTGTGCAGCCTACAGAGGGCAGAAGCAGTGCATTATAAAGCTGCTAAAGTCTGGAGCCAGCCCCAGTATTAAAAACAACAATGGTATATCCTGTAACTTTGAGCATCACCCCTTATTATTTTGACTAATGTATTATAAGTGCAATCATGTTTACAATGGAGTCTTTCATAATTTGTTTTCAAATAATACACACTTTGGTAAACACTACAGTACATTCTGCTAGTCCTGTTCCTGTGTATTGCATGATAATTTATTGTATGGCTGATTGTATTGCAGAGCAGACAGCATTAGACCTGGTCCGCAGTGGTGAACTGAGACTGATTCTAGCAGCCTATCAAGACAAGGTAAGGGCAAATAAATTGTTTTTAATTCACCCAATTAATTATATGAAGTTTTCTTCTTTCCAGAATAAAAACCTAAGGTACAGGAATTAAGGTACAGTAGCACATTTGTCCACCACCTGAGTGCATGTACTGTGAGTCAGTGTCCAACACACTGTCCAACCTGAGCTATCGGCTCTACACCACATTGCTATTATGGATGGGATGATTCCTAATTATTTTAGTGATCCTCTGGCCTCACCTAGCACCACCATCGGGCCAGAATCTTGCTAGGAAAAATCTAATTAACAGATTTCTGTGAAATCTACTGAGCTCATTCCTGTTTCCCAGAAGATTAAACATTTCAATTTTGGGCTCTCCATGAGCAAATAACCCAATCTTCTCTACTGAAAGTCAACACTTGATGTGCCAAGCACCTTAATCACAGATTGGATGTTTCCTGCCTTCCTACCTAAATATAAGTGCACACAACTATCTTCCTGCACTTCCTCTCTTCACACATCTCTATACATGTTCACTTTAGGTCTGGTGACTGTGGAGAAAAAGCCTTGCGAGTCAGCAGTCCTTGCTCTTGCTTGGATGTCTGATAAGCCTGGCACAGCTTCAATGCAGAGTACTGCATAGTCATGGGGGAAATAAAAAACAAAAAGGCTAAGCACTAAGCTGTTAGGTAAATTAAAAATATATATTATTTACCTCTGAAACTATACAGGTTTTACTGTAATACAAAAAAACTGAGTTGAGTGTTTATGGTCTCTTCAACGCTGTCAGTCAGGCTCTGTCTGTACACAATCTGAGGATTATTGTTTTTTCCCCCACAAAGGATGTGAGCAGTGGGGTGCAGAAGATTGAAGGCCCTCTTTGGAAGGTACCCAGATGTTGAAGTGTGTTCTTTTCTACACTCAAATTGTCAGGCAATGTTTTTGTTCAGACTCCTCCACATTTGGTGGTATAGACTTTACTTTTTCCTGTTAGTCATCACATGGTCTCACATAGCCAGACCCTCCACACTTTGTTTTACCACTGTGCCAGTGCTGGAGAAAGGTCGGGCTCAACCCATTATCATTCTGGGATAGGGGAGAAAAGACTCTGGCTTGTTTGTATTTCTTTAAACCAATCACAGTCATCTTGGGTGCTAAGCGCAGGATGCAGCTTTCATCTTTCATCTTTCATCTATCATCATTAGTATATACAAAAGGCCCCTTCAGAGATTTTATTCCTTACTATTCAGTGTTGAAAGTGTTATCTGTGAATTCATTAGTTTATTTTGAATATTATGAAAAAAGATCAGTAAAACGAAAGTTTAAAATAAAGAAATAATATTTTGTTCTCCCCATCTACATATGATATATTTATACATTTATATGATTTACTTTTGCTACACAGTTGATCTCTTGTTGACCTCATGTGTCTCTGACAGAGTTCACGCTTTCTTGGATGGCGATCCCACTGGGTGGTAATTGAGGATGGAACTCTCTCCTGGTACCCCAGACAGTGAGATAACTTTATATGCATGCAGATTTCTTAAGCTAAAAAGTATAGTATGTAAATGTCTAGTATACTGTGTATTCTGTACATATGCTGTTATGGCCATGGTAGAAGTTTTGCTCTTGCTACTCCGTCCTTGATTGTGTAAAAGGTCACATTTAACCAGACAATGCCTTGTCACCTGCAGTGGCTGAAATACAGGCAAATCTAATTTCCTCCAAATAGTCCTTGTTGGAGATGGAGGCATCAGTAGTGGTTCACCAAGCATGATGAAAACTTTAAATTGTGACTCGATCCGTACTGCTGTGTTTTATTTTGTACAGTGTGTCTATGGTGTGATGCCACGTCTATGTGTTCTCTCATCTGTTTCTTTTTCTAGGGCTGATGCACTGGCTGGTGTGAGAAAACAGGGCTGCAAGTCTTTAACACAAGCCTACTGCATGGTGGGTACTGTAGTAGAGGTTATAGGCTCGTTGTAAGCGATTAACCTTCCTGACTACACAAGGATGCACAGTCCTTTGATGTTTCCGTTGTGGTCACATTGACATGATGATGTTTGATATGTAGTGCAGCAAACACATATAATTTCATGTTGTCATTCTAGGTCAAACCATGGGATCATTGCTTCTTCATGCTCAGGTGCTTTGATGACTCTGTACATTATTTTAAGGTCCCCTCAAAGACAGATTCAGTGGCAACAAGAAAAGTGAGATGAGATTCACCTTCTATGCTGTGGCTATACCCCCACCTACCTGAACAATCTGATTTGTCTAAGTGTATCTGTAAGGGTGGACAGCATTATAAATGTTATTGATATTTGTCCACTTAGAGATGGTTGGAGGCTTTTGAGGCACATTCGTCCTATAGCACTCGTCACTGCACCCGAGAACAGATAATCGACGATGCGGATGGTGATTGTGGCGTGACAGTGAGGAATCTGTCACAAGCCCTTCAGGTAAAATTTAGTTCAGACCTTTTTTAATGAGGTGGGTTGTTGGGTGACTGTAGGGAAGAAGTGCTATTCAGAGAGGACGATGTGTGAGTGTGTGTAAGTGTAAGGGTCTCTTGTTGTGTGCTCTTGCAGGCAGCCAACGCTTCCCAGCAGAAATTGGAGAGTGAAGTGTCAATATTTCTATCGATGGTGAAGAATGAGGAGAATTGCGGTAGGAGTCCTGGAATTGGTGACATATTGTGCAGTTAATCCAATGTCCTTTTTTTTATTTTTTTTTTTAACCTTTGCTGATTTTATACTAGTGCTGAAAAGATTAGTAAATTAATTGTTTAGTCAATGGACAGAAAATTAATTGCAAACAATTTTTCATAACTCTAACCCTGTGGTTCCCAACGTGGGGCTCTGGGCCCCTCAAGTGGTCAAAAGATAAATATGACGGGTCTATTGGAGAGTTTTACATCTCTAGTCCTCTAAATACAAAATCTAACCCTTGAATTGTCCCTTTAGCGTGGAAAAATCTGTTTCCAGCTTCTTAAATGTGAGACTTTTTATTTCAATGTACATTGCATATGTTTGGAGTGTGGCTTGTTGGTCAAAGTTGAAGACCTCGCCTTGGGTACTGGGAAACTCTGGGATGAGCATTTTCTGACATTTTGTATACTAATTGATTCATTGATGGATCATAAAAATAGTCAACAGATGAATCAGTAATAAAAAATAACCGTTAGTTGCAGCCAAATTTATACATCTGCTCTGAAAATGTCTTTTTTTTTTTTTTGAAAGCATTGGCTGCCCCTCTTTTACTGAAAGCCAAAGAGACCAGTGACCTCTCCAGTGAAACCTGTGCTGCTCTCCATCTGTGCCTTGAACTGCTGTCAAAACAAGAGGAGGTAGGGAAACATCTTCATCATCTTAATCAGGCCTGTATCAGCATGTACAGGATTTGACAAACTAACAGACACCGTACAGTTCAGTTGCCTTTGGGGTTTGAGCTATATTCCACCATCAGACCGTTTCTTACACATTATTATGTGTAATATTATATTAAATGCAGCCAGAACCATAACAATTGTTTATCTAATATCCTGTATTGTAATGTTTTTTTTCCATGAATGTGAAACCGTGTTGCCGTAATTTCAGAGAAATAAGACATTCAAGTGAAATCTAATCTTGTAATATAGAATCCTCTGCAGTATTGCACTTGATGTAATAGTTGTGGAAGACAGTTTTCTTTTTAGATTAGCTGCAGCTCACTGAGCATGTATGAATCTTCATCTCATTGACTCCCATACACTCACCCATGTGCTGTGCTCCTATTGGCTGGATAAATTATATTGAGTGATTACAAAATCCTCAAGCCCCCCCCCCCCTTTACGTTAGCTCCCTCATACCGATCAGATTTGAAGTTTGTGTGTGTGTCCACCTGTCCCAGTGGCTGTGCTGTGCCCTTGGGGGGGAAGCAATGAACAGTGTGTTAATCACTGGCACGTCTGTAGGAAGGACACAGGCAAGATCCGCTTTTATGCTTAGGTCTGCATTCAGCCCGCAGATCAGTGTAGACACACATACACACACACACAGGCACACTTGGACTTGGATCCACACACTCCTGCTCTGGGGAAAGGCTGTGCATTGAGCGAGGGAGCTGAAGCGCGTGCATATTCACAGGCTCAGCTGGAGATACATGCATTCACCCTTACATAGTGAAAACACACGCTCGCAGGCACACTTCCACATGCCAGAGCATCCAAGCACAGGAGAAAGAAGAGACGGAGCTCTCATCCAGTGTCTGCACAGGTACAAACCAAACAGTTGTTCTTGTATCTTCTTGTATTTCATATTATTTTTTATTGTGAGCTAAATAACTGGCTGTGTTTGCAATGTGCTGTTCCCTGATGACTTGTCATAAGGTGTTTGAAGTTTGGCACAGGTTAAATTTAGGCTGATGGTTTTTTTTAGTGTTGTAGATTCGATGTTAATAGGTTGGTCTGAAGCGTTGGCTATTCATCAGTATGCGGAGGTCAGTGATGGATTTGATGATGAAGAGTGTGAAATTGAGCATGTTTGAAGTGGTAGTGAACGCTACACTGCGCATGTTTTCAATGAGATCAATTTATAATGTACAGAATTCTGTCAAAGTAAGAGCATGGGGGAGGATAGATTAAATTGCATTGAGGATTTATTTGATATGGTGATACTTAAAGTTAAGATTGTGGGTTTAACCATTTCAACATAGCAGTTTTCCTTTGTGTTACACTGTTGTGTTGCACCTAAATTAAGAGCTGAGAGAATCACCTTTTTTGTCTCATTACCAATTAATTTTAAATTGGCACTCTGTCAAAATACCTCACTAAAATGCTGACACTGTCTACTGATTGCAGGTTATAGTATGGTATGTACTACAACTCGTTTATTGTAAAACCACTGGCAAAACAGGAATTAAGATTATATTTATATTTAGACACAAGTAAGTATTCCTGTGTCTACATGTGTGTGGTTTTGTATAATGTGAAGATAAATGAAATAATTTTGCATCAGATACAGTAAAACTCTGCTTTGGAAGTCAGCTGGATATAACACTGCACGACAAAGCCCAAATGCAGCGTGTTTACACAGTGATGTGTGCATTGCCAAACTACATTATCTTGGTATGAATTGGCACCAGCTGCTCTCCTGTCATAAGGAATAACCCTGCGTTGTTATCACAGGGAGGCTGAGAACATTCACTGCAGTCTCATCACCCAAGAAGTATTGACAGTGTCATAACAATGGACACTGAATTCATTTCTGGCAACCAGATAGTATAATATAAGAAGGAAATGTCTTAACAAGCATGTTACATCCACATGTTACATCATGCTAAGCTGGAGCTACTACATCTACTAACTGGATTATATTTCCTACACTGCTGAGATTGGCTGTATTACGCAGTATTAACTCTAATCCCACATTCCCATTGTCCCACGACAGATGCCTCTGTTGCTGCCACTTACTAGACTTAGACTTAGACTTTATTTATCCCACAGCAGGGAAATTTACAAGTCACAGCAGCAAAGACAAAGTTTTTTTTTAAAAACAATATACATATAATAAATACAGATATAAAAAATATTGGGAACAAAATAAATATATACACGGAAAATATAAATATGTGCAGATTTATGTACAGAATTATACACATTTGTTTTCTACATACTGTATTCACGTGCTATTGTAATTGTGCCTTTCATAGGGTTTCGGAGCATTTACAGTGTTACCATTTAGCAGAGTATATGTGGTCTGACCCATTTCAGCAGCAGCTGCAGAACTAAAGTATGCCAGTGAGTGCCACATTTATACAGTACATGCAGGGCACAGTATGACGGATTCGTGACTACATGGCATTTAAAGTGGAGAGATTTGTGCTGCTAACTTTGCTTCTTCCCAAGGACATTGTCGTGAAGATTGAGCTGCAAATGGACAATCCTGGGCAGAAACCCTCTTGGGGGTTGTGTCAGTAACTGTCATGCACACAACACAGCTCTGTAAAACCCAACCTTTCCCGGTGTTTCTCAGGCAGCAGGCTTCCACACCTGTCAAGAAAACAAATGGGGGCTTACAGCATGAAACCACTTAGTGGTGACACGCAGATAAGCAGATCTGTCAGTATGTATTGCTCTGAAGGAAGGAGAATGGCAGCACAGGATCTTTTTTTTTCCTGCAGTGATTCATAATTTTTTGTCTACAGATTGTAAGAAAGATTGCCCTTCAAACCCTTTGGGAATGGTGGGAACACAAAGTACCGTTTGACCTTTAGTTCAACCATCGCCACATGGGGAACTGACCGACCGACTGTCATCTCTCACCCAGGAGAGACTTCGCCGGGCACAGTTAAATGTTCTTGTCGGTCCCTGCACTGACTTCATTCTTTGTCGGGTCATACATTCATAAATCTGTCTGAGAGGAGGAAGTGTTTATTCAAACTTATCTTTTTGGATTCTCACCTTTTAGTCAAGGGTGTGTATGTGTAGAGAGGTACCTGGGAGTATTTCTGTGTAATTGCTTGCTGCATCTCTTTGCTGCACTGGTGCTCACTTCACGCTCAAATAAAATATTTTTTAGTTGCTTAGCTCCCAGCCATCATAGTCTTGTACAGTTTGATATACAGTTACAGTATAGTTATTACAGAGGACTGTATAGAGCTATAATACATTTGCTTCCCCTTCAGCAGAGAAAGCAAATTTTAGAACAAACTAAAAGCTCTACCCTTTGGGGTGTTGGCCAAGGAGAAGCTTCCCTCCCAGGCTTCAGCGACAGCTACTGCACACAGCCTCAGCAGGGCTTAAAATAGCGCTGTTTGTGCTCAGGCGAGAGGATGCAGCGAGAGCGAAAGAGCTGGCTGGGATAGTTACACAACAAAGTGTTCTGTCCCTGGATGGGCTCTCAATCCAAGTGCCTGTGACAGGGAATGTTAACACAGGCTCCTCACAATGAGCTAACTTTCTTTCCACCATACATTTGCAAGGACAATGAACAAATGGGTGTGTTTTTGCACACTAAAGGTCATATTTTGTGAGATAGTAACAGCACGAACATTTTAGAACAATGGGATAATCCTGAATTTGATTTAGATTAGATTTAGATTGAGTCGTATTTTCCTTAACTTGCCAATTAATCTTCTGAGACTTTTTCTATATCTGCATGGAAGGACAGTTATTACAGTCAGAGGGAAAAAATCATAGAGATGTTTGTGGGTTTCTTCACATAACATGACCTAAAGGGGGTAAACAGTATAGTTGATGACAGCAAGAGCGAAAGTGTGAAGTTTGTCCTTGACTGTAGGTGCTAGACAGCTGTTGAACCTTGTGTGAAAGAAGCTGCTTATGAGCTTCTGTCACATTGACAAAAACACCTTAGTGCAACATGACGTCTATGTGTATGCACAGTAGTTCATTTGATTTTACAAGGATACAGGTCTATATAAAGTGATCATGGATAAGTTAAGTGTGAGTGTGGGTTTTTGGTGTATTTGTAGAAATGGGGTGATATGAGGCAAAGTCATGAATGCTTCAGTAGCTTGAAATCTTCTGATCAGAGGTGTTTTTATTGCTCTCTGTTGCAGAGTTAGGATCTGCATATTGTTGCACATGAGTCATTCTCACCTCTCTGTACTGTATGTATAATGAAGTTTTGCTGAATCGAGCCATGGGCACAAAAGAAGTCAGGTTTACATTATGTATTTCAGTCATTATATTTAGATAAAAAAGCCCTTAGCTAGTATTGGGGTGCTCCGATCGATTATGTGTGGATTGGAATCAATCAATATTCATTACAAATGGCTGGATCGGCAGCCTTGAAGTTTGCTGATCAGAGGAAAGAAATCAGCTAATAGGTAAATGTGTCACTCAGTGTTTTCACTGTCTCATCCATCATGTCTGTCTATATACTGTATGTGATATATTATCTTATGATTTGAAAATGTCTTGTCAATATGAGCACTATTTAATCAAAATCATAGACTCCAGGGTGTGTTTCACATTTGTTTCTTTAATGGGAATATCACAGATAGTGAACATCTTGGATATGAATTCCACTGAAATTAGTTTTTTGACCTTCGATCCCATAAAGTCTCCATGGTGATCACTGAAACATTGTACCCATGATGGTTATGGCCACATATCTGAAAGGGAAATTGGTACAAATCATAACCCACCTTGAGCACATCAGCAGATCTGCGTTGACAGGTGTTTCTTTGTGCATGGCTGTGCACACAACTGGTAATACAACAGGCAGTATAAGAGATGAGGATGAACTTTAATAGAAGACATTGGCCGTGCTTTGCAGTCTCAGATTTACAGTGTGATTTACAAGCTCCTGTTTCTCTCAGACTCTGCTGCCTTCCCCAAGGTGACTCTGGGAGTTTTTTGGGGTTTTTTTAAACCGCCAAGGCTATGCTCCATTTTTATGATTATTCTGGATGCTTTTTTTTGTCTGCTAATAATACTTATAAATGAATTGAATTAAAAAAAAAAATCCTTTTTAAAAGTATTTATTTTTTAAGAAAAATGTGTTCTTGGCAGCACTTATCTCATTCGACATAATTTATGTTCACATCTGTGTATTTTTGTTTAGTGTCTGTCTTCTGTTTAGTTAGTAAAGGACGCGCGTACAAAAGCAGCGTTAGACAATAGGAAACACTGATCAGTCTGTCCCACAGTGGCCTGGCTCAGGTTGCTCTGAAGAGACACTCAATCCTGGGCTACAGAGCTCTCGGAGACTAGGGTGTTTGGTTCTGACTGGAGGAAACCAGATCTGTGGGCAGGGTTAGAACAATGACCTGCACTCAGAACCACAAAGACACACACAGAAGCGGATCGATAGCTTCATATCAATCAAACCATCAGTCAATCACAAATCTGCCAGCAACACTGGCTATACTGCACACATGTTGGATCAAAACGTATATGAGCATGTTTTCTTCATTTACTGTACCTTGTTTCTGGGGTGTGTCTGTGTGTTTCATCTGTCTGGTGGTCCTGTGTTTGCAGGTGTGGAGCCTGAAGTTAGAGCAGGAGGTGGAGAAGAACAAAGCTCTGACAGAGGCTCTGCAGACATTGGCCACTGAGCATCACGAGCTCCAGCAGCCCCTGTGTAAGAGCAGGAGGTCGTCTACCCTCAGTACCCTCACTGAAGATGACTTCTATGACGCTGTGTCAGGTCGGCAAACTTCTTGATTGAAGTAATCAAGAATATGTTAGAATATGTTACAGGGGTTACACGAGATCAGTACAGTACATCTTGTTCTTCATACAGTGTCTTGGCCACGTCATAAATTAGACAAATTAAGTCTCAAGCATTAGATGAAGCATTTTTTCTTCTCTTGTAATTTTCTGCTTTTACAAATGTTGCTTAAAATAACACTGAGCTAAATGCATTGTTCATTGAGCTGTGCTCATTTCTCCCATTGCTGAGCTTTCCTTAAAGGTAGCGTGGAGTTTTTGACCTCTAGTAGCCATAGAACAATGCCTTCACAAGTTGCTGTTTGTATTGTAACTAACATTGCTGTGGTTGGTTTCACACCATTCTTCTGTTTGATGGTTGATGGCAATAAAGGGCAAAGAAGCAGTAGCGATGTGCCCACAAGGGCAGGGAAGAAGAAGAATACAAGCTTGCAAACATGGATGTGAACAAAGCACAATTTTAAACATTAATGTTTTATGAGGAAGGCATTTAAGAAGTGTGTCAGGCCTCAATAATAAACACTGAATGTAAACATAACTTTGTTTGTTTACAAGAAAACTCCAAAAGGAAACTTTAAGAATTGCAGCTCGTATTTACATACTTAGGGCTGAACAATCGCCTCCAGCAGCAAATCTTGTTCTAGTATTACTGCACTGTATGTTTACCATGCATGAAGTTTGCTTCTTTGTGGACCCAAAAGCCTCACCATGGTGATTATATACAGCAGACTTCCTTCAACAACATGTTTGTGCACTATGGACCAATCTTTCTCAGGAATCATTACATTATTCATAGATAGCCCTGAGTTATCTACGAGCTGGAGACACTCTGCCTGTAGACTCTAAACTGTGTTCAGCATATATATGAGGATTTTCACATGCTGAGCTGAGTGTGTAAAAACCCGATCAAGTGTCTTTGTTTACGTAGAGGATGTTTATGAAGCTGTGTTGTACCTGCGGCCACCTTGAACACAGTACATGCACATACGGTACAGCCATGCTGTTGTATACTGAATAATATGTTGACAGATATTTCAGACACAAGTACACGTATTAACAATATGCACTCATAACTCAGACTAGCATATACAGTCCTCCCATCAGAGAGTGTACAAATACCACACTATTCTCTCCTCCCTTTGTGTATGTGACGGTAGCTGTAATGCCACTGACAACGCTGGCTAGGGGAGGAGTAGCATCCAGCAAGCACAGAGCAAACAGTGCTGGAGGAAGTGAAGCCTCTGTGTGGCCTCTCATTGGAACACAATCCTCAGGTGGGGTTTGGCTGGCAGCAGGGAGGGGGAGGTTGGAGAGGAACTCGAGTGCACAAGCGATTATTTGCGGACAGTGTACTCGTCAGGCTGCAGCTTTCTGCCGGCCACTTGAACCTGCATATATGTATGTATGTGTGAGTGTTGACCTGGCGTACTTGGCATGACCTGGCATCTGCCCCCTGTCACCATCGTTCCACAGAGTCGGAGTCGGAGCTCTCTGTAAGCGGCTTCCTGTCTGTGGCCAGTCACTCCTGTGAAGAGGACGAGGGGAGAGACACCCCCCTTCTCAGCAGCTTCCGCCATCCCAGAGCACTCGGGGGGCCTACCGGAATGTCGGGGGAGGGTAACCATGGCAACCAACCAGCCCAGTGCAATGGAGTCAAGAAGCACAGGTGGGACATGCTCCAGTTATGATGTCATGCTTGTTTACTGGCTCAAAAGATGGCAAAGAGACGAGTGGAAATGTAATGTTGGCCATGCTGAGTGGTTTCCAGACAACCGATTCACTGTTTTGTGCAAGGCTTCGTTAAAGATCATTATCACAGCTGGTAGCAGGATTCAGTAGAATATAACTTTATATTGCTGAGCAACTTTAAATATCTATCTATTTGACTTTTTAGTATGTGTGTCTGTTGGTAGGTTACAGACCTCAATCAGCAAGAGGATAGGCTGGCAAATAGCAGAGTTGGTGTAATGGGATACTACCTTTCCACTCCGGTTTGTTTTTGTAGTCAGGTGTTTTTGTTTGAGCACCCAATCCACAGAGAATAGCCTGCTTTGTTTTTCCTGACAGATCCAACTCTCCAAGCGAAATATCAACGTAGCGCTTGGTGTTTGGCTGTACAGGGGAGTTGGGGGGGGCATTTCTTGAAGATTTGACAATCTTTCATTTCCGTGCGTTTCTGATTCTGGCTTGGCCTCTCTTCCTTAATCCAACAAGTGATCCATGAATAATTTAGCATGTGCTGGCATAGAGTAGGAGTTGGAGGAAAGGGGACTGGCTGGCTGGCCAGCTCTGTGTGTGTGTGTGTGTGTGTGTGTGTGTGTGTGTGTGTGTGTGTGTGTCTGTCTGTCTGTGTGTCTGTGTGTCTGTGTGTCTGTCTGTGTGTGTGTGTGTGTGTGTGTATTAATGATTTAGGAGGTGTCTATTTTGAATTACTCCTGTCATTCAAAGATACGTCTGTCCCTGGTTGCCTGTAGACGGGCCTCAGTCTGGTTGTTTAACATTTCTCTCGCTCTCTACAGTGATGTAGATGTATTATTTTCATGCATGTTACAATAATGATTTGAAGACTGATACAGCTCAACCATAGACAGCGTTTTCTGTAAGTGCATGCTTCAAAGCTTTGATTTAACACGTATATAGAAAATCCCGCCTCACTTCTAGATTGGCTTGTGTTTCAGGAGCCTCTGCTGAACAATACAGTTTTGTTTAAAAGGTTTATTTTAGCTGTATTTCAGAAAGATTTAACATAAAAACTAGGATTTCTGACCACATTTTAAGACAAATTTGGGAACTTTGTGGCTTAAATTGGAGCATCTCATCTAAAAAAGTAGGATTTTTGTGTTCAACAACTACAAAAACTACATGTCTCATGAATCTTCAGATGTCTACACGTACAGTAGTAGATATCATTTACTTTAGAAAATAGAAAACCCAGTTGTCACGTTTCAGTCCAATGAAAGAAATCCTCTTTGTAAAAATAAATTTTGGGTCTGAGGCTGATGGAACACAAACTAGGCCAGAAGTACAGTCTGCCATGCATCACTGCTCTGCTCATCCTACAGATGGAGTAACCCCCCCTCCCCACCACACCACCACCTCTGTTTATTTAGCTGAAGTAATGGTTTTTATTTGTGTAGTTGCGTCAGCACTCAATTTTAAACAAGGACACAATCTGCCTCCAGCCTGCATAGCTGTAAAACAGTCCACACTACAGTTGTTACCAAGCCTGGAAGATAAACAACATGGACCAGATTTAGTCAAGTAGCAAAGGCAAAGTTTGAGAGGGAGCAGAAAAAGCAGCTGCATGTGTACAAGTTAAGACAGAGAACGTTCAGTCCATAATTAATCTAAAGGTGTGCAAATTAGTAAAATATCTGAGAAGTGTTTTTGAGCCAAGCTTCATAAGCAAAATTGTCAATTTAAGGAGTGTGTCTTATAACCAGTCTTGAAAATCAACGCACGCACACACGCACGCACGCAGTTCATTCATGCGTGTTGCCTGAGGCTTGACCTGACCGGCTGAAACCTCATTTGTCTTTGTTCCCAAATGGTGGTTCAAGCTATGTTGTCTACTCTGCATCTTTTAAATAGTTCAAGCTCTCAAGTAGACAAAATAATGGTTTAAATATGTGGTTTACCCAATACTTGCAGGCATTGGATTTGTGCTCAGCACCATATTAGAACCGTAAATAATTTTGATTGTGGAGGAGACCAGATCACGTGCCCTCAGTGTTTGCCTGCTATACATTGCACACAAAACAAACAATCTAATGATTTCCCATGAATAGACTTTAAAATGTATTGTACTTACACGTAGATGGATATTATGGCACATGATATGGGCACTGATAGAAATCCTCTTCCTTAATGTAATTCTGTCTCTTCATGCTGCTGTCCCACAGAACATCTCTACCGGCTCCCATGTTCTCCAGGAATGACGTCAGCATCTGGAGTATCCTGAAGAAATGCATCGGCATGGTGAGAACAGACGATTCTCCTCCAACAGATGAACCCTTGTTATTTGTTGTACTGCAATTTGCTGTTTGGAGAAAGTAAATGCTGTCCTGAGACATTGTTTTTACACAGGCTTGTTGAACAAAGACTAAACTCAGGTAAAAAAAAAAAATTGGTTAGATAATTGTGATAAATTCTTTTTTTGTACTTCCTCCTTAACTTACGGTGTCTTTATGAGTATAGTCATTAGTATCAGTGTCTTGGAGTCCTAAGGGATCTCAGTCCTCACTCAGCCCTGTCCTGGATTTAATTACATTTAATAATGTCTATTAATGTTTTATTCCTCAATTAAATGTGGCTAATGATTCATGCATACGCAATTCTGTGGACAGATAGATATACAGACACACTCACACAGGGTATGCGTAAAGTGTGTTGAAGAGTGCAGTCATGTGGTTGTTGAGTTAATATAATATCTCCTGTCTTTTTTTTTTCACCGCATCTTTTTATATTGTAAACCACTGCATTAGATTTGTTTGTACATGTCAGGCAAAACATTTTTACACTAAACCTCAGATATTACAGTTGAATGTTATAATAGAATAATGTCAGTCTGCAACACCACCAGAACATTGAATTGAGCTGTAAATGTTAACAATTATACCTTAATTAGATCCACACCTCAAATCCACACCCATGAAAAACTTTAATTTGATAGTTCACATATATTTAACTGTATATACACGTGTCCATATACTTATTCATACACCATGCATATGCTTTACAGAGATGGGATTTAGCTCTGTTGTATTGGATTGTATTCGATTCTAGAGCTGCATCTATAACTGGTAACTCAGAGTAGAAATACAGACGATCCACTGCCCCTGCAACACAGTTTCTTTTATTTCTTATCATCTTATCTTTTTCAGGAGTTGTCAAAGATTGCCATGCCTGTGATATTTAATGAGCCTCTGAGTTTCCTCCAGCGGTTGACAGAATACATGGAGCACACCTACCTCATCCACCAGGCCAATGCCACAACAGACTCTGTCGAGAGGATGAAGGTACCACAAAGCCCACGTTTACTATCTTAAAAATATCTAATGGTTAATCTCCAAAGTAATATGTCATTTGTTTCTTCTCATGTAAGCTCACGTTACTTATTTGAATTAAGTCAAATATTATTGTAGAGTTTCTAGCCTTTCATAAAGTACTGTGCCATTATTATCTTTTCGAATAAAACAGCAGGATGCTATTATGAGACTCAATAGTTATATTTTCTATCATTATCAAATATTGAATTGGTTACCTGTAATTTGGTTTGTAGTGTGTTGCAGCATTTGCTGTGTCAGCTGTAGCATCGCAGTGGGAGAGGACTGGGAAACCCTTCAACCCACTGCTGGGGGAGACCTATGAGCTCATCAGGTAAGACACTTGTCAGTGCCTTAAACGCACAAATGTGTCTCATGGGCGCACCTATACACAAAACATTTTGCATTTAGTGAAGATTAATTTTTTAGTGCCCTTCCCTGCAATACCAAGCATGTCCCTGTTCTCCATCAGAGACGATTTGGGCTTCAGGTGGGTGTCAGAGCAAGTGAGCCATCACCCTCCAGTCAGTGCCTTTCAAGCTGAGGGCCTCGAGCAGGATTTCGTCTTCCATGGCTCCATCTACCCCAAACTCAAGTTTTGGGGAAAGAGCATAGAAGCTGAGCCGAAGGGAGTCATTACACTGGAGCTGCCCAAGTGAGTGCACAGTCTAAGACTGCTGTGCAACTCTGATTTGAATCCTTTTGAGGTGGCATCATCTTATGTTGCTTTTGTCTTTTATCTTTTGCTTCTTCGTCTCTGCAGATATAATGAAGCCTACACCTGGACAAATCCTACCTGTTGTGTCCACAATATCATTGTTGGTCAGCTTTGGATCGAGCAGTACGGCAGCGTGGAAGTCATCAATCACAAGTAATAGAAATCCCCTTCTCTTTGGGCCGCTCTGTGTGTCTTGTTTGTCTCGAAATGCATATTCACTTGGTGCATTTGCATTCACAGAGACTTGGGAGCATGAATATCTTTCTCTCTACGCTCTGCAGTGGAGTGTTGATCTACTTTCAGATTCAGCGTATTGATCATGGGAGCAGAACTGGGACAGTTGCCATTAGAATAGAAAAGCTGGATAATTAATGTTTGAAAGCCTCAGCTCGCATTAGGAGAAGAGTGAAAGAGAATTGTTAAACAGCCTTGTCATTCTGTGGTAGGACCGGAGAGAGATGCAGCATGATGTTCAAGCCCTGTGGCCTCTTTGGAAAAGAGCTCCATAAAGTGGAGGGATACATCCTAGATAAAAGGTATCTTCTTCCTTTTAATTACCAATGATTTAATTATTCATCAGTTGTTTAATATTGCCTGACAGTAATGTAGATTTGTCATAAATTACTACATTGTTAATTACCTTTTGCCATATGTAACACTCAGTGATGCTGTGTCTGAATCTGTGTTTTATTATCACTTGTTCTCTGTATGTTTGCAGCAAAAAGAAGCTCTGTGCAATATATGGCAAATGGACTGAATGCTTATACACTGTAGACCCTGCTACCTTCGAAGCCCACAAAAAGACTGACAGAAAGAATTCAGATGAAAAAAAGGGCAATAAACAGGTATTCAATTTTACTGCTTTCAAAGTCACCTGTGTTCTGTCTCCACGTGGTTCAATACACTTGAGCTTATGTCTGTCTGTGTGTGTGTGTGTGTGTGTGTGTGTGTCTGTGTATCTCCAGAGCAGTGTGGATGAGGAGCCAGAGGAGATGCCTCCACCTGATGCTGAGACGGTCCAGGTCATCCCAGGCAGTGAGCTCATCTGGAAAATAACGCCTCGACCGGACAACTCGGCCAAGGTATGAGAAGACAGGAGGGGTGGAATCAGAACAGTTTGTAGATTTAAAAAAGAATAATCTGCGTCATTCTGTTGCCTTTTGTCTTTGCTCCCGCTATGACGAAATGTTTTGGTTATTTCATTCTCTCTCTCTGGCAGTTCTACGCATTCTCCACATTCGCTATGCACCTAAATGAGATGGAGAAGAGCATGGAGGGAGTTATTCCCACAACAGATAGTCGCCTCAGACCTGACATCCGCGCCATGGAGAATGGAGATATAGGTACAGTGTATGGCCCCATTATGCCACACTAGCTTAAATACCAGCTCTGGCGGTATTCAAGTTTCTTTATCCGTGCCTTTTTTTTTTATAGATTTGGCAAGTGCAGAGAAGAAGAGGCTTGAGGAAAAACAGAGAATGGCCCGCAAAAATCGCACCAAATCAACAGACGAATGGAAAACAAGGTTAGTTACTGAGACATATGATGTTGTTGTTGTTGCCCTATGTTGTTTCCCTATTGCTAATTTGTTTCATTAATTATTATTATTGTCTTGTGTTATCAACTATGCCGTCCCCTTTATTATACTTGAAAAGGAACGCTGCACTTGGCCCAAGGTTTGGTTCAAAGCTTGTTACTTTGTTGCTGTTGTTTTCTCTGGTGTGAAGTGCTGCACTACACCACCCTCCTCAGGACAAAATGCACAACTGCAACTGTGTGTTGTTGAATGCATTAGTCAAAACACTGTCACTCGTGAAGATACTGGTGTTTGATACGGGACATATATATAACTTTTTGCCATTGTGTTGTAAACAACAGTGCCGTGAACTAGTGTTATGCTTTTGTGTTTTGATTTCTCTTTCTCTATCCATAAGTGCTGTATCCATGTCAAATAAATCTTCTCTTTGTTAAAACTCTACAGGTGGTTTCAGCAAGGGCCCAACCCTCACAACAAAGCTCAGGACTGGCTCTACTTGAAAGGCTACTGGGACAGGAACTACACTCACCTGCCTGACATCTACTAATAAGTAGAAATACACACAAATACCATATACATGGATATCTACTTTTACCACCTTTTGGACTTTATCTGCTGCACTGGGGTTTGTGCTGAGACTCCCTAGCACATGCGACCGTGTAATGGAGTTGGTATAGAACAGCAGGTAAGGTCGAAAAAATAAAATGTCTTTAAGGAATCAAAGGCAGTAAAACACTGAATGAACCCAGAGGCGTATATTCTTCAATAGATGTGTGAACAATAAAGCACAAAAACTCACTTATTTATAGTGGCCCTTGACCACCCAAGTATGGTATAGGCATGTATTGGAAAAACTAGAATGTATTTTAGAGATATTTATATATATATATATATATATATATACACACACACACACGTTAGATAGATGGAGTGTTTAAACTGCAGCCTTGGTTTTGTTGTTGGTAGTTTGTCCTGCTGGTCATGAAAACATTTTACTCATCAGCTTCAGTGCAGAGACATACAAGGCCACCACCGCTACAAACAGCTACAATGGAGTGCATGATGCATCCTGAGCACATCCATAGAACTCTGACCCCGATACTTGTGCATGCATACTATAATGCAGTGCAAAGTATTAAAATAGACCATTTGGGAACATTAGCCTTTGTTTTCACTCTCTAGTACCGTGAGTGGTGCAGATAATTAGTGTTTAACTGGATGTGTTCAAAATCTGCTTGTTTGCAGTTGATTGTAACTCTGTGTCTCAGCTGTTTCTCTGCTAAGATGATGGCAAGTAAAATGTTTCTTCAATCTGACAAGAATCATGGCCAGTACTACAACAATAAAATATGTTTAAAATATCATTAAGCCCTAAACGATGTACTGTATAGATGTGTATAGAGACTTAACAGCGTTGCACTCAAGTCTACTTGACTCTGTAGATACAGTAGCACTGTACTGACGCAGGGACACTGGCTCTGCACTTATAGATTTGTGTGTGTGTGTGTGTGTGTGTGTAAAGGTCTTGCCATAGTTAAGTATAATTAGATATATATTCCTAGTGCTATTGGTCTAATTAAAATCCAACAATCACGACAAATGCATGTGCATCACTATAACTATGCAAGCCTTACCTCCTTCACAATCAAGCACTGAATATTCCTCTCATGTTGTGGATAGCTGCTGTAAGTTTTAGTTTTTTCTCCGTTATCACTCTTTATGGTATCAAAACAGAATTTCTATTGTTGCTAAATAAAAGCTTAATGTTAATTGAACTTTCTTGGTTTTGTGTAATTTGCTTGCACATGTGTTAATATATTTTACTATTTGCCGTCTACCCACTACCTTGTCTACCACAGGCCATGTTCTACTTATTATTCCCCTAGAGACTTATCATAAAAATGGTCTTTGCCTTCCTATTTGAGTGATTTTACAATCAAATTATGCACACTGTTCTATTTCACAAGTCCTCCATGGATCCCAAGGGGAATCAGAAAAATCCAGGTTGAAATTCTTGGCAGTAGTTAGACCTGCCCATATAAAGAATTATTTTGTTTTTGCCAGTGTAAAGTTGCCTGTTTATTAGGTGCACCTAGCTAAAACGAATAAGTCTAATACACCAGTGCTGCAGTAAGGTTAGAGAGGTGTTGATTCAACTTTATGATCATTTTGAAGGCTGTAGTTTGTGGTGCAGTTGAACTGTATATTGAGATTTAACATGAGCAGTGTTATTTGTTAGCCGTTAAAAGATAATTATGTATATGTATCTATCACCTTCGTGTCCCACTCATATGACACCTAATCAAGTGTAGTGGATAAAACAATATTCCATTTCACAATATTCATTTTATTGTCTTAAAACAAACAATATAAAGGAGAACCGGTTTTATAGCCAAGAGTAGCACTGTGCACACAGGCCTCTCAGAAGTGGCACAACATGATGTTGGCACATCTATTAAAACTTGTGTTTACTGATTAAAAACAATTGTGCTTAAAAAAGGGACTACGCTAAAAATAAAAATCAGTTTAGTACTCATGCCTATGGATTAGCAAAGCCTTTACAGCACAAATGTCGAAGTCAACAACCAACACTGAGATGGTAAAAATATATCTGCTTCTCAAAGTCATAGGCTGAGTCATTCATTTTAATTGCTTTGTCAGTTAATACTTGATATGTGCATTGCTCTACTTGACCTGACTTCAAATCAGAGGAAGAATTGTCCCTCTGTGGAAGCAATGTGCCTGATGCTTTTCAAAATTAATTTATAGATTTTCATGTGATTTAACTGGCATCTAGTTTTGAAATTAAACATAAACAATAAAATCCAAATTCATGAATTTATTGTGAAATATAGTAACATAAGTAAGACACCTCTTGTAACTGTTCACCCATAAAACACTCATTGTATTGCACACATTTTAAAATGATGCATTGGCTCAGAATATCAAAATAAAAATAAATTAACGAAAACAAATAAAACAGTGTGACATTAGTTCCCAGAATGGCATTGTGGCTATTTTTTAAAGACATTTCTTCCAGTTCTTTCTGAGGTGCTGATAAAATGTCATGGCTGGGCTTCGGCCGTCAAAGAGGCCAGAGCTGAATGGATACGAACATGGAGCCTGTTCTCAAAGTCATAGCCGGCATAGTCCTCCTGCATAGTCCATGATAAAAGACAAAATAGTGATTAAATTGTTTTGATTGTGCTCTGCCATCTAACAAGCTTAGCAGTCTCTTAGCATACTCAGACTGATCAATGCACTCACTGCCCGATCATGTAGCAGCATACCCATTAAAGAAGCAGGGAGCCCACTCCTCCTGTGTTGCAGTCAGATATTGCTGCATCTGCTCAGACATGCAGAGTTTGCAGAGTCAATGCTGCTGCACCTGACATCTCCAAGCTATTCAAGTGGGTGAGGCTGCACCCAGCACACCACAGGCAATGCAAATCCCATTTACTGTACTTGTGTAGACACAAACTGATGTAGCCTTTTGAAACTGCCTTCACCTCTCATCTAAAGCTCATGTATTGGGTATGCTATCACCTGATCAGGCAGTGAGTGCATTAATCTGTAAGAGGGCTCAAATCCTCATTGAGAACCAGTCATAGAACTTGCCACCAACTATTTAACAGTCAAATCCAAATCTTAAGAAAGCATAAAACAAAACCGCCATGCAATAAAGAAACCTACTGTACCTTGGCCTGAAGCATGAGCATTCTGCCCTTCCCTGCAGACTGTAAAAAAAAAAGACAAAATAAAATATTTAGACTATGTGACTTCTCCACTATCTCCGATACGAGAGACAGTCTCTCTCTCTCTCTATCAAACACACAAAACTTGCCTCTGGGGTGTTCAGCAGCACACAGCTCAGTTCATAGCAGGAGTAGGGCTGCACATAAGAGTTGCTCAGACGACCCACCTCATCCCTTGCAGCCAGATGGAAATACTGCAAAAAAGAAAGGAGAGGAAAAAAATCTGTTTTGACACACTTCATCAAAGCAGTTTTCGCTATCATCGCCACAGTATCGTGTAAGGAGTACACTGTTTAGCTGAAACAATCCTACAACTACAGTTGAGTACAGTGTATCTTGTTCTTCACATTTCCTGTGTACCTGAATGGCATCTTTGGTATTTTGAAGACATTTGTTTATGGCACCAAGAAGCAGGTTTTTCAGGCCTGCACATGAGGCATCATCAATCTCCTGCAGGACTAAGCAAAGAGCAATACAGTTAAGCTACGCTTAAACTACAAAAACTGTAGTTTGGTGACTTTCAACATTTTACAATCTGGTACCTTGTGCCATTGTCTGCAGCTTGGCGGTGGAGCAGTTGGGCAGAGCTTTCCACAGATAAAGAATCTCAATCACTGACAGGATGCAGAGCTCTTTGGATAGACTGGGGCTCCTTAGCTTCTCAGCCTGATAACATGCGTGCAAACATACTTCACTGATTTTCATTGTATTTTGCACCGCTAAATTTGCAATAGAAAAGTCAGCTGGATACATACTCACCCTCTTCATGGAGAACAACTCTATCTGATTATTCTTGCGTTTGAAAAGTCTTTGAACATCCTTGAACACAGTGGCAGCTCCCTCCAGATCACCTGTGGCTCCTTGGCACACTGCACAACACAACAAAATATAATGTATGGATTAGGAGCCAATACCAAACCCACAAGAAATGCCCTTAAAGCCTTGTTCATTTGTACTGTTTGTACCTCCAGTTAAATAGGCATAGTAGCACTGGGACCAGCGAGATTCCATCTTCAGTCGCTCAAAGGCTCTGTAGGCTTCGCTGTAGTTGAGTTCGATCATGCTGCACCAACCTAAAATGTTCCACAATCAGAAATTAAGATGCAAACTAGCGCTGAGCAAAGTGGTTTGAAATCTGAGAGGGGAAATAGTACCTATTTCATATAAACACACGTGCTGAATCTCCCTCTGGTCAGAGGCCAGATCTAAGGCATCGCGGAAGGACGTCAAGGCACTACTGATCTGGCACTAGAAAGGGGAACTTTGTGGTGTGAGTTACAGGATGAGACAATTCTGAGCTTTCACAAGTCAGGCGAAGAGGCCACATTGCAGTAGATTATAAGGTTTATTCTTGACTTGTATTTACCTCGAGGCGCTGAACTCTGCCTTTGAAAAACATGAAGAGGGAGGAGTTGGGATAGATAGCCTCCCTTTGTTGGAGAATGGATTTGGCTTCCATCAGGCCTGCCTGTGTGTCTGTGCCATCCAGAGCAAAGAAGGGCTGCACTACTGTGTGGTACCACAAGAGGGCCAAGCTGTAAGGGAAGCACAGGCTGACTATAATGAGTGGGAGTATATATGTACAGCAAAAAGTGTTATTTTCCACTTATAAAGATGACACCACCTGGTACAAAATTAGAAAGATTTGCAATGATTTTTAACTCATTGGTTAAGAGTGAGATTAAACATATTTAACAAATACTGATAAAAATAGTGTTGTTATTAATCGACATTTAGAGAACTTAGTTACATGACTTAGAAGACATGACCAAATGTCCACTCTTGATTTTAAAAAGGGGTTAAGTACAAACATAGTTACCAACGTGTTCTAGAGGAAAGAATTAAAGAAGAAATTAAAAATGATTATCACAGAGGCAGGACCTGGCATCAGCCTGTTATTAAAGCTATGGCCTAAAAAACAATGAATCATTATACAATGAGTTGGTGATGAATATCCTGGTAATTAAAAATCAATAAAATTTCACTAAAGTCATGATTCATGGCAGCTATCAACACGAGACAGTACTTCATCTCACAAAGATGACATCTCCTTTCTTTCCCCTAGAAATTATGCTTCCATTACTTTGTCATATTGTTTGCAACTGAATTAGTTATATCACGTTTCTGTTACAGCCAGAATACAGATACACAAATGTACTCACTCACATACTCACGTAGCTAAGGGGGCCTTCATGTCCTTACTTTCACTGGCATACGCGAGCGCAGACAGGCCTTGAAGGCGGTCGCCAGGGAAGCCCAGTAGGTTGACGATCTTCAGTAGGTGCGGCGGCACCATCGAGATGCAGAGGTGGAAGAGGCCGTAACCAAAGCTGACCGAACCTTTTAGCCGATCCAGAGCCTCTGGGCTGATGCCGTCCAGTCTCTGGGCTGGGCTGGGCCCGGGTGAGGAGGAGCGGCTGTCGCCGGACGGATCAGAGGAGGACAGAGATGAAGGTGGTGTTGCTTGCTGTTCAGAAGCTCTTCTTCTGCTGCCCTCCTGCAGGTGTGTGATGTCGCTGTAACATTTGTTGTACATTTTCCAGGCTTTACGGAGGATCCAGCCTCCTTTGATGTATGCTGTCAGGAGATTGAAGTTGGAGTGAGTGAAACATGCTGTCCTTTGCAGAAAATGTGCAAAACTCAGATTACAGAACTGCAAAGTTCATTATTTTCATTTCACACTGATAAATGTGAAGTCTTCATAGTTTAACTAACAAGTACTGAACGTTTCCTTACCTGACAGCTCTTGTTTGATGAAAGACAGCACTGCAAGGTAAACCTGGCAGTCTGCAATGATGATCTGCCTCTGGAGTCGGTCCACTGCAGCCACCCCCGACCTCTGAGAGTCCATCTGCCCACACAAACACCTCACACTTAGAGACTGATGTGACACACAGACATGTCGGCAAGCTAACGAACAGCAAACCTGGACATTATGGCCCAACATAAAATGCTCCCTTTCAGGCAAATTGCATTTGTTCTATATCACTCAATTACATTAAATGAAATCAAGTGTTACTCACACTCCTCTTGATCTTGTTTTTTATGGTTTCAATGACACCAGTGTTTTCACTCTCACACAGTTTCTCTGTAGCTTTCAGGTCTTCAAAGGCCATCTGCATTTTCTCCTCTTCAAACGTCATCATGGCATTCTACAAAAAGGAGGCCAGATAAGTAACGCTGTTATTTACACACAACTACTCCTAAATGAATGCTGGTGGATCACCAGGTCTTCAAAGTGAAGCAGAAAGCCTCATCCAGAATTAAACCCTGGAGTCCACAACAAACAACACCAAACTGTACTAATCACTCCCTTTTTGCTTTTCAGATTTCTTACAAAGAAACAATAGGCAGGAGTCCTGTATTTTAATATTTGTTTGACCTTTTCGAACTGCTGAAGGCAACATGATGCCACCTGCACAAAACCAAAATCAGTTCTGCTTGTCCACTAAAAAAAAAGGGAAAAAAAAGCTTCATTTAATTTCTAGGTGGCACGCTGCTCATACATCTGTAAATTAAAGACAGTCGTATTGTGAGGTGGAATATGATAGATTCATAGATTTATTCAATATGCTAAAAATCTAATTATTGATTCATCACTTACAGATAGAATAAGAAAGTAGAATCGTTAATTGGCCAATTTAATTCACTTTTTATTCTTTTTCATTGGTTTCGTGAACATTCTAATTTAATGAATCAAGTTACAATAGCTCTAAATTGGTGAGTATATTAATTGATTATAATTAAACACTGTGAAAATCTATATTTACTCTGGTGGAACACTCCAGGCTCTTTTTTTTTTGAGTGATACATTACAGAGGGAAACAATTATCCCTCAAGGTGAAGAATCCAACTGTTACACTGCCTGCACTAACATTTACATTAACAATGTTTTGTTTTACTATTATGGTTTTCTTGAGAGTTTCTCTGTGCATGTGTGCTGAGGTCTGAGGTATCTGGTAGCCTTTGCTAACTCAAACAGGATATGTAGTCTTGTTATGCGTTTTGCACATATAAAGAGTATGGTCTAAACCGAAGCTAGCAGCAAGTATTCCTCTGAGATGAAGTGAATAAAGGTTTGTTAAATGACTACTGCATCTCACCACCTACAGCATGGAGTACATGGTGGCATCAACTGGCACCATATTATCAGTCAAGAGGACGTGGTTAGCTTGTTATTAGGATTATTTGTAATGAGAAAAGGTATATATTTGTCCAAAACATATGTGTATTTTATCTGCTGACAAAGACCTGGTGATATGGTAAAAAGCTCCAGGACAAGCGAATAAGTGAACCTTGAGTAAAAACTGTTTCGTCAACTCCTGTTTCTAACTTGCACAGTGCTCTCTGATCATGCTTTTCGTTGTTTATTTGGGAGCGTTGCACTGTCAACTTTTGTTCCTATTGAGTTCCAATCCACTTATTGACAAAGGAAGGCAATTCACAATTAAAACAAATCTTGATGAAAATTGGATTGTAAAAATACCATTTAATAAAAACCCTAATTACACCTAATTAACCCTAGTCACACCTGTTTTTGTGCAAGAAAAAAATAGGACTCTGGCTTTGTGCCAAGCAGGAACACAAGGGAAATTCCTTGAACCTCATTATGAAACAGAAATGCTTTTTACAGGACAATTTACAATAATTTTTGTCAGCATTTGGACCGCAATGTAAAACTTTGTTCTGCAAAAGGATGTTGCTTCATAACTCACCAGAAAACTCACAAAACTGGCCCCGAAACTCATCAAAGGACTGTGATTCCTGAAACAGAAGGTGAAAAACAGGTGACATGTCAGTGAGAGACGGGCTGCGTGAACAGGTAACAGATCTCGAGGGCAGTTCATGGGTGGAGTGACAGAAATGTGTTCAGCCTGTTTCATGATTCACTGTTAAGACGTGAACAAGTTGAGGAACAAGATGACAGCCGGACAAAAGCAACTTGATTCAATGGGAAAGTGGTGATTTCAGTCCCTACATAGCGTTGGTGGTAATTTACCTACTACCTTACCTAATCTCCTACACCCATAATGCAACACACTATGTCACATAATTCTCAGTTTCTTTGCATGTGTCTGTCACTTCCCTCCATCTTTTTTGGCTGATGCAATCAAAACAGGATGACACCTAGTGCTTAACGCAATTAGTGGAGGAGGTGACATTTAAGCTTCCACCAGGGGTCAGGACACATAGGGGTTGCCCTTCTGTGACATCAACACTCAAGTTGAAAGCGAAACCCTTCCTCAAGCTAATCAGCCCTAATAACAACAGCACAACACGATTGAGGGACGTATACAAAATCCTGCAACCAGCAAGTGGTCTATGGTCAGAGTATGTGCTTTACAGTAGGGCTTGAAAACAAAGTCAGGTCTACTTGTGACCCATCACAGCTTGCTTACAATCAGGTCAACCAAACCTCATGTTTTTTCCATTGCTTTATTTGAATAGGCTTTTAAAGAAAGGTTAAAAAAAAATCTAGTACTTCACATGAATAAAAGGGGAAAATTAGAGTTACGTGTGGAAAAAATGAATATTATTTAGCATAGCAAAAATGTTTATTTCAGCTTTCCTATCCTGTTAATTGTCTCACACTCCCTCAGATTGTGGCCCACATGGGAACCACTGGATTGGAGGATCATTTGCAAGTTAAATTTTACATTTGGACACTAAATTACATCCAACACACAAACCTAGACAGGTGCAACCATCCAACAATCAACACTCAGTTGTGACAAATTGAACACAAACCTGATCAAAGTAACTGACAGCCATTTGAAGAGCATTTCTTCTTTGAAAACATTTGAATATTATTTAGACTGATGATGGTCACAACATTGGTAGCAGCCTGTCGCCACACCGCTAAGAGCAATACTATTACATTAATAAAGACATTATACTGTTTGAGCATCACTAGTCACACTCTGGGTGTGGATATTTGCTCAGGGTATTTAAACAAGATTCATCCTGCTCGTGACCAGATCATATGGTGCTACAAGCGTGACAAGGATGTTGAGGTTTTGTTTTGCAGGCCAAGCACAGACAGTGGTGAGGGGGAGTCATGTCATCATGGCTCCAACTCGTGCTGGTGGACCCCATTAGTTTGGAAACCTGAGCTACAGTTGTCATAACGTGTAACAACCCCCTGCAGAGAGTCTCCATCACTGAAATGTTCCCCAAGCGTCAAAATAGACAGAATAGTAACAGAAAGGTTGCTCATTGTCTCTCACAGACCTGTATGTCCTGAAGAGCTCGTCGCTCTCCTTGAATCCATTGTTGAGGAGCATATTGATTCCTTTCAGTGCCAGCTCTGCGTCGTTGATACGGTCCGGCTTCTCCTCCTCCACGCTTCCCGGGGATGGTTCTGTCGGGTCCGCCATTGAGATACCCGACACCGGAGGTGTGGAACTGAAGGGAGGGGAATGTGCGGTGTCGGTACGTCTCGTTAGTTAACTTACTGTCAGAATAGTCTCAGCCGGTGGCGCAGTTTTCAGCAAACGCAGTCATATTCATATTCTTAAATGAGGAGGGGGATATGCAAACAGGTTCAAATAACTAACCGCTAACAACATTAGTGTGTATGCTAGCCGTTTACTCAGCGGTTGTGTTGCTGTTCCGTATTCTGCCGCCTGACCGGTGGTTCGTGTGTTCCCGAGCAGACAGGAAATGTGCTGCCTTTCAGGACTATCGGAATTATCGCTTTTCTGATCACATTACAGAGACACGACACTGCGGGTGACCCAACAAAGCTATAATCACCGAGATGGGGCTTTTAAAAGGACAAACGCGTGAATGAATCAATGGTGGAGCTGTGAATATGTTATATGCTCATATTATTGGTGGCGTACAGGATTCACATCAAATTCTGTGACCCGTCATTTTCTGTCACCTGATGTTAACTATAATTCCTCTACACACTTTCTTTCTGTCATACTTTATCACATACTTAATTTTGATAGCTGTTACCAAACGTGGTGCTTCATAAGAAAGACTAAAGGGTCGACCAGATTATGCGATTGACCGATGAGGTATTAATGCTTATGACAGTTTCTGTTTTTACAGCTAGCAAAATTTTGATCAATAATTTATTCTTCACAGCAATAGGAATTTCTGACCATATCCAAATACTATTTTGTGGGAACAGCTATCGTTAAAATATATAAGTATATATATACGTATGTAACAAAATCATTTCCTGTGGCAACATAACTAAAATACATAATTAGGTCACAGAATGTGATGGGTCTCTGAATTTGGTGCAACCCTTGTTTGCATGGCTTCACAAAGTCCGTGAAGGCAGCATCAGAGTGGGCGTGGTGGCTCCTGCTTCTTCAAAGAGCGAGTTGGAGAAATAGCTGTAGTCAAGGAGACCAAGGACCAAGGAGGATCCAAAGGAACCAGCAAGTTTTTAATGTTATGTTACTCCTTGTCAGGGCCGCAGGTGTCGGCTAATTTTAGAAATACTGAGGTCAGGAGTCCAAATTGCCCCTTACGATATTTTCCACTAAATTAACATAGTTCTAAAATAGTACATTTGTAAAAAAAAAATGCTAAAATAGTTCAAATGATTTTTGGTACATTTAAGCTCCCTACATGATGGTCTAAATGCTGTGTATAATTCCGGTGGACACATGCTAAATTCCTTTATTTTACCTTAATTAATAATTATTGTTTACTAAAAATAGTCACATTTAATAATAGTGCTTTGAAAAAACACGACATGTAATTGTAGTATGTAAATGTATCCTCAGGTCATTAAATATCCCCATATTCCCAGAAACAATACTGAGGATATGACTTCAGTGTCCTTATTGATAACAACTGCCCTGTTCTTCTGTTTATTATAAGAATATTATGATTCCCTAAGGGCCACAAAGGGTGTGTCAACAAAGAGGAAAGCCCTGCTTAGAAGTGTAATTACTGAACACCACTTTATCTTAACTTATTCTAGTTCAAACTGAATCACCCATACTCCTATGGAGGCATATGGAGACAAATCAACATTAGGTACTGTATTCCAACACAGTAGATCTTTCTCTTACCAATATTAAACATGAGACCTATTCAAAAAATGTTCAAATTATATTTGTCTAGTTTTACAATCAAAAGTATACACATTTTGCTGAGTATAATTCAACAATTAATCCCAGATGTCTGAAAAAATGCATGTCTCAATACCTGTAATAATGTGAGATGTCACAATGGTCACAAGTCAAAAGATATTTTTCAAAACAGATTACAAAAGGTTTTACAAATCAGTGGTCACAGGAGAGGAATGCATGTAAAAATATGTCCAATCATCATGCATGTTTTTTTGTTTTTTTCTTATACCACAAATGTTTCCTCAAATGTACAAAGCAGGTAAGTAAACACTTGCTGGGGAATTTAAATACATCAAATACATTTTTTTTGTTATATTACTTTCAACTTTACAGTAATGTGGGCTAAATGGTCCCAAACACGACTGACCAGAATTGTGAGATTTATGCTAATGTAATCTATATTGTTTCTTCAACTCATAGACAATGCTCCACAACTTTCAGTACATGCTGTCTTCTGGTGTGACTGACGTTAACAGCCACACAGAACATCCTCATATATGAAAAAGGAATGCAAAATGGAAAATGAATTCAGAACAACAGTTATAAAATATGGGGAAAAAACTTGTGGTTTCATGGCCTGTGTGAAGACTCCATGTCTATTGAACCAGTTAAAATGCAGCATTCTACATGCTGGCATGTGGATATGAAGATAAAATATCTAGGCAGCCCCTGAAATGTCATTGAATTGAGCACCGTGGGTGTAAACGTAATTATTCTAGTATAAACTTGTGAGTCCAACAAACAAACAAAAACAAACATGTTGATCTCCATCAAAGCACCATCACAAAAGGCATCATCTGTTTTCTTAAAGTGCTGGGTTGCTCATACTGCAGCCCTGACAAATCACAAGCATATTCAGTTGCATTTGATTGTCGACAGAAAATGAATGGACCAACACACCAGATTGTAACAGCTGTTGGAATATGCATTTGTGAATTGGTGCCGTGATACATGATTTCATCACAAAATAAATACAGAAATGTTTAACCGAGCAGCAAATATTATGAACCTGTAAGCTGCTGCTCATATCTCTATTTTTACACACACACACACACACACAGACTCACTCACACTATAACACACTTCTCATAATATATACATCCTTACACACAGACACATTCTCTGTCTTGGTAACAGATTGCACATGGTTGGCGGTGGTGGACGTGGTCCCAAAGGTTTGTTAAATGATGATGCAGTGAGACGCGCTTCGTTCAGCCCGGACACTCTCTGAGGTTGACCGGACCGAACACACCGGACAGCCTGTCGAAGGAGACCGAGTCGCTGTTGATCGTCATGTCCTGGATGCATCCCACAAAGGACGTCGTGACAGGGAGCGCCTGTTGAATTGACATCTCTGCAGCAGAAAGGAACATGTGGCGAACTGGTAAGTGAGTACATTGTAGTGCAAGTGCATGTTAACTAACATGAACTTGGGGATTTAAATAGGAGAATATTATATGTAGTTATATTTTAAAAGCTTCATAGTTTGAGGCTTGCCCTTAAGAACATATGATAGTTGTTTGTTACTTATCAAGGGGACCCACACAATAAACCTCTGGCTTTTTTCACTATACTGGCATATCTCTCTCTCTCTCTCTCTCTCTCTCTCTCTCTCCCTCTACGACCTTTTCTTCACATTATTATACTGTATAATATATTATTTTGCTGTGATATTTTCACATTTTCTATCAATTTAAGTAGATTAACTCTCAGATTAACAGATTAATACTCACCAGGAATGCCGCCCACGTACAAGGAGTCTTTGGTCAAAGTTGTAATGGCAGATGGTGGTCCAATCTTGTAATTGTCTATTGTGTCCACATGCAGCTGCACAACATTTTTCCTCTTGATTACTAGAAGACAAATGGACAGTGACTTAATGCAAAAGACAATTAGTGTTTTAATAGGTTCTAAAAGCAGTTGTAGTCTGTCTTGAATGATGTCTTCTTTAATGAAGTGACTGCGTGCGTTTTACCTGAAATTTTATGAAACATTCCATCACATAAAGAAGCTTTTGGCTTCACCGACACCATGAACTCCCCTTTTCCATTGTTCACTTGTGCCACTACCTGTAAATGGGAGCCAAACACACTTTAAGAAAAGACACCTTTTCAGTCAAGATTAAATTTAGGACAATAAAATGGAGAACAGAGTCCAACATTAGCAGTTCATGTTTATTATGTAAGACGTGTTTTTCCAATCCAGACTCAGTTCAGCTAAGTCTTTATTTTCCCCAAACTAATGGCCAGACAATAAAAACACCTGACGTGGCATCATTAAAGTGACATACTGTCAGGCCTCACCTCTCCTCTGAGCATGTACACACTGAGATAGTGGCCCATCGCAGGCCCATATCGGCTCCTGCTGGAATCACCAACGTGTAGCAGGAGTCCATTCAGACTCCGTGGACGAATATTAAACAGCAGCTCAAAGCTGGAGCCCACAACAAAGGAGTCATCTGAAATACAGAAAGCAGGTATCATCGCGGTTGTCATCATCTTATTATTATTTATTATAGACATCATAATTTAGACTGTAAGTAACAAGACAACCATGAAATTAACATATCAAGGAGACTCTTTCTTACGGCTCTCATAGTTTCTTAGAAGGAACTGACATGTAACTAATTTCCTAGGAAGTGACTTTGAAAGGACTATCTAATTTGGTACTAATTATAGAGAAAATGGGAGATGGTGTTCCTTAATTAATTAATTTCAATTAATATCTAGTGTGTAACTTAGAGAGTGTTTTACTCAGTGCGCAGTAGGTGAGTTGAACATGCAAAAATACAAAATGGAAAAATTAATAAATATGTACAATAAATATAAAAAAAATACATTAATATTTACTTGAGTAAAATGGATCCAAAAGGGAAACCACTGACATGTCCATTGATCTTAGCAACTTTTCTGATATGTCTACACTACTAAGTCTTTTTATTTCCAATCATTTTGGGTCATTGATTTGTTTAGGAGGAGGAGAATCATGTGGATGAAGCTGACAGAGATCATTTATAGTCATTAGAAATGACTCTGCAGTTTTATCAGGTTGTTATCAGAGAGATGTACTCACTGATAACGACATGTGCTCCATTCCCTGAGAAATAAGCCCCTCTCTGTGTCTGTCCATCGAAGCAGGGACCAGCACCATGGTTTGTGGTTGGACTTGACATGGGTGCTCCGTTCATTTTAAAATTGCGGATGCAGCCAGACACACTTTGTTTTGGTAGGGCCTTCGTCTAAAAGTAAAAAAGATATATATACATTACAATTTGTTAATGAATTGATTGTGTGTGTGTGTGTGTGTGTGTGTGTGTGTGTGTGTGTGTGCGCTTGTGTGAATTGACTTTTTATTTTACCCTCAGCTCTTTGTGGAGAGACTCTGGGGCGCTGCCCAGGTACACAGGTGACACAAACTGCTGCATGGATGTCAACACAGTGTTTGTCAGCTGACCGTCCTGGGCTCTGATCCCATCTACAACCAATCGAAATTTCTTCTTCTCCAAACTGAATATGACCTACAGGCAACATATTCACCATACACATGAAGAATAAAACAGTATGAAGCCTTGCGTTACAATGTGGATTGAGTGATTCCACGTTTTTTAAATTTCAAAATAAAAGTTTGCTTTCGTCTCAAAATACATGTGATTAGTAGTCCACTCACCGAGTGCCACTTTCCATCATTGTATTTCTCCCTGTTGAAGATCTCCTGCTGTTTGCCTACAGACAGCCTGATCCTGCCTTTGGATATGTACAAAGCGAGATGAGAGCGCCCTCCTCTGGTAGCAGCAAAGAACAGCAGGCCCTCAGACGCTCGAGTCCTGACATCCAGAGAAAAGTGGGGCCTGGGGAGGATAAACAAAGACATCAATATGATGTAACTGTAGCATTGTTCTTGAGACTCAGCCAAGCACATCTTTGATTTAGAAATTTTCCACAGAAAGTTTCATGTAAGACAGGTTACTCACCTGGGCTGCAGGACCTGTAGTGGAAGGCTGTAACTCAGGCTGCTAGCAGGGCCGCCCATGCGATAAGCATGTTGAACCAGGGCTGGTAATGCACACGCTGATAGACTCTCATTGATCACCTGCATCACACCATCCTAAAACAGCACACACATAAACAAAAGAGACACTCAGCACAAGGTGGTCCTCAAATCATTGTTTGCTCTTTGGGAGATCTCCAGAGGGGTTCCACTCTGTCAATAAATAAAGATGTGAGGGTACAACAATGTGTAGTGGTAAGAATGACAACAATCAATCATGGAAAAAATATATAAATAATATGTATACGGTCTTAAATTGGGGCTCCATGAAACAAAATATCTTCTAAGCTAAGTTTTACTCACAGGTGAGAACACTCAGGACGTGTTGTTACATTGAATAAATGAATTCAGGGCTTCAACTAATGATTAATTCGTTACCATTTGTCTGCCGATTATTTTGAAGATTAATGGACTAATTGTTTGGCCAATAAAATGTGAAAATAGTAAAAAATATCCTCTATCCAACAAAACCCAAATATATTCAATTTACTATCATATAAGACTGAGAAAACCAGCAAACATGTCAATTGCGAAGGTTTTTTCATGTTTTGCTTTTAAAAATGACAAACTATAATCAAAATTGTTGCAGATTAATTTTCTGTTGATCTACTACTTAATAAATGCTGTTTTGCAGATCAGAAATGCAGTAGATGTCTCCCAGAGAGAGTTAACTTGCAGCATGTAATAGACAAATTTTGACAAATAGCAAAAAGTATAACCTGGAAGGTTTCATCAGTCATGTAGTTAGTATTGATGATAACTGGTGGGTCAGTGTGGATCTTATAATTACAGCTACGAAATAATACATTAGATTGATGTTGGTTACTCTGAGGTTTTTACTATCACAGTGAGTGTCTTGTAGTAGTGAAGCCCCTTGAAACTTTCTATTTGCTCAGAGGTGTGTTTGGTTGCAACATAGTTAGGGATTGTGCTTGTTATACTGTTCAATACAGCATTCGGGAAAGTATTTGCTTATTCAGTTTGACACACACTCCATTTAACGATAAACTAAATTATAAAACTGTAAATAGATTCGAAGACCTTATTTATAGGACCCATGTAGTCCTGATACTATAGAAAACACCAATAATGGACAAGGTTCAACTTGCACCAAAAATATCATATTACACACATAATATATTACATAATGCAATATGAGAACCTCATGACTGAATTTCAAAGCACTCATGCTGAGAATTCATTATTCAGGCAATCTATTGTGGGTCAGGGGCTGTTGGAGAATAGACTGTGGTAGTGATATAACCTCATTTACTCCAAATCAAATACATAGAGCTTAATAAATGATGATGGACATGCAAGATTCACAGATATTTGAAGGAATTATGTTGTGTTTTTGAGAACAGAATTAAAATGTGTCTGAACACAGTGAGCTCTACTAGACTTTGCATATTTCACTGTGAGGCCTAGCCTAGCCTTCAAATACCATCATTTCATCTTGGGAAATGCTTCCAAACTTCTCATTGGCTGCTTAATTTATTATAATGTAGATCAGTGTCTCTCAACCTTAATGCTGGGATCCCATTCAGAGTTTCAAGAGATGCAAGACTGATAAATTTAGATTTGGTTGTTAAGTCAAGACACATTTATCAAAATCTTTATCAAGGGCTTTTCTGGCCCACAACAATTTAAAAAGTTTGAAATATATCACTTATGTCCTTGTCCTTAGAATAAAAGTATAACGTATGCCACAATCACATCTACATAGATTTTGTCAGGTAAAAGAGGCTCATGGGCCAGAAAATGTAGAGAAACTCAGATGCAGATCCTGTTGTGTTTGTTGGATATTAACTGTAATGATTAGTCATTTTATTTGCCATTGATATAATTTTATAATCAGGTATGTTTGTGTCTGAGTGCTTCCATTAGGTCTGGCAGTAGTGAGTTAGAGGGCACGTGCTTGTGAATGACTATTAGAAATGACTGAGTTACATGAAAGAATGAAAAGAGACATGAGTTGATTTCAAGCTTGTTATTCACAAGTTTTTGTTTGTAATTACTGGATTTTTTTTAAATAGAATAGACAGAGATACAATACATTTAATAGTTCTTATGATTATTGGGAATGTTGCATGCAACGTTTTTTATTTAAGTACACTGCAGATGAATGAGCTTGTGCATAAGCAACAGAACATTGTGGTGCAAGGTGCCAGTTTTTCATGTCAATATTAGATTCTTGTCAGCATCAGCAGGTCTTAGGGCTCCTCCTTCTTCATCTCTGGAAATAAGGCAGCAAAATATAATGTAAACAATGTCAACATAAGACAAACACTGGGTGATTAATTTGCCTTCAACAGTAGTATTATACAGTAGTTTCACTGTACAAACTTATGGAAGTTACAAAAGAGAGTGGAATCAATAATTAACTCACCATGATCATAACGTACATGCTAGTTTTGACACTTAATACCTTGAAATAAGATGGATTGCTCTAGTCGTTCAACAATAATGTCACTTAATTCAAGGAAAAGTTGATTTGCTTTGGAAGTTAGAAACTTAGAAGTTTCATTATTTCATCCTAAAGTGAGGTTTTCCCACCTATTTACAGAAACAATATCAGGATTACTAAAATGAATATCTCACTGATATGGATTACAGTATGTATGTAAGACAAACACTCACCTTCTTAGAGATGCGGTCCAGCATCTGTTGAACAGGACTGTCAGCAGTACACACATCCAGAAAGACATCTCCAGAAGCCTGGAAGGTGCTGAAGTCCTCAGCCTTGTACAGATTGTTTGGCCTGAAAACAGAACAAATAACAGATATAATATAACAATAATGTACGTTACATAAATCGTTAAATAAATTAAGGTATTTTAAAATGATGCCGCTATGAAACTCAAAGTGAGGGAATATTACCGTCTTGTGTAGAGGTTGGAAATGCAGCCTTTGAACTTCTCTCTTCCCAGGAACAATGAGCTGCCTGTGTCGGTTATGGGAATGTTGCCGCCATGCTGCTGACCCTTGTCTTCGTCGTCAATCATCAGCTCAATCCTGTTTGGAAAAATCATCATGGTATTTTTTGTACACAAGCTTTAGATTCAAGCAGTTATTGAGTGTTTGTCAGACTTTGTTAATTTTTTATTTCATTGTATTTGATAAGTGTTTGATTTCAATTGCAGGGCGACAGGCGTCACTGTCAATGTCCATTTTCTATTTATGGATAACTGAGCTCATATACCTGCTTGTCAGTCACTGGAATAACGTTAAAATCACATCAAACCACAGACTAGTTGTCAAAACAATGTTAAATATGTATGGAAGTTTACATTATTTATTATATGTTTGAATGTAGAATCATTGCCTCTTTCATACCTTCCAGCTCTTCTGGTTACAGTCAAATAATGCCACTGGTCATCATGATACCGTTTGTTTGATCTCCAGATCTTGTTGTTGAAACTGAGAACCACATAGCCATCCCGCAATTTAATATCAAGCCCATCAGCCTGGAAGACAGAAGAAAAGAAAAAGGTTTTAAAATCTGACCAAGTTCCACCTGCTGTCTCACAGAAATCTAATCTCACACAAATAAAGTCACAATTAAAGCATCAGATTTCAAAATAAACGTAAGGACTGACCAGCTGTTTGTCCTGCAGAAGGAGACCCTCATTCTCTGTGCTCTTGAATCCGAGCGAGATAGTAACGTCGTCAGCCAGACTGAAGCCTGGTAGGTCAGCTGACAGGGAGCTCCCCAAGCTGAACTCTGCTTTACGTGTAACCTGGACAAGAACATGGACATTAGACATCAGTTGATTTGTTGACACACAAGCCTAAGTGTGGCTTGGGCAGTGATATGAATGTTGGTAACTGCTTTGGGATGCAGAGGTTAACGTCCTACCAAGGAATCCTTGGGACAACCTTTGCTGATGCCCACTTGCTCAGCAACAGGTTTAAAGGCTTGATTCAGCTTCAGATTCTTCAAGCATCCTTTGAATGGCTGCATGGTGATGTTATCTCTGTGAGGAGGAACAGAAAATCAAGTTATTCTCGATAAAGGGGGATAAGGCTGACCACCTTACTCACAACACATTCTTGATAACCACATACCTTTCCCTCAAGTCTTGTGGGGCACCGCCAATGTAGTATTCTTTAAATTCACTGTTGCTGTACGTAGCTTGGGCTGTGGCCACGTCTTCTTTGGCCATCCGGACTTTCATTACTCCCTTGTTTGTACTGACGATGAGGATTTCAACCCAGTCATTTTTCTGTTGAAAGGATAGAGGAGCAAGATGCGGTTGAATTAATGCTTCTTTATTTACAAATGTTATTTGGCTGAGTAATGGTAATTGTCAAGGAGGAGCCTGAGTGATTGCAGAAAACAAAAAAAGTTTCTTACCGGGAATGCTTTCACATTCTTTGTAGCTGGTGCTTGGAGCAAATTACTACGTATAAAAACGATGCCCTTCTCCATCGTCACAGTGAAGTAGTTGTTCTATGTTGAAGAGAAAATAGAGTAATCAAATGCTTGCAAATAGTACATATAGTTCAATTAAAAATGCATCAAAACATAAGATATGTAAAGTAACCATATGAACAATAATTTACCTCACTTCCTATGTATAAGAGCAGACCGTTTTCTGAACGAGTAAAGATGGTCATACTGATGACGAGGGTAGAGGATGTTTTATCTATAACCACTTTGCCGTATCCAGTGCCCTCATAGTAGTCAGAATCCATTGGAGATACATATCTGGATAGAGGGGAGAAAAAGTCAGAAAATAATATTTTAAAAATCAGATTCTGGTTAAAGACAGATAGTCTTTGCTCATCTGTCTGTCACTTAAGACAAAGATTTCACACTAAACATGTTTACTCTGTAACAAGAGTGCAGATTACACATCTGTTTGTTCTTTGTTCTTTTGAAATTTCAAAGAATTTTCCATCATTTCTATCCCGACGTATTCAGGATCAAAGTGCCCACTCAAGCATCCCTTGGGCAAAAGAGCTCACCAGTGTTACGTAGGGCTAACACACTGACAAACACCAGGAAAAGGCTACAGCCAACCATGTCTTTGAGAGGAAACACCCAGATCACTACAGGAAATCCCAAAAAATAACCCCAAATAAACAGGGAGATCATATAAGCGCCACATAGAAAGGAGCATTGCAGAGTTTAAAACCCTTGTTCAGGCAGCTACCAAAGAGGGGTGGGATGGAATTTTTGAAAAATAACACTACATGGCAATACAAAAAACAGACGACCTGTTTTGTCATATTATCATCAATCATACTGGGACCTACCTCTTGCATGGAGTCTCCAAATTGATCTTCTCTGCCTTTTGGAAATTATAGAGACTGACGACTTTGTCGTTAAAAGAGGAGAACTCGATGCAGCCCTTGTACATGGGGTGGTTGAGAGAAGCTGGCGGCTGAGGGGAAGCAAAACAGAGAAAGGTATTAATAAAACGCATTATAGTTTAAAATACAAAAAAATGACAGTATGGCTGTTCTTATTTCCTTGCTGCTTACAGTAAAGTCAGCAGGGTAGCCTCCAACATAGAAAACAACATCACTGGGAGTGAGGTCCAGGAGGTTCTTGCTCTCCTCTCCTTGCTTGCTGCTCTCAATTGGCACACCGGGTGTGGTTGAGGTGATGTCTTTGGTGAGGATCATCTTTGCATCTTGGTAAATTCTAAATTGTGAGAGGGGAAAAAATATTTTACATTTTCACCTCTTTTACAACATTCATATTGTTCACAAATCTTGCTCTTTTTCACTTTAAAATAGGGTGGATACGAGTATACATACAACACGGAAAACAGATGAATTAAGAATTAAACTGTCAGTTTACCTGCGCAGGTCCACTCTATCGAACTTGGCCGGCTCAGACGCAGACATGGTGATGGAACCCGTCTTCATCTCGTACTCAACTCCGTTGAGCTTGTACACACCGTACAGCACGTTGCCCCTCAGGACCATACCTATGTAGTTCTTAGAAGACTACAAGACGCAGTTTGTTATTGCCTTGTGTACAATCACAAACTAAATCTTTATATCAAAACATTCATATGCATTTGGAGCCACTTACATCTCTGTTGCCAAGGTATAACACAAACATGTCTCCTTGGTCTCTGGCCTGTCTGCGTCTGCGTCTTCCGTCCCCTCTGCCTTCAGGTCTCTGCAGCGACAGAGACAGGGCTGTGTAGGCCTTCAGATCCTCCAGATTCTTTGGCGGACGCAGCTCCACATGGCCATCGCCTGTGAACTTCATCGGGATCACAATCTGGAGAAAAAGACGGAAAAAAGGGAAATTGTATCCATCAAGGGGACATGTTGGTTTGATTTGGGCTTGGTTATGGATGTATTTACAGAGTGGGAGCTCACCCTGTTGGCTGCGTCCCGGGCTTGTTCAATGAGCTCTTTGATCTTCTTGATGTTCTCAGATATGTTGCTAATGGGGGAGAACTGTGAGGTCAGGTTCTCCACCTCTGAGATCTTATCGTTCAGAGATGGGATGGTTTTCAACAAGTCCTTCACTGTTAGTGGAAGGTAAGAGGGAGAAAACAAATTGTAATGCGTAAAAAATGCAGCATCTTTACTTTAAATCCTAAACATTTATAATATATTCTGGACCATAAAGTACAAAAAAAGATATTTTCAAAATCTCACCTGACTGGTCCACAGCATCCAACACACCGTTCAGGTTGGAGTTCCCTGGAGTGACACTGATCTTGTCAATATCCTTCCTGATGGCGATCAGTTTGTCGATAGTGTTGCTGGCTGAGTCATTGGCTGAAGCTGCCTTCCTCTTGGCCTCATCAATCATATCAGCAATGTCATCTGATTTGAAGAAATGAACAAACCTTGAACTCCGGCAACAGACTCAGACACAATCAGTTAAATAAGTCATGCTAATCCTATAATGCCATGACTTTTCCTACCTCTCTTGATGGCATTTAATTGGTTCTCGGCATCAAGCAGGTCTTTCTGAAGAGCTTTCTTCTTCTTGTCAGCGTTCTTCAGGCGATTCTTCACATCATTAATGTCGTCTGCAGCACCTATCGACGAAATACATGGATTAGTGACTGAGCCTTTGGGTTATTTTAAAAACAACAGTTTAAAAGTAGGGCTACCTTCAAGGTCTTTCTCTGCGTCCTTTGCATTCTGCACCAAGTCATCGCCATTCTCTTTCAGTTCTTTTGCTCTTTGTGTCAGCTTCTGGTTTTTTAGATTCTACAGGAAGGAAAAACTATTTGGTTAAGGTGAAACATGTAAAAGGTTTGGCATCATACCAAGAAGCGTGTGCAGTTACTTCGTGTTTTAGGTATCATGTCTGTGGCTTACATTCAAGGCGTTGTCTGCTGCACTTTTGGCCTCATTGGCTGCAGCCTCAGCAGCATCAATCGCTTCTGTGATGTTCTTGTAGGCATCAATAACGTCTTTGGCGTCACGCACCTCAGTCCGTCCACTCGCGTTCTTCACAGCACTGTTATTCAGGATAACAAGGGAAGAAAATGAACCCAAGACACATGGAGAATGGATGCACAAAACATACAAAAAGGCTCAAAAGACACACATCTTGAAATCTTAGCAGACTTTGCTTGAATAGCATTGAACCAGCAAGGAAATATTCCACAGCAGAAACAACAGAATATGCTGTGCTGAAATCCACTCATTAGACCTCAGGTTATAATGTTTGTCTGTATTGTATGCACAAAAGACCTACTTCTCAAGTTCCTTTGCCAGCTTGTCCAGGTTTTTAGCATGCTCCTCTGCCGCCTCCACAATGTCCTCCTTGGCTGCTGCCTTGGCAATCTCATTCACCTTCTTGGTCAAGTCTGTCTTAGCACCATCCAGCTGTGCTGCCAGCTGTTCGTATTCCTACAGAGGAGAAGGACAGGTGAATGGTTAAGTTATTCATAACAGCAGGAAATGCCATTTACCTCAGAGCACGACAAGAAAAAACACTGATCATTATCTGAGCAGACGGCATGTTAGGACCTGACGGCTCGCTGGGATCAGAGATGAGGCCGTTTATTATAACATACCTTATACAAGAAAATGTGTTGGCTCATACTAAGAAGCAGCAAAATGCATGCAAGATATATAAGTGCATAGAATATTTGAGGTCAAGAAACATGCAGGCTACAGTTCGTCAAGCATACCGTTTTGCTGTCGGATAGTGTTTTCACCAAATCCTCTGTTTTCTGCAGCTCATCTTCTGCCATGGCCATTTGGTTCTCAACAGTCTTCCGCTCCTTTTTTAAGTTTTCGATGCGTTTCTGTAGGGACCACATGAGTCAATTTAGTACACAACTGTGTATGAATAGCAATAATAACCCGGTCATACTTTGTTTACATAATATCTTAGTATAACCTTAATGTATCACCGCACTTTTATGTTATAAACCATTATATAGTACATCCCCAATCATAATTTACGTGCTGTTTGTTTATGAAACAAATGCAACACCTTATGTATACATATGATCCTCATTTCTGTTTCTTTCCTTACCAACCATTAACCAACAAGCCCATGTGTTTCATATAACTGATTGACTACTTGTGAGTTAGTACCTGCAGATCTTCCAGTGCTTGAGCATTGAGTCCATTCTGGGCGTTGGCTTTTTTCACCAAGGCCACCGCCTCCTTCAGAGCCTTGTCCAGGTCCTTCAGCTTGGCATCATAACCCTTCAGAAGGCCCCGAATCTTCTCCGCTGCAGCCTCGTTCTCGTCACACTGCTTACTTACATTCGCCTTGATGTAGTCCAGCACTAGAAAATGGAACAGAATAGGAGAATGGAAATGTTATTGACCAGTCTACAAGTGATGTTTAACTTTTTCTACAATATGTGGGATTATAAAACCATGGCAGTGTTTTGATGAAGCAATTCTGGAAGGGGTTGCTCTCCAAGGTTTTAGGGTCAGTTTCTACTAATTAAGAATAGAGTTGTGTCGTACGTTTCTTGGCCTCGTCTCTTTCTTTCTCAGCAGCTGTCTTCTGAGGGGTGAAGTTCCTGTTCTCCATTTCCTTCACCAAGCCCTGAGCATCTTTTAGCATTTTAGCCAGGTTTTCATTGGGCAACATATCGCCACTGGTGCCTGACTCCTTCAGTTGATCCAGAAGAGCTTTAAACACACAAGAACACACACTCGGTCAAGCAAATATTTTAGGCTCTGATAGTCAGTGGCACTATGTGCTGATGAACCAAATATAAATGCAGAAAACAGAACAAAGTAGGAGATTAAAAGAAAGTTGAAAACAAGACATTAAGACACTGAAAGACAGAACAGACAGAGTTGTGCGGCTGAAATGAAATGTCCCTTTACCTTGGATTTTCTTGAGAGCGTTTTTAATCTCTGAGTCCAGATCTTTAGCCCTCTTGTGGGTTTTATCAACATCTGCCACTGCCTTGTCAGCATCAGCAGCCCTCTTATCTGCCTAAATAAAAAAATAATACCAACAATACAAATTTAGACACATTCACACAATAATTATTGCATGCTGATATTCTAATAAAATGTTGGGCCTTGTCTCCAACACACTACCTTGTCTTTGAGGGAGCTGATGTCATCTGAGAGCGTGAGCGTGTCCTCTTCCAGCTGTTTGACTCTGGACTTTTGGGTGTTGATGGCGGAGCTAAATTTGTTGACAAGAATCTGCAAAAAGCACAGTAGCAGAAATGTAAATTAAAAGCATAAAGGTAAATTGTGCTGTGGGAATTATTCGCTGGTGTCTCATGAATGCACAAAGGATGCACACTCAAGTGAAGTGGATATAACACTGAGATTATGAGGGAATGAGAAACGAAAAGTCGGTGCGATAAACACTGGCATCCAGTGGTGTGGTCCCTAACTCGAGTCGACACACAGGCTGTGGGACAAAATTCACTGAGATTGCTTATCAGCAGGAATCCCGAATGTTTGAACAAGCACACCCATCCTGCGCCATACTGTTTGTGTGTGTGTGTGTGTGTGTGTGTGTGTGTGTGTGTGTGTACTGTATGTGTAGGAAACGGACATCTGCAAAGTGCAAATTATAAACACAACGGATCTCATTGTGCTTGTGACCAGGCATTTGGCATCAGGATATGGCATAATTCCTTGACTTTTGTGTTTTCACTGATTCTTTCAAATGTTTTTAAGTGCTCTTCACTCCTATCTGTTCAGAGTCACAGTGCAGGGTGTACATATACACTGATATATGTTACCTTGGTGTCTGACACAGCCTTTTCCAGCTTCTTCAGCCTGTCCTGAGAGGAGGCACTGGCACTGGCGTTGTCCAACTGAGCCTTGATCCTTCCCATCTCATCATCCAGCTTCTCCAGATCTTGTAGTAAAGTCTGGGCACAATTATCACACTCTGGAATACAAAAAGAGGATTGGATTAGCAAAGGAGCACAATCAATTTATTGTAAACTGCTTGTCACAGCGTCACACCTCAGTTCATTTTGTTAATTCACCTTGGCAGTGCTCATCAGTGTTTGTGTCTCCCGGCTCTAGTGTGTTCTTGCAAACTGGAGGAAGAGTAAAAAAAAAAATTAAAAAGATTTAATGAAATGTATGATGATGTATAGGAATTTTAAAACAGTGACTGAATTGTACAAAAAATAAGCAGAATTGTTTCAAAATGCAATCTAACCTCCAGTCCTGGGATCACAGTTGTTACCATTGCCATTGCAATTACAGAGCCGACAACTTCCTCCTGACGTCAGTGGATCACCATAGTAACCAGGAGCACACCTATGGGAAAGCGAAATAAGAATAAGAATAAGAATACTACAGTATTCCAAAATACGCAGTATCTGCACTGTACTTCAACATCATTGTCCACACAGACACCCACCTCTCACACTTGTGTCCAGTGTAGCCTGCTCTGCATATACACTGGATGTCTCCAAAGAACTCTGCGCAGCCAATTGCAAAACTGCAGACCGATAGAGAGATCACAATTTAATTTTTGACATACACATTTAATTATAGTACAGCTGTTTGGAGGTGCTTAGTTTTTTTCACCCACCTGTTTGTTGGCACGCCGAATGGGCACGGGCAAACTTTGCAGGTCCTCTGAGCCGCGTTTCCATAGTAACCTTCTTTGCAACGTTCACATCTGTCCCCAGCTGTGTTGTACTGACAGTTCTGAAAATTACATAATGTATTCATTAAACCACTTGCAAACTATAACAAGAATGAAGGGTGTGAAGTCGCGAAACACCGGATAGACAAGGTGTAAAAATTAAAACTCAAGCACTGCAGCTAACCTTTTAAACACATGTTGTACCAACTCAACCAGGCACCAAGTCTTTTACTACACTGAAGCAGGTATGCAAACATGTGGGAGCAAAGAGAAAATACAAGTCCCCGCCAATCAATCAATCAAAGAGTGTGTTAGATGCACGAGGTAGTGAGAGTGTGTTCAGATGCTTGTGTACATTTTGCTTTGAGCTGCGAGGGTGTGGATCCATGTTTGCGTTGCACACACAGGCCCAGTCTTGAGCGTCTTGCACAACAGAGACAGCTGAGAAAGACTCATCCTCTCATCAAGGAGAATAATGAGCCAGAGGGGCCCCACAACGGGAGACCAGGAAGCCGTATCAAATAATACTTCTGATGTGGTGATAGAAAAAAAACACAAAGCTATGGGCCCACAGATGTACCCTGAAGGTGAGAGGTCTAGACTAAAGTGACTAAACTGTGGCTCACACTGAAGTCAGCAGGACTGAAGTAACCACTCTTTGCTTTTAGGTGTGTGTGTGTGTGTGTGTGTGTGTGGGTGGGTGGTCAAGAAGCCATTAATAAAGGTTATGGGTTGAGTGTGTTTCTTACCAGGCACCTTCCTGTCCTCTCTTCACACTCATCAGCCAGACCGTTGCACTCACAGGGCACGCAGCGGCCCAGGTAAGGCCCACTGCCATCTCTATAGTAACCAGGAGCACATTTCTGAAAAAGAAAAACACAAATATAAAGACTTGATTACCCAACCTGAAAAAAATCTGTATTGATAAATAGCAGCAAATCTCTTATAAATCTCTGACTGCTGACAGATTTCTATGGTTATACATTATAATATTGCCCAACCTTGAATGATATCATGTAAAAAATGTATAACACAATGCCAATTATCACTGCAGTTTATCAGAGACTAAACTCATAAACTGTAAACACAACATCTGTTTCATTTTCCGCTTTATCTGTTTTACATAGCAGTGTTTCCAGACATTTTACGCCATTCACAGAGGATGATTACAAACTAAAACTAAAAAACTAACTAAACTAAAAACTACTCTCCAGACAATACCCCTGTTTGTTGAGCCATGAAATGTGAGAATTTGCAAAGCACACGTCAATGAACTTGACCTGGATTGACTGTCATTAAAAATTAACAGTAGTGAGCCAAAGCACGCCCTTTGCTTTGAGAGGTAACCGTCGTCAACAATCCACACCTGAGGCGTCGAGAAGTGTAACCTACAGCTAAGGTAAAACAACATCCCTTCAACAACAAGATCACATCTTCACAGATTTTTACCTTAATCTGAGCACTGGCACCACTGTCATTAACAGAGGGATATTGAACTCTCTGTCCTCTGTCATGTACCGAGGGGTAGCGAACCCCCTGGGTACCTTCGTCATTCACTGATGGATACTCTATCCGCTGAGTTCCCTGGTCATGAAGTGAAGGGTACTGTATCCTCTGACTCCATCTGTCATGATGCCTGGCGTAGCGGGGTCGCTCCCCTCTGTCAAAGGGCCTGTGGCCAGCGCAGCAAAGTCCAATCAAAGTCCAACATAGCAGGGTCTGTAACAAAACCCCTGTACACCGCCGTCTATCCATACACGTATCTGACATTCCTAGCGTTTAGTCTGTGTGAAATAACGCTCCCACTCTCCCCTTCAGCCTTTTAAACACACATCCTCACACTCACACACACGCACACAGAGAGGCCACGCCCCATCTACCTGAGTAAGTCTTACAGATCAGCATGAGTGTGGGCACACAAGCACACACATGCAAGTGTTTACATGCTCTCTCTCGTACACACACACACACACACACACACACACACTCGCATACATAGAACAGCTTGAGACACATTCAGACAGTCAAATGTGGGTGCAGGCACACACAGGAAATCCACTTTTAGAATTTTTGAATAGAGAAAAGGAAAATCACAACATTGTAAATGATTCAGTGTTTACTTCAAGCTGCAAGTTTGTGGTGATAAAGCAAGTGTATTAATATTCTGTAATATTCTGTGTGTCTGTGTGTGTGTGTGTGTGTGTGTGTGTGTGTGTGGTTATAACAGTGTTTGTGCAAGCATTTGTGACTGAGAGGAAAGTTAGACATCCTCAGACAACACAGACAACAAACTCACACCTGAATCACACTCCTCAAACACACAACTAGGTGTGCCGGCTACTTACAGACAAACTCACATACAGTAGGTGCACTCAGGTGAACACACTCAGGTTTATGAGTAACAGTGTGTTGCCAAGTGCCACACCCCAAGTGTCAAGGCGAGGCACCTTGTCATACCGCCTCTGGGCACATATAATCAACTGCCTCTAAAACACTCCCTATCAGACGATGGCTCACGTATTGGCAGGAAGGTAAGCACATCTGTGACAACGGCACTCCCACAAAGAAAAATATTAAAAAGTTTCCTCACTGTTTCTCTCCGCTAATAAATGCACTCTGTTATATGAAGAACTCCTTTTTTCAGTTAGTGGTTGCTCTATTCTCATTTTTAATTAACTTCTGTGGGCAAAACTGCCACAACCATGTGTATGCACATCAGATTTGAGAGAGCACAAACACACTCAGTCAAGTCAGCACCATTCCCAGGATAAAAACAATTCAAGTAAAGCTTTTCCTTAGCAACCACATCATGGTTGTTTGCACTACGTTTCTGTGAGCTGTAGCCATGCCAGTGATTATAGCTGTACAATCACTAATATTATGTCTGCGTGATTGTGCATCATATCCCAGCCTGAGGCAACACTATTTGGCTGCGCAGCTCTCCGACTGGTATTTTCCAGTACATTCCACCCAAGGCTCCTCAGATGATGATTTTTTTTCTCTAGGATAAGGGTGTGGCACTTGGTTCAGGCGTGTCAGGACACCCTAAAAACATGAGGAGGAGGACGGGTTCCTCAAAAAAGACAATATGCCTCGCTCCACCCTGCTTCTCCACTGCTTCTCAGACCTGACAAAGTGATCCTAATCTCCCCAACATGTAGCAATATGTTTCTAGGTAGGTTTCAGGTGTAGAAAATATTTAAGTCAATGAGGTTGGATTTCTTTTGTTTGTCTAGTTTATGCCTACATCCAAGACAGGATTCACTGACATGCTAAGCTTTTTAATGATGCTGCACTTGTTTGTTGTTTTAAATATGAGCTTCTTTTTTCTATATCTGTTGTATTTGTAACCTGTAACAAGTTCAATATAGACTATTATTTGATTTGAATAAAGCGCACCGGCTGTAAGTGAATAATCACACAATCTTCTAACATTTATCTACATGCCTTTACGCCTTCTTTTTATTCAAGGAAAAATAAAGACCAGCAGTATTAGGGGATATCTAATGGCCTTTAAACTCCTCACCTCACAAGAGTCTCCGGTGTACTGAGGGGGGCAGGAACAATCTTCCACAGTGTTTCCAGGACCACCAGTCCCTTTGTCAGTCGCCCCCTCCAGTCCCACCTCCCCTAAGCTGAGTCGCTGGGTCTGAGTAAAGTACAAGGCTCGGATCCTCAGGCCAACCAGACCAGCTAGGACCATCATCAGTTCCTCTCTGGAGACAGGCCTGCTGGTGATAGCATGGCGCCAGTTTCCCTGTAGACAACAGATCAGTTATTTTGTGGCTAATGCTGAGAAATCTGTACGGGGTGACTATATTAATCAATTATCAATAATATTATCAATTCATTAGATTTAATATGATCTAAAACAGTACAAGTACATGATATTATACAGTATAACTACCTAACTGTTAATGTCATAACTGGTGAGGCTCTAAGAATAAAAAAAGAATCCCCTTTCAACATTTCATGCGATAGATTTAAAATCACAACCTAGTGGTGCGTTAGATTGTGAGTCAAATAGCGGAACCGGTGTGTACTTTACCTCCAAGAGCTGGACTCTGCCCTGATACAGCCTGTCTGGAAGTGGGACTTGTGAAGCCATGTGGATCAGAGTCATGTTCTGACCCTAGGGGGAAATAATGACATGGATAAATAAGCTGTGTTTCTTCCACTGAAAAAGAGAGATCGTTCTAACAGTGAAGAAGCTGGTAGCACTACGCACAGTCAGCACGACATCAGGTCTTCTGTCCATAAGAGTCATTCCCTCACTGGGAATCCCAAAGGATTTGGACTGGTAAGTGAGAAAACCACCATAAGATGAAACCTAAGAGAAAGGGAGAAAGCCCAAATATCTGTCAGCTTATCTGAAAGGACTGCAGGTTAAAGGAAAATTCTGTATCTAACCTGGGTCTTATTTCACAACTAGGAAGTAATAGTTCATTTCTATAAGTATAGCATTTTACCTATCAGTCTGATTACTAAGATTTTAGAGACATTGCAACATTTCTAAAACCATAAAAGCAAAAGACATGAGACGATAAGGCAAAGAAAAGCCCAGTTAAACTAAATTATCTGAACCAAACTATTTGGAAGTGAACAGGAAACTATTTGGACGTCAAAACTGAAAGAAAGTAGCTAGAATTTTAACTTTATTCATTTTCACTTCTAGATGAGTCACAAAGCTACGAAAATACTAAACACAAAAATACTAAATTTTCTTTTAATGTTGCCTTTTATTTTGGCTTGATTCAATAAAATAACTATAAAGCTATTACTCTGGAAATACTGTTATCTGTTTCTATATTTAAACATTAGCGATCATTTATTGACAACAGTATTCTCGTTGTCATGATCCTTCTTTGACTCACCCTGTCTCCCAGGTAGGGCGATGGTGCCACCCAGTGTAGAGTTTGAACTGTAGGGGGAAGCTCCTGGATGTCTGCCACCACTGTGTTACTGGCAGTGTTCAGCACTGAGGGAACATCCTCCTGGTCGGGGCTTTCCAAACGCCAGACTCGCATCTCAACAAACTAATAATGGGGCGTATTTGGGGGTTAAAGAGTGCAAAAATCTGTCCTAAAATTGTACTGTAGCCACAATTCACAAGTGATAACTGACTCAATGGGCCTATAACGTTTACATATACACATAATATTACAAATAAATTTGTTTAACTTGAAAACAAAGGTGACTGTGAATCAAAGAATGTACCCAGATCCCATCCTTTACCTGAACAACATGTTCTGCTTTCATTAAACAAATGACGTTCACCACATGACAGCCAGAAAGCTTTGCAGGCATAACATTTCCAGAGGCATTCATAGACATGCAGGGGCACGAAAAGCAAACACACCTTCCCCCTGCGTTTGCTGGAGCTCTGACACCGGTCAGTCGCTCCGAAGCAGAAGCAGCTTGTACAGCCGAGAGGGCTGGAGGGGTCAAAATAGAAGGAACCTTCCCGACAGGTATCACACTTGACGCCAGCAACATTTCTCTACAAACATGGCAGCAATGATAGAGAGAGAGAGAGTCAGAGCAAAGGAAAGGCAAATAAACGAAAATGAGTAAGATGGACTTTTTTTAAATCCGCATTTTGATGAAATTGTCTCACCTTGCAGAGACACCTCCCTGTGTCTGGGTGGCACACGGCAGGTGTGACACCACCTTGGTTACAGTTACAAGGTACACAGTCAGGGAAGCGATAATAACCTGCAGCACAGCGATCACACTGCCGGCCCCCAATCCTAGGCTTGCAACTACATAAAGACACACAGACACAGTATCTTTAGTAAAATTCTAGATGTGATTTACAAACAGTCATAAGTGGTTCATACAGAAGCAAACTACATTTATGTATTCAACTGAAATCAAACAGATTCTTGTAAATAGGAAAATACAGTATCATCACATTTTATGCATTACTGCGCAGTGTGTTGCTTTATGCTGCTATTTGGTCATGCATCCCACTGTTTCTTTATCAACAGAGACATCAACTGAGTGGTGGAGGTCATTTTGAGATTGAAAACATACATGACAGAAAAGACAATCTATATATCAACCTGACCAGACTGCGAAACTAATCCCCTCATTAATCACTTTAAGTGGTTTGGTGTCATGTTTCACTTTCACAGGCCTCATAATTCAGCCCTTTTCATCACTCATACATTAGTGCATGGAAGATTGGGATGTATTGGAGAGGGACAACAATTGTTTGTGCAGCTGTTTAAGTACAGAAAATTACTGAGAGATTATACAATCATACAATTAAGAAGAATACAGAAATTATATACGACACATCTGAGCGACTTCTATCATGAAGGGACAACTCAACTGTTCAGCAGACTACAGCAAATCTAAAGTTAACATCAAATAAATGTAAATAGAAAACAGAAACCTTGCAGGTTATTATTAAGTTTTATAGTGACATAAATACAACCAGAAGTACTTGCTCTTCCAAGGTGTGAACCAAAACAATATTCTAGCTGCTCTTTTTACCTTTTTGTCATTAAAAATTGTTTTTTTTAAAAAGTTTTAAAAATAATGTCCCATTGCTTAATTTGTGCTTAATGTTTTAATTGAGTTAGTTTTTATTTTTATGTTAAGAAGTTTTTTGCTTTCACTCAGTAAAATTTTGGTAACATGACAATACATGTTTTTACATCCCTGATTGTTTGTATGATACACAGGAAACAAAAAACTACATACGTGTAGAACACAGTTTAATTTACTAATCTCACTAATAAACGCTAAAAACTAATCTTAGTACATGCACAGCCTTGTAGGTAGAAGGTTTCCACATACCTGCACTGTCCGGTGGTGCGGTCACAGTCAGGCCCTGCGTTGGCTTCAATGCCATTTGGAGAGCATTCACAGCCCTCGCAGCCCAGCAAAGGGTGATAGCTGAAAGTCTGACTCTGACACACATCACAGGTTGGTTTGACTGTCTGAGGAGGGCAGATACAGCGTCCGGTCACCTCGTCACACAGTCGGCGGCCACACTCACACGCTGCAGAAGGGAGAGGGGGGGATTTCATGTGGACAAATGCATTTCAAACTAATTTAGAGGTTAGAGAGTGGGGAAACTCTCACACTCTAACCAGCACAAGTCAGGAGTAGCCATTCACTCACGTCTGCAGTAGGGAAAGCCGTAGTTTCCCGTGGCACACTTTGTGCACTGTCGACCGATGACATGCTGCCTGCAGGGACACTGTCCTCCAACAGGATCACAAGAGGTCCCTGTAGAGCCGGACTTGTCACAGTTGCAGGGCAGAGCTCCATCATTATAGGCTGCTACAAGAGACCTGGCAGAGTCTCTGCAGAACTGCGAAGAAGTTGTGGGGCTGAGGGGACAGAAAAATAAAAGTTCTTTCAAATACAGATGTGGTTTAATACTTCATTATCACAGCTAGAGGGCACCATTTCCAAAACAAAACAAAAAGCAAACATATATCGCAGATTATAAAACAGAAGAGCTTATAACAAAATAAAGAAAAAACTGATCAAATCTTTAAAGCACAATTCTAACTGGATTTGAGTCCAGCTTGTTTCAGAGACATAGCGGATACTTACTCAATATAGAAACCTTCTCCTCGACACTGCTGTATAAAATCTTCAGATTTATCCAGTGGCTTCTCTTTCAGGAGATCTGGCGTGTAACTGCTATCAGGAACCAGCAAGATATAATCCTATACAAAAGACACAAATCACAACAAACGATAAAAACTTATTGTTTTGTGCTTAAAACGTATTTATCAGCATGATGCAGAGGGTGATGAACAGATAAACTGAGGCTTGGAAGTTTTTTAACCATATTTTTCTGTTTGATTTTGTCTGAAGAAGGAAAAGTAAAGCAAGTAAACAAGGCAAGTAAAACCCATCCTGCCCCTGCCGTACAGAGGTTGGAAGCTTAGCTTTTATAAAGCCGTGTGGGGCTGCCAGGTAGAATACAGTCCCTTCATTGTTGTTGTTGGGGATATGGCATAACACAGAGGAGAGAGGACCTCAGCATGCCAAGTACTCAACCTGAACAACTGCAAAACACAGACTCCTCAAACCTGCAGACTTTACACAGAAGTGTCTTACTCATTTCTTGGATTTTCTAAATATATTTCTATCATTCAATTGTATTTTAATTTAGTGGATAAACATATTGCATAAACCGCTGACCAGAATTAGTGTCTTCTTAGGTGGCACGCTCACAGAGATGGTGGGCTGCTGCCAAGAATTCTGGTCAAAGTCAAGGGCAATGCGCCCATCAGCGATCACGACCTCCCTGCAGCCTGAGACCGCAGGGCAGAAGGACGCATTTATTAAACCTGTAAGAGAAGAGCAGAGCTTAAGTTGAGTAGAGAAAGAAACGCCAGCATGCTGCACAATAATCCGTCCCTCCTTTAAAGTCATATAAGGAAGTGTGTCCCAGGCCTTTGATCATCTTGTCATGAACCCAGGGACTTAATCTGCTCTTAAGGAGGAATCACTTTCCCACCCACTGCCTGAGTAACCAGGCTTTTATCCAATGGGAGTCAATAAACTCTTTTTATTTCATTAGACAGGAGTAAGCCGACCACGTCCTCCAACACACTCACCCTTCCACTCATGCCCTGCGTCCACTCGGACCTCCACAGGGAAGGAGGTATGCTCAGGCTGGTGATAATGGACCACAACCACATACCTGCCCGGGAGGGGAACATTGGGAGTGAAATTGATCTCCGTCTGGGGAAATAAATGAGGAGGAAGCTTAAGTGTCGTGCTGAAATTGAAAATGATTGTCAGGGCAGAGGTTGCTCAATGAATGTCTTCAACTCCCAGCAGCAGGGTCAAGTCCAGAAAAGCTCAAATTATTCAACAAGGTTAGGAGAGGCTGAGCATGGTTTTTACCTGAGGGAATTTCAGCAGTATCCCGTCACTCTGAGGTTCACGGACAGGGAACACCCCAGTCTGTCGTCTCCGTCTCCAATCCTCATTCTCTCCTCGTTGGGGAGAAACAGCCGGTGCTGAAGATAGCTGTCCATCACGCGCAGCATACAAAATCCCGGCTGAGGTTGGCTTGTCGAAATGCCTCAGAACGCAGTGCCGACTGGAAACAAACAGCAACAAGATGTTGTTAGTTAAAGGCTGTTGATTGTGTTTGAGGTGTTTGCCAAGCGCTGTCGTAGCAGAACAATGTGACTTGTTATGAGAGGGGTCAGTGGTCAGTCAGAGGTTACGGCCAGTGAAACAACATTAATCTAAAACCTGAAATCCTCTTGTTATCACACTCTCTCTCATCAATGTGCAAAAATCCTGACATCACAAACTTCTAAGGAAAGTTTCAGTTGCATGTCCTCCTTCTTCCTGATTCTACCTCCCCATTTGTCCCTTGGTCAAATGTGCGCTTTTCTTCCAAATTTAGAAACTAAGTTGGTACAAATTGGTCAAAATGTTTCCTGATGAAAAACCTTTTCCCAGAAGATCTGTAATATTCTGTAAATATGGCAGCAGTGTGTGTAAAATAAGAAATGTGCATGATAATATTTGAATCACCCATAAATCAACATAGAACCACTTAAATGTTCCAGCAAACACAAAGCAAGTTGTTTGCATATTAAACCATCATTGCCTTCAGTTTTTTTCAAGTATGTTTATTTGTGTTATGTTAAGCTTAGTTAAAAGATTTACCTTTGCTTTCGAGTGAATTTCTTTGTTGACATGTTTTTCCCTTTTCTACACTGTCCAGGGTGAATTACACAGTAAATGACAGGACTGCACACTGACAGCTGTAAACACATGTGTAACTTCTAACATAGTCATTAGGTTCAGAGTGAGAGTAAATTTAGTGAGACAGAGAGAGAAAGAGAGAGAGAGAGAGTTTGACCCTAAGTTCAGCCTCAGATAAATGACCATGCTCCAGCTGGAGGAATGTGGAACCTAGAAAACAGATGTGTGTCTCCGTAGTCCAACACAACAACACAACACAAAGGTCTAGTCTTGTATCATCATCTTCTAAATTGCAGCTTACGTTCATGGGTGTTGAAAAATTCTCTGTGTGAACCATGTCATTAAAAGCACTGGGTTTATTCAAGGTGACTTACCTGTCTTCAGTGAAGCGGCCATGAGTGGAGACACACAGCACCTTGGGGTCTACATACTCAATGGTGAACTCTTCTGCAGGGACTGCATACACTTTATACTACAGAGAGAAACAAATGTATTTCAAATGGCATGCTGCTGTCTAGATATTGAGCTATTATAGATGTTTTGTGCAAACATTTCCCTCACCAGCAGGAAAGATGCAGTGGAAGTTTGCAGAAGGACCTCTGTCTTGTGAGTAAGCTGCAACAGTGTCACCTGATTCCTGCTGTCCACTGCCACACTCCGGCACAAAAAGCTGCAAGGATTAAGACACATAACAGCTGAAAAATAATATATATTCTATAACTTTCTAGCTATAGGACTTAATTATTTTTTACAAATTGTGAAGACATAAATCAACAAAATACTAGTACAAGAAAGTTTAAGCAACAAATACAGGACTCACCTGTAGGCACAACTGTAAATGTTGGCTCTGGCCGGGATCTGGCCACCTGTCTGGCCACTGATGAGTATATTGACATTCTGGACAGTGTCCACCTCGCTTGCATACTCCAGGATGAGGGCGTATGGGCCAGGACGAGGCACACGTAGACTGAGTTGGAGCTGCGACTACAGGACACAGATCATCAAGTCATCTTCAAATCATTTTATCAAGTCATATTTTAATGAACTTCAATGAAAGGACAAAGGGAGGTAAAAAGCAATCAGTAAAATATCACAAAAGATTTTTTTGAAGTATTAACTTAAAAGATTTAGCCTTAGTTGATTGGGCAGTAGTTCCTCAAAAGCCCAATCACCTGCTTTTATTCTGGACTTTGAAACATCCGATAAGAACCTGCCCAGGATCTCAGTCTGTTTTATATCTTTGTGTTCAACCTATTCATGCCTTAAAGGCGATCTCTACAGTATTGTAACCAAACAGTGAATCCAATAGTAACAAGTTAAAACTCATGTGGCATAGTACGTAAGTCCAGGCCTGCTACCTGTCTGCCATTGAGAGCGGCCATCTCAGGGTGATCTGGGGTGGGACGCCGAACGCGAGCCTGCCTCCTCCTGCGCCCGCTGCGGCTGGAGAGTGTTCCTTGTGAGCCCAGTGCAGAGCTGAAGCCATCCATGGCCACATGTTTATACAACAGACAGCTAAGACAGAGACACACAGCATAACAAGAATCAGCAATAATGGTGATAATTACATGATCATTCTGTTTTAATTGATATGGAATCACAGCCTAACATATTTATAAAACATTGCTTAGCATACAGGAATATTTGGAATTTATTATGGCTATCTCTTTTGTACACTATGTGCTCATGTATTGCATACTACAGTCTATCGAAAAAATAAGAGGATTTCTCTGCTTACCCTTCGGCATGTATCAAATCATCTGTACATTATGATTTATTATAGCAATAAAAAAACACCTGTACATTTTAAAACACAAAATAAACCCTTGTATATTTTATGATAGACCTCTGTAGCATCATGTTAGGTTTAGTTGAACCAAGCCAATAACTGCGTGGAACTGCATATGGAAAACTTGGGCTGTGAGTGCAGTATGAAGAAAAGGATAGATGGCTGTGAAAACAAAACCTACCAATGTCATGCATGAATGGTGAGTATGAAATAGGGACAGACCTCAAAAATACTGAACAGAAATATTAAAGATTTACTTTGTATCCCTGTTTGCAGTAGGTAAGTATGTGCAGGGCTGGGTGATCTTTTCCTGCAGCAAAGGCGTCTCATAGTACTCCCGGGGCAGGAGCACTAAATAGTCCTGAGAGCGAGAGTGACAATGTGTACTTCAGTATTCAGCCTATTGTACATTTGCTATTTTTATATGCAATAACACACAGGAAGACTCCAATTTTCTTTTTTTTTCTTTTTTACATGATCATTTCTACATCTTCGTCTTCCTTATAAACTCACCAGCAGTACCCCCTCTGCCCTGATGTGAATGAGCCATTTCCCAGGAGTCAATGCAAAGGGCTCAGCGAAGCCCTCTCCTGGGACAGTCAGAAAGGATGGGGAGGGACTCTCAGGGAATATTACTTCCTTACTCTGATCTGACCCTGCCGAACAGCAAAGCAGAAATGTCTGTAATGTTACACACTCACAGTTGAAGGCACAGAAAATAAATGACGAGTGGGACGTCATCAGCATAAGACACATCAAGGACCAGCTTACATATAAATGTCACAAATGAAATGAGTTATTTATTTTATTTCTTCCATGATGAGTTAGGTTTTATGACATGATATGAAATGTACATGAAATGTAAGAGTGGATTCAATGTCCGAGGCAGCCTTACCTGCAGTGCCTCTGTTATTGGTAGCCTTGATGCTACCTGTCACACTGGCGCTGCTCGGGTTAGTGAACCGCAGAACCACACGGAATAAGTGCTGCCTCCCATCTTTTGGGTCAACATGCACTGTTACTCTGACCTCACTCTGCAGGGACGAGAGTGACACACAGCTGACTGCAATGGCACAGGTTTGAGTAGACAATGAGGGTATAACGTTAAGGGAGAGGTTAAAAATCATGGCAGGCTGAGAACTTAAGCAAACAGAGCTGGTTAATAAACGGGCAACAAGCAAAGACGAAGAGAGGAAAATATAGCCAAAGGAAGGCAGGCCCTTCACTTACAGTCACAGCAAGACTGAAAGCCAGCTTTGTCCACCACCAAGATCTTTGCTCTCACTCGTGCTCTCCCCTTTTGTTTGGGGACGGAGTAGCGCATTACAATATGGAAAGGGCCAGGAAAGCCAAGGGTAAGCGTTAGGATCACCTCCGGCTGAAGAGAGACAGCGTTAGTTCTAAGAGAGCTGGTGTCCATATTTGTTGTGTGCTTTAAGCAGGAACATCAGTGCAGAGGTAAAAGCAAAACAATCATGGTGGTATCTGAATAGACTGAAAAAAGAGAAGCTATAAGGTTATGAAAGTTGGAGATAGTCCCAGCGATACTGTAATTTATTAGAATAATCACACCAATGTATCCAATATATCAAGGTACTGATGTGAATATGTACTAACCTGTGCAGGAGACATTACAGCGTAACCTCTCCAGCTGAAATCTGGGAACTCTTGGGGGTTATAACCAAAGCGCACTGGTCTGGCATTTGGCGTGGTGCCATCCTCAACCTCAAACTTCAGTTGGTGGAGAGTGGGAAAATAGTAGCTTGGTGCTGGCCTAACAAGGAACAGACATTTAAATACAATCTTTGTTAGTTAGTAATATTATATATAGATTTTCAAAAGAGAAAAAATATTTCACGTAAACTGTTTGTATGATGCATTCTGACATTTAAGACAGCCATATCTTACTCAGTGCATTTACGGCCAACTACATTCTTCCGACACCGACATTGTCCTGATATCTCATCACACGTCATGTCAATGGCACCCCCTACATCACACTGACAGCCTACCAGGGAGAGAAAAGTCATTATTAAAAAGTCAGACTGAAAAGCAGTGTTTCCCTGCCCTCTCTAGTTGAAAGTTTGTTGCAACCCACCCCCATCATCACTCATGGGTGGTGCCTCTGTAACCACACCCAAAGGTGATGTCACGGTGTACTGGCCACACCCTGAGTACACTTCTGCTGTATATTCACTGCAGCAATATGAGAGGTTAAACTTAAAACTTAAGAATTATGTCTTACCTTGACAACCAAAATACATCTTTTTCTGCAGCAGGAAGTATCCATCCTTACAGGTGTCACATGCATGTCCACATGAATTAGGCTTACAGTGACACTGTCCACTTTTCTAGACGAACAGATTGTCAGGAGACAAAATAAGTGTGTCAAAAGAGTCAAAACTCTACGATAACAATAATTCATAGATGTGTATTGGTCACTGGAGGTAGTGACGAAATACTCACCTGTTCACACTCGCCAACACCACTCAGAGTCCCTTTCACATCACACTGACACTCTAGTACGAGAGAGAGACAGAAAGAGAGGGGAAAGGAAATGAAAACATAAAAGGGGATCTACAGTGAATAGACTCTGATTACAGGATTTTGTCACTTTCATGGGTGAAACACAACAGTACAAAACCCCCGCTATCTTCAGAGATCTGCACATCAAAGGTCCAGAGGAGATTTACTGTCACGGCTTGCTTTCAACCCAGTGAAAAAAAACTTCCCCTTAATGTCCAGCCACAGTCAACCAGAGGCATTCTTGGGATATTGAAAGCCCCCCCCCCCCCCCCCACCTTGTGTCTTCAGGCAGTGTGGTCGTGACAGCATTCTTGCTAGAGAGCAGAACAGTAACATTAGACAGCTATCTGGACAAAGCCTGAAGCTGTTTTCCTCACTGGCTGGATAATGGGAGCCACCTTATTATTCTGATATGAAGTATTTTCAGTGGATTAGGACTTAAGAGTTATTTTTTGTGGGGTTAGAAAAAGTCCAGAGGTATTGTTTTTAATGTGCCGCTGGGTACTCATTACTGCAAACTCACAGCATGAAATCTCACAGGTTCACTCGCCACTCCACACTCAAAGCAGTTAACAGGAATTTGCCTGTATTTACGTGTTATTCCTCAGCTCCCCTCTGAGGGACAGGAAGGCAGATCTGGCCTTGTTGACAGGGGTATGTTGACATATCCTCTGGTAAGAGGGGCCAAGACCCATATCAGTACCTTGTCAGATTGCTACTGGTGATTTAATACAGCGGGAAAAATGGGGTCAGTGATCAGAACTAATACTGCTAGAGAAAAAAAATGAGACTGGGGCACTTTTGGCTGAGAGGAGGTCAACAATTCTTTTTTTCTTATTTCTTTCATCTTTTACAAAATGAAGTCAATTATAGTTTTCCGTTCTATTTCCGGTCTCTTACCTATACAGCCACGAGGGTTGTCTGTAGCCAGTTTCCAGTAGAGAGGTTTACACCTGTCACACAGGGATCCCTCTACGTTTGGTAGGCAGCGGCAGGAGCCCTGAAACAACAGATAAGGAATCTAAGGATTGTTGAGACTGGTAGCTACTGTTGAAAGGTTATATTTGTTTACAATCAGATAGATTGAAATGAGTTGCAAGCGCCTGCATATTGTACTACAGTGCCAGTTTTCTGAATGACTGGAAATTTGCAGTTTTTCTTTCTTTCAAACATAGGATATGTTCTAAAATAGAGGCGAAAATAACCTTCCAGAGACTTGTTGTTTTTCTTTCTCTTCAAAGTGGAAGGAAGTCTCTTTTCCTTTATTTTAATTGCATTTACATTTCAGGGAAAAACACTTCCTTGAAAAATCTGCTAGAATAAGTTTAAGCAGCACAGCTGTGTTATCACATATACGACTTTGAGGTCATGTAAATCCACAGGGCCAGTACTGGGTTTAGACTGTGACCACTTCTGTTATCAAGGCACAAGCACTGTCGCACTGGAGGTAGTGCAGGGTAGAGCGGGTTGGGGGTTTGATCCCCGGCTCCGCCCATCATGTAGAAGTGTCCTTGAGCAAGACACTGAACTCTAACTTGCTCCCGATGGAGACCAGCACCTTGCATGGCAGCTCGGTCGCCGGTGTGTGAATGTGACCTAATCTGTGAAGCGCTTTGGGTAGACAGAAAACTAAAGGCTACTGAGAGTGACATACCATTTGAGGATCAGTGACCTCTGTTCCTGCTTGGTTACACACACTTACAGCAGCTAGAAGGACAAAAGTAACACACAAAGTCATAACATAAACATAAGTAAATCAGTAAATTGTATAATTAGTTAATGTAACAGACCATCAAATAAGGCCCAAGGTGGTCAAATCTTATATATTAAGGGGGACTGAAGTGAGAACTATCAACACATTAAACAAATTACATCTTTCAACACGGGACATTGCTGAACTCTATCAAAAAGCACTGCCATATTAAATATTATTGGTCTGTAATAACTGTTGCTCCTGCTCAGTCCCAAAATGACTTCATTTATTACTATGATGGTTCTTGATGTGGTTACCTGAGCAATGGGGGAACCTGAGTCCAGAGGCACAGCGGTCACACTGCTGGCCCACCACCCCTGGGAGACACAGGCACTGTCCTGACAGTGGGTTGCATATGTTGCCATATGAGCCTTGCTGTGAACATTGGCAGGCTGGGGACAGGAAACAAGTAAGAACTTCAACCGTAAGCCTGTAGTGTTTCATTATTAGGTCTAGAATCTTATTTTCTTCAGTGATTCCCAGTTGTCTATTTTTGGAAATATGATGCCCTAGAAGGAAGAAGTATATATATATATATATCTCATGTTCCAGCTCTCTGCAAAATGTTGTGTCATGCAGCATATGTTAAATAAATGAATGCGGATTTTCGGGATACTGTGGGAGAATGAAGATGTTTGCTCCACAGAGTCTTGAGAAGAGGCCACAGTAAGCCCAGTGAAACCAGCAACAACATTTTTTTCCACGAGCACTCAGATCACATGCACACAACTGGTTTATCTATCGTTGTTACACTGGTGGACATAGAGGGGTCCAAGCAACTCACCAGCACAGTCTGGGTATCCATAGTAGCCTGGGGCACATTCGTCACACTCCTGTCCCCCATAGTTGGGAAAGCAAACACACTGGCCAGTTGGACTGCACACATTGTCAGCCACACCAGCGCCATCACAAAGACACTCTGGAGGAAGAGGAAGAGGGTCACAAGCTACTGCTTCAGCAAATTTTCATAGTTATATTCTCTATATTCCTCATTAGAATCAAAATAATCAATCATCATTCATTTTATTTGTCTGGCACTGTAGGTTTCCTTAAAATCTATGTAACATTGGTTACTTACTTAAAAAATACATAAAAACATGAATTTATATAAACAGTGTGTATAAGCAAGGACCTGTAACATAAGCAACTATTAAATAACTTAAACAGAATAGGATGACAGACTACACATTAAAGCAAGTTTTTAAAATTAGATCATTCTTCAAAGGATTATTTTAGACCATTGTTATTAAAATTACATAAGCTGGTGATGACATAAAATAGATTCGGTTGGTCTGGGCTTCTAAGGAAGGTCATCTAAGGAGGTGTCAAAAAAAAGTGTCAAAAGTCTTAAGTTTAGACTTTAAAATGTACTTGCTCCACAAATTAGTACAAGCAGGTTCATGCAGACAAAGGGACACTTCTGTGTAACAATAAAGCTCAAGCTTGCTGCACTCACTGTGTAACTGTCTGCAATTAGTCCAAAATATCACTACTGCTATGTGGAAACCAATCCCCATTCTCTTTTCTGGTATGCTGTGTTTATATCTACATTATAACATCTCGTGGCCATCTCTTTCAAAATAAAGGTCACGTTTCATAAGCATTCAGTCAAGTTACACTGATGAGGTTTAATGGTCTGTGGGGGGGTGAACGCTCATTGGCATGGTGATTCTTTCTCACCCTGGCAATTTGGGAAGGAGTGGTATCTTGGTCGACAGCGGTCACATCGCTCCCCCGCCACACCCTGACGGCATTGGCAGCGTCCCGAAGCATCACACACCCCGTACAGAGTCCCTCTGTAGTCACATATACACTCTGTGCACAAACACATTAGCATTGTTTATTTTAACAATAAAAGTAAACAAATTAAATCCCAACTAATGGAAATTCAAATGAGTTGCCTGTTGAACCCTGAAGCCTGTTTATAAATGAGCCTGGGTGCTTTCAACAGGGAATGACAAATACTTCCGTCAACTATTCTCATATTGTGGCACACAGTGGTACGGCCACACTGGTGCCCACGTCTTGCCAAGCCTCGCCTGGTATTGGTATGTGAATAGACTTGGCATTAAGACAGGACAGCCACCAGAGAGACTGCCACAGTTTTCTTGTGCCCCTAAGCAGCTCCCAATCATTAAAATCAGCTTTTCAAGGGCTGCTGACGAAATTCCTTCTCAGTCAACTCACAGGATGAAAGACACGTTCTTGAGACAAGTCAAAGGAAAGTTAGTGTTTGCTTACATTCTCTGACAAATGATAAAACAGAAAAAGCAAAGGGCTAAAGGTCTTTGTTTTAATAGAAATGCCATATTATGAATAATGGGTTTCCCAGCTTGGAGGAAACCAGAAAAAGGAATTTAGAACAGGGGCCATAACTAATAATAGACTGGTTAGTTCTCACTGGACAGTCCCAAATGACTATTGCTATCAGGAGAGAACACTCTTGAACTTGAACTTAAATCCCCATGATAATTTAAAACCAGTGTTTTGCTCAACAATTGCACGAGATCTGCTGGCACTGAGCAGCCGATTTACTAATTCTGACAACATATTATATAAGTATTTGAACCATCCCCTTAAACCCAACTGTGATGAGGCCTGCAAACATGACCTGACTTTTAGTCATGCCTACATTCATTAAGCCTTTTCTTGACTGACCTCTGCCACATGTTCTTAACATTTAACTCCGAAGAAAACCAAGTCAGACTGAGTGGTGCCTTACATGGTCCTCTAAAGCGCTTTTTAACAACCTAGTAAATGTGACTAAAGTAAATGTGACTCAGGTGACAAAAAAATAAAGGGCTCTTCGAGAGGATACAGTATCAGAAGTTTGTTTTTAGATACAGTAAATGCAAATAAAGAAGCAATAAAAGCAATTAACGTTGCATAGCCGTGTAAACACCTCTGTAGTAGCACAACATATCAGGTCTAATCACACTCACGCTGACAGCTGGGTGAGCCGAAATAACCTGGAGGGCAGGCTGTGGGCCCTATGCAGACAGAAAGCAATAGGATGGAGGAAAAAAATCATAAAAAATCATTGCTTAAAAATCTGTCAAGCTAAATTATGGTATGAGACACTGCAAAATCTTGTTTACTTACCCACAATAGGTCCTGCAGGGGATTTGGTGGTCGTCTGGTATACAGGATATCCTGATTATGAAGGAAAAGACACAAAATTAAGACCTCCACTGATGGGAAACTGTGATCAAGTAAAACCTCAAGTGTCACCTTTATTTATCGCAGTGGGGAATTGCTTTTGCTGTAAGATTAAAAAAAAAACATAAACAGACCACAATGCAGTTTGAGGCAAACCTTAAAGGAATAGTTTGACATTTTGCTCATTAACTTTCTTGCCGAGAGTTAAATGAGTTAGATTAAGTCCTTACAATAAATATTCAGCTGGAATCCACAACTTGTGGTTTTTACCATTTTGTTGATTAAACAAACAAGACATAACTCAACATTAATGAGTGAGCTTTAGAGGGGCTGGTTGGTGGATTTTGGTACCTTTGGACAGAGCCAGGCTAGCTGTTTCCCCCTGTTTCCAGTCTTTATGCTAAGCTAAGCTAACCGGCTGGTGGCTCCAGCTACATATATAGCATTACAATACAGACACAAGAGCAGTATCAATCCTCTCACATAACTTCCCTACATGTCAATAATCATAACAATAAATTAAAACACTGGTTGTAGAAATTTCATACAGTGACAAAAAACAACAGAAAAAAATCTCTTTAGAACCCAGACGGCCTCCTAATGACTGTGTCAACATGTTTAGACCAGTTTGTCAGTGCAGACAGCCTGGAGATGAGAGACCCAAATTTAATAATAACTTCTAGTAATAAATCATTCTATTCCTCATTAAATGCCAAGTCTGAATTTTCAGTCCACAATTACTTTCACGTGTATATGACATAACAAATAAAACACCTGGGGCAGATTACACATTTGTTGCTTTTTTGTGTACAGTATAATGACCGCATAAAACTAACATGAAACTTTTAGATGATATAACAGGTCAATCAAAGTTATTCAAAGTCCAGCAACACAGAAGATGTTGTCATGCAAAGACAGAGAAATAAAAATGACTTAAAAAGATGAAAGATGAAAGACTGGGAGGCTTATCTCTACGCCATGGAAGACTCCTGAGTCTGTAGCCAGATCAGATGAGATAAGATGGGAAACTCTATTTGTGTGTCTAATATCTGCATCTATTTGTTTAGATGGGGGTATGGCATGTGGAATGTGCGCTAGTCAATATTGTAGCATGTGCATACATCCGTCTGCATGTAGCCCTGCAGCATTAAAAGCATACTTCTTTGAGTATATAATAATGATAAGCCTCTTCCAAAAAGGTTGTATTCTTCCCTCGAGGGGAAAACCGACAGGCTGAAACACAAAAGGCTAAAAAAAAGGGTGAACATGAAACTGATTCCAGCCATCAAAGGGTGGCTTCAGTTTCACCTGTATACCTTGACACACTGAGCTTTCAAACACAGACACAGGTAGGGCTAACTGCTCCTTCCTTTATTACAGTGCCTTTACCTGCAGCCCTCAAAGATGTGATTCATGCCATATGACATATTAACACATTCACCCCTACGTTTTCCAACTATTTATCCACCCATCCGTTAGGTAAACTGGGTATCCAGAGTGTGATAAGAAAAAACAAAACTTACGAATGCACTGAGGGTAGTAATAGTATCCGTCAGCACAGCGATCACAGTTTTCTCCAGCAAATTGAGGCTTGCAGATACACCTTCCAGAACCCATTTCACAGCCGGCTGTAGTCCCTTCATCACACCTGCAGGCTGGTGGGGTCACATGTTGTTTTTTTAACTAACATATATATACAAATGTGCACAAATGCCAACAGATGATGTAGACTAACATGGACATGCATACACATAAACATAGCACAGTATTATTGATCATAAGGAAAAGATATATTTACTGTACATAACATAAAACATCAGTACAGAAAGCTTTCAACCATCCATCATCTCAAAATGAGATATCTCAGAAGCAAATAATGATTACAGAACCTTTACTGACTTCTCAGCTAAGCTGACTTAATTGAGTTTGTGGATTTTTATGGTTTACTTTTCAAAGCGCTAAGGGCAACCAGTTTAATTCCTCTACTTTCTAATGTCCAAACACAACTGGCAGCTATTTATACGGCGAGGAACAGCCATAGACCATTAAAGTAATGTAAACAAGAGCGGAGCCCAGTTTAGCAATAATACAAGCTGGTGGTGCCAGTGGTGCTTGTGCAATGGTGCCATTTGTGTCTGTCTCAAACAGGATACTGATGCCTCTCTTTGAATGTAACACTGTTTTGGCTTCACTTCACTCATAACTCATAGGTCGAATACCTACGTGGTGTAACATTATTTAGCTCCCAAACTTAGATAGTGCTGTATCCTGGAAATTTCAACCCAACAAGTTGCATTTTTGTGATATGCTTTCATTGCATTCATTAAACCAGCTGCGGAAATGGATTTGAACTGGTATCTGAAGGATATTTTGCTCCAGACTTGACACAGAACAACTATTGAGAACTATGCATGTTGTCTCAACATCCATTTTAGTACGATATTTACACAGCCTTTCATTTTGGTGCAGACCCCCACAGCAACATCTATTCAGCATCTAAATGTTATCCCACATGTCTCTACACTTATTTTCCACCTCTATATGTCTAGAGATACAGCGTGAAAACAGAACGCAGCCACGTACCCAACCCCCAAATAAAATAGAATAAAGAAAAATACCAAAACAAAATAATAACACACACAAGGCAGCACCAGCTCTCAACTATGAGACACAAATAAGCCTACATACATCTAGCCACACCCCCTGGACAGTCCAGCAACACTCAGATCCTTGCCATGCAAAGTTCTTTAAAAAATGATAAATAAACTAGTAGCAACAACAATCAAAAAATGGACTAAAATATGTAGAATTGAAAATTGGACATTTCAATGTTACAGTAAATCAAGGGGACAAACAGAAAACGCAACTCACGTATGCATCCAGTGGGAGACTCGGGGGGGACGCTGAAAGGTCTGTAGAAACCGTGAAGGCATCGCTCACAGTTCACTCCAGCAGTGTTGTGCTGAAGAAGAACACAACAATAATGTGTGAGTTCCAATTTCTTGTTTGAAATGCACATTACACATTCTCTGCATCAGTATCATATTGCAGAGGGATGTCATATTAACATAACACTTAATACGACTTTATTTTGACAAAATAAAATGACACAAAATGAATTTCTTGGAGCGGTGTAAATAAATGGGAAAAGTTTGTTTTGGCCTCACAAACCCGTTCGCACAAGTTGAAGAGTAAATGGTGCAGCACTAAACGCTCCATAGAGGACTCCATAAAGACATACACAGACAACATGGAATTTTTCTTCATTTTTTTGATGTCCTCCTCCTCCCCCCCTACAACCACACACACTCACACACAGGAATCAGTTTAGACTTGACATTGCATTTCATACCTGGCAGTTGATGCACACTCCTCCTCCGTTGTACCTGCCGAAGGTGTCTAAACTTGCTCCCCTCTTTTCCACCTCAGAGTCGTAATAACAGTCAAAGGCATGGGAGAAACACTGGCAGGCTGAGGAGGAAACCCCCGAGACACACACACACATACACACAGAATTATTCTATATGCCTCAGCAAATTATCTCTGACTCCCCCGTCTGTATTTAAGCCCCTTTAAGCTACTCATTTTCCAAAAAGGAGTTATAAGTGTGGTTGTTAAGTATTAAGAGAAACTATAAAATACAAATTAAACAAGACGGCACATCCTCTTCCTGTATACCACCCCTGTGTCTCATTAATGTTTATGAATGGTTAAGGTACATTTCCGCTGCATGAGAGCACTGATTGGATTACAAGTCTTCTTCATCTTTCTCCCTCTGATTTTATGGCTGCTACAAGGTCATGTTTCATGAAGGGAAATTTTGTCAACAGTCCAAAGCAATTAGATTCCAGCTAACACAGGCTCTGCTGGCTGACTGGATGGCTCGCCGATAAGCTGGCATGGGGGACTATCTGGTGGGCTGGCGAGGAACTGGCTAGCCAGCAGACTAGCTGGCTAAGCTGACAAAAAGCAGTTATCCTGGAGCTAGTTGTGCACCGTGTTGTTCATCACACATACCATATGAGGAATGTCCTCTCATCTCTTCACTGAGGCTCTCTACAATACCATATCAGGGCATCCGCGACAGGGCTTAGCTATCAGAGGCAAGAGGACACTTCAGTCCACTCTGTGGGTCGTAATTCAAGGAGCCAGCAGCGTGGGGAGTAGCAGAGTGTGGTTTTGTTTACACATTGAATGAACAATTGTACATGCACACTTACGATGACACTCATTGGGGCTGTCAACAGTTGCGGCACGCCATGGCTTCTGGTTAAATCCTGGGCAGCAGCGGTCACATGACTCACCGCAGGTGTTGTGTTGGCACTCACACTGGAGTCTACAGAGAGGAGATGAGACACCTGGATTTAGTGATGCAAAATCCCAGAACTTTCTTTAAATGTGCATTAATTCATTTGTTAACCACTTGGCAGCAACAAAACAAGCTGTAAACACAGCATTGACACATTATGACCTTATTTAGTTGTTAAGGTAAATGTGTCAGCAAACAGCTGCCTATTTATACAGCAGACACAGAGCAACATTAGAATTCATTTGGAGTCATGTTTCAGGCAACCCGATGAATGTAAGTCCAACATTCACTCCACTTTTAGCTTTTTGGTCTCCACCAACTCCTGAGGGAAATATCTGGCTCTTTAGCTGCTAGCTAGCTAGTTCTAACTTTGTCCATCTGTCGTTTGATGCTGAGCAAGTAGCGTATCAGAGCCTTTTCCTGAAAACAGCTTCAGTAAAAGTAAACAGTAAAGCCGTAAAAACCAAAACAATGAGCTGAAAGACGCTAAAACGCTCCATAGAACTGAAGAGAACTGCAGAGTTGGGAGATAATTCACTGTGTGTTTGTCACTCCAAGCAACACCTTTCATATTATACATAGTAGTTTGAATCATTGTTAGTATAAAAATATTGATTGAAGCAGCAATGGGATAGCCATGAATGCCATGTTGTTCTGTAGCTTAGTTGCTGTTGAATACAGAGGACAACAGTGGTTATCACACATCTTGCCCTTTTACCAACTATTTACAACGTCACAGCCAGTAATCAGACTAACTACAATAATCTGCTGCCCTTTACAATGGTGATGTCAACATACAAACATATGAGGTAATTGTCCTTCCTCAGAAACAATTCACTATCACTCAGATCACTAGATTTAGCAGCATCTCTGTGGTCTTTGCTGTGTGTCTTTTCAGCATGTAGTCATCTCAGTAAACTGGTTATACACAGGAGGCCATTGTGCAAGAAGACTATTAAGCTATGTTAATGAATAAACAAATGGAATGAATTTACTGGTTAACTTTTGAAATGCTTATAAAGAACCACTTCAGGCTGTAATTAATGAGTGATGAAAAATGCTTCAACCACACAAAAGTATTGAGTCAAATATTTACAGCATTGCTTAAGATGAAGAGCTTTACCAACCTGTTTGGGTTGTCCTGGTTACGCCCCCCACCACACACCTGTGCATGGCCATGACAAACGCAGCGTCCCCCGATGCTGATGTCTTTGATACTATAGTAATACTGTCAACAAACAAGGAAAATGTTATCACAGTAACAGCGGTGTTATCAGCAACATCACCCACACCAGAACAAACGTCTGGCTTTGCTTGGCAGCAGAAGTGAGTCACACGTGTTGACAAGAACAAACTTATACCATGATGATGATGATGATGATGATGAGGTGAGTCCAGTTTTATGGGGTGAATCAGTGCATTATAAAAAAAATCTATGATAAGAATCAACAGCAGACATCACAGATTTATTCTCAGCATGTCATATGAAGAAGAATGAATTAGCTGTTTTGGACGTGAATCCTGAGAATACATATCTGGAATTACTTTATACAATTTTAATAGTTTCACCAGAGCTATGTTACAGGATATCTTTAGCCCTATTACTCTACAGGATTTTATTAACAAATATTTGTCTGCAGTTTGGAGACGTGCCATAGTATGCACCTGCAGCCTGTGGGAGCTGTCCAAGCCAGTCCTAGCTGTCTCTACCAAAGGAATTACCATGCTGACAACAGACAGATCTGGCATTAGGCCTTGACAAGGATGAATGTGTGAGCAGGAGGGAGCAGGTCAGTGTGTTTGTGTCAGCATAAAGGAGGAGGCTAGAGGGTGCAGGGTGCAGAGTTGTAAATTTGGCTTGCCCAAATGGGAAACAAGAGTGTGCCAGCATGACACCTTTGTGTGAGGTTGTACAGTATGTGCCTCACCCTGCGTGTGACGGTGGGATCTCTCTGGGCCTTGGAGATCAGGTGGCCCAGCAGGGTGGTGGTGCGGAGGAAGTGTAGGCGGATGTTGGTGGCCTTGGTGAAGTCTCGTAGCACTGGCGAGTAGGTGAAGTTTTTGGACCCCGGCCGACCGTTGACCAGAGACACCACAATCTGGACAACACAAATGTATTTCACAACGATTGTTTTTGATACCTTATAAAATGTAGCAATTTTGGTTTGGTTTTCCAAAACTTTATGTTTTACCTCTCCGTTCTCCAAAGGGACGATCCGTGAGTATTCTGTGGTGCAGAGCTGGTCATCATCATTTAATATACGAGCATTGGGCTGCTTTCCGAACCTTTCAATACACTCGCGCTTTGAATCTGCCAAAATAAGAATAATAATTATGAGTCTTTTAATCTCTCACCCCATATTCCATTAATTACAAATTCAACTAACGACATTAATATTATCACATGGATGACTTCTGTAAAGCTACTCTCTATCACCAATCAATACAACACACCAATACCTCATTAATGACACATTGACAAATGTTGCGTTCGGGTGCTCTTGTGAAGCTCTGACATCTGATATTTAAAAGTCAGCTGCCAAAATACCTTATAGTCACAAATCTTGCTGTTGGACATTCAAACCCAGAAGGCAAACAGCAAACAAGTATCATGTTAAATGGATTCATCTGAATTTTAAATATGAGAATAAGTAAAATATGTAATATGTGAAAAGTATTGCATTAATACCTGTATTTTTGTACTTTTGTTAATTGGAAAAAATTATAGGAGGAGTAATATTCAATTGCAGTGTTTGTGAAAAAGGAAACAAAGCCTTCAAAATCATTAAAGGTAAGTGAATGAATCATGAGAGTTGTTTAAGAAGTTCAGTCTTGAAAGATCCTGAATAAACATGAACTTGGATCAAGTAAAAAATATGGCAAAGAGTAACTGAGATTGTAAATCTGATGAGTCACAGCTGTATCTCCTGGCAATCTGCGTGCTCAGGTACCTCTCGGATAGACGTCATAACTCAGATTTGCCAACTCAGCAAATCAAGAGCATGTAGTCAGGTATGTAGTTCAGATAATTTGGAAATGGAATGACATTATAGGCCTCGTAAGTTTGAAGTTCACTGCATGTCACCACTTGCTACTTTCTACTAAACATCTACCCCAAAACATACAAGTTTTAAGCCTGACATTTAACATTCAAAGTTAGAATAAGATTTTTTTTCACATACTACAAACACGCACACTTCCTGTCTTAAATTCTTAAGCAGGCTGATCAGTGTGCCAGGATTAAATGTGTGCCAGAAAACAAACTTTAATCCATCCTCACAATGGGTCTTTTTCAGAGCAGACATTTATGACTTGTCATAGCAGGAAAGACGCTGGTCTAATTAATAACGATAACAATGGCTGCATTCCATTCAGCAGTGCCAGTTTCGGGGCTCTGGTACTCTACATGCTGGATCTCTGGCATGGCTTAGGGGACCATTGTTAATGTCATTAGTTACACCTGTGCGTTTCCTCATATAATGAGTCAAAATGTCTGCCATCAAAATTTATTTATAATCTATTTTCCAACTAAATCTGCCAATTATGATTTAACAACCGTTCACTACAAAGACATGATAATCCTCCATATCTCTGTTTTTGTGATTTTGACAGGATTTTGTAAATAAGTGGTTGCTGCTGTTTGTACTGCACTTCTAATAAGTCACTTTGCAATCTCTTTCTGTTTATTCCAAACACACTATTGTCGCATCTGAAGAAAAAACCTGCTACCAGGTGCAATGAACAAAAAGTATAAAAGCTTCTGTCACCTAGGGATGAGCTAAATCACTATTGTGTTATACAGTTGGCAATAGAGAATAGCAGACATTCATTTACAAGAAAATGATTTACTTAAAAAATACAAACATGCATTCCAGATTTACTTACAAATCACTGATGGTTGGTGGACTGGTAGGTTATATATGGAAACACATTTATCTTAGATTTTCTGACCAACAACTTCAGAGGGACTTTCAATCATAAAGTTTCAACATTTGAGTCATAGCACAAGTCATGCTGCATTTTTAAGAATACAATAAAAAACAAAACTTACGTGCAAAATATTGCCAGGGGGTGAAGGTTCTCCCGTTGTCTACCGAGCGCTCTAGCACCCAGAGGTCAGGACGAGGTGAATTAGCGAACTTGATGAGGACGTATGCCACATGGAAGAGCTAAAAACCAGAACACAAAGAGCAGGCTAAACAAAAAGCAGTAACTGCTCTGAGCGGATTTTGGCATAATGTTGTAGCTTCCTGTGCTCTACTTGCTCGATCAAGTCAGGTCCAGTCTTGGCCGGCAGCTCTGACAATACTCTTATTTCCTGTCTTGGTTGTATATTTGCAAGTGATCACCAAAGAACTAACGACTATACTGAGGATTTAGCCGCTCTGAGCTTTTATTCCTGCAGCTTGCCTTCTGTGTGGCCATACAGCAAAGTACAAACAGTTCACCAACATTTGTCAGCATGGAGTCAATAAAAGAGGTGCAGGTGCAGCCAGGTTAGTGAAAAGACATCAGCTAAGCCCACATGATCCACATCTGTTCTCTGAACTCTCTATCTTCACCTTCCATCAGAATATACAGTCCATACAAGGGCAGAAAATTATGCCAATGATTGTTTCTGCCAACACTGAGCTTTCAGTCAGGCTCATGACGCTCAGAGCAGTATGTTTCCTTTGCAGTTCACCAACATCCTCATCAAGGCCTAAAAGCAGGTGACTTCAGCTTGACTGAACATTGTACAATGGAAAGGTAATTCGTAATAGTCAAAGCTCTCTTTGTTATGGTCTGGCATGGACTTGGTGTGGCTTGGAATTTAAACCCTGTGACGCCAACCTGCACGTGACACCTGCAGTGTCAACAAAAAGCCTCACCTACACCTGACCACCACACCCCTGTCTTGTTTTTATGAGGCTGAAATGCATTTTATCTTCATGCAATTTCATTGCTGGCGTGGACTGAAACCTGAAATATTGTGTGTCATTTAAAAAAAAGACATTTCTATAGACTGTCTTCTCTTTGAGAAGGATGAAGGCAGGCCCACACTCGTCTAGCATCCCTCAGTGCCTTGATGAAAACCCCCGCGGGCATTTGAAACAGTCAGGTTGCTATCTCTCCTTGCATGAGGCAGGCTATGCTAGTACTCATATCAAAGCAAACCAAAGCATGGCAATAGCTCTGCTGAGGAGTCATGGACTGTGTCAAAGGGGATCAACAATTATCTTGATAGATTTCTCCACTCAACCATGAAAAGTGATGGCCAGAAGTTCAAGTAGCTCTAGGGTTGATGGATTGTGAGAAAGTTCAGAGGTTAGTTTGGGAACTGTCTGGTCTTAATCTCTGAAAACTGTCAAAAATCCCCAATAACAAACAACAAAATCATTACGTTGCAAATAGCCTAGAATAGCCTTTTTGACTGTCCTTTAATCACTGTTGCCATTGAGCAAAACAGATCGGTAAGTAAATAAAACAGCTTAGAACGCCTCTTTCTGACCTCAACGTTGAATGGGGTGTGTCTTGAAATTAATCAGAGAACACTTCCACCTACATGCAACAGGATGTGCAAAAAAAAAGGGCACACGCAAACAAGATGTGGGCTGTCATGCAGCTAAAAACAGAAGGAAAGCTTTTCCAGAGGAGCTGCCTTTTATCAATATGCTGGTTCTGCTGAGGACCAGGAGGAAGTTTAGTTCACACGGGCTGCGATGACGTTAAGGGAGGGCCAGGGGAAGGGAGGCAGCAGAGTGAGATGGGGGGAGGGTAAAAAGGGTAGGCGGGTGGCTAGAGACGTGCTGGCTGGCATGCGGACCCATCTCAGATTCCAAACATAGCGCCACATTCCCCTTCCCTCCTAATGCCCCCAAAGCAGAGCATGCCACTGCTTTCAGGAACCTGTCACTGACAGCAATGCACAGTAGTGACAATCTTCTTCAACACTTGTCATGTGTTCAGATAAAGATGGTAACTACAAGAGATTCACATGTTTCCCAAAGAATAACAATGTACTTTATCACCCATAAAAATCTCTGTTCCAGTTCTGGTACCATCAGACACCAGACAAGTGTGTGTGTGTTCCCTGAGGATTTGTGGGCTAGCAGCACATTTGCATTAGTTTGCCTGTTGTTAAATGTATTGTCAAATGTGAAAGATAATTTTGCTACAATAACTAAGCGAGGAGTCTGCATGTCATTCAACCAACGTGTTCAGCAGACATTTTTTTCAGAATGGGTAATTATGTACAGGTTTCACCAAGTGGGCAGGTGAATAGAGCTGGGCATTAGAAATACTGGTGCCAATATAATAACTACAAATCTGAGCATTCAATGCCAACCTTCGGTACACAGCAGGCATTTCAGTCAGAACAAAAACATACTGATGTTCAGTACCTAGGCCTACTGGTGAGGAACCAACAGCATTATTACTGCAAAAATGTTAGATCTTAAAAAAAGCTTTAAACTCAATTTCATCAGAAAAAACTAAAATAGGCAATCCAACCACTTCTTATTTACTCTCACTCCTATAGAAACTGTGGAAATTCTATAATCTAAAGGAAAAGAAACACAAACTTCATGCAACTTAATTCTCGGCCTGAACGTGAATGATGCCATTCACTATGGTATCTAATACTGTCCTGATGCCAGTAACTGAGGGATGGTGAGACGAATCCTCCGGAAACAAACCCAGTCAGAAACAGACAGCGTGATCTTGGAAGACAGGGCCTGTCCTGGCACGGCTTTCCTCAATTTCAGGCCTGTCTCTCCAACTGTCCTGCCAGTCTAAACACACACCCTTGAAATATGTCCAGCACCTACGTATTGTTTGCAGGGAGCATGAGATATCGGGCTGGCATGCTAAGCACATCAGCACAGGCTTCCAGTGGCGCACAAAGACATGAAACAGATTGACAAGCTTGTGGCAAAAACACCTGGAATAACACTTGAGCCGAGCCATCCTCCCTGCCCCTCCCTGCATCTGCAGCCTCAGGCTTTAGACAAGAGTGTCATGCCAGAAGGTTTGGTGTGGGAGGTTGTGGGTGGGTGTCAAAAAGGTCAGGGGTTGAGCTGTGACAGGTATGGACTGTTTGACATCTACCCTGTCTGCCTTCTTACCCCATCTCAAATTCCTGACCTTGACCCCCAATAATAGTGTCACATATACAAGGTATAAAGTATCCAGATCTCCTCTAACCTTCTCATTAACACGACAGGGCAACACAGCCAACCAAGTCCCTCGTGACCAAACACCATTTTAACAACAGCATGTTAACATTTTCCCTTTCAATACACTTGTAGCAATGTGTAAATGCATTTTGACAAAACACACACAGAGTCACATTCTTACATCTGTTGACCCCTGACATTTCATGCCCACTGTGTATGTGTGTGTGTGTGTTATTATTTCTGGATTATTAACCCCTGACAGTTGTGTGTGTGTGACAGCTCAAGAGTGATAAATGTGCACCCTTAAGTGTGAACTGCAGCAGCCCTGCTGCCTCTACACACACAGAAGTCCTGCCCTCTAACTTCACACATGCCTGTGTTTCACACTCACAGAACACTTAAAGATCTCAAAAAAGGCCTGATTGCGTGACCCCGCTCTCGTTGCTGTGCCTGCCACGTGGATCTCTTCAATTATAATCTCTTTGTGTTGATCAAATGAAGTGTACTGTAAAGTGAACTGGTTAGCATTTTCTCACAGCCTTCTCAATAAGAAACTATAGTGTCTGTTACGGTCACTGTTCCTTTATTTCATAATCCATGTATTTGACATTCTAATCTTACTGTATTGCCCTAATAGCAAGTGCTGTATGCTACCATGAGAAGAAGAGATGTGTAGACACAGTACATGACTAATCTAAATCCAGGAGTGGAAGCATTTATTCTCATTACTGTAACAAAGTTGTTTTTTGTACTTACTGTACTGTACAAATCTATAATTTTACTTTTACTCAGCTCAAAACATTTGAAAACGTTGAGGAGCACAGTGGGACAGAGATGCTGAGTGGACAGGTTATAGTAGGACAGAGAGACTGAGTGGACTGGTTATAGTGGGACAGAGAGGCTGAGTGGACTAGTTATAGTGGGACAGAGAGGCGGAGTGGACTGGTTACATTGTTTTGAGAAGAAACGAGTAGAGAGGTTGAACCTATTCTAGTACTCTTTCCACACCTGTCTAAATCGTATATCTAATCTTATCTAATGTTAAACAGGCAGGAGATGTAAGCTAGCAATCTAACATTAATAAGCACATTTTCAGCAAGTGCAGTCAAGAAGCAGATATTGGATATCTTAATCCCAACTTCCAACCAAAGGGCACCGCATGGCCAAGAGGACTAAATCTACAGTGAGATCAGAGTACTGACAGATAGAAGCCATCTGAGCAAGCTCCTGAGAGTCTGATGTGAGATCAGAGGAATGCAATTCAAAGAAGAGGAGGCATCGCCTTCTGTTGGAGTGGATCAGCCTCTGCCAGACAGAGCATACTGCAGCCCACTGGAGCAGTTGCCCTCCTGTTTGTAACAACGCAATGTACAACTGTTTGTCTGTGTGCGACAGGTGGGCGGGGGGAAGGGGAGAGGGGTAGTCTAGTGTATTTTTCTCTGTCTCCATGACAGAATTAGTTATATGGTAACAGTGAAAAGCTGGCCAAAAGTCACAAGAGAAGTGTAGGTGTAAGAGAGAACATACAGTATATTCAAGTTTCTACTTGTTAGCAATGTTCACATTAGAAAAGCCTGAGGAGCAGCTGCTCAAGAATTGTCAGTTCACTTTATTCCGTTGAACACTACATGTTTGAAATTATTAAACCTTTAGAGAACATTAAGAAGCCAAGCAGAGTTCAAAATGGGCTTTAACAGTTTTCAGCATCAGTGTGTTCAGGTTCTCAGGAATTGAAAAGTAAGAAATTGTGTATTTTCCGATCGTTGTTTGTTAGCAATACTCTCTCTCAAATCATTCAATTATCTAATTTCTATAATATCTATAAATTATGAATCTTTGTTACAATTGGTTCAAGACCAAAAAACTCTTCTTTACTCAAAAACCTTGAAATGTGAGCACAAAATATGATGATTCTGAACTGCAATATTTCATACAATATGTGCAGGGAAACTATTGCATTAAACTGATGCAGCATGTCCTTGAACCTCAATGACCTTAATTGAAAGCATGCATATGGGTGTAATTCCATTCATACTATTCATGAAACGGCCCTCTCAAATGGGTCTAGGAAAACTCCTGCTCTCTAACACATCCCATTGCATCAGTGCCTGCGTCAGTAAACCTGTGACCACTGATTAGTATTTCCATGTATGAATTGATGGCAAAGGCCTTGAAAAGGTGAATAGATTCCGCGTTAACCCCCACAAGCTTTTCCACGCCTGAGCTCCAGATTTAGGAGGAACTGCAGTCCAACAGTCATCCGTGATGAACTTGCCAAGCCAGACTGCTATACTGCTAACTAGCACGAGGTGGCTGTTAGTGGAGTAGTAAATATCTGCTGGGTTGGCCTGGCGCCTCAGGCAGCCCGGCTAAAGTCAGGCACTTACATCACCTCCATCGTCACCACAGCAATAGGGACATGCCAACAGCCAGTCTTGTCACGAGGGTCGGACTGAGCCAGCTGCACTGTATGAACAAATATTTATCACCAAGCATGTACAACAACATAAGATTTTCAACAGCAATCTAATCTATTCTTATATTCAAAACACATGACACCTCAATTAGGATTATACATATTTGCTAACCCCCTGTTGCACGATTTGGAAGGATGCAGCTGTGCACAATGAATCCGTGTACACATGATCATATATGCATGCAAGCATCAGGCTTGGTTGTATCTGAATGTCTTCGCAGTAAGAGGGCAGATGTCAAGGGAAAAAATGTTTTCAGTCTAAGACTTGTGTGTTTGTGTGTGTGTTTTCTGTTTAAGTACTTTCTCACCACCAAATTACACCACCTCTCCATTTCTATACATTTATCTAGTGAAAAAAGAGGGCCAGGTCACTTTCAGAGAGGCTTAAAAAGAACCAAACCTTTGTGAGAGTCTGAGAGCGCAGAAAGGATGTCACACAATACCGCCTGGAAGGATTCTAACACAAAAGGGGGCGACGGCTGCAAATAAAACATTCAAACCAACTACGGTGGGAGGTGGACCCCTGAGAGAGGGGATTAGGTTCCAGGGGAATGTCTCTAAAATTGAGTTCTTGGAAGCTTTGTCTCTTGACTATTGCAGAACTGTGAGCAGTGCCAAAACCATTGGACTATCCTGAACCAGATCTTTCTTGTCATCCAACTTTAGCATTCAAAGTCTTGCACTTATTCACATCCCCTACAAAGTGAAAAGCACGTATACTCAACATCTCTGCCTGTTGAGCAAATGGATAAAAATGGATAAAAATGCAAGATGTTCTGTCCTGTCAGGGACCAAGCAGTAAGGCAACAAGGAAACAGGAGAAACAGGAGAAAAACTGGGTTTTTATTTACCCAAAAAAATGCAAAAACATTATAAGCCAAGGTGTTGATAATTAGGCCTATAAAAGAGGTCAACGCAACATAACTATACTCAATATAACAACTCAACAAGGTGTTAACTGAACAAACTGACCTGCCACAATGACTGACATGGGAACATATATAGTGGCTCAGCCAAACCAAGTAAAACGCAAGGGGTAAACAAAATGGACACCAACTACAACTAAATATAAAGCAAAATTAACTAAACCCCCCCACCATAACAAGGCAGCACATGGTTTGGCCCGATGAGCTGGCTCCAGGATTTAAGAGCCCTCAGCCACACCTTTTGCTGGACCAGGAAGGAACCTCCCCAACAACCATGATAACTCAAAAGACAAAGAAACAAATTATTAATACAAAGAATTACCAAACAAATTGTGATGTTAATTGATAAAGTATTGTGGACTGCAAATTAAAGTACCTGTGTAGGTTTACAAACTAATCAGTGTGAATTGGGATTTTATTACCCTGTGTGGCCATGGCCATCACATGTCCATTTAAAGCCACAAAACCACCTCACAAAGCTCCATCATCAACATTATAAACACCCACAGAGTTAAGTCCCTTAAACATCAATCCAGCAATGAATCAGAACTGAATTTAAACCAATAATGTCCAATATTCATTCAGTGCCTGACACTAACCAATCAAAAGTAGCTCAGTCTCATCAGATGGGAGACAAACAGCAGTAAGCCCCGGTATGTTTGCCTCACATGGTCTACTCTGAGCTCACTCAGGCAGATAAGCACATGTGGTCAGGGCTCCTAAAATACATTCCCCAGAAAAAAGACTGGCAGTGACTGGCAGTCCGATATGTGGTGTAAATGTTTACCAGAACAATGGCTTGCCTACTGTGTCCTGTAAATAGTTCCTGGAAAAGTAGCCAGTATTTTGGTGGGCACAGATGTAGAATACATTTACAATGGGATGGACAAGAAAAGGCTTACTGGTTCTTGACATATGAATGATCTGGCTAAACAAAATGACCATGGGTTAAACATATACAAGCCAAAAGCTGTATCAATCAAGATGTGATCTGTGCTTATGTCAAATCCACTCATTTTGGGCCCTTTATGCCAAACACCATCTTTATCTATATAGAAGCCTACTGAAGATCATTGAGGTGATTTCTTGTCTAAAGGTAGGATTTGTTATAGGTCACGGGTCAAAAGCCAAGAAGTCACAAAAACAGGGAGCTTGCATTGGCCTGTCTGAGACACAAATCCAGAGGAGATTTCAGAGCTGGAGGCAATTTAGAGAGTGATCACGTCACTAGAGGCACTCAGCCTTTGGGCCGGGCAATGAAAGTAGCACCAAGATTTGTGGACAGATCACCTGGATGAAAACAAGACTAAGCATGCATCAGTGACAATACAAACATGCTGATGTTTAGCAGGCATACACAAAGTAGTTTTTAGTCATACACCAAAGAATTGGACAAATTTGACCTGATGATGGCGACAATGGCACTAGATGAAAAGTCAGGAGATCAAAAAAAACTCAAAAATGCATTTTTGCAACTCAACCTCCCAGTGGCGCTAGAGGTAAAGTCAGGGGATCACCAGAGTCAAGAAGATTCATCCTCTGGGGACGATAAATGTCTGTACAAAATTCCATTGCAATCCATCAAACAGATTTTGAGATATGTCAGTATGGACAAAAATGGTGGACTGACCAAAAGACTGACATTGCCATTACTATAGCCATGCTGCTAGCGTGGCAAAACATTTAAATGATTTTCTTTTTAATAATTCTCAAAATTGTATTTTATGCCCATGTTTTGGTGTAATTTGTCTGACAAACTATTGAGTTCACTTTTAGCCGGATTAGTCTAGCTTTAAACTTGGCAGACCTTTGCTTCAAACAATCCTCTTTACAGAAAATAACGGAAACACCTCTGTCAAAAAACATAGCCCTCGCTCTTTGAACCTCAGCATTTTAACATAAACATCAACTGTGCCATTATCTAATACATCTACTGAGAGCTGCATGGATAACAGCAGAACAGCCACCTGCGTTGGTCTTGAAAGAAACCACAAACCCATTCAGCTGGGTCTAGCCCACATATTTCATTGAACAATCATTCATCCTTTGGATTTGAAAAAGAATCTACAAAGCTATCAAAGCTTCACATGGAACAGTCAAACAACTTGATAGCTCTAGTCCTGCCTTAGATAATGCATGAGCTTGCATTTGTAGGGTGGAGGAGAGCAATAAAGCAGTCTGGGAGGCAAATAAAACACTTAATTATTCTCAGGAAGATACCTCCTTTCAAACCCAAATCGGGTAATATATTAATATAAGCTGTTTTGAGTCTTTTGAATTTTCTTCTGCTTGCGAAATCTATCTATCTTTTGTCAGAATACTGTGAGTTTGTTGATCACAAATCTGCCCTCCACATGCTGAGGCTCTTTCTCACAGACTCATCTGTCTTCATAGAATAGGTTAGAAGATTTGAGCGTTAAAACAACCGTACGGCTTAAAATGCAACGGTGGCAGGTGAGCATTGTTTACAGCCTTGGTGGTTGAATCAGATACCATGAAAAGAAGAATGTGTGTGACAGGTGTGTGTGTGTGTATGTATGGGGTGGTGTTGTTGTAGTGAAGGAGGGCAGGGTGTTGTGCGGTTGGTAGTCACCATCAGAGATCTTGCCATGCTCTCTTTTTAGCACACCATAATGCAATAATGCTGCTTTCCCCCGCTCCCAAATAAACTGAGCATTACCACGTATTAAAGTCTGACATCCCTAAAGGCCCTGCATGCGTCCATCCTCTTGTAAGTGCGGACTATATTTAGCCGTGTAGGGTCTTTGCTCAGCTCGGTCTGTCTAAAAACAGAGATAGAAAAGCCAACACCCACTGTCTGACACAGTGCCCACTGGGAGCCAAATATGCAACACGTGTGGAGGAGTTCTTTTGTTGCTCTCTTTTTGAAGTCTACGCCAAAACTAGTCAAAACCCTCCTCGCACAAGTTGTCCAGGCCTCCACCTGCACTCCTCGAATCTGATTTTGCATCCTTCTGATCCCTAATCCCAAGACAGAATTCCTCTCTTTCCTCACCGTGGATAATTGAGCGTGAGGTGCAATTTTATGGGCCGCGAGCCAAACTCCTGCCAGAGACACGGGTAGTGATGGAAGCATATTTGCCGGCCAAAGGGGCGTGAATCTGATGCCTGGCAAGCATCCAACTGCAGCACATTATTCACATGATCACTGCTGCTGGCTGAAATGATAAAGCTCAAACTTTAAATATAATCATGTAACACTTTTGGGATATTTGTGAATGAAACACTGTGAGTCAAAAACAACTGTCTTCCGAGCATATCCAGAACAAATAAGCAGCAGCAAAACACAGAATAGCATATGGTGCCAAAAAAATGGCAATTTCCAATTTCACAGCAGTGAAGATGCTCTGGCAGCTCACACAACTGGCGCAACTCATTTCGCAGAGCAATGACCAAGGCAGAAAACACTTTCATTCTCTTCCCTCTGTAACATCCAGGTGCTATATTTTACTGCCACCACACAGTAATCATTCTTCAAACTGCAGGTAGCAGCAAGTAAACAGCTGCTCATAGCAGAGTGTGGTATGATAATCTCACCTGCCCAAGGTCCAGGGTGACATTCACCTCGTTGTAGCCCAGTCCCCTGGAAAGAGGAGGGCTCTGCCACCACCGCTCTGTCCCATCGATGGCGTTCGTCACCGGGTGGGCTTTGTTTGGGTCAACAGCATTGCAGTTGTCACAGAATTGACCCTAAATGGTGTCAAATTGTTGGTATTTAGAAACCTACACACCCAGGTAATTGCAGCAAACTACATGCATGGATGGCAAGCACTGGCAAATAACTAACCAAATACTTAACCTGAGGCAGTTTTATGTATTTAATCTAATGAAAATATGAAAAACGTTGCAACCACAAGAAAATCTTAAATTTAGGGAAAAAAACCTTTGCACATCCATGCCAAACTACTGTTCTTACAGTAATGTTGGGCCTTTTAGAAGACCTCCTGGGGGGACAAGACCACATTTGAAATGGCATTTCCTTTAGAAAACTCAACTACAATGGTGTAAAACTATTTCTGGCAGTAGTACAACTTGGCGGGCAGGATTGTCAGAGCTTTTACAAAGACACAGACAACTTTTATAAAGGGAGCATATTCATAAAAACAGCTGAATATACTTTCTGTTAATAGTTATATATTGAATTTAACTTACTGTTCTCTGTATGCATCCGATTACAATGTAATTTCCTATTGCAGTGCCTGCATATTGTTGTTATGTGCTTTTTACGCACGGACCGAAAGCCCTTTAGAGGGATCGCACCCAGCTTTCTCTTACCTGTATATTTTGAGTAAGAACTCCAGTGGTCGGTCCTCCGACGAGTTTACAGTATAATTCATATTTCGGAGTCCCAGCCTCATCCTGACCGCAGGTTGCTGTGGCAGAGATACTAGACCCCACAGCGAGGTTGAAATACGGAGGGTTCAAACTAAAACCTGTTAAGTCATTAAAAGTTTGTTGTCCATCTGCGTCCCTGAAAAGTGTTATTGAAAATGTCAAAAATACAGCGAGGAGATGAGCTCCTCTCATCCCTCTCGCCATGTTCCACGTTAGAGATCCCAGTAGATGCTGAGAGCAACCCGCAGCGTGCAGGTCTTGTCATCTATAGATCTCCATAAAATGCGCCTAATGGGCTGCGCGAGTTACGCGCGAGGCTCTTTCAGTAGGACGTATGTCAGTGACAAAGCTTCAAGTTGATCTTCTGCTGTTGACGGTGTGCTTTCTTTCCGCCGCATGTTTCCAAACTAACAACGCCAGCGTTCCGTCTTCCTGACCAAAGCGTGCGCCACACTGGAGCTATCAGGTGTCAGGCTGTCGATGGTCTGAGCTCAACGTCTAATCCACTGAGTGGGGCCAAAGGTCTCCTGTCACAGTTTACTCTGCGTTTCCCAGCAGGGGCACGTCTATTTGAACACTACAAAACTGTCTTAACTACAAGCTGGTTAAGAAAGCTTCTACATACACACTGTATAATTTATATGTTATTAATACATAATATTGTATGTATTATTATTTTATATTTGTCAAGCTTTGATAAGAAAGTATACCTCTTACAGGAGGATCGGAGGAGCCCCTCACCTGTGAAGGACCCCACTAGAGGGTTAACAGGGTCTTCACGTCACTGATCCATTTACAATGATCTTGGGGCGACCTCTAGCGGAGCGGACAGCCAGCACACCAGAGAGTCATAACTAGTGAAGGGGATTTTGGAATCGCGCACACGCACATGCACACAACTGAAGTCGCTGGTTTTACGCATCACTTGGCCTTCTGTAATAAGAGCTGCCATACTGTGTTACAAGTAAAACGACTCTTCTGTCTTATTTTGCGCATCTCGTTGTTGGTTTCGTCAACAGTCCTAAAAAGGCCAATAATTCCAAATGAATTCTATCTGGGTCATTAAAACAATGGCTCTCAGCGACTTGTCTTAGTTTCTCGCACGACAACACTGAAGGGCCGTGACTCACTGGCAGGAGGCTTTCCGCGCCCCGGCATCGCTGCCATTCCTTCGATGCTTTCTTCAACGCATGTGTCAGAGCCGAGGGAGTGATAAGCAAACAGGAACTCGCTGTGCGCTGACACACGACATGATAAACGAAACAAGACTGGTGGCGAGGATCACCAGTCATCATCTGCTGTGTTATTAAATCTCACAGGACTCCGCATGGAGCCAACGAATCTACAGGTAGGACGAATAACCTTCTTAAAGACTGGAAGCACCGCGTTTGTCTGTGGAGTTGAGTGTAGTAACTCGGATAGGAACAAACCCACCGAGTGTTGTATGCAAACTGACGGGTTTCACTTCGACAAGCATATGCTTTATTTTAAGTATTTCTAAAGGTATCGTGTGCTTAATCAAACATTCCCGTTTTTTTGTTCATCTATATCAGGAGTTCATAGTTTGAATGCAGGACATTTTGAGTTCATATTTCTATTAAGAGCTGACTGAACTCCATCATTGACCACAAATAGTGATTCACACCAAGTCCACACATTCAGTGTCAGTCTGTGAGATGATTCATTCACATTTAATGAAATGTTTTAAGCAGTGAATGTGACCAGTTTTAAGGTGGTTTAGGTAATGTCTTCGTATCCTAGACAGCAAATCTGATATGCAGTGTAGTTCTCTGTTATTGGTAAAAGCAGCAGGTACAGGTGGGTGGTTAGTTGGGGGGTGGGGTGTCCTAGGTCAGGTGGAATTCACATAGCCCCTCTTCTAATATTAATAACTATTTTTATTTCAATTAGAGTTATACAGTTCAGTCTGCTAAGTAGACAGTTTACTCTTACACAAAATCACCATATAACTGAAGGACACAGACAACATTTCAGCAGCCATTTAGACACTAAAATCATTTGGTCACTGACAGATTTGAACTGACAATACAATGAATCACTTACTAATTAACTGATTGACCCTTCACTCTTACAAAGTCAATACTGATAATATCCATGAGCATATATTTGGGAGTCTATGTATCATTCCAGCACTTGCTCCAGAGCATTTTCAGAAATGATTATGATTTATTTATAAACTATAGTATACTAGTATGAGAACAACACTGCACTATATTGCTTTTGTTTTAACTGTAGTAGAGTTATGCACTCAGTGAGTTTGAGGTTCCTATACAGACTCTGTCTTGTAGTGATTCAGTAGAAACATAGGGTATGATAGTATCTGAAATATTGATTACTTTCCTGCTCTTTCAGAAAGCTATTGCCATAGCACAGAAGGCCTCAGAGGAAGACCAGGCTGAGAACTATGAGGAGGCCATCCGCTCCTACCAACATGCTGTCAAGTACTTTCTGCACATTGTAAAACGTGCGTCAACATGGCTGGAAAACAAAATGCATCTTCTAATGTCACACTAAAACACCGCACCAACAATAACTGAGACATTTCAGTTCAGTCTGTACATGGGTGTCCATCGCTGTCATTGCCTGATGGGCCACTGAGCATATACAAGTGAAGTTGCTCAACTATTAAAGGTTTTTGTTTGTGTGCGTATGTGCCAATTATAATCTTGCCATCCTTATACTTGTATAGTTTATAACATGCCTGTAACAAAAATCAATAACATTACAGTCTGGTATTAACTGAATGTTCTCCTTCCCATCAGGTGAACCCCAGGGTAAAGAAGGCAACCAGAAAATCCGAGATAAATGTAAACAGTACCTGGACAGAGTGGAAGAACTACAGGAGTACCTAGTGAATAAAGAGGTCGCTACAGAAATTAAATACATAATATTTGTTTTACAAATACATGAATTAATGCCACAAGTTCACAACAGTGTGGATGTGCTGCAGCATAAGTGATTTTTTTAAGCTTATTTTTTTTTAAGTTTAAACTTAATTCAAGTGCTTGATAGATGATTCATGTTAAATGAATCTATCAAGCTATGTTTCATAGTCTGGTAGTGTTTGATTTTGGTACATCTAGACGGGACAAAAATAGGTCATGGGTATGAGGTATAACCAAACACATCACATAACACGCCACATGAAAGAAAAATTGTCAGATAAGACTAGTGTAAAAACATGTACACCAACAGAAGATAAATGCAGTCCCGATTGGTCCCCAATCTTCACTTTATAGTTATAAAATACAATCAATCAGTACTTCTTGATTGTAAAAACGCAGTACTATACTGAACTGTCTGCTACGCCTTGACGTCATCACATTCCGTGCACGCGAGTATCGACTACTCAATGCGGAAGTTTCCTCCTCGATCTTACTCGGGAGCGATCTAAAAAACGAAAACAAGCCTCATAAAAACCTCGATTGTCGAGTTAAGAGCCAACTTGTAAGATTAAATTCTAAAGCATAGTGTTTTAAAGTTGTTTACTCACGGCGGTGTTACATTCGTTGCGATTACTGGACAAGTGACCAGCCCTTATGGCTACCAACAATAATTTACAGGTAAGTTGAGGACCAGCCTCAGAGCTGTCTAAAACGGGTAAAAAAAAGCTGGCTGAAGTCGTTCACATCTAGGACAAAACTGAAAAAGTATTCTAGTTTGACAATCGAAAGGTCTGCCCTAGGTTTGTTGGGTGGTGTTCGGTATAACTGCTTCCAACGGTGTAAAATCGCGTAACGTTAGCTGCTAATTAGCATGGTTAGCAGTTAGCTAACTTAGCCAACATAGGCATAAATTCGGCAGTTAACTTGTGATTAACAAAAATGCCACCGAAAAGTGACATTGTGGTCTATATGTAATATAAAGGCTGGTGTTATCCATTGTCACAGCACATGCAGTTGTGGCCATTATATAACATCTATAACAGCTTGAGTTTGTAACGTTATTGACGAACAAGGCAGCTAATGGGATTAACGTTGCGAGCTAACGGTAGCTAACTGGTTTTATTTGGCCTCTAAAAAGACATCCACGTCAAATAGAAAGCAAAACTGCTTTCTTTGTATTCTTTAAAGGTTGTGTTAGTACAAATTGTGTTATATTTACACTTATAGTTACGGCAAACAAAGGGAAGTGAAAGAAAGTGCATTCAAATTTAAGTTAAGACACTCCTATCTTGGTGTGCGCAGTGTCACCACACAGGACAGGTGTAGCATTGAATCTGATCTTTACATATAGTAGATTACGGTAAGTATATATAGGAAGGTGACATATTCATTTAAGTATTTGTCCCTTTTATTCTGTTGATTTCACAACTTTTTGCGCTTACATTTGTCTCACTTTGTTTTGATTGGCTGGTGTGTACCACGCTCTCATAATTCAAACACATTGTTATTAACCCCACACAGTGGTCTATGTTCTTCATTATAGTTCCTACAAGTGTCAGTATAACTAACATTGTTCTGTGTCTCTGTTATTTCAGAAAGCCATTGATCTTGCCAGCAAGGCGGCTCAGGAGGATAAAGCTCAGAACTACGAGGAGGCTCTGCGTTTGTACCAAGCTGCTGTTAAATACTTCCTCCATGTGGTGAAATGTAAGGCATGAGTCCGTACATGTGCATTAAGTGTACAGTGTCCACAGTCTGATAATCACAATCTGATCCTTCTTGACATGGCTGTAGCTTGTTCTGGGCCGGATTTAAGAGTGACTTTGTATTGCTCAAAATGGCATGCAAGCTATTTTGTATGCTGTCTTAGCTGTAGTGATAGCAAAAATATTGAAAAGAAGTGTTTGCTAATAGTTCAATGTTATTTTCTTTGTTTTTATAGCAGTCACTTCATATACCAATCAGTACACTAACACTGAAATACCAAGAGGAGGTTGATGTCTCTTTTGGGAACACATACTCAAGCCTGAAATAATTTTTGTGCTTATTCCTGACAGATGAAGCCCAGGGTGACAAAGCTAGACAGAGCATCCGGGCAAAATGTGCTGAGTACTTGGACAGAGCAGAGAAGTTGAATGAGTATCTAAAGAAGAAAGAAAAAGCTCCTCCTGCAAAGCCCGTCAAAGAGTCACAGTCTGACGACAAAGGGTGTGTTTATGGGTGGGGCAGTGGTGTATATCTGCTTGTGTGAAACCATTCAGACCTGGACAGAAAAATATAATAAATTATTTTTTATTTGATATATAGACAAAATTATATATATATTTTCATAATTATATGTTTGTGTTTCCAGGAATGAAAGCGATGAAGGTGATGATCCAGAGAAGAAGAAGTTCCAAAATCAACTCTCAGGTTTGTAATATTCCTTTTGGGGACTTCTGCAGGCTTTGTATTTTTTTTTTTTAATCTGATCCTGAAGATTTGTTGATTTCTTGTGAACTTGTTACATGCAGTCTGTCATAATTAAGGCGTTATATCGACGCCTAGGTAACATAGTATGTTATTTTTTCCAGGTGCAATTGTTATGGAGAAACCAAACATCAAATGGAATGATGTTGCTGGTTTAGAGGGAGCAAAGGAGGCACTGAAAGAAGCTGTTATTCTTCCAATCAAATTCCCCCACCTTTTCACAGGTATTATGTCTTAATTAATAGGAAGGGCTACCGCATATTGCTCTTAAATGATAGAAACAACAAACCTCTATGTTGCATGGAACAGTAGTGTCAGGGTGCAGTTGATGGTTTTTGGTGACATTAATATAGACTAAATTACCTTTTTGCTTGATTGACAGGAAAGAGAACTCCATGGAGAGGGATCTTGCTCTTTGGACCTCCAGGTACAGGAAAGTCCTATCTGGCTAAAGCTGTTGCCACAGAGGCAAACAACTCAACCTTCTTCTCCATCTCCTCATCTGACCTTGTCTCCAAATGGCTGGGAGAGAGTGAAAAGTAAGTCATATTAACAGTAATCCACAAAAGCATGGGTTAAGTATAAAAATATACTGTCGCCAGCAGCATGTTGCTACTTAATTTCTAAAAAACCTTCCTTTTGCTCTCCAGGTTGGTGAAGAATCTTTTTAGCCTTGCAAGGGAGCACAAGCCTTCTATCATCTTCATTGACGAGATCGACTCCCTGTGTGGCTCAAGAAGTGAGAACGAGAGCGAGGCTGCTCGGCGTATTAAGACAGAGTTCCTGGTTCAGATGCAGGGTAAGTCTGATTAACTAAAACAATTATTTGTAATTACTGAATGTTGCAATAAGTGAAATTAAATGTATTCTCTAAGTATTGCATGTTAAACAGTCTCCACTTTAGTGTGAAATAGTTTCAAGATCTGAGATCTAAGTTTTTTTCTGTAGAATGACTACCCAACAGCCTGTGGGATCTAAAATGGCAGTTCAAGTAGAAAATGGATGTTTATCCACCAAGTGAAGCAAAGCTTTCAGTTTCAGTCTCTGTCTGCATCTTAAATTTTCACTGGAATCATTATAGTTACATAGTATGGGATAGACAAATGTATAGCAATAGAAACACTGAGCTGTGCACAGGAGAAAAATATAGCTGCAGTGGGTGACTGGAAGGTACTTTTTGTCAACCTTAAAATATTTGGGTTGTTGGGTTCCTCAGTACATAAGTCCAATGGCTGGCCAAACTTTCAGATTAATGTCTTTTGGTTTTCATAGGATTTGTTCCAGAGTAGGGCAGTGGGCAGACTCTTCCTCTCTTTACTTCTCCCTTTCACTTTTACTAACTGAAGCATGAACAATTTAAATGTTAAATGAGCACTGAATCACATAATCACACTTAACAGCATGCTGATTCTGGTCACACCCATAAACAGATGTCAGAGCAGATATGCTCTTTGACAAGGGAAAAACACCTGCTGTGACATCACTGATTGAGGTGTGGCCAGAAGTCTAACATGGTTTTTAGATGAAAACCCACCGACAGCAGTGACCGTAAAAGTAAATTATAGACACTTTGTCCACATGAGGATTCACATGATATGGACCCAAAAACATTGTAAAATATAACCATTCCCGTAGTCATGCACTAAATTATACATTGGTCAAGGTTGCTCTAGGATCAATATTGATCTTTTTGTTATTGATGTGTGTTACATGTTCTGCAACTTTCTTGCTCCGTGTATTTGCTTCGGACACATCTCATGATCAATTTAGTGTGCAGATGACATCCTAAACTATTGCCAAACTCATATGTGTGATAATAATAAGACCTGTGCCTTTTCCTTAAATTTTTTTTTGATGAAAAATGTATTCATTTTTAAGATGTTTGGGGTTGTTGTTTTTGATTCAGGTGTCCGCAATAAAACACTGGGGGGAAACCACTAATAAGCAGATTTGCAATAATCAAATGTATAATTTTGTAACTTGAATACAGTCTAGTCTGTGTGAGTTACAGTATGTCTCAAAAGTACAGATCTATAGAAAGACCGCCATGTTTCAGTGAAAGCACCAAAGTATCATTGTTTAGATGTTAGGGTAAATACACACCTAAATACATGCTTTTCTTGTTTTGCAGGTGTGGGAAATGACAATGAGGGAGTGCTGGTACTTGGCGCAACAAACATCCCATGGACGCTAGACTCAGCCATCAGAAGAAGGTAATTGTTATTACTTGGTGAAAGTTGTCAGTAACTGTATTGTCATTCACCTGTGCTCACTGTACACCAATAATGCTCTCAGATTTGAGAAGAGGATCTACATCCCCCTGCCTGAAGAGCACGCCCGCTCCTTCATGTTCAAGCTCAATCTGGGCTCGACCCCCAACAGTATCACAGAGTCTGACTTTGTCACTCTGGGCAAGAAGACAGATGGATACTCAGGAGCAGATATCAGTATCATTGTCAGAGACGCTCTAATGCAACCTGTTCGAAAGGTCCAGTCAGCAACCCACTTCAAACGGGTATGTCTTTTAAAATATCTGTCTCTGTTTTATGCCTCAGTGTGACATGGTGTAGTTGAGTAATTGTCACTTTTTTATTTTAATTTTTATAAGGTTCGAGGTCCATCAAGAACTGACCCCAACGCTGTTGTAGATGACCTCTTGACCCCTTGCTCACCTGGCGATCCCAACGCAATTGAAATGACATGGATGGAGGTTCCTGGGGAGAAGCTAATGGAACCTATAGTATGCATGGTAAGGATATAACAATTCTAGATGATATTATAAATGCGTACTTGAGCCCTCAATTTAATATCACACATTTTTTTGTCTTCTCACAGTCTGACATGATGAGGTCTCAGGCCAACACAAAGCCAACAGTCAACGAACAAGATCTGGACAAACTGAAAAAATTCACAGAGGACTTTGGGCAGGAAGGCTAGGTGGGATGATTGAGCCAAGCCAAACCAAAGCAAAGGAATTGTGATTGTCTCTCTTTATTGTCCTTGTCCTGTTTTTCTCTCTCTGTCTCATCATACTGGTTCACCAGGCCTCGTGGTTTATCGTAAGTGGGCAAGAATACTGCTCTATTTTGCCAATCTGATAACCACACAAAGGGTGGAAGCCCTAGTTTTATTCAATATTCACCATTGTCCAAAGATTAAAGACTTCCCATCCGCAGCTGACCTAATAAAAGAATCAACACGACATAGGGAATTTAGAGGGTTGTTTGACTTATGCACTAAAGACTAAATGTATTGATGAACAGAATACCCAAGCAACTTAAGGAAATTAACGGCAGACATTCACAACAATTATTGCAAATGATGCTATTGAAATCAAGATAATTTATTTTCAGTTAGGACTATCTCTTGTGTCCCTATTTTCCAGTCAGAATACATCTCATTAGACTAATAAATACCCTTTATATATTCTCTATTTTATTTTATATTAAGAAAAAAACAAGCATTTTATAGTGTATACTGTACTTTGTGAAATGTTTAAATCTTGGGCTGGGGGAGTGAAGCGGGGCATGAGTTCATAAGATTTGTTGTGGTGAGGTGAAATATGTCATTGTTGTCTCAAGGTGGTGGACATTTAGAGTTTTGAGACAGAGATTCTCAGGATGAGAGCTGCATTAAGCCCTGTGGGAATTTTGGCTTGTTTTATCCAGTTTCCCAACAAATGATAATTGTATTTGTTTACTCATTTGTCATTTGAATTAAACAAGGCTATTAGAGTGGATCACCAATGGTGCCAGACCAGCATAATTCTACAAGTTTTCAAGGACTCAGTAGCTTTGAATTGCTTTGTCACTCAGCTCATGTTTTTCTTTTTTCGCAATATACTGTACATATTTTTCACTTCTATCCACAGGCTTTGCTGAGTATCCTAAATACAAACTGCAAAAACATTAGGCCTTATGTTAAGATAAAGTCACATTGCGGATTTTGATAAGACAAGGTGTTGAAGTTGGACACTGATGGCTCAGGTGGAGAGATCATCTTCTTGTATACTTTACAACATAGGAATGCATCTCCAAGCATGAGCTATATGTAGCCATAAGTGGCAGTTTGCACCATGTGCCTTCTAGAAAAGCTGCAAGTTTCTTTTTTTTATTGGTCAATTTCTAAATTGGTCATAGTGCTTATATATCCAGTGCTGTGTCACTACAACTAAGACATGTATAATACTTGCACATTTCATGTAAGCTCTTTAAGAGATTGTATACAACTGTACTCTTTTGCTCCTAAGGTGTGAAAACTGTCTCTTTTGAGTTTTGATGGGGAACATCTCTTATTTTACTGTAAATGTCTATACATATAGCCAACTCTAAAGCCTTTTCTTTGTGGAGAGGTCGTCCATGCATTTTCTGTTTTTCGTTTCCATAATGTAAATAAAAGTTATAGCTACGTCAAGAAAAGCTGTTTACGTTTTTGTATCCAATTCACAATTTATTATTGACAGTATTTGCAATAGAGATGTAGGTTAATAAATAAAGGTTTCGCATTTTGAATAGTTAGTTTTTACTGTCTCTTATCAGTCAACATACCTGGTGGCTGTTTGGGTGGGGTGAAGCATAGGTGTGTAACATGTAACTGAATGCTAACTGAAACGGATACGACGAATGAGTAAGCGCAGCTTTGCATTGTGGGTGTTGTTGTCAATGCACATTCAAGCAACGTAGGGATGCAAAGAAACATTTTCCCTTGCGAACTACAAGTACCAAGTACGACCGTTATGCGTCCGTTTACAGTGCACAGTTCGATTTGTTTTGGTTTATGCAGACGGCGCTTTGTCACGGGGAGCCAAGGTCCACCGTGGTACTTTCACCTGGCCGTTACACATCTTTGACTCATTACCTAACCCTGGAACAGCCCCTCCTCCGAGCCCTGTGTTTCGCCACCCCCTTTCAGGGCCGCTGCCTGCCTCGTAGCTCCGTTATCGGACCCCAGAAGCTGGCCTGCTAGTTAGCAAACAAGCTAACGATTGCCAGATTTCACCCATGTCCTCTGACGAAGCGTTGAGCTCAACAATCACGGATTGGCTTTTCATCAATTCCTGGTGGCTCCTTCTGCCATTCATCATGCTTCTTGTAGTTGCTGCCTTCATTGTTGCCTTTGTGTTGCTGTTATACATGATATCGCCTCTTATTAGTCCCAAACCTCTGAAACTGAACGGGGCCCACGTCGTGGTAAGTGCACCAGAATGCTAAGTAACATTACATCGCCAGTAAAGCTCATAACGGTAGCTAACGTCCACTCATTACTATGACCTAGCTTTATAGCTAGCTTTAAGTCGAGTTCTAAGCTAGCTGAGTTTACGTTTTAAAGTTACGGTATGCCTATTAGCATTAACATTACCGCTAGTAACCAGTCATAATTTTGACAGAAAAATATTTTTTTTGAGTGCCGAATATATAATGACAGTTATAAGGAGTGACACGCCCACATAATGAATTAGCCTAACGCTAAGTAACGTTACAGTTAAAGCTAACTGTTGCTAAATTCAGTTTATAAGGTACAAACGTTAAGTTAGATAAAACATCATATACTCATGGATGTATAAAGAAATAAAATTAATGCAGTCTCTCCCGGCTATATGTCTTACCTTCATGAAGGATATGTTCAGTTTTGTTGAAACAGTTGTAGAGAGGATCTAATTCAACTTAATAACTGGTCAACTGTATGGTTACGTCACAGAGGACGGGAGACTAAATATTATACTCCTCTCAATACAACGTAATACATTTATTCAGTGCCACAAATTACAGCCTCCAAAATTACTATGAAGTGGAATCATTATTGTTAGCTAGGTATACCTGTCAACTGAAGTTGCATAACATTTTGGAAACATTTAATTTCCAGTTTACCTGGGCCCCAACCTATGAGTTGCAGATCAGCTACCTTACATCTGACTTTTGATAAATGATCCTCTTACACTTTGAATTTTCAGGTGACAGGAGGCTCAAGTGGGATTGGGAAATGCATTGCAATTGAGTGCTACAGGCAAGGAGCATTCATCACTCTGGTGGCACGGGATGAGGTCAGCACAAACCGCAGTCAACTAATCATTCCTTTGTGTCTAGCCTAGTCACAGCCTGTTTGTTGTTATACCTGACTCGTTTGATGTCAAACACGGTGAAACATATTCTAAAGGTGAATTTGCTCCATGTCAGGTGAAGAAGTGCTCCACTTGTGCTCAAAATGTACTTTATTTTGTGTTAAACAGTTCAGCCTGCATGTGAGCATTCATGTTCTGAAGATTTGACATGTTTTCATATAGTTTTGAAGGTGAAACTTGATGACATTCATAAGCGTTTACACAAGTTTACACACGAAAGAGTTAACATGCACTTTTTTCCCGTAGGCTAAATTGCTTCAAGCTAAGAAAGAGGTGGAGAAATTTGCCATCAATGACAAGCAGGTGTGGGTTTAGTATTTATTTCAATGAAAGATGTTATTTTCAGATATTGTTTTAAAGCACCTGTCATGACTGTATACATGTTCATATAGGTCATAACAGCTGATGACATGTTGCATTACATTGAATAAGATCATGTACAATTTCCTTACTCAGGTGGTGCTCTGCATATCAGTGGATGTTTCCAGTGATTATAGCCAGGTGGAAAGTGTGATAAAACAGGTAATGTTACCCTCTTAGCAACAGTGGAACATCTCAAATTCTTTTAATAATTAAATGGTTAAGTATTGAAGTGGCTTTTTTTGTCGTACAGGCTCAAGAGAAGCTGGGGCCTGTTGATATGTTAGTGAACTGTGCTGGATCCTCCATTTCTGGAAAGTTTGAGGATATGGAAGTGGACCGTTTCAAAGTGGGTACCTTGGGAGTGTAACCAAGACACGGCCATGGTCTTATTTATGTTCAGAAATCAATAAGCTACTCTGAACATTAGTAAAAACTGTTTTGAAAAATATTCTTTGCTCATATTTACACCTTACAGTGTCAGAATAAAAATGAAATAGTTTTATGAATTTAGAATGAAGTTCATTTGAGTAAGGCCAAATGTTTCCAAGTTATAATGGGAGTAATAATTAACACACAGAGACATTGAAGCAATATTGATAGTTTTATTTTAATTATATATATGTGCAATATTTATTTATATTAATATTTCATTGTGCAACAGTATTGTGGGATGTGTGGCTACATTTATGCAGTGCTACACTATGAACGACCTGGTTATAACGTGTGTGAACTTTCCAACAGAAACTGATGGAAGTGAACTACCTGGGTAGCGTTTACCCGACACGGGCCGTCATAACCACCATGAAGGAGCGAAGAATGGGCCGCATCATGTTTGTGTCCTCCCAAGCGGGCCAGATTGGCCTGTTTGGATACACTGCCTACTCCCCATCCAAGTTTGCCCTGCGTGGCTTAGCAGAGTCGCTGCAGATGGAGGTGAGTTTCAGGCCTCTCGCGCTTGAATACCCTTTGGCACAGATTTCCACTGCACACCAAGCAAACACGCTGCATTGCAACTTCACAATGCATCTAGTTAACATAATTTAGCTCAGATCTGTTATATCTTTCCACCACTTTGCAGCTGAGGGATGTTGAGCTGCTGGAATTAATATTGTAACAAGAATTCACAATCTATATATCTATATATATATATATATATATATATATATATATATATATATATATATGTATAATAGGGGTACTTCATACTTAATTGTATCATCAAGGTCAAGTGGTAGGACATAATGCTCAGTGAGTCTTGCTGTCTTTCTACTCCAGATAAAGCCATACAATATCTATGTGACTGTGGCCTACCCCCCTGACACTGACACTCCAGGATTGGCTGAGGAAAATAAGACAAAGGTAAACGTCTCTTTAAATAGTAACATGATTTCACTTCCAATTGACTTCCCTATTTAAAGCCCTTTCCTTCTTGTCTTTTTCCTCTACTAGCCTCTGGAGACCAAATTAATCTCTGAGACCTCTGGAGTTTGCCAACCAGACCAAGTGGCCAAAATCATTGTTCGGGATGCAGTGGTAAGAAGTCCAGTTCACCTGCCACTGACCCACCATGCTTCTCTTCCAGTGTTAATCAATAAATAAATTATTTCGGAGAAAGATGGATAATCTGTTATTCCCTTTGCTCTTGCAGCAGGGGAACTTCAACAGCTCTGTGGGGCCCGATGGTTACATGCTATCAGCCCTCACCTGTGGAATGTCACCCGTCACCTCCATCACAGAAGGTCTCCAGCAGGTGAAGTCGTGTACATGATGTTGTGTCACGTTGGCCAAAGTAGTGTTGTGCAATTTACAAATTCTCACCTCAGTTTCTCTACTGTACAGATTGTTACCATGGGATTATTTCGGACCATCGCCCTCTTCTACCTGGGGAGTTTTGACAGCATTGTGCGCCGCTGCATGATTCAGAGGGAGCAGTCAAAAGCAGCTGACAAGAGAGAGTAACAGCAGCCTTACCTTCTTCACAGCCCACTGCCCCTCTTCCTCTTCCACACCTCCCATCCCATCCCCTCCTCCAGCTGTACTAGTGCACAACCATAGGTGGGGAAAAAGGCCAAGCTTTGAGTGCATTTCTGATATCAGCTTAACAGATGGAATGAAAGAAAGTGGCTGATGTTTACTCTTTGCTTGACTTCACAGTCATTTAGATTTTCCCTCTCAGAGATTTCCAGTGACTTTTTCGATTATTGTGTCCACCTGCTTCTTTTTGTGGGAGCAGCCTTACTTTAAGAGAATGAGGGCCGACTAAACATCCCACAGCCTGGTTTTGAAGTATGTAGGCTTTGTAAACCACTGACATTACAGATATCCCTGCCTCCACTTGCACAGTGCTGAGGCAAAGCAACAGATAGCCTGTCCGACCGGTTGTGCCAAATATGGCTTGAAGTTCCTTCCCACCAGGGGCTATAGTGAAAACCAGAATGGTAACTCTCAACTTTTGTCATATTGTTTCACGTATCTCAAACCTAGGTCCACCTTGTAAGAATTTTACAGTTTTCACTAAATAAGGCCGTTCCCCTCTACCTTTTCACACCACAAGTCTTTGCAGGCAAAGCACCTTCCTGTTTGACTGAATAACCTCTTTGTTTGAAACCAGTTGTGACCCTCAGCATTTTGTTTATGCTGTGGGATGTTTTGTTTTTGTGCTCTATGTGTGAAGAGAGAGATAGCATGCCTGATGTTTTTGATTTATTGTTAAATTTTATTGATGCAAAAACATAATTTCCATAAGATAATAATATTCAAACATGTTAGACGCAGTGTTGGGGGCATGTTTTTTTGAGTGAACTGTGTGCATGAATGTATGTGTGTCTGTGTTTGCTGTGACTGAGCCAACCCCTGGCCTGGGGAGAGAAAAGCCATTAGATTTTATTGTCTCGGGAATAAACGCACCAAATTATTTTCTCATCATCCCATTTTATTTCATTGAGAAAGGAAAGCAGGTATTATGGGTCGAAGCCATGAAGTCAAAAGATGGGGTGGGGGGATAATTTCACTTGTCAATTTGACCAAGTTCAATACACTTTTTTTTTCTCATTAAATTTGCAAAAGGAAGCGTATCATTTTTACATGCAGTTTTATGTGTCATTGCACATATTCAACCACCCCAGTCAAGATCCGAGTGGGATCCATAATCTGTTGGGGTGGTGTAAGTCAGGGCAGGGCAAGACTCGCTGGTTCGAGTCATGTCCCTGTAGGTCTAGCGAGGGCGCTGTAGATTTGTTTTACATAAAGACCAAAACAGTGGAGGGACTAGCATGAAAGTGTGATCCTTGTCCCTCTGATTTTGACCTGCTGTCACCCTGTCATGCACAGTTGGGACTTTTGTAGCTCCCTTAAATGACGATATCGATTCCCTCCTGATTTCTGTCAAGCCTTGAAAAATCTTGTATTTACCATATGTGTTTCTATATGTTTTGCATATAGAGGGAGAAGAAGTACAGTGTTGACTCTTGCAAGTCTTCCTTTGGTCCATCACAAACGGGGAGAATGTACTTTAATACAAAGCATACAAATCAGAACATAGGAATATTATTTTTAAATACACCAATATTTGAATGCCAAAATGTGTTAAGACAATTTCTGTAGATGCAATGCATTTATTTGAGATTCATTTCGACGTTGCTGCTCTGTTGATCCTAGAGTTAGTTTGTTGAAGCTGTGGGGCAGTGTGTGGGGACCCATTCAAAGCCTTAAGACGTGACTACTGATGAAGCTAATGCTATAAGAATGGACCTGTCCACAGAACAATGTGGCTTAAACCCACATGTTGTTTACCAGTTCATTTAATACTTAATCTTTAATACTTTTCAGTGTAAAATGCCAGCTGTTTTTTGTGTATTTTGTCAATTTCCAGTCTTTGTATGACAAAAAGAAGCCTTACTGAAATCCAAGATATGAAAGTGAGAATGGATGACTCATGCTTGATGATGTTCTCATTCGATTTTGGTTAAAGGCATACTGTCCTTCACAAGAGCTTTTCATAATTGTACATTTTTTGCCATCAGAAGTTCTCTTTTACCTTGAGGTAGCAGCACATAGTTAATAGAACATGTAGCCCATATAAAAGCAGTTTTGTTCCAACATTTTGTTTTAACCTTTTAAGCTATGCAAATGAAGCCTATGCTTACAGTATGTATGAACATACAGTTGACATTTAAGTTCTGTAACAGTCACAGCTAGTTTCCCCCGATTCAGTGGTGTCATCATCCGATACTTAATATGAGTTTTTAAGTATTGAACGTGAAAGTCATAACGCACTCTTTTGTTTCATTCTTTCTTGCTTTTTTTTTTACTTTTTTTTCTGCCAAAAAACTTAACACCTTCACCTTGTGTGCCATTGAAAGAAAATGTGAGTGGAAAGTGGAACGTTTCTTTGTCTTATTTTCTTACATGATAAACTAAATAAATACCTGTGAAGAAAAAAAAAATCTAACTTCGAGTCTTAATCCTAAATTTTGGGTATTGATGGATGTTCATGGTTTAAGGGTAAATTGCTCTTGATGTCTTGCTTTGTCACAGCCATTTCCGTCCTGGTATATGCTGCTTTATATAGCTGCAGACCTCTTTGGCTCTTTCAGTGGAGGGTTGTGGGACTTTATGTATTCTGTTTGAGGAGATGAGATTTTATTCTTCCACGATGGAACTTTCCAGATCTCTCAGATTAGCAGAATACAGGATTTTAGACTCTTTGTCCCATCAGAGAATAAGAAGACATGCAGGATCGATAGGGAATCAAAGAACACAGAGAGGCTGTATACAGGTGCATGAATTTTGTACTGCGAGGTTGGATCTCCATCCACAAGGGGGTGGCTGGACCACATCAAAGCAGCCCCTCAGCAGAATGGGATGGTACCGAGCTCCTCGTGAATTAACAAGGATCCTCCACGGAGCTCTCTTTGCACACGTCTGGGTAAGCACGGGTGAAGTTGTCTGGATTCCAGTCATAAAAATTGATGGTTTCAACATGCAATCATGAGAAAAGGGGCTATATATGTTTTTTTAGTGCAGTTCTTCGTGTGCACTTGAAGTCTCCGAGCGCAGCCAAAGGAATTACTTTGCGTAGCTGACGTCAGGAATACCTCACCAGCAGAGTGCGGCCCACTGGCGGTGGGCAGGGAGCTGCTGAAGAGGATATGAGGAGCAATCGTGGAAGAGGACTCAGTCCGACCTTGTCTGGCTCACAGTCCCGCGCCTAGTTGTGCGTAAACGCTGCTAAAATAGTTTGCGGCGTTCAAAGCCCGTTCAGGCGCGTACAACTTTGGCCCTCATTCATGTTTTTATTCGCAACACATCCACGTCTGGGTGATGTGCACAGGAATAGATCAACACTACTCCAACCTCTTCCGCATATTGGATTTCTATGCAAAGAGAAGGTCGCCAGGGTCCCTCCAAGGATTCGGGAAATGAAGCCTGCTGCTGACACGGACTCACTATTTTTGGACTTTTGAAACGTTTTTCAGCGCAGTTTTTTGATCAAAGGGGTTTTTCTTCAACTCACGTAGCATTTGCTCCCCGCGTGGGATTACTCGTTGCATTGCTCATATTTGAATCGAATCGAGTTTTTTGGATGAGCCTGTGCTGTGCGTTGTACAGTGCACACATTCGACCATAATGCATTTTATTTAGGACAACATCTGTCTATACAAAGTGCCAAATCAAGCCGGGATGGAGAACGAGTGTAATCGCAACATTGTGGAAAAGTATATCTGCCATAAACTCTCCAAACAGGGCTACGTGTGGGGATTTGACGATGTCCGGGATGAAGATGCTGCTAATAATGGGTCTATAGTTGCCCCTCCACCGACTTTGGTCCGCCGGTGCCGTGAAGACAGCACCGGGCCTGGCAGCGAGAGCATCCCCCACCTCTGCAAACGGCTCCCCCAGTCCGACCCGCACGCCGCCATCCACAGGGTCCTGCGCGAGGCTGGAGATGAACTTGAAAGACTGTACCAGCCGGACTTCACGGAGATGTCGCGGCAGTTGTATCTCACCTCCACCACGGCGCAGAGGAGATTCGCCGAGGTGATAGACGAACTGTTCCGGGACGGGGTGAACTGGGGCCGGATTATCGCTTTCTTCGAGTTCGGGGGCACGGTGTGCGTGGAGTGCGTGACGAAGGAGGAGATGACATCGCAGGTGGACAACATCGCGGAGTGGATGACGGAGTATTTAAATGGACCTCTGAACAGCTGGATACAGGATAACGGGGGATGGGTAGGTCTGATTCCGTGTAGTTGAGCGCTTTGCAGTTGTGTGTCACGGGGGCGCAGAAGTCCTGTTTGCCCTGGTTGAAGAGGTTTTAATGCGTACATTCAGTGAGTGTATAAATGTTCAACTGAGATCAAATCGTGCATCCTGATATGACTTCATCTTGAAACCACAGCTGTAGTTGATCATAAATACAAATCTATTTCTCTTGATGTGCCCATTACGCACAGCAGCGCAACGTTCGTGGCGGACGGCCTCACTTATGAGCTGCTCTGGTTGGATGTGTATAGTGGCTGTTAAGATGATTTGACCAATCAGACAGCATGCTCTGTCACACCTCCCTACGCTCTAAACAAAGCCCGCCCAGTCGACTGGAGAGCCAGTGGCAGCTACACTGCTGTCATTGAGAGGAGGGGATAGTCCAGAATAATCCGGGGGAATTAAAGCTTCATTAAATCTTAAAGCATCGCACTATGAAGAAGTTAATGGCAAATTTCAACATCTACCTGAATCTAGAGCTTTATGTTGCAAAGTGCTCCAGTGCTGCTGTGATGTGATGCATTAGGTCATGGTTGCAGCAGGAGGGAGGAGGCCAGACACATGTCAGCAAACAGTAAACTATTGAATTAATGTGTTTAGGCCTCTGGGCATGGCTGGACCCAGGCTCAGCAATCGGGGGCATTTTCTGCACATCTAAATGACACATGAACTTCAGGTGCTAATGCGGCGAGGCATCTACACTCTGCCGTTACCTGCCTGCACACATACTCATTCACAGAGAAATGAACAGAGAGTTGAATCTGAAAAAAAGTGTGCAATATCATATCCATTATTTGCATTTCTGCAGCCTCCTCTTCTGTGCTCCTCAACAGCTATTAAAACCAACCTGCCACGAATTAGCCTCTAATTAGCAGAGGTGCTCTTAATGAGAGCATAACATTTGTGCTGCTGGGTTGTTTTAGCCGGAAGGTATCAGAATCGGGAGGAGGGGGGGGGGCATCATCAATGATTCATATCGAACATTTCATCTCAAAGGGAAGGACCATTTAACATTCCCCTTGAGTCTGCCTTGCCCCTGGAGGTGGCAGGTTGTGCCACATATCAAAGGCAGGCAACAGAGGGAGGGCCCTCCAGGAACACACAACGCTAATCTGCAGCCGCTGTGTTTAACACACAGTCCTCTGTGCTTCTAGGTTGGCACTCTTTTGTCTGCTTTTTTAGACCTGTGCCTTGAAGCTGGCACAGGCCGGGCTGCAGAGATGCCTGCTCGAAGTCTCTGGAGCCCAAGCCCACCGTACAACAATGTAGGTCATCATAGTCTGTGTTTTCCAGCTGGGCGGAGATGACTGTGTCTCTGCTGCTCTGCGTCCACTTAGAGAGAGAGTACAGTCTTTTAATCCAAAGGATTATTTGGGATTATTTGAACGCATATGTTTCCAGTTTAGGTGATTTTGGTGGATTTCTGCCCTCAGCACTGAGGAGACCATATCCAAATGATTTAGGCTCAAATTAGGCTCTAAAACAGTTTAATACGGAATATATTCACATTGGCTCATGTGAGTTTATACCTTGAATGTTTGTTGTTTCAGCACAGACAGATGGGAGTCTAACAGACGTGTGTTGATTTATATAATCATTTGAATGCCCTTCAGGTGGGGAATTTCCTGAGGTGTGTGTGTGTGTGTGTGTTTCAGTTATTACCTGACATTTAGTAACTGACACTGCAGCCACAGAGCTTTGTCTGTGCTCTAGATTTGGTTTGTGAAATTCAGCTTTTCCTTTTTTATTGACTCGTTGGCGAGTGTTTGAAATATAGAAGAGTCACTGTATCATTCAGCACGTGCCAAAAAGGTTGTTGTCGCATTTTGTTTGTAGCTACTCTTGGACCTACAGAGTCTGGGAGTTTTTCTGTGCTGTAAATAGCAACTAAAAGCTTGTTGATTGTGTTCTGATTTCATCCTGAATTATGCATCCATGCCCCAAGTTGCTGAGATTTCTTATCAGACACCCCCCCCCCCCCCCCATGCACCCACACTCACATTTGTTTTCATTTGTATTTATTCTTCTCTGAAATAATCTGTTCTGTGTATTGTATATTTTATTTCCACATATTAACTTCTAAATGCAGTCTCAAAGCCTTCTCTATATTGCCAGGAATCAAATTCTGGTCTGGAAATAGTGAATCAATTTTTGTTCATTCATTCATTTATTTATTTTGCTTGCTTTAGAGTTGTCAAATCGAAATATATTGAGTCTAAAAATACTGGAATTAGACAGTTAAATACCCCCCATGTATACATTTTTAACTGTGGAGATCACTCCCAGTTACTGAAACAAATTCCCAGAAAAACTGAGGATGGGACCTCAGTGTCCTCAATAGTAGCTACAGTCCTGACAATGGCTCCCACTGTTTGGATATAATCTGGCAACCAATCTGTTTTAGTGTGAAAGCTTTGAGTGGATTGTGATGGAGCGGGCCACGGACTATAACGAGAGATGTTTTTCTTAATTGGGTTTACACAGCTTTGACAATGAAGACTGAATTAACATATGTGATTATATGTGTGTTTAGACAGACTGTGTTTATGGTCACTTACACTGTCCATTGTGTGCAAGAGGTGGGTCTTGTGTTTTCCACCACCCTTAAAACAAAGGTGGGGGCTAATCAACCTATTACTGACATTTTGACATGTGAGAGTGGTGTGGAAACAGCTTTCTATCAGCCACCCTCCGTTTCCTGTTGTTTTTGAGACAATTTGAGCCCAAAATAGGAGTGCCCACTAATCGTTGTTGAGTCTAGGCATCACCGGTGAGTCAAATGTACTTTTAGTTAAACAAAACTATCTGCCCTTTAGAAATAACAAAGCAGTTACTGTATTTGCAAAACCCAGCTGAGGGTGAAATAGCTCCCATTCTGCAGTGAATACTTCCCACACTCCGGGAGATGAAACACTGTCCTTTCATTGTCCTCAACACTCAATACTCACTCTTTCTCCGCCTGTATAAATTCAACCTCTGTGGTGGCAGAAATTGCTCTCATCAGGGGGACGCATGCATTTAGGTTGCAGCCTCACCCACACACGGTGCACCTGTGTTTATTTACAGGCACTCGCAGTAAATACTTTGTGATTGGACAAAGTGAAAGACGGCGTCCGACTCCTGAAATTACATGCTTGACCTCAGACATCTGACTGACTGGGGGGGCGGCACGGAACAAAATGCCAAAATATGCTCCGAGAGAAAAACAGCGGTTTCACAACTTTGGGAGGCTAACTGACAACAGCTTCAGATATGATGTTGAGAAATAACTTTATTTGTTCCAAACTGAAATATCTCAACATCTATTGGATGGATTGCCATGAAAATCTGTACCTTCATGGTCCCCTGAGGATTAATGGTGGTTTATATGGTTTGGTTTGCAAATCTAATGACATTCTCATCAGCCACAAAACTGTACTTTTTTTTATTGCTAATTAGCAAATGTTAGCATACTAACACTAAGATGGCGAAAATGATAAACATACCTGCTAAACATCAGCATGTTAGCATTGTCATTAGCATGTAGCTCTGTACAGCTTTACAGAGCCGCTAGCATGGCTGTAGATGCGTCTTCTGTTTACGTAGGGGACGAGAAGGAGGAGTTAAAACACCAGAAACACCTCTTTTAAAGCCTCAAACAGCCGGATCAAGTGTCTGAGGAATGCTGCTAGCCAGGTGGCCTATTTCTGTGTGTTACAGGTGTGTGTGTGTGTGTGTGTGTGTGTGTGTGTGTGTGTGTGTGTGTGTGTGTGTGTGTGTGTATGTGTGTGTGTGTGAGGAGAAGACAATGTAGGTTGGCTTGGGTTGGGTCCATCCTGTGGGGGGTTCCCCGAGCACAATCTGCTCGACGACGGGTGGGACCTCCATGTTGCTACGGTACTGCGGGCATCTGGCTGCGCCCCTCTCCTCCCTTGTTGAGGCTGAATGGATCTGGGACAGCGAGGAAGTCATTAATCTCCATATAGGTGACATGTCGGCAGAGCAGAGGAGTGAAGAAAAAAAAAAACCCAAACAAACTCACTCACAAAGGAGGCACATGCACCCACTCACAGGAAAGCAAAATACAAAAAATCCAGATGAGATCTCACTTACATCCAATTTGTGTCTCCTAGATGCAAATTCAACCCGTTAAACACAAGTCGATACAAACCGTGGCAACGTGCAGGAAGTGTTCATGGCTATTTTTCACATGGCTTATAACTCAACAAAAAGGAGTCTGTATTGACAGTGAAAGAAAAGCTACATTTGAGGACACATGCTTTTTCAGCGTAATGAGCTCTATAAGTTGTGATTGATCCATCCGTTCAGAGCCAGAAACGTTCTCTTTTCACTCTGCATGCTGTCACAGTCCGCTGTTTCCTTTTTTCGTCTGTTAATTTGTAGTTGTTTATCACAAAATTAGAGCGCGGAACGAACTCCACTCTCTTTTTTTCCCAGCAATCAGACAGAGGAATAAACGATTACTCATGCAAATAGCATTTAGGGTTTTTTCCCTCCCACTCATCATTTCAAAACAGAGAAATAACAACATAATTTCCCTGCTGGAGAAGCAAAAGATGTCTGTAACTAAGGCTGAGTTTTTGACAACAATGTTATCTCCTATTGTGGAGCTCTCAGCTCTGTACTGGAGAATGTACACCACAAAAGAGCTCAGTGTGGCGAGAAGCAGCCAAGATTTTCCCCCTGTACTGTACCCCTTTTGCTGCACAGGCCTCGGTCGCTCGCCATCTGCCACTGTGTTTACACCCATCAGCCCGGCAACTGTAATCTCAGAAACATTTCCTACAGACGCAGGGAGCTCTGGGCTGTAACTCTCTGAAACATGAATACTTTCTTTCAGGAACAGGCCTGGAGAGATCTCTAACCTCTCTTTGCTATCTGGGTCTCTGAGATGCTCGAAGCACAAAGACCTTTGTTCCAAATATTCAGTCCTGTGTGTGGAAAGCAGTTTTGATAACCCTTTATAGTCCATTTGGTGCAGTTTGAGCGACAATAAAGAAACTTCTTTGGTCAGTTTTTACGCTGAGATCACTTGTATCTGAATCACTGCCTAAATGAAAATAGTGGTTGACTGTTCGGTACCTGTACAGACATAACATCAAGACATAAATTTCTTTTCATCTTAACTACATTTGAAAAAATGATATGATTTGTCTACCCATGCCTGTACAAATGCCTGTTCTGTGGGCATATTAGGGCACTCAATGTCATTTCTATATGGATTCACTTAAAAACTCCTACATGTGATGCTGCCAGTATAATACGTACTGCTTCCATGACAGTGTAGATTTTAGACCATTTTGTTGCCATTTTCACCAAAAAACCAAGTACATTTTCGTACAGCAAGAGCAGCCTTTCACTACATAGACTGACAAACGTAAGGTTTTGTTGCAGCTGGATACAGTGCCGTGAATAATTCAGCCATTTAGTCAAAATTTGAACTGCGATTCCTTTATTTTTCTGACAATAAAATCAAGTTGATCCTCAAAACTGCAGACACACTGTCAGTCTTAATTATAGAAAAGGTTGGTATCATGAAGACAGAGTAACACACTGTCTCTCTAAAGCTAAATTTGCGCAAGCAAAGGATTTCTTTTATCATGCTGTTGACTGGAACATAAGGTCAGACGTTCAGCTTGACATGACACTCCTTGCTTTTTATGTCGTGTTTACGCCGGTCTTTACCATTCCACACATGCCGAGCATTTCATGAACACACCGGAAACGTGCACCGTGAATGGAAATCACTTTAACAACACAATTAGCACAGAAATACGGTTCTCTTGCCGTTTCTTGAACACAACTCTGGTGCTTTGAGAGTACTGTGCCGATTTCCACTACCTCACGTCTCCCCAGAGACCCTCCACCCCGTCCTGTGTGCTTATTTCTGGGCCTCCTCAGGAGAGCCGGAGGAATGTCTGCTGGGGAACAGCGACTGTAAATAAATAATGGAGATGACCTGGGTGTTTCTTTCCTGAGTTAAGGGTGTGGGTGATTTTGCTGTTTGACGGTCATGTCAGCTGAGCATTCAGGAACCACCGTAGGCGGTTTTGTGTGCTGACGTGTGTGTGTGTGGTTTTTGTTTGTTTATCTTGCCACTCGCAAATTCTCTTTATGTTAGGCCTATGGGGCCATGTGAGCCTACAGATTGGTGTTTGTGAATTCAGCCATATGATTGTGTTTCCTTTTTATTATTTAGTTCAATTCAGTAATCACCTCAACCTGCTGTTTTCCTGTTTCATGAGGGACACGTGCCTGAGCTGTTTAAAAGCACTGCTATCCCGGTCAGAACACACACTGATGAATAATATATGGAGCAGATAAACTCGGACACTAAATGGATGTCCCTCAAGTAGAACCCCAAAGGCTGTCTACGCTCTAGTTGATAGATTGCCTCCTCTTTTTCCCGTCTTTTTTTCTCAATCTCTTTCTTTCTCTTACCCCGCCACCATAGACGCACTCATTTACACACATACACGTGCCCAATCCCTCCACAAACGACACGCTAATACCCTGAGACCTGGCTTTTAGTGTCAGGTAACGTTCCAGATTCTTGAAAAATGCAGGGACATGCGAGAGGCCTCTAAATATAGAAGTGTTACCATCACTGCTCCCGTGTGGTCCTTTAATTGTCATGTTACACATAAATCCCTGCCCTGTTTGCTTCTGTGCTATCATCTGCGTTCACATCACAAACCCGCCGCCAATCTGCATGAAAAAAAAAGTCCTAATGAACCATTTGAGACGGCAGATAAAAGAGTTTTCCACCTTTCCTGTCATGGTGGGAGCTGGATAATGAGGAGCCTACTGAGACGCTAGCTGACTTTGCCACTGGGCACACCCTTTAAAGCTGCGCAGCATATCAATATAGGGCAAGGTTAAACGGTTCCTCCCATTGTCTGGATACTGTAGTTATTTTTGGGACAAACCCCCGAAAGGGTTTTAAAAGTCATTTGATATTCTCAATTAATTTCTGGAGCAACAATAGCCACTCCTGTTTGAAATGCAGCTGGGGCTGTCTCTGAAATTACTTTCTTGTTCACAAAGAGCCTGTTGCACACATAGCATAATGTAAATAGTTATTAAAGGGTCAGTTCACCCAAATCACAAAAACAAGATTTTCTTACTTACCTCCTCATGGTTGACAGTTTCCACTGGAAACTATTTCCTGCCAAAGAAATAGCTCCAATATAAAACGTAAACACAGAGGTTTGTGGAATTTCCAGAGAACGTGCGACATGTTTCTGGGAAGGTTTTCAAATGAATGATGATAAATACATTTTCAACCCCAGTGCCATGGAGGTGACACTGGGGTTGTGGCAGAAGACTCAGCCACTTGGGGGCAGCAAAACTAGCAGTAAAAGCAACATCGGCATATTAATACCTATTGTCTATTGGCTATTTACACATTTAGCAGACACAGAGCAACATTAGCATTCATTTGGACTCATGTTTCTGGCGACCTGCTTTTGGTTCCGTCTCTTTAGCTGCTAAACGCTACACTATGTTCACCAGCTAGCCGCTAACTTTGTCTGCTGTTTGGTGCTGGGCAGGTAGCTTGCAGTGGGGTTTTAGAGCTTTCTTGATCTAAAACCCCCAAAGCTGTCTACTGCAACTGGAAATGACACAGATGAGAGTGGTGAGAGGGAACCAAAACAACAAGCTGAAAGACGATAAATTCCCCCGTAGAGCTGAGGACATCTGCAGAGTTGGACGATAATTCATTCATCAGTGTTCAATTCTCATCACTACGAGTGACACCTTTCACATTCCACAAAGCCATTTGATCAATTTGATCAATAATATAAAAATATGGACTTTATTTTACATGGCTCAATACCACCAGGGATAAGTGGGAAAATATGTTTTTATGATTTGGGGGAACCGACCCTTTAATATTTATAGAGTTCATATGCACACACAGACAGGCAAACACAGAAGCGGATGTACTGGTGCAAATCAGTTATTTGCTATCCACAAAATGGCTGTGTATACAATCACATGCATCTGCACACACACTCATACTGTGGCACATCGGCGTGTACGCACAGAAGCGGATGTGGTAGTGTGAATCAATAATGCTGTGTTGTCACAGGGTGACATGTGAGCCATGGCAGGGAGCAGATGGCCCCGGGGTGCCTAGCTTCCTGTTAGCTGTGCCATTCAGCCTCAACACACACACACACACAAACACACACACACACACACACACACACCACTACCATCTCCGCTGGGATTTCCTGGTGCAACTAGCCACAACACTGGCCATTAACAAACAGCATGCCATTATTGGCTTTTCTCTGAAATGCTGAGTACATGCCCTCCCAAAAAAATGACAACAGCCAGATAATGGTAAATAGATTTCTTTGCCTCGTCCATGGAGGTCTGGGGTAAATAATTCTCCGGACCCCCTCCCCAATGTGATTTTTGCCAGCAGAGCAAATAGGCCTCTGGAAATCTGATCCGTTTCGGTGGACGCCGAGTGAGGTCAACCATTGCTCAGATATCACTTTGACTATGTTGTATTGATTGAGCGTTTCCGATGGTTTGTGTTGGTATCTCTGAGCGAAGACTCAATTAACGCAGTGAACCAGCGGCTGTAAATGTCAGACTGCATATGAAGGTGATTTATCGAAATTCAAGTGTCTCTGTGGAAAGACAGTGGCGAGACGTTTTAGCACTTTTATGCTGAAGGCTTTCAACTGAAGTGTGTATGTGTGTGTGTGTGTGTACAACTGGGTGCTCTCTCTCCTGGTAAAGCTGCACACAGCAGCACCACCCTGTTGGCAGTCACCTTTGATGGCGACTGATTAGGTTTGAAGTGCAGAGAAAGCGATACTGATGTTTGGAAGATAAAAGCTTTGCCAAGGGAGCGTTAGCTGCTGCTACGTGGTGTTTCAGGGCAGCGATCAGTGTTCATGAAACTCCTTCGCCATCCTAAACTCTGGTGCTGCCCGCTCAAGCCTACAACCAAATTTCTGTCAGCACGCTGCAGTGAACAGACATTTTGTCGCTGTCACAGATAACCCCACGCTGTTTTCAGAGGACTACTACTGCATGCTACTTCTGACAGGGATTTCTCGCCGGCAGGGGCATACCCAGTACTGCCACGCCGTTTTATTACATCAATTTCACTGGGTCTACTCTGAAGGTGTGCTGCCTTTAATTGGTTGTTGGGCTGTCATTACAACTTCAAATAATGACAGATACTTCAAAGAAAATGGGGGGATTGAAAACAGGAGAACTGACAGTGATTCCTTTTCTTCTTAGCTATTTTGTTTAGCAATTTTTGGTATTTTTTTGACAATACAGATGATGCTTTATGTCGGTATATGTTTTCAGGATGCAATCATCTTGTGACATATGTCAGAGAAATTTTTTTTTATGATGCCTGGGTTCAGTTATGTCAGGCGCCATTTTTGCTTTATAGAGGAGTGTTAACTGTGACATGTCTAGACGCGTCTCATGTGGGCAAATTTAACCACCAGAAGTTTAATTAACTCTGCAAATTGACCTATAAAGTGCTTCATTTATCTTTCACACTTTGTGGCACTTGGTGGTGAAAAAGCTGTCAAAAAAAAAAAAAAAGCCCAATAAGTATGTATTTTCTCTCGTTTAATCAACACAATTTCATGATACCATTGTAAAAAAAAATAAATTAAAAAAAAACCTTTGATTGTCACTGTGCCGAAGTATCAGCTAGCTTTGCAAACTCATTTTCTGATACCACCCAATCTATCACGACAGGCGCTCAGACCTCTCGACCTTCAATGTTTCCAGATTTGAATTAATGTGAGTCCACATTCCTGCTCTCCAGGGAGGACAGAGGGTTAGAAAATATTCCTGGATGAAATGACTGGACTTCACAAGGTGTCTTTGATCAGGAGGTGAGGCTAACAGGGTTGAGGAGGAGGAGGCGGAGGAGGAGAAGGAGGATGAGAGATGGAAGGGCAAGCAAGCAGAGGAGGCTTGTAAAGCTGTAAACAGGCTGTCCACTGCTTCTCACTGCCTCATGGGCTGCGGGGGTAATTGCTGGAGAAAAAAGGTATGGATGGTTGGAAAAAGTATGATCAGGCCACCAGGGTTGAAAGACCAAAGCAAAAAACGGAGCCAGTAGAGCAAATGGTTCTGATTTCATTGGAATTCATGCTGTTAGCAGAGATTCTGGGAAGTAAGAGCAGATTAGCTCACTCCTTAGAAATTTATAGAGCAAACTTGGATAAAGTTGCCTGTTAAAGTCATCTGACTCAACAATCATCTGATTCTCAGCTGATCCATCTGCTGACTTAGAATAGCGGAGGAATGCACTCGTGAAACATCCACATGGACAAAATAAAACAAAAAAATAACAACAATAATATACAGTATGTTTGCATTTTTTTCCTACATGATTTAAAGCCTCTTTTTGAGGCAGTATATTCTAATATTCACTGCAGCATTAAGGCTACTCAGCTCACAACAGGCAGTCACTGAATACCACTAATGACATTTTCCATGGATTATTCCAGAGAGAAAATGTCACCAAAAAATCCACCCCCTCCTCTATTATGAAACTGACATGTGCCTTATTAGCTTTCTGCACATTTTCACACCAGACCTTCAGTGTCACAATAGGAAACTTATTATCATTCATCAGGTGGGCTGTGCTTGTTTCCCTTTGGTCTCTGCATACAGACTGCGAAGGTCACACAGCTCAGAGTGAGCCAACCTGCTCCAGATAGTTCAAACAATTGGACGTTTTTAAAAGCGTTGCTGCTCAACACAGCTCTGTCCAAGGTCTCTGTGAGTCACATTGAACCCCAGACCAAAGACCGGACAAAGGACCAGGAACAGAAGAGGTGTCCACTCCGGCTTTTAGCTGCTTGACTGGGGCTTTAAGGATTTAAACGCAGTTTATTATATTACATAATGCAAGTGCGGTGTAGCTGTGCTCCTTGCAGTTGACTTGGTTATCTCAAGGTTCATTCCTTCTCATATCAGGCCTCTCGGGCACACACAGTGCAGTTGTTTGTTTCCACACATCAATGCATTCCTCTCATTCCTCTCCCCCTGGATGAAAATCAGCTGGTTGCCGGAGAGAGGTCATTGAACTTTTCCCCAGTATTCCCAGCCTGAGAGGAGAAAGAGGCAGGGGGGAGGGAAAAGTTTTGTCAGCCAGGAGAACGTTGGAGTTCATTCTGAGATTTCTTTAGCTGACATTTGAACGCTATACAGGCTGTGGATACCTGCTTAGATTTATCAGCCGGAGGTTAAATTGTGTAAGAATATTTATCGCTTCTAAAGTGTAGTGAAGTATAGATATAAAGTAACATAAACTATGTAGTTACCCTCCATCACTGGCAGTAGATGCCTTCACTTTGACTTTGTGGAAGATTTTCATTGTGGTTCGGCTCCTCTGCTCCCCACTTCAAAGGTGTTCCTGAGGGAGCTGCACCTCAAACAGACGATTGTTTCCTCTGACATTATCGGACATCTGAGCTCCTCGATCTGCTTTGCTCTGCTCTGCTCACAGCGTGCCCTGTCCCAGACTGTGGCCTCTCTCATTTACATGGGTACACGGGCAAACACTGTTGAACCTGAAACCTGGCCCCCGTGTACTCCAATCACGTAAACCGCTCCAATATCTTGTTGCCAAAACTGACAAGCTTTCATTTAGACTTTACAAGATGCCTCCTGTATGAAAGAGAGACACTGGGCGTCTAAGCTTTGATGTTCTTAATGCTTTCTCCTTCGCTGGCATGTTTAATTCTCTATTAGATGATATTACACTCCATTTGTTTGGCACGGCTGCCTAAATTACAGGGGTAACTTGGGGCTTCATCAAAGGAAAAATCACAACATTCCCACTTTTTGTGAACATAAAACTTGCCCTTTTGTTACAGTTTGCTTTTTCTTAAACTTGGAGCTAAGATTTAGGAGTCAGTTAATGGTTCAAAACAAATACAAACCTCTTAGTTACAGTGTCTAACCAGCTGTAGCTCTCTGCTGCTGCTCCCCCTCCCTTTCTCCATGGTATTAGTATGACTACATGTTTGGCTTGCCTCTAGTCTTTCCCTAGTTACCCGCACAGTCGAGTCTGTGATTTAACCATACTTGGCTCTACCACAGAGAAGCCATAGTCTCAAACCAGACAGTGATGTCATCCCCACAGCGTCTGGCACAGGAAGTGACTTAACACTAACTGAACTGTCAAGCTCTTCTACAAAGCTCTTACACAATCACTGCTGCCCGAAAAGCCCCTTTTTGAACATCAGGATTGTGTAATTCTGTTACGTCAGCGCTCGAGTCGAAAAAACCACAACAACTGAAAAGCTGAATGCACCATTTCAAGAAAATCCAAAACCAAGTGACTTAATTTCTTGGGCAAGTTCAGCACAATCACCACGACATCGAGTATGCTGCAGATGGTGTTCCCAAACATCCCATTCATTACGCCGTATACAGTAGTCGTTTTTGGCTCAGATCAGTCAGTCTATTTTCAGCTCCACTGCATTTGAGATGGTGGTTGTGTGGTCTCGAGGTCTTAAGGGGTCAGCGCATATGACTTTTAAGGCTTGAAGCAGCGTGCCGCCGCTGTCACAGGAAATGAGCCTCTCCCTTGGCTCCGTTTGTCACAGGAGAAGCAACAGGCCACCTGGGAATCTGCTGGTTCCCACGGCCTCTATCAGAGGTTTCCATCTGAGCCAATCAGGCAGAGCCCTTCAGCTATGGGGGGGCTCCCACACTTCCTTGTTTTGCCAAAGTGAGAGGTGCTCTGGTTCCCGTACACGGCAATCCAACGCTGATTTAAAGCTGATAGAGCAGTTTGAAATGTGAAAGTTTTACCTCTGCGGTTAATCATTAACCCAAACTGCAGAGTCAATGTGAAACATGGCGTTGCCTTTTTTTGTTCACAGAGAGTGCTTCTGCATGTGGCATTTAAATGCCACAGATACTACTCTAATTTACCAAGTGGCCCTTTATAAAAGTGCCCACGCGTTCCTGAGTGTGAAATGTGAACAAAACAACCCAGAAGCTATCTCGGGGAAGAAAAAAAAACCCACCAGTAATTTGGCTTTCACACGCTTACATGGATTTTTGAAGCCACAAGCGCGTCACTGGAACAGTCGATGTACTATGCAAGGCTTCCTTGGAGAGAACACAGAGCTATTAGACTCCCAAGTGGCAGACATCCTGTCTTTACTGGAAAGCCACTCAAGCCAGGTTTAATGCACTCCAAACACACCAGCCTCTACAAGTGTGGATGATGACTCAGCGGGCCCTTTTCCATTCTCTCCTCTGCTCTTTCGCGTCATCGGTGGCCTTTTAAACGGGCCGAGCAGCAGAGACGAGAGTTGTTTTATTAGATTGGGCGGCCCTGAACCAGGAGCTAACATGAAGCCTCTTGATATTTATAGCCGCACAACAGTCTTGCCGCTTCTGTCCTGTTCAACTATTGTCACTTCCTCCTCCGCTGAGGGCCGGATGGGCTTGCTGCAGACGTCCCTTTTCGGCTGCATTGTATCTATTTGAGGAAAGCCATTGTGCCACATTTTGGCTACCGTGAAGGATTTTGGATCAATTGTTGAAGTTGAAATAGGTTTCAAGGTCAAAATCACAAGACTGGTTTGTTTCAAAGACTGAAAGAAACATAGCGACTGAGCTGCAGAGGTTGTCTGATTTATTGTGAGAGAAGAGGATCGTCTCTCTGTGGCTTTCCCTTTGCTTTGATGTCTCTTTGCTCTGCATGCAGAAGTGGCTGATTGTAAATGATGCACTCTGAGCTTCAGTAAAGTGTGCAGAGGCACCGATAAACCAGGATTGCTGGAGGAGAGCAAACACAGTCTGCGCCCATCACCTCTCCGAGCCTGCAAGGTCACCCCGTCCTTCATTTCATGTTGGATCAAAGCTGTTCAATAAAAATCAATGTGCTCAACAAGAATAAAGGGCCTACAAGGATCATATAACTGCTCAGTCAATGTTAAGTTAATACATCAGAAATAATGGTCAGTTCAAAATCTGTTTGTACAAAGAAAACTAGATGTTGCTGCACAAATTGGAAGGTTTAACTCCAGTGGTTCTCCTCCTCTTCCTCCTCCTCCGGCCTCCTTGATGGGATCAAAACCTAGTCAAGCGTTATTCATCTCCAAAGAAACCAGAGTCTCATGTGTAAAGTTATAGTCCCCATTTATCTGGCGGAATAGACAATGAAAAATGGAGACAATAAAAACATGCAGAGTGTCATGCGGAGTGTGGGTGATTTACTGGCGATCACGTTTCATGTTCCAGTAGAGCAGGCTGACTCCCACGGGAGAGCGTGCTGTTTTGTAAACACACAAATGCCGCCGCCGCTGACGCAGATTTGAATATTTATGAGCCTTTAGGGTAGCATCCAACGTCAAATGTGTTTCTCCGTTTACAGTCGAGCCCAATGAAAGTACATTGCCAAGTATGAAACCTGAGTCTTCAGTGACGCCCAAAGTGAAAGCAAATTAAAAAGGTTTCCCATTTCTTTTGATATAAGTCCAGACTCCCTTTCTGCTCTCGTTATCAGACAGAGAGATGTTTCTCCACAGTTACTGTTACCGTGTAGTCATTCAAAAGGCTGTTAATTCCTTGGGTGAAGATTTAAAAGATATTTGTGGGACCAGAAGCCAAATGCCATTTGTTCTTAATTATCTGACTATTTCACATCAAAATAATATCCCTTTTAAGCTGATGTCATTGTGTCAGTTAGAAATTGCACTGCTTGGTTTCACCTGTAAACACGGCTTTCATGGTTTAGTCTGAACAGTTGATCGTTGTCAGAGGTGGTTTAATGTCTCACGAGCAGTTTTGTAGCTCTCTGTGCTAACTTAAAAATACATCATGAAATTAATTACTACACAATGGATTAGGGCTGCCTTTAATCATTATTTCCATCATCTGCTGATTATTTTCTTGATTCTTTGATTAAGCGTTTGGTCTATACAATGTTAGAAAATACTAGAAAATGTCCTTTCCCAGAGCCCCAGTTGACATCCTAAAATGACTTGTTTTATCCGACCAAGAGTCCAAAACCCAAACATATTCCATTTATAAATATATAAAACAGAGAAAAGCAGGAAATCCTGTTAAAGGAATTACTTGACATTTTAGGAAGTATGCTTGTGTGCATTCTGGCGGAGAGAGAAGATCGAGCCAGACAAACAGAGCCAGGCTAGCTGTTTCCCCCTGCTTGTAGTCTTTGTGCTAAGCTAAGCTAACTGGCTGCTGGTGGTAGGTTCATATTCAACAGACAAACATGAGAGTGGTTATCAATCTCCTCGTCTAACTCTTTGCCAAAAACAGAATGGAAACCATTGCTTTTGCAAAAGCCGAATAATTTTCTGTTGATCAATTAATAGACTAGTTGTTTGAGCTCTAAGTGTATATGTTTTAAATCAAGGATGCTACTCAGATATTTTATCAAGCATTATTGTTTTGTTAATGTCATCCACTAAACATTTGTGTATTGACGACACATTTTCCAGATTTATACAGCTTTCCACCCAGTTTGCCATCACTTGGCTATGAGCTTGTTGTTTCCAAGTATTGCAGTATTGTCACAGCGTGGTGAAGGGCTCGGTGTCCTCAGCTCCGAGCCGTTTGGCGGTGCTGACACAGGGGGATTCACTGGGTAATGAGTATTGCAACAAACTCCTCCGTCATCTCGTTTTTGCCGGACCAGTCGATGGATGACACTCCAGAGACTTGATCGAACCTGACCTTGACCAGACAAGAGATTGCTGTCCTGTCACCTATTGTGACTGGAGAGGAGTGTTTTTTAATATTTTCTTTCTGCATCTGTGTATGCATTCAAAACAGATCAGTTACTAAGGACATGAATGCCTTCCTTGCATTTTTTTTTTTATCTCCCATTACTACCCCCCGGCTCCTGAAATGAGAGTTTTGTTTGACTTTAATTAGCGGCGGAGAAGTCTACAAGAAGCTCATTAGAAAATCAAAGAAGGAGCGGCAGCAGCAGCGTATGCAATATTATAAGTACGTTACCATGTGAATGCTTAGGAAATAAACAGAGCGTGGGGAGAAGCTCGGTTCAGAGGTGAATATAGCAGCGAAGCCACAACAGGCACTTTAATTACAAGTTGAACTTTAACCCACATCCCTTTCTCTCAGTCTCAGTCTGCCCGCAATTACCCACAGAAACGTCCCAAAACAGAGATGACTGCCTAATCATTTTTCTCTTTTGGCAAAGCGCTGCTTGGGGTTTTAACAGAGCTAGCCAAGCGCACAAGATGACTCATTATCTTCCACACAAGTCGAGGGATCATTCCCAATAGTAGGGGAATACCCAAAGGAACCGGCAAATGTTTGGTATTTCCTGTCGTACTTAAGATAGCGTAAAGGCCATCCGAGGAAGGCAACAGTGCAAAATCTCTTTGTGTCCATGAGAGAGACACTGAGCAAAACCCAGAGGTCTACATCATGTGAAAAACAAATCAGAGGTCGAGGACAGTCTCACTCCCGCTGGTGGGAAAAGCAAATCATGTGTGAAGCTTCCAGCCTAGGTAACCATGACACTCAAGGCAGCAAGTTGCCACCCCATGGCTGAGTATGGGATCCTCTCAAGTCCTCACTGTTTAGTCTGACTCCTTCACTCTGTATGCGTCTCTCCGAGGGATTCATTGTGTGCAGTAAAAACGAAGGAAAGGGAGTGTGTAAACCTGGATAGGGCATCCCATTGGATTCTTGGCTTCAGTGGGCGGCTGTGACCTTTTTAAAAAGCCATTGATCGAAAAAAAAATGAATACTGTAGAGAACTGCCGCCAGGACTTCATGTCCCAGATGCACACCTGCTGTCCATGGCAGATGGTTTGCTGCAGGGCAATAAGATGAGTTTTTGGGGATTATAGTCTTTTGTTGATGTGATGAATGCAGATGTTTTGTCCTTTTCCTGTCCCTGTCAACCTCTTGTGTCCTCCCTCGCCAGCTGCTTATTATTATTTTCTTCAAAGGTTCAGGTTTTCATAATGAAAGTCAATACAGGGGAGAGAGAGGACAAAATAGAAAGTACTAAGGTTTGTTTTTCACACTACTCACATGCTTGTGACAGCACTGCCTGCTAACGTGTGGGTGAAAAAGTTACCAGAGGTGAAGTGCAGCATGCCTCAGTCTCATGATATCCACCTGACACCCTCCCTCCCTCCCTCCCTCCCTCCTCTATCTCTGCTTTCCAGCTCTCCCCTGGGTCAGTCTGGAGTTATTACCGTCCGTGTCCTTGTGGGATTGTTTTAAACATCCATCACCGCTCTTATGAACCTCTTACCGTAATTGGCCTGCTTTCGTTTCAGACTTAAATAGATGATAATCTATGCCGACTGTCTGGGACATATTGAGGACACGCATCATGAGTTTGCCATTTTGTCAAGCCTCGCTAGCGGTCAGTCACATGCACTTGCTGCTGGACCCGGTGCTTGATTTGTGTTGTTGCCTCAGCAAACTGTTATTTTCCTGGAGTGGGTGGAAAAAAAAAAAAAAGGATGGAGGCAGTGTTTTTGCCAACTAACACATTCCCCTCAGCTGGCAGTCTGACTGAAGAGCTTGTTCTCTAATTAATACCTGAATCCTGGTGAAGAGGAGGAGGAGGAGGAGGAGGAGGAGGGAGGGGGGTATCATCACTGAAAGACGGGGCTTGTTCAGAGGTCTCTAGAATAAAGCTTTCTGACATTTTGCATTTTTAGCCATGTTAGCAGCACGGCTCCAGGGATAGCAATGTCAGTTGGCCCACGGATAAATCCTAAGGACTGGAGGTCATCCCCAACTTTTCCACGAGCACCACTAGCAGGCCGATGTCACTTATCCTTTAAAATATGTCAGCCAGCACAAACTTTGGTACAGACATTCATGGTCCCCAGATGAATCCTAGTATGAATTGTAATAACATCTCTGATCCTGCAAAACTAATGACCCATCAGCCTCAGCTGTACTTTGTGTTTAGTGCTAATTAGCACACATTAGCATGCTAACTTGCTAAACTAGGGTGGTGAAAATGGTAAACATTATGCCTGCCCAGAATTAGCATGTTAGCATTGCCATTGTGAGAATGCAGCATGCTGATGTTAGCATTTAGCTCCAAGCACAGCTGTGTCTGATGAGTTGACAGAGCTGCTGTAGAGTCTTGTTTTAGCCCTGGATAATTAAAAACTCTCAGCTGCAACAAAGGAAATGCCATGTGGTTAAAGATATTGCTGGCTGATTTAAGATTGCGGTGTGTTTTGACACCAGAGGGCCTAAACTGGGAAGAAATTGCTGATCCTTCCTCCTCTGTGACACCGACTGGCCCCCAGCCTCAGGAATGGGACAGGACGGAAAGGGAGGAGAGGGAAACAGGAAATACTTTTGTCTTCCCACAGCACTTCAGAATGGATGTCCTGTGATGTTTTTAGTCCTGTGTGGGCTTTTGTTTGATAAAAGGAAACTGTATATTAAAATGTGACACAAAAAAAAGAATATGATGACCCAGTTTTGCTTCTGCGAGATCAAGGTCGAATAAAATGCGTGTATTCCGGTTGGAATTACACAAAGCATAATTACTGTAGGTAAATTGAGTTAAATCAAGACAGATTAAAGTAGGATGATAATTGATTCCCATGGGAACTGACACAGTAGTGTTGAAGTGAGTTAAACTTAACAATTCACTATTGTTCACAGATCAAGGTCACGTTACAGCCAAAAACAGAGGCATCAAAGGAGCTCAGATGTACAGCTCCACCACACTGCTACTCATGTGGTTAGCTTCGTAACAAAAGAGTTGATATTCAATAGGAAACTGTTGATATATCCTCTCGTAAACCTCTCTGAAACAAACTCTACTCTAGTTGGGTTCAAGATAATCTACTTGTGTGTGTGTGGGGGGGGGGGGGGGGGGGGGGGGGGCGAGGAGCTTAGCACCATGACTTCCTGTCCAGCTGTTCCTGCTGTCACTGCTCAAGAGCAGATGTCTGTATTTCCTTGTCTAAGACACACAGCCGTGGTATTTGCTCCGCAGACCTTACATACACTCGCCCATTCCCAATTTGTAACAGACCGATTTTAAAACTCCTGTTAGCAGCAGAAAGCAGAGCCCCCTCTGAGTAACATTAATATATTTATGTCTGAGTGCTGCGGCGCTCGTCCACACGCTAAAACCCCCCCCACCAAAATCTGTTGGCATGCAGTTGCGAGTGGGCTCTTTTTTGGTGATTTTCCCATGTTTGTTTAGTGTGTGTGTGTGTGTGTGTTTGGGTGTACTGTCTCTCTCTGCGTGAAGGGCGTTCATGAGTGTGAGAGCCGATGGACATTAATGGATCTGCTGCAGAATGGGCGTAATAACACTCTATTTCCACCCACATTTGGTAGCGGCCGAGGGATTTACATCCTAAAGGGTCAGTTCACACAAATCACAAAAAAACATATTTTCTCACTTACCTCTGAAGGTATCAAGCCATGCTGATAATTTTTGTTTTATTCGCTGAGATTTTGAGATATCTGCCCCTGAGATTACGGCTGTTACTCCAATACAATGGAGGTGATGGGATTTCATATTTAAAAATGTATTTAAAATGACATTTAATAAATTCAGAGGCAACGTTTACCAAAAAAGTTGTCCCACATGTGTGTTAAATACTACAATGCCCAGCTGTGAGCCTTTTTTATATATGAAGTAATATATTTGTGACCCGTTTTTAAAGATTTACATCATCAGTAGGATCTGTATGGTGTTTTCATGTAGACTCCACCCATCTGATAACCAACTGACGCAAGAACACACACAAAGGTAAACACATATTCTTTGGAAGCCCAATTAACTGTCTATCTGTCTCTTTCCTGTCTCTCTTCCAGGATGCCTTTGTGGAGCTGTACGACAGACAGAGGGACTCGGTCTTCAGTTGCTCTTGGCCCTCCATTAAGACAGTCTTCGGTCTGGCTGCACTCGGGGCAGCAAGCCTCACCATCGGAGCGTACCTTACACAGAAGTGAACAAGCCCTCTTTCTACCAGCGTGACTTTCTTTCTCATCCTCCTCCTCCTCCTCCTCCTCCTCCTCCTCCTTTTTTCCTCGTGCCTCTCCTTCTTTCCTTTTAAAGACGCCCCTGACCCCTCAGAGACAACCTTCAGACTCTTCCGAATCAGCCTCTCTTCAAAGCCCTCTCGCAGAAAACTCCCTTTTCCTCGCCCCTCCATGTCAAAACAGACACAAATCAAAACAACTGAAGCAATCCAATGCACAGCCCATACGGAGCAAAGGACGTCTTGAAAAGAGCCAGCTTAGATGTAATCACACTAAGCTGAGCACAACTGAGGAGAAAGGAGGATTTTTTTTGTTCTGCCTGCTTCTGTACTAGTTATAGCATGAATGTTGAGTGTTAGTGTAGACGTTGCATGTGTCAGAGCTCATGCGGGACCTCTATTTGGAGGCCTTGATGATGGGGGTTGCAGGGACAATGATGCCCCACACCAGAGAGGAAGCGGCCGTGCCCCCGCCCCTGCTTGTTAGGGTGAAGAACCCTGTTTGAACTATGGACTCCAGTTACCCCCCCTGCAGCCGTCCTTCAAAGGACTTCCTCCACAGAACAGCTGCTCAGAATGTATAATGGAAACAGCTTGCTTCAACCAGCGAGTTGTGTGTCTACGGCTTTCACTCCTCAGATAGCTCCAGTGAACTCTGAACACACTGCACCATTATACTCTCCCTGGCCTTTAGCATGTAGAGGAAGGGCCCGTGGAAGACTGAGTTGGGCTGATCTTTCTTGTGCAGAGATGTTGAAAGCTGATTGCGATTTTTAATGTCGGTTGTAATTTTTGCCAAACCCCAAATTGTGTTTAGAAAAAGAGGAGAATGGAATATTTCAAGGAGTGAAAAACATGCCAGAGAAGGCTGCCGTGGCATCAAAATGTCATTTGTTGGCGAGTATACTGAGAAAAACGTTGAGCACAGCACAAAAGAGTGAGGTAGATTTAGCATCTGAGCGAGTAGGCCCCTGCAACATAAACGGACAAGGTTGTTGAAGTGTGTGGACGAGACTCCTCTGCTAAAACGACTCCCCTTTAAAAGCACCATCACAGATTAGCACCAAGCAACTCTTAAGACCTGTCAGTTCTTTTCTATTTTCTACCTCTGTTGCAGCTTTCTTACTCTCAGCTCCAGTCCATCTGTGGTCAGATTGTTTGGGCTCACCCAGGTTTCGGAGCTGACCCTGTCAACATGTGTCCTCCAGCTGCTGAGGCCCCACAGCGACTCTAGCAATGCAAGAATCCACTCCGACAAAGACGCTTGTCCACGTGGACCGAGGAAAAACCCTCGCTTGGCCACAGACGACTGAGTACCACGGCAGCAGGGTTTCAGTTCAGGACTAAAGCCAGTGTGTCCCGTGTGCTGGAACCTGAGATGTCCCTTCTCTCCGGTCTGCAAATGCATTCAGTCATTGATTTGTCCCTTTCAGCCAGTTTTATTGATGTTCGTCTTGTGTTACAGTCTGATAGAAAATTTTGGAAACGCTCACAGGCTCCAAAATATTTTGTTGTACACAGTACTTAGCAAGTTGGTCTTTCCTCTGTCATTAAAACTCTTCAGCTTCTTTGTTGCATGGATGAAAGATACTGTCTTCACACCTATATATCTGCTGTGTGTAACCATATTTATAACAGAATAGGGTGGAAGATAACGAATAACAGCAAAGGAGTTGCATTTTCTATTTATTGAGAGGTACCAGATTTTTTTAACAGTACTTTGATGAAAAAATTAATTGTTTTTTCACTTTTTTCTATCCTATGGAATCACACTGTAACTACATTTTTTCCCCCCTGGCTGCTATTATAACAAGAAAAATGTTTAAAAAGTGAATCTCTGTGTTGTATTAATACTGGCTTCAGGCTGCTATACTGTCGATTTTAACTTTTACTTACAGCTTAAACTGCCACAGATTTACAGTATAGTTCTAGAGAGCTGGAAACCAAAGTTAACTTGTATTAATCTTTAAAAAAACAACAAAAAAACAACAAAAGTAGCTTAAGGAGAATACATGTCGCTTCACTTCGCTGAGTCTTTTCAGTGAGGTTTTGTCTAGTGTCACTGTGCTTTATTATCAGCTTAAACTTTTGTCAACTTTGTGCTCCGATGATAACTCAGTGCTCATCTGTAAGACTTGTCTCAGTTATCACTATAAACCACCCCATCCTCATCACAGCAGCTCACAGTGTGTGATATTCCTAGTGGTGTGTGTGTAAGAGACAAACAGAAGGGTGATGTATGAGCAGGAATAGGAACACAGTTTAACAGCAATATACTGTAACTTTTATATCCTCTGTGCATATATGAATGTAGGCACTATGGTTGCTGTACTGTTTCATGTCTATAATCACAAACCAGTAGCACTTATAAAAAAAAAAAGTGAATTGTGTTTCTGTTGTTTACTGCTATATCCACGATAAGCTAGCGGGATCATATTGTTCCTAATAAACCAGATTTCTCAAGCAGCTGCAGTCCAAGTTCATGTTGCGTCTGCCTCTTCTTTTTTGTTTTTATCGATTCTCAGATTCATCTCTCAGCTTGTCAGCAGGACAGAAAGAGAATAAGAGATGTTTAGGTGCAGAGCAGTGTATCAACAGTGCTCTTTTGATTATCTGTTATCTATCCACAGCTATGAGCTGTATATGTATATAAGCCTGCTTGTGTCAACGTGACAGTCTCCTTGTGGAGGACTGTGCACGAGCAGCAGCCTCACCCCATCAGACATCAAAGCTGTCCCCAAACACTGCACTTGTCAGCCTCCCTCTTCGGCTCTGTACGCTGCTAAACACGAGTGCAAAAACCCAAATGCCCTGCGGCCAGGTTTTTTTTTACACCCCCTGCCTCTGTTCTGATCACACTTGTCTTCAAAGGCTACGGCACTCTTGCTGCTCGGTGGAATTTGTGAAAAGCATGATGCAGTAAAACTAATGTTGAAAGAGTTGAGTGGGTGCGAGAAAATGAGGGGAGAGGAGTGAAAGAAAGTGGTGGTGGTGGTGGTGTGTGGATATATATCCCTGAGGAGACCAACAGCGGAGGGAAATTCATTTGGGCTGGAGCCCCACGCAATCTCTCCTCTCTCTCTCCCACTCGCCATGCATATAAAATGCATGACACGCTCTGAAGAGGAATTTTAAATCAAGCCCTAGACTTTCAAAAGAGGGTCCAGTGTGGGTGTGGGTGGTGAATATGTGTGTGTGTGTGTGTAAAGAAAGAGAGAAAGATGGGCAGCGAGAAGGAGAAGAGGAGGGGCAGGGGGGGGGGTAGTGAAGCCCTCCTGCCTCTTCTGCTTTAGGGCTACAAGGTGTTGAGGAGGCTTTCCCAGCGCTGGATATCACAGGGGAGGTTGGGAGATCAAAGCAGATTGTCTGGAGTAAGTCTGGTCCAGTTTCAGGCCTCATTTGGAAGTCCATCAGATCCACTCACGGTACCTTTGCCTCATTTAGGAGGCAACCTTTGCTGCATTAAAAACTTCCTGCTGAAATCTAGCAATTTCCTTGAAAGAGATGAAAAAAAAAAAATCATCCGTCTCTTATTGGAATGTAAATATTCAATGAGAAAGAGGTCGTTGCTTATTACTGCAGGATGGGATCAACTGTCTAAAGTGATTTTGGTTGAAGCCTCGTGCAGCCTGATCTGTGTGCTACAGTGTCACCTTGTGGCTGCTCCACAAACACTCCAGCAGGGTCTAAAACATCAGGCAACCTTTAAAAGTGCACATTTGTACCTCGTCTACAGGAAACGACAGCTGATTTCACCGAGCAGATCATCTTCACATGTAGAGGATGAACACTCAGCTGCTGTAGTGTTCAGCTGAAATAAAAAACCAGCCTTTTCCCGGCACTCTCTGGCACATGGTTGCCTATCCCTGCACTAAAATATCCTCGGGGGCAGCATGCCAAGAAGAGAGGAGGCCTGACAGCTCAACAGCTTACCGCTTCGGTGATGACTGTTCAGCCGTCTGTGGTTGGTGATCGTCCTCTTCGAAATGTCTAATGAAAGAAATGTGCGAGACAAGCATCTTAAATCTCACGCAATATGGTAATCAGCAGGAAAGAAGACGTGGACAACGTGTGGTGAAACTACAAACCATGTCTGTGATCAAGTGATCAGCAGCAAAACCAAACAGACTATTTGTTCAAAGCTGCAACAAATGAGAAAGAACTTTAATGTGTAATAGAAGGTAAACGTTAGTACACATACCATGACCATGTTTTCATATTTGATATGTGGAGTTGCTTTTTCAGGGTTTTGGCTGATGGTATACATGAAATAAAAAGCAAAATTAGGAAACTATTGCAACACCGTTATTTACAGTAGTCCATCATGAAAATGGTTGTGTGTTAAAGAGGTTGGGTCTTTGTGTGTTCGGCCAACAGAGAACCAAAATGTATGTCTAAATGGTAATTATTTTTAGTTACATACATTTGACAGGTCAAACAGGTTACTTTAGCTTAACATGTCCATCTAAATATCTACAGTACTGTACAGGACTGCATCTTTTTCTAATTAATCGCTTGGTCTATTAAATGTCCATCACAGTTTTCTAATGCCCAAGAAGACGTCTCCAAATGTCTTGTTTATGTTGTTGATCTTCAGTCCAATGAACATTTGGCATGTTTGCTAGAAAAATGACTTAATCATTAGAATAGTGTAATAATAATTATACTTATAATTTTTGATAATTGATTGTTTCAGTTCTATAAATGTATGTGTGTGTAAAGGAGTCAATGCACGACAGTCAAGGCGTTTAGTTCTGCAGGGGATACGTGAAGATTGTGGAGGTGTAGATATATTTACAGATATATGTGTGTTTGGGAAGAAAATAAATAAATTACAAATTTGTGTGAGGCTGATCTTTATCATATCTATTGGCACAATAACCAGTAACCTCGACAGGCCGACCGCTCAGGATACGCCTCAATTTCCCTCCGACCGTTTAAAGAGCAGAAAAGTCAAAATAGGTATCTAAATGCCAAGTTGACCAAACCTATTCAAAGAACAGAGATCTCTAGATCTCATGGATCTAGCAGAGCCACTGTGTTTTCTCTGCAGTGAAAAATAGTTCCATGAAAGCCATCCCGTGTATCTAAGAGGTATAATGAATTGGTATTTGAGACCCTCTGACATCCATGGACCAGTTAAAAACACTGTATACACGGTTAAATTAAAACATAAGAACAAAGAATTAAAGTACATTCAGTGTCCATTTATTTTTCTGCAGCCAGAAAAATAGAAAAAGTAAAACAAAGAACATTCATACTGCTGAAGTGTAGTTTCTCATGCTTGCACATTTACAGTACATGTTGATCTGATACAAAGTCTCTTTGAACTGGACATATTGCCACAATATATTTACAAAAATAACATTAAAACCGCGGTCTCTTTAAACATGTTGACACATTCATAAAAATAAAGCTTTATGTGACACGTTTCCCGAAAACGATCCTATTTACAGTCAAAGATGGAGATGAGTCCTGTCGAGCTACAGCTGAGATAACCGGGTTGATTTGCATGTTTGTGAGTATCAGATTATCTGAAGCGTCGAAGCAACTGAAAATAAATGTAAAAAAGGTTTTTTAACATCTAAAAAGGCCGTCTTGTAACACCATTACAAAAATGCATCCTTAAGTCGCAATGACTCTAAATCACTGATGTAAAATGAGCGAGAAGCGCTCGTAATTCTTGGCTGATAGAATCTATATTAATGTACAGCTGTATTTGCCTCCGACCACTGCGTGTTTCTGTGCCAAAATGATTTAGATTTTATTCAGGATTTTTTTTTAGAATTAAAGCAAATCCAAAAGAAATTCTTGACACTTCTGACATGGTACAAAATACCACCAAATACAGGAAGTGTAGAGGGTAGAATTTGCCAAATGCTATTTAAATATTACACATTCATAGCTTAACAGTTTGGGGGGAAAAAAACCTCAGAAACTCCATATAATTGCACTCATTTGACAATAAAAATAAAAAGACAAATACTGTCAGGTTTAACTGGTGTGGGCCGGGGGAAACTAAAAGGCACAAATAAAGGTTGGGCATCGATCCCTTCGTATTGGCACTGGAAAACGTTTTTCTTTTTAAATGACAACAGTCATAAAATGGCCACATTGTAGGTGAAGTGTAGTTCTGCTACCAAACAATAAGTTGCATCTGTGAATGTTCACCGTTCTACACCAAACACTGAGGAGAACACGCGTTTTCCTGGAGGTGACGACATTCGGTATAGATTACAACAAAAAAAAAATCAGCTGATGACTGCAGCATGATCACAACTACATCCCCCAGAATTCATTAGAACCAGTCTCGACTTTCCCACCTTCCCCCCCGGCTGCTGACCACAATGCATCTCTGTGTATGTGTGTGTATGAGTGTGTGCAGAAATAAAACAGTGGTTTTGTGTGTGTGTGTGTGTGTGTGTGTGTGTGTGTGTGTGTGTGTGTGTGTGTGTGTGTGTGTGTGTGTGTGTGCGCGCGCACATCTGATCAGTGTTCAAGCAAACAAAAGAAAAAATATTAATTCAGAAAATCAATCCTCAGTGCAGGAACTCCACTTCATTCAGCTGTCTAGCTCTTTGGTTTCTAAGCCTCTATAGTGCATCAGTTGCAGGCGTCTCTGGGACCTTCAGACCGGCTCTGCTCAGCCTCACGCTCCCCACCTCAACCTTCAAACTTATTTACTACCACCACGTCTCCACTTCAAGCTGACGCTTCCTCCCTCTCACTCAGTCAGGCTCTCCTCCTTACAGGCATCTGCGGCAGAAAAGAGGAAGAAGAAGAAGTTAAGACAAGATGCATAATAAACTGTAGCACAGACAGGATTACTGTTACTTCAACCAAATCTTGTCTAAATGTTTTCATCCATTTTCATCATTAATAATTGCGCATAACACAACCTCATCAATGGCTTGATTTTTGACAAACTTGCCAGTCTGCTAAAGAAAAAAAACACCATTGAGGCCTTTAAATCCATGATATCTCTCATGATAAATCTTCTACCAAATATTTTTCGCAAATCAATGTTTCAAGCAAGTTTTAACGACTTAAACTCCCCACTTCTGTGAGGATACAACCAGCAGACATAAAGTCAATAAAAGTAGGAGTAAGCATAATTCAGCTCGCTTTTTATCTGTACAACATGGAGACATGTCCGTCTAAACTGAGCTTCCTGTTCCAAAAACAAGATTTATCATTCTTTTTGAAGCCCTGAACGACTGCCCCATCGGACTTTGTTCAGACCCGGAGAGAAGCTGCGGTTAGTTTCACAAAATTGAGGTTGTGTTATGCACAAATACAAAATGATGATACAAACATTTCAAGTTTCCTTCACAACACTTTGCCGATCTGACGGAGTTACAGCCTGTCACTAAAATTATGCAGACATCTGTTATTTGCTTTCAAGCGCATAAATACAAAACATATTCACATCAAAGTAGAGCTTGCTACTGGCAAAATGCAGCTACATATATTAAAAGCCAAAACTGAGCAGAATTTATAATACGTAAAGCCTCTGCATGGTTATGCCTTAAGTTTACATTCAAACTTAACATTTGTGATTCAAAACATTGTGAAAACCTTTATTGAAGTTTGCATTTCGTTTGTTTTCGTTTCACTAAGCCCAATTATACTCGTTTTAAATATAGTAACAATGGACTCATCTTGTGTAATGGACACAGTTTGGGTCACATATCAAACACTGACAGCTTTAGGGGGCATAATGAAAAAAAAAAACATACTCTAGCAAATGTTACTTAAACGTATCCTGATAAGACCTATTCATGTTGTTTGCTGTAGTTTACGCACTCTGATATTAAAGTTAAAAATACATGAAGTAATAGTTTGATATGAGAATCAGCACAGACCTGAAGATAGTCTTGATTCAATACATTTGACCTCATTTTGAAACCAGATTTGTTCCCACTTCAGTTTGATCTCAAGTCACGTTGGTGCTTTGGAGTGTTTTTGAATTTCATTCTCAGACCTCACAAATCGCACCACATTTCTTGCAAACGAGGTGTTGCCCATCTTTATTTCCCTCAATCTGTCTATGCAACTATGAACGTGTCAAAGACACAGTTTACGAATGTATTACTTCCTGACAGGTATATATCAAATATATTTCAATGCACTGGTGAGATCAGATATGGGATTTGATTTTGAACCAGCAGCAGTGAACTCTATTGTCCTGACAGAGGATGGCGGCCTCTTCCTCCCGACACAACAATCCACACAACACTGCTGCACACGGCGGCATCCAGCAGGACAAACAGGACGTCGGGCACCATGCCTCCTCACAGCCAGCTACAGGCAACAACCAGCCTGGGAGTAAAACAGGCGTGTGTTCCTACCCGGGACAGGGTTAGAGGGCGGGGTGGGGAGAGAGCTCAGGGTCCAGGACAGAAGGGGAGTTGGTGCTAGCAATGCTGAGCATCTATACCTGCAGGGCTGAGCACCAGGGCCTGGAGGATGTCTGACAGGGACACGATGCCCTCGATGCTGGAACGCTCGTCCACCACCACCAACCGATGCACCTGGCAGAAAACACAAAAGACACGATTACAGATGAGGATGAGGTTATTTCTGGGTAACTAAATGTACACACACGTCTTTGTGTTTTCATAATCTCACTTCAGCTTTGACTATCCTGTCCACAATGGTCTCCATTGTTTCCATTTTGTGGCACTTCATGACTCCTTCGAAGTACTGAGAGCGATGTTTCAGAGCCTGTGTCACCGTGATGTCCAGGTTGTTGTACGTCTTCTCAGCAGCCAAGTTCTACACACAACCATGAACATGCATTGTATGAAGTGAGACAACAAATCACAGCCTGTGATATTTGGTGTTTTGTCAAGAAATTTCAACTTACAATCACGTCAAACTTGGAGTAAATATCCACAACTTTGCCTGTGAGAGAACATAAAGAACTCCAGTGAGTAAAAAATTAATTTAGTGTTGTTAGACTTTGTAAAAACAAAAGTTTGTGATCTCACCAGACTCATCCACCACAGGCAGAGCAGACACTCGTCTCTCCACAAAGATGTTGAGTGCTTTGATGATGGGCGTGTCCGGGTGGATGAAAGCGATGTCATGGTACGTACCAATGCCCAGCTCCCCGAGAGTCTGCTTCATGAAAGCTGGCTTTGGCATTTCACACATCTGAACACACACACACACACACACACACACACACACACACACACACACACACACACACACACACAGAGAGTGAGGCAGGGCCGTGTTCAGTGTGATCACTCTCCCGATTCATTTTAGTCACATCACATTTTATTAATTTCCACATTGACCACAAGGGGGCAGCAGACAAGTGAAAGTGGGACACGTTCTCAGCATAAGTAATATAATCATCCATCATATAGATTAAAATGCTGTGCAAGCTATACACTCATTCGCAGACAGACTGACAGAGGTTGTGCTGGACTCACAAAAAGCTGGAGGAACTTGAGGATCCTCTTGTGTGTGAGAATATAAAGTGCGTTCCCCGTGACGGGGTCGATGACAGGCAGGCGGTGAATTTTGTTTTTGATGAGGGTGTACACTGCATCAAATAGGCTGCAACACAACAAACACAATGACCAGTTACAAGTAGCACAATAAAATCTGCTCACGTGCACACAAACGTGTCAAAGCGTAAAGATAGTTTAAAGTCAGGAAATGTACCTTGCATCAGGTGATATGTTGACCAGAGGTTTGAACGTTGCTTGAAGGTAAACCTCTGTGTAGTAAGAAATAAAATATTAAATTATTTTATATTCTGCTTACAAAAATCATTACATTATGCATGCTATAAAAAAAAAGTCAGTATGATCATGGTGGTAACCTCTCCACGTCTCAAGCTTATGTTCCTCCAATTCATAAATTTGTACCTGAAATACAAGAAATAGACGTTGGCTTAAGAAAAGAAAAACAGAGAAATCCTCAATGAAAGAAGAAAAACTCATGCAAACGTTATCTGTCGAGTGGACCTACCATCGGTGACTTATAGTATCTGTGTAGTATGATGATGAAATCTGTGATTGTCAGCATTCCTGCAATGAAAACAGGCATTAAAACACACTGAATCTCTACACGCCGTGCCTGCAGGCGTTCTGCAGTTGGGTAGAAGAGACAGTGCTTACAAGGGCGTGGTCCAAACAACACATCACTGCCCCCCCCCCCCACCCCCCCTCCCCTCCAGCTTTATCCTCACGCTGACTTGGCATTCATTATTCATCACAGGCTGACTTGCAATAAACTCTAGGCAGGGAAAAAAAACAGCACAACAAAGCCAATCTTACTAACAGAACGGTTATTCTTTACTATTATCTCTAACCTCTCTGAGCACTGGTCAATACAGAGGAGTCACTGCTGTGCTTAATGGTTTATGACAGCTCTCATGACTTCTCAATATAGCATCATGCCCCACTAGCCTTGACCAGCTGCATTAATACCCAGCATTTCCTCTGTGTTCATTTAACAACCAGCACATCAAGGACTAGGCAAACTGTGGACTAAAAATATGCCGACTGCACACTGAAGTCTCATTAAGGTGCTAGAGTCAAATTTATAGAGCAAGTAAGAAGAATAAAGGCATCTTTCCTCTTGCTAATTTCACATTTAATTGCTAAGCTCTGTCTTTTCTTAGAAGATGGTATTTGATTGAAAGCTTGGCAATTGAATCTGCCATGTGCAGTGGAAGCCTTTTTTTCCTATTATTTGGTCCAAATACTTGCAAGTATTTATGCTCTAACAACTTTTACAAAAACTTCAACCTCAGTGTTAAACACGCCTAACTTAGACAACAACCGCAACAAACCTAGAAAAATGTAAACAAGGAAAACAGTCTATAAAGAAACTACCAATGAAACCTATAGTTCCTTTTGTACACACTATAAACACAAGTATTTTAGTACGTGATGAGAGCAGAAAAGCATAAAAAAAGGACATAAAGTTGTATTCAGTGTTCTTACCCACAAAGCTCTGCTTCTCTGTGTCCCATAGTGGAGCAGCTCGCACACCATTTGCTACCAAGGCAAAGAATGCTTTCTTAACCTGTCAAGCAAAAACACCATCCAATTAGATTATAAACTATACTTCATAACAATATGTGATTATCTTTTCTGGAGCTGAAACACTTAAACTATTAGTTGATGCTTTTATGTGTTTTCTATTATTCTAAATACTGGTAGAACAAAACAAGACATTTCAAGATGTCACCTCAGGCTCTCTAAACTTGTAATGGGAATCTTGTTCCACAGACTAAACGATTAAGCAAAAGAAAGAATCAACAAATTAATGTCCAGTCAAAAATAATCTTTGGTTGCAGCCCTCGTCATCATCTGATGACTTGAGAGACACTTGTCATGTATTTTGTGAAGCTCAATCTAAACTCTTGTTGGCTTTGTGTTGGTTTCAGTATTTCCATTTCTTTTTAGATAAGGATTCTCCACTCTGAGCTTCAGTGGATTTAGTGGTTGAAGATCTACACATCAAAGAGGTCAGACCTCCTCGGGATTACTGTTTAACAGCTTTACGACAATTCCATCAACATAGAAACTGCTCTGAGGCAAATATTAGCGCTTATCTTATTGTACATTAACTTAGGCTGAATGTCTCTTTCGGTCCTCAAGACAAGCAACCTCAATAGCATATAAAGGTCCGTCTGCAGGCAAAAGAAACGTTATTTTGTCACAGTACTAACTTGGAGAGCTGTGTCGAACACAACCAGCTTGGAACTTGTGGGGACGATGTCGTAGCACTTGTGGGATTTCATGAAGCGCATGTAAATATCACTCTCAGGTTCAGCAGCTGTAAGAAGAAAAAGCAGGAAAGTACTTTTAGAGGAAGGAGAAATCTCTCAGGGAACATATAATGAGAGCCTGGAAACAAAACACACTCTCAGAGCCTAAACAACCATTACGGGTCTGGATCACTTACAGCCACTTTACTGCTCCATCTTACAGATAATTAAGCTCTGCTTTAAGCACCAACAAGCACAGAAACAGTGGAAAAACACAGGCAGTACTGTAAGAAGTTAGGTCCTTCACAGAAGATGCAGTTTGATGATTACAGTAAGTTTTTTTCTCACATGTGGCGGTCAAACACAGCGCTAATTCATCTATTAGTTTACTGACAAAATGAAATTAATTTAATTCAAAATAAAACATTTACTTGATCCAGCTCCTCAAATGTAAAGATTTGTTGATTTTCACTGTTTTATAAATTGAAAAACTGATTGTTGGCACATGACATAACTCTGGGGTCTGGGTACTTTTGTCATTACTTTTTTCCTGATATTTTTGAATGATTACTCAATGAAAAATAGTATTTTCTTTAGTTGCAGCCTTCCTCACATGCTGCAAGACAATGAATTCAAAAGCTTTAATTACCATGATAAAATGTATAGAGGAGGCCTGTTGAGTGTCTCTTTTAAATGCAAGCAGCCTCTCCCGCATTTCACAGGTATCCCTCATCATTTATCAAGACAGCGGCGTAAAAGTATATCGACTGAGACATTTAGATAAAGGCATCTGTTATGATGACAAATTGGTGTAGAGGGAATCCCCCAAATTTCAGAATTCAGAGCGGATGATGTCTGTGGAGAGCACTGTCTGATACTGCGAACAGTCTTTAAAAACACATCTAACTCTGAGCATGCTACAAACACCAGACTATCATTTTGGCAAGAAACAACTGGAATCCCTGTGAGTCACCTGTACATTGCATTTCTAGAGCAGTGGGTCAGCAGATATCGCAGTGGGACACTTACCATCATCATCTAGTTCAAGTTTCTCCAGCATGCCTTCGAATAAACCGTAGACCTGTGAGGGGAAAGGAAAAGGTCTGAAGTGAAGAGCGCAGCAAATCCTCACAACAACACACGGCAGCGCACGGCAAAACTTTGCTGTAGGTTTGTGAGTGAGCAGCAGGGTGAAGCGACTTTTCCCCAGCGGCCCCAGCAGACTGTGGTCACAGCGAAGTGCGGTGCGCAAAACACCAAAATAAAACAAAACAAAACAAAAACAAAAAACGTCGCGCCCCACCGGCGTTTTGCCGATTATATAAAGCTCCTCCAGGTCCGCTAAATATACACAGGTAACGTGACAAAAACCTTGTGCTGTGCAGCCGCAGCTTTAGTGGCACATTATTATCAGACTACACACACCCCTTTAAAAAATTCGGAGTGGAACAGTCCTGATCCATTTGCTGCAGTAGGGGGGGAAACCAATGCCGACACGCTGCTCAAACAGCCACTACACAGGCGTGAGAGACTGAGCCCCACCACAATAAACCAGCGGCATTCATTGTTAGAGTTATAATCTGCCAAACAACACTCACCACGGGAAAAGTCTCTCACATGAAGCGCGGAGAAAAAGGCAGGAAGCTCCACGCTCTGTGGACACACCCCTCCATGCAGAGCAACCTGCTTACTTCACCATATTAGGAAATCCCTTACGTTGCTTAGCAGCAAGAAGCTGGGGATGCCTTGTCACCGAAGAGTTAATTTCTTCTGACAAAACGAACAACATGGCCGAGCTCTACAAAAACAACTCTTTTGGAGCCTTGATAGTGGCAGCAACTTGAGAATATGACACGCACACGATGCTATTTGCATCTCACAGACACACAGAGGCGAGCTCCCAGCATGGAATACGCTGCATCATGCTGAGAGATTTGCATACTCAAAAGCCTGGCTTGTTGATACATTATTTCCCTTGGTCCCTAATTTGCAAGTATATCCACAACAAGCCACTGCAGCAGTATGAGAAAGCCTGCATACCTGCTCTGGGATGCAACACAGTCCCCAGTGTCGCCCTGCAATGGTGACACAGCGCTTCTCTCAGCCAACAACTGCTACTGCACTTTCATAAATCTCGCCCTGCTGCATTACAGCGGGCATGCAGCCTGCTTTGGTACTACAGCAAACTCCAGGGAGGGCGGACATACACAAATCCATTAAATGAATTGCTTTTGAAATTGGATTTGGCCAACAGAAAACCACAGCAGCATCACAAGATTATTTTGTGAGCCTCCCTTATGTATGATGGAGAGGGAAGAAGAGGGGGGGCTGGGCACAGAGATGCTGACAGGCACTGACTCATCGCTCTTCAACCACAATCATGAGTCCTTGGGTGTTAATATCAACAGTATACAATGCTGGTGATGAAATATTGATTTAACCTTCTCTGGCTAGAATCCACAATCACTCACAGCAGACAGGTGGAGACAGACCTTCAGATAATTATTCATTAAAAGGGCACAGAAGTAATTCCTCACTAGCTCTGGGGAATCCGGTATCACCTCCTGACTCAGACTGTGGTGAATCCTAAATACAATCCACAATGAAAACCCTGAACTACTTGCAGTAGTCCTGTTTTTTGCAGTAACACTCAATTTTGCACTCGCTTACACCCGAGATACTGCTTCAATGCCAAGACAATATCTACATTCTCCGCACTATTTGCATCAGTGGCAGAACAAACACAGTCCTGTTCAGAAACAGCCTGAATTCAAAAGATTTGCATCATCCATGCTTTCTGTTCACCGCTGTCCAAGTGAACCCTTATGACACACACACACAAACAGCAGCACATGACTCATGGACAGAAGGCATGCAAGGCCACTGTTGACTAGCCACAAAGGAATAACAGTTATCAGTTAACATCTTGTGATCCATGCTGTATTTATCAGTATTTTCAGGAAATATGAATTAGTATTACTGATATTGAATTAGTGCAAAGATACAGCACGTTACCTGCAAATTCAGTACTCACTCAGTCTTATTTTTGAGTAAAAGCAATACATGTTTGACCTATTTTAGGAATTCACATGCATTTGTTATTCCTGAGCCTCAGGACAGTTCAGTCATTACTTGTGAACTCATACCACTCTCTTCAAAAGGTGACCTTTAAACCTAGTTTTGTACCTGTCATGTGAAATATCTCTGCTCCATAAACAGTGCACCTACTTTGTGGAGCCGTTAGATGCTACAGTCTCCACACCAAGTTTATGTTTACGTTCTAACATTGCTAACTAGTCTAAGAAAAAAGTCACACCTAAAATCTATTTGAGTCGTAGCGACGTTCATTTATTTCACAAGCAGCAACTGAATTGTCTCGAGGCAAACAAACAACATTAATTTTTAAAATAAACAGCATTCAACTTTAAATGGTAAATCTTTGCCGTGAGACTCACTGGTTGTGAGGTAGAGTAAGATGGCACGGGGCTCGAGGAAGGGATTGGGGGTTTAGCAGAGGGAAGGCTGAAGCGCTGTCCTGTGTCTGGAGGCGTGGAGAGCGAGCGGGACCGGGAGCTCGGCTCCAGGCGTTCTGGGCTGGGCCTGCTCGGCTGGGCCTCCTGGGTGAACACTGGTTGGCTGGACGACTGGGTTGGGGTGGTGGGTGGTGTGGAGAGTCCTGAGGCTGCAGGGAGATAAAAAAAAAAAGGTCTACAACAGATACCACAACTTATCTCTTGCTTCTCTTGATGTCAATCCATACTGCATTAGTGACACTAAAACGCAGGGTGGATTGACATCGTTGATGGGCTTAGTTGGCAAGAATGAGGTGCTACAATCGTGACTGCCGCAGATACCATCAATGCTACAGAGAAGGAATGCATATCGGATCCAGAGATAAGGCCTCAGCCCAGTCGCTGGCAGACAGGGATGCATCATTACAACCAACCACCATTACAAAGACAGCTACAAAACTACAGTTACATTAACTTGAATAACAATTAGCAGCATGTGTTAGCTTCAATAGACGTCTTCGACAAATATAAAAACACAAAGCAACTTAAAGAGTCCAGCTTGTGTTATTTATTTTTTCGATACATGTTTAAAAATAATCAATAAATCTACAAAATGTTGTATGATTGGCAGGCTCATTTCAAAAAAGGCTTTGACATTTTAAAGGCCCTACGCAGTCATTGTCAACCCACACAGGTGTTTCCACTCTTTTGCCTGATGCTATAACTGTGTGGGAATATAATTATAACAAAGCTCTGCCTAACTTCAGGTCTAATTAGCCAGAAGTGAAAACGCCTGTGTGGGTGTGCAGAGCCTTTAAATTTTGTTAATCCATTCTGTAGTGTGCCCTCCAATCTTACACTGGTTTCGTCTCTTGCTTTTATAATAGTTTGTTTTCATCCTGTGTGGGATCAGTGGCCTAAAGCTGAACAGTGTTACATCTCTGTGGGTTGGACCACATTACTTTTTTAGCGTGACTAATTGGCCGCATGTCTTTACATTAAAATGTGGATGGTGAAGAAATTGTAAAGGCTAAAAAGCCTCAAAACAAAAACTGAATAACAGAATGGAATATGACAAGAAGGCAAAAGTTTAATTTAAAAGCTTTTTTAAAATGATTTTCAAATCCACTGAATATTGGACAAACGAAACTATAAGGTGGCATATTTAATGATGATTTTATTTTATTTCTACATTTGGTTTTACTGCATATTCTAATGTAAATGTAATTATCCCGTTTTAAAATGTATTCATCAAGTAAGTGATTATATTTCTGCTTCCTCAATGACACTGCAGTGAACTGACAGCTGTTGACATCTGCATCACTCTGCATCACTCTGCATTAATGAAAAATCCCTTGATGGCACTCCAAAGCTCATCTAAATAATTGATCTAAAAAGCAATCAATAATGGAATCAATATTGGAAAAAGAAACACAATGAATCATGCAGGCCGCCTTTTTCCTGTTCCTGGCGCTCCTCCACAATAACTCGGCCGATTACGACATAAGCAGCTGCATTAAACCTGACAGTGTAACAGTCAGCTGTGTGTGACGCAGCTCCTCCTGCCGCAGTGTCAGGTTGAAGGTGTCAGTCACATGACAGCCCTCACAAGCTCTTTCACATCAGGCATCGCAATCTTACGCAGGGTGACATGTGACACGGCTCCACCCCTCTGACATATTTCTGAGGCCAGACAATGAGTGGCATGTGTGATGTGGATCAAATGGTTCACAAGTCTTCCACCATGAGACTTCCAGTTGACTTCTGTTACGTCCACATATCCAACACCAGTGTGACGGTAAAGCCGCGAGTATATAAATGTCACATGAGGACTCAACCGCCGGCGTGAAAATACAAGAATTTGTTTCACAGAGAAAACTGAGACCATTAATAAGTCATTTGAACATATGACTGAGAAATAGTAAAAAGTATTTAGGGCTTTCTGTTATCTAAATATTACCTTTGAAAAGAGAATTATAAAAAGAGAATTCAAGTCAGGACATTCATGTGTCGAGTGAACATTTTTCCTTGGTTTGTCCAAGTGCACTCCACACTATCTCTTGACATTTAGTTGGCATGCACCAGCCCTCTTTGGCGTACCCTGCTTCCGCTGTGTAGCCTTCTTATTTTAGCTGCGCTGTTGTGGCACATTCCACAGGAGGAGATAACAGGAGGGCTGGGAGCCCTCTCTCCATTCTGGTTAATAGCGGGCAGCTAGACACCAACCAGGAAACAGGAAATGGATATCTTGGTGTAAGTAGTCCAACCAACTTTACATATTAAAAAAAAACTTGCATATATAATATTTTAGAGTGAAGCTACCTTAGAACATACCACAGAATAATAGGGAGCATTGATTTGTAAGGTAAATCTCTCCTTAGCCTGATAATCAGAGTGAATTGCCATTTCCACATCACTTCATTATGCAGCTATTTAATTTAGAGATGAAACGATTAGTCAAATTAATCAATTAGTCAACTCACAGAAAATTCATCTGCAATTTTTCAATTAGAAATGCCAAATATTCCAGCTTCTCAATTGTGAGGATTTACTGCTTTTTTTTGTCTTATGTGATAGTACACTGAATATTTTTGTCAAAACAAAACAAGCAATGTAAAGATGACACATTGGGATTTAGGAATTCCTTATGGGTAATTTTCACTATAGACTTTTTATAGACCAAAAGTTAAAAGATAGACCAAAAGATTAACTGATAAAAACTGACAAAATAATTGTCAGTTGTAGCCATAATTTACAGTTTGAGCTGAAACGATTAGTCCATTAATCGATAAGTCAATAATCAGCAACAAGTTTCATAATCAATTTATCATTTCAGTCATTTTTCAAGCTAAAATAGGCAGAAAATGCCAAATATTCTCTGGTTCCAGCTTCTCAAATTAAAGGATTTGCTGATTTTCTCACTTTTAAGACATCACCTTGGGCTTCAGGAAATTGTGATGGGCATTTTTAACTATTTCCTGACATTTCATAGACTAATCAATTAATAAAAAAAAATCTGAGATGTGGGAAGTGATTCAGAGGTGTAGAGGCTGCTCAGAAGGTTGCATAGGCTAATCACACTTGGTTGTTCTATTGGACTTTACTGCGATCTGTGTTAACGTAACACCTATGAAAGCAGATCCTCTCAGTGTGGGTGCCCCCCGAGGAGTCGACAGGGTGTTTTCAGTCAAGGGAGGGCTACTGCGACAGTGAGGCTTCTGCAGGCCCAAAAAACTGCATCATGGCAAAACATTTAAATGAGCAGCCACTCTTCAAACAGACACACAGTGCTGCCGAGAAGCACACAGACATCCTCTAATTGGCAACTACTGAAATTTCTCAAGTAGATGTCAGCTTCTTAAAGGGTGCAGTGAACAGTAAGCGACGTAATTGCACTTATACAGTGTAGAGGCTCTGATCAAAGGACTTGCGGTTTAGGCCGAGGTGTCACCACGTCGTATACTGCTTTTACGATGAACTCAGCATCTTATACAGCCACATATGGACGTACATCATTATGACAGGACTCTGGCTCCTCTCATCTACTCCACTGAGGTCAGACTGACTCTAAATCAGGAGCAGTAAAGTCTGTGATAAAGTGCCACTTGAACAGCCACACAGTGTGTCCCAGTGCTTCACTCATCGAGCATTACGAGCTAACACTTACGCTACGATAACTGCAATAAGTCTGCATGGTGGTCTGTGCTTTTTGTTTGCCAGCCATCTTTTCTGTCACTGTTCATGGCCAGCTTCCTGTCATTAAAACCTGGAGTATCAGGTATGGAGATACTGTCCCCACGCATGAGGAAAAAAAACCAAAGAATTCAGCTTAGCATGTTCTGACTGTCTCTACTTCAGCTCAAATGCTTCCTGTCAATTTAAATTAAGCTTTCAAAATAGAGCAGCTATTCTGTGTGACTCCCTTAGGATATGGGACAGAAATAATGACATTGACCTGACACTGTGTCGGATGGAGTGTCTATAAATCACTTTACCATAATGACAGGATTACTCCAAAATAAACACATTTCACTTATGCTGTTCCATTTAATTCAGCCACTGCATTAACAAGACTGCTGTCACATACGTCTGTCATAGAGAACATCGCTTGGACGTTTAAATTAGTGGAGACATATTAATCAAGCACAATGCATGAAGCATCATGCAGTATGTGCCCTAATTCGGATGCATCTCTATGAATGTGGCAAAGTGACAGCCAACCTCTTGCCCCCGGTCAGCCCCTCACATATAGCTGTACCACTTTGGTCTGTGTCCTGTCACAGATGTACAGCATGCATTTGTGAAACCAGAGACCAGTCATGTAACCAGCACCTAAACTATATGGAGCACCTGAGGCCAAAATGAACAGCATTCAGCACCTATATATACACACAGTGTTAACTAGATGAAAGTATAGATGTTGTTTGACTGTAAACATAAAATATCTGAATCCAAGACTACTGGACACTGCAGGAAAGTGTGGAGATAAAGGAGTAACGGAGCAGGTGAAGAGATCAGCACATTACCAGAAAGACATGAAGCCTCGGACTGATGCCTCCCTCCTAGCCCATCTTGCTCCTTCCGTTTCTTGCTCCTCCTCAGGCTGCCAAACCTCTTCATGGAACGCAGTGGGTTGCGGGTTTAAAACTAAATTTGACCATGACCATCCGCATCACGATAGGGGCGCAGAGATGTCTCAAAACTGTCCCACGAGAGTTACTCCATTTGCTAGATGGAGAAAGTTGTACAGAAATTAAGTTGAAAAGTATATCCAAATGATGCGAATCCACAGATCTAGAGTAGAATGGTTAGTCTCTGAAGCTGTTTAGTCTTTAGGAGAGAGATGGTCCTTTTAATTAAAGGAGGAAACTGATCACCTTCAATCGACGGATGAAGAATATATATAACAGTCTTCTGGCTTCGTCTGCAGGAAAAAACTAATTTTGGCTATTCCATGAAGTTGAGCATTCCACTTTTTCTTGGAGCCAGCAGTACTAGTTACAAACAGAAAACAAAAACCGCAGCAAGACTAAGCTTGCATTTCCAGGCACAAAAAAAATCCTCCAGGGCCACAGAGCACAGACTCAGCAGGACGCAGTGTACAGTATCTGTGTCAGCTCATGCATTTGATGGAAAAGACACGGAGAGTATGAAAGCTGTAAATTCCACACAGCTTCAGCTGAGAAATGTCTCTCTCTCAAGTGATGAAAATATCAACTGGAGCGCCTTTCCCCCCTCTACGCGGTGTCAGTGCTGTAAATTGTCAGGTGCAGCTGTGGGTGGCGTCTCTTTAATATAGCACACATGTCAGGAGCCTGTAAAAGGAGGCCAGTCCAGAAGGATACGCCAGCGATTGGCTCAGGCTGCATATCTCCCCGCCCCCCCTTCACTGCCCTCCCTCTGCCCACAGAGTAAAGTCAGCACAGGCACATCTCACTCCCTCTTCACACAATGTGACATACATTCAGGATCACACAATCTCAGCGTTTCCCCGAGATAAAAACTCCCTCCTTTATAATTCCTCTGAATTTGCAGTTCAAAGTTAAAGGGGATTACAAATACAGACATAAAGGTTGTGGTTTTGAGCTGAGAGTCCTGCAGCTCTGTCATTTGCACAGCCAGCTGTCTATAACTTTGGGAGGCCTGACCTTTAAGACTGCTGAGGCCAGCCCCCGTCAGACGAAAGCAGGGGGACATCCCATGTTCTGTCAGCTGATCAGAAAGCCTCCATTCAATACCACCAGCCTCCCCTACCCTTAACAGATGGCCCACTCAGTATTTGCTGCTCACATTAGCTACAGCATGTCCAGTACAGATCTCAATTAACATGTTGTGCAAGTGTTCCACTCCACTCAATGGGTCAATGGCCAATATGAGTGAGGGGTTGAAATATAAGTGATGAAACCAGTCACCTCAAACATCCTGGGATACTCACTGTGATAAAGTTTTCATAATCCTAATACCATAAATTCACTTTTGCTTGTGTTGACGGTTGCTAAGTTTTAGATCCATGAGGATTTTACATACCGTTTATACACACATCTGTGTGTCCATGGTGTATTTTGTTAAGCTCATACCTAGCTTAGCTTCCCCACTAAAAATAAATAATAAAAATAAAACCATTCTGCCCTTGTAAGGCCTGCTTTTTGTGAATTTGGAAAGTTAAAACTGCCTGGTTCCTTTATTTACTGACAACATACAGCACACAGTAGCAACAGAGAGTGCGAGAGAGAGACAGAGAGGGGGGGGGGACTCATGGCATGGTTGTGTGAGGAGCTCCTGAGAGTCTGGTCACTTCCAGATAAGGGTATGAAAGTGCTGCAGTTGCCTTCAGCAGTGAGAGACTGACAATGTCCAGGCGATGGGAAAACACATATTTAGACCAGACGGGAATGAGAAGACTTTCTGATCATATTTGTAGCAGATATGGATATAAATGCACCTGAGAAAACAGTCACCTAATAAAAATTATGCAAATGATACAAAGCAACAATTCTGAAAAAATACCTCTATGTTTACTAAAATGGTAAAATAAAATACTGACAATAATAATGTAGGGGTTATACAATTGATAGTTTATTCAACACTAGTTTGAGAACTAAATCAAGACAAGACTATGCCTTCAGCACACTCTTGTGGCGAAAGTAGGGTGACTACAAAAACATCCCACTAATAAAAATAGAAAAGCTGGTGCAGCCACTCAGTTTCTGCATGATATTTGTTTATAAGCATACTTTGTTGCTATCATCATTTAAAGCCACATCGTTAGTCAGAAAATGAACTGAGAGGATGTAATGTCTCAAACCACATCAGACTCTAGAAATCCTGGCATGAGAAGGCTGTAGCAGTCGATGTGTTTTGGTGTGTTTTAGTTTGGTTACCATCAATAACAATCTCCAGAGGAAACGGAGCGAGCCGACTCTTGAGGTCTGGCCTCTAACAGAACTATTCCACCAGCCACTGCCAAGCTGACCCTCTGCGAGGAAACAGAAGAATGGGTATATGTACGAGCCAAAAACATATGACTCATCTTTGTGCCGTTTGATGCTGCTTCCAGCAGGGCTGTTTCCGTGTAAAACAGGCTGGTTTTTGTTATGTAATAATCAGCCGCCCAAATACATGGAGACATGAGAGCTGAAAATCTGCCCGGTAGGTCTGTTCTTCATAAAACAAGCCCTTGTTCTGCCCAGACTGTCTCATTTTACTTGTTAGTGCATACCAATATTACCATTATGTCATTAATGAGTTTAAACTTTGATATTGAAGAATGTACTATGGCTGGAGTCGGATGCCAAACCTGTAACTTAATCTACTAAACTGGCTTTGAAATGCATTGCTCAATGCTAGTAGTTGTGGCGCTAAAAATAAAAACCCTCTTTGATTCTGACCATAAACAAATCCAACCATTTCCTTTTCATAGTTGTTAACATCAAGAGGATGACTGATAATGAAGGAACATCTATTCACACTCAAGTGATCGCCTATCTGTCTGACAAGGCTCGTGACCATGTTGGCCTGCAGGACATCCCAAAACAAAGCAGTGGATTTTTCTTTTTTTTTTTACCATGGGGTAATCTAGGCTTCTACTTCCTTGTTGGCACAATAATGTTCATTGTGTGTAACTGAGAAAACGCTGCATTTTTTTATGTCAGGTCTGTCACAGGCAAAATATCTGAACTCATGAACTCAATCAAATAGACACAGGTTCCTGTATGCGGCTTTACCTCGTACAGCAGGAAACCCAAACACAGATAACATAATTTCATCTATTGTGTCTTACTTCCTTTACGGCTGTCTTCGTCCTAGATGCTCTTGCACAAAATAACTGCGGTATCACCAGATGACAAACTTGCATTTATAAAACTATTAAAATACGGTTGTAGTCAATCCACCAAATACAAACCAGTCACTCTCTCAGTTATCACCAACAACAAGCCGTGTGTTCGTCACGAATGGGCAGTGAGCGCAGTGTCAGCTTTCCAACTCACCTCTCCTGGTTCTGGAGAAGATTTTGATGCTTGCAGGTGTGGAGCTGGATGACGAGCGGAAGATACCACTGAAGCTTAGGCGATGGGGTGACTTGGGTGAGGCGTTCTGATGGGAGGGATAGGGGAAGATAGTTTTGGGTGAACCTGAGTTGGTCTTCGATTGCACTGGAGCTGACTGAGGACATGGGAGCGGAAAAGCGCTGGCTTGGCTCCTCGCAGACACTCCTTTGATGGGGCTGGCTGAGCGGATGCGACGCTCTCCCTGAGACAGAAAAAGGAGGCAGCTTTATTTTGTAAATTTGTAGTTTACATTCAGCGTGTGAGACAGTGAGAGGTTGCAGAGCCATGCTGTGAACAATTCTGCACATAACAAGATCCAAACCAAAAGGCCGTACTGAATGATTTATTGTGAAATGACAGCCAGTGATTGCCCTTTTGGTTACTTCTTCTTTTTTTTTCCATGTACGAACCATTGTTTTGTTGAGTTAGCCACATTGTTAACACTTAATGGTATCTCATAAAGAGCAGTATATGTATAATAAAGCAAATGTTCTTTCATGATCTAGTTGTTGAACGAGGAAAGGCCAACAGCATTGATTACTGGACTTTGTCAACCAGAGAGCTCTATGATGCCACATTTTTCTTTCTCATTTTGTCTGTACAAGACATAATTAGATCTGAACAGGACACAATATTCCCAATTCACAACAACTTATGCTGCATTCACAATCTTTGGTAACGGAAACCATTTTATAAAACATTGCACAAAGCCAATCTTTCTCCATTTCCCTTTTTAACTAAGACATAATGTTGTGCTGCACAGTGCGTTCACAGGGCATGATGTTTAATGGCCTCACTCTCGATAACAGGTCAGCGCTTCTCTTAGTTAAACAATAGTGACAATATTTTGCATTATGACTTTCTGTGTTTATAAGTCTCTCTTTGCAAGGTCAATATCATGCAAACAGACTGAGAAATCCCTCTCTATTCGCTGTGCAGACACCAAAACAAAACATGAGAGACGGCAGCCAATCTAGCTGGAGACAGAGAGCCTCCTCCCACCACTGACTGCTGTCTGCTCTCGATGTGCCAACAACAAATCTTTTAACTATTTGTGGGCTCTGATACAGAGAAGCATTTATCATATGCAGTGATCTCCAGCTCGGAGGTTGTATTTACAGGACACAATAAAATGTAACAGGAGTGTTTTGGTAACATTGTTGGTGGATAAAAGCCCATATAATAGCCAGTCTCAACAAGACAGATAAGCTGCATGATGGTATGAAGTGCAAAAAGAGCCACTGCTGCTCTACGGGAAAAGAAAATGCACTGATAATAACTGATAATTTGTAACAAACCAAATCAAAAAAAAGGCAAGGACTGTTATGTCTGGTCTCTTTAACAAGGCTTCAGGATGGTATTTGCTTAAGGCCGGCCATGCACATTTCTGTTTAACCCAATCCTGTGACAAATCTGAGGGAGCAAGCGCACACACCCATCTTTTCTGTTTGCCAACATCTCTCAGTCTGCCATTGTGCAAGAGCTTGTTAAGGCAAGTGAACAGCTATCAGGGTTTTGTCTGGATATAAATCAGTTCTTTCGAAACTATGAATGCAAAATGCAGGTTGTTGTCTGCATTGCACAAATATTACTGAGGTAAAACTGAAATGTATTCTGGTGGATATGAGTTAATGGTCAAGGATTACATCTATTCAAATCAATTAGAGCAGATAGTAGGAAGAGGCTGCTTTCTTTTTGTAAAAATCAATTTCCTGTATGTGATCCTGCTATGCCTGGACACAGTGGGCGTAGTGTTACTGTAAGCCAGAGAGGGTTGGCAGAATGGGAGAGATGGCCTTGTGTAATATTTTGCTCTCCCAAATCCACGTCTAAATGTGTTCAAAGCCAAAGAGACAAGATAAATCATGTGCTGGAAAAAAACAAGCTTGAGAAAACAAACAATTGGCAAGTAAAGGAAAAATCATTAAATGAAAATGATTTCTGTACCGTCTGAGAGCCACTTTTGGTTGAGCCCCTCGTCTCCACTTGTGGGGAAGTGAACGCACCAAAGTCCTACACATAAAAAGAGATCTGAGTGTCAAGGATAAAGCTAACTTCCAGGAAGTACAACAGAAAAACAAAATGGCATGTCAGGTAACATTAATGCATTCTTGGCCACTACATGCTGCTTTAGCTGGTTTTAAAACAATATTGACATTGCTCTTTGCTTTGAGAGAAAGTGAAAATGTTTAACAACACCTGGCTTTTAGCGTGCCACTCAAAAAGAAGAAAAACATGTTTCGCCACTGCTGAAACCTTTGCAAGCAAATGCAACACATAACACGCTCCTTCCTGTACCATACCAAGGGTTGGGTTTTACATTCCACTTTGGACAAAGGATGCTATGCATGCTGCAGCAGCAGAAATACACTTTAATTACACAGAAATAATTAGGTGAACATGCAAACCTGTTCTGATATCTGCAACTGTATTAGATTATGTAGAAGTTCATGTGGTGGTGTAAAGCTCCAACATCCAGCACTTGAGTGTTGGCCACAGAAACAGTGCTGTATTCACAAGCAACATCACAAGCAGCTGCATTTTTCTTATAATGTATTCCAACAAAAATACAAAAAAAATATCTTACAAATGATTAACAATTGTACAAAATCTGGAACAGGAAACACAGATTGTATCCAATCCATTTACAATTATGTCGGGAAAGCATGCAATAGGTGGATCTGATGGATGCCATCCAAAAAATACATGCCTGTGAGCTACAGTAAGATGGCTGTTATCCTTGCTAAAAGACAAAACAAATAAGTTGTCACCAAAGCGTGGTCACAGTATCCAAAAGTTGTTTTGACCTTGAAAAACAGAAGGTTCAATAAAGCTTTAGAGGTCTACAATGATGCCATTCAGTTCACAGCTCTTTGTAGGCTTGTGAAGCAAAAAAAAAGAAAAAAAAGAAAACACACAATCCCAGACATTACTTGCCCAGATTGATGAATAGAGGCAACTGTGAATCAGGCTGGGCTACTGAAAAGAAATTAAATAAACAAAGGCCCTCAGTATAGTGGCCATAATGAATCATCACTTGCTGGTTTGGCGCAGGTTGGTTCCTCTGAAATGTTTCCTTTGCTTGATGTCAATTGTTTTTCCTCACAATGTTTAAATGCACAGGCAATGATTGGTCGATGCATCTATCTTTTTAAGCAAAAAATGAAAAACTGTTCCTGTTACAGCGCCTAAAAGGTGAGAATTGCTGCTTTTCTCTGCTTACACCACTGTCATCTGAGTATGTTTGGGTTTTGGGCTGTTGGTTAGACAAAGACAAGACATGTGAGGACCTCACCTTCAGCTCTGGGAAATTCTGATGGGCATTTTTTCACTATTTTCTGACAGACCAAATGATCGTTTAGCTAATCGAGAAAACAATCTATAGATTAATCGATAACAAAATAATGGTTAGTGACAGCCATAGATTAACGTTAACATGGACTTTTAAAAAAAACACAGTTATCAGACTGACGACCTGAAAAGTCGTGATACAGAGACAGCTGTCAGTCATGCACGCTGTCCTGCACGCGACGATGCACCAAAAACGGCTGAAAGTTCGGTTCTGATTTCGCGAAAAGTTCAACAACAAGCCCAGTTTTTTTTGTTTTTTTTAAACAGTCACAGTAAGAAGCCAAATTAGTTGATACTTCACCGACTCACTGGCATGTTAATCCGCAGACTTCTCCTCTTCTTTGGCATTTTCTTTGAGCTCTCCTTGCTGGACTCCATCACCGTGCTTCCCATTTTTTTCTTCAAAGGTGGAAAACAAAAAAAAGTGTGCTAGTAATAAGTGTTGTATCGCGACTGCAGACCACCAACAGCCGCCTCCACCTTCACTTCAGCTGCCCCGTCTACTTACTACGACAACACAGAGGCGCTGCCTCATCCACCAGGAAGTAGGCTTGGCCGTGAAAACAGGCAGAGCACGCATCTTCAAATGAGCTTCAACGCTGTCTGTTTACAGGTGTTATGTCACAGTCTGCACCCCCGAGAAATGTGTGTCCCCTGCCGTGTTTTCGGCTCGGTCTTATGCCAGAGAGGAAGAAATACAGCATCACTCCGTCGGTTTTTTGGAGTTCTGGTAAAAAAAAAACAACGGTGTTCATAAAGTGTTTTGAAATCACACAGTCCATTAACCTGCTTACTGTCTCTTTAAAATGAGAGGCGATTATTAGCACGAGCTAGTTTGTTCTATAAGGAAGTGGGGCTGGCTGTAAATTCGCCATGTTTATATGTCATATCTTAAGCGCATTCCCTTTCCCTCTCACAGTCATTTCCTTGTGCGGTGGCTAAACAAGAAAAGGCAAGGCGGAGGGCACACAGCCAGGAAAATGCGTTTTTGAAGGGGAAGCTAATTTCGACATAACACCGGACAGTGTCACGTGTATACAGATGATTCACCAACAGATGTCAGTACGACTCAGATTTTAACTGGTTTGATGGAAGAATTAAATGTGATGTAGACCCTCGGCAAACACACACACACACAAAAATTATAATAATAAAAAAATAAATAATAATAGCTCTTGACCCAGGTTAAAACACATACAAGCAGACATTAAAAGTACACAATTATCAGAATCAGAAATACTTTATTGATCCCCGGGGGGAAATTGTACTATTGTACAATTAAGAGGATCATATAATGCATGGTCACCTTTGGTATATATATATATTCTAGCTCAAGCATTATTATGTATTATTTTATTTATTACCATGAATAACCTTCTGTAATCTAAAGAATACTTCTTCGATGTAGTTCTGTGTTGGTGGAAACAGGATTGACAGATTTTTAAGGTTTAAATTACAATCAATCAAATGTAGCTAATAAAGTTAAAGTTTAGTGTGCTTTCACATGGCCAGATTACCCTGATTTGCCCCTGTGGCACAAATGAGCTGCATATTACATGTAACCTGTCACCTTCAAATGCACATAGCAGACTATATGTTGATTTAATCATACAATATTTGCCCCAAAACGTACCAGTACTAATATACTAAAATGTTATCTGTTATCAAGTTGGTGGTAAATTGAAATTATAGAAAGCGTCTACTCCTTGCTCAAAGTGCATGTAAGAGGTTTTTATACATTATCCGTCTTACTCTGGCGCTATCAGAGGTATCTAGAGGCAACAGTATTTTTAGTCATACCTGCAATGAGACTCCCAGTAGTGACTCTGCGATGCTTCATGAACATCCAGGCCCGGCACACAGAGCAGATTGAATTCAGTTAAACTCTACCCAAAATGATCATGTACATCTGTGCCTTGGGGTTGGGACCCTCCTTGGGTCTCAAGATGAATCTGAAGAGATATGAAAGAATATATCTTATACCAAAATAGGATTACTTCCTTGGGAAATACCTGATACTTTCAACTCATCAGGCCTCTAAAAATCCTTCAAATGAAAAGGTCGTCTGTGATGATGGGTTAGAAGTAGACATAGCTTCATTTATAGGGGAATGGAGCTGAAACTGGTAGACGATAAAGTGATCAGTCGACAGAAAATGACGATTTAGTTGTTTTTAAGCCAAAATTCCCAAAATTGACAGGGTCCAGCTCCTCAAAAGTGGATATTTTCTGATTTCATTCTTCTTCTATGATAATAAACGTAATATCTTTAAGTTTTGAACTGTTGGTCGGAGAGCACATACACAATATAGATATGGTCGTTTGAGCTCTGGGCATTTTCACTATCTTCAGACATTTCATAGACAAAATTATTAATAGATGATGAAAATAAGTTTGTCACAGCCCTGAAGGGGTCACAAGCCAAAAAGGTTGGGAGCCACTGATATATTTGCCTGCATCCTTGGCAATAAATCTGCCTATAAAGGGCACTCATTTCATGTAAATAATTGTTATACTTTTCAAATCTCCTTGAGCCTTGCTTGACTTTTTCCTCAAAGTTGAAGAAAGGTTAACCACCAAGACTATTCAACCACCAATGCTAGGGAAATTAAAGATTTCTTATGGCTTCATTTCTTCAAATGTAACAGTTTAAAATGTGTTATCATTGATATCACATACACGACTTGCTAACATGTAAAATAGTTTATTTTTGTAAATGTTTCTAAATTCAATTCCACAAATTCCAAACCTCATACTCTGTACACCTCAAAAGGCATTTTCAAAAAAACAAAAGGAAAAAAAAAGTAAAGAAAAAAAAATCTGACTACACGACCAAGAAAATGTAGCACAAACACACTGGCAGGATGATGTAATATCATACAAGAGAAGAAAAATATCCAAGAAACAATTTTGTTACAACCATTCATTGAGAAAATATATACAATTGAGTCTTCGGAAAGTTAAAAAAATACATGCCATATACATTACAAGTTCTAAGACTGTCTCCAAAATTTTACAGTCAACTTGAAATTGTGCACGCAAAAACTCTTCCGTTTCTAAGCATGTGACTTGTGAAGTGTCAGTATAAGAAATATTTCTGATTAAGGAGAATGCCATTTCTGTCCTAAAAAGGTAGAACAACCTACGGTTCCAAACAAGAGTTCCCCATAACGTTTCTTTCTGTCACACACTGGTTTCGCCTAACTCACAATATCATTAGACGTTTGCACCTCATTTTAAAAGCAATGTAAAAACAAAAACAGGTAAATACATGTCGGTGTTCCTATTTCTGTTAAAAAGTTAAAAAGTTGTTTTTGGGTTTCAAAACCTAATTCACAGTTCTTTAAAATCAAACCTGATTAACAGCAAACAGATCACACTGATCTCTTACTATTTGAAGAGTCGTCTTTTTTTTTTGATTCTGTAACTGATAACTCGTAACGTTAGTCAACAAAAATATTTCTTTTTTGAGTGGTCAAAGTATGTGTAAGTCACAAAACACTACGCTACAATACCTTACTTTTAATACAACAAAAATACTTTGTGAATTATTGTGGTTATATTACAAATTCTGTACAGAATAATCATAATATATACTCTCAAACTGAAATAACGTCCATCTTAAATAAATTTCAATGACAAACAGAACAAAAACAATTTAAAAACACCCAAACATCAAGAAGGTTAAGGTAGTATTTGGTCGGTTATTCCTATAGTTTTCTTTATGTACATTTATACAAAAGTAACAGCATGTCTTCCTCAATCTTCAAAAACAATAGCAATCTAGCCTTCTTTAACTCAGTCTCATCATTTTGAGAATAAAATTCATTCACTCAGTAATAAATACAAAACCTCTCGAATTCCACACAAATCACATGACAGAGACCTATGATAAAACTGACTCATGGAATCAAGTATTTTAAAAGTTTTCGTGTGTGTGTGTGTGTGTGTTTTTTTTTTGTTTATTTTCGTTTTTTAGTGCAAGTTAATATTCCCTTCGCGGTTTTCATTGCTGTACATTCCTCATTCAGTGATGTCTACATTTAGTCATACGGTATACATTAACAGTATGAAACAAAAGGGCCTGCCCTTAGTAAGCAATAAGGCCGCACCCTGCACAGTGCTTTCTCATTCGCTGGTGGATTCCGCACCCCATGTACACCAAACAAACACACAGATACATACAGAGGCATCTCATACAACAGAGCCTCCCACATATGGCACAAGTCACATCCTGCTACTGTGTTACATTTCCCTTCCTCCACCCATTTACTTCCATGATCTTGATGAACCAACACGCAACTTCATTCATCTCTCCAAGGGTTCAGGGCCTTCTGCTCATTCATAAAATGACTTTTAGTGTGAAGACTTTTTTTTTTCTCTGTGAAGAGATCACAGCATCCACACACTATAGCAAGGAATGCATTTAGGTTTGTCGTTTTTTTTGTTTTCCTCAGTTAATCCACTTCCTGCATTCAGGAGCTCCACAGTGGCAAGCAATCTTGTGCTGACCCTGCGCGGTGTCAAACTGGTAGTCGAAACACAGCTGGAAAACAGGGAGTGAGAGATCAGTTTCTGAGAATCACAGTTAAACCTTTGACACATGCATTTATGCCACTGTATAAGTAAGAAGTCTAATCAAAGAAAAGATATCCACCTCCTCTCCTTTTTCAATTCTGCGAATGCAGCTGATGATGATTTTGTAACCCCGTTCAAATGTGACCACCTCAGCAACACAGTTGGGGGCACAAGAGTGGTTAATATATCTGAAAAACAAAACAAAAATGAAAAGAGATATATTTAATATCGCAACATTCTTCACATGACGATAAAGTCAGCATGTTCAATTTTACATTTAAAATTATTGCGCAAAAGTATAGATTGAACTTTTTTTTTTTTCAAATTAAGATTTTTAAACTAATAAAAACAGCTTCAAAATAACTTTCACATGATGATACAAATTCATCACTCAGTCATAATTACCACATCAATTCTTGAGTTACGGCCAAAAACATGTTTTGTGAGGTCACAGTGACCTTTGACCAGTTCATCCTTGAGTGTGGAAGTGAATGTTTGTGCCAAATGTGAAGAAATTCCCTCAAGGCGTTCTTGAGATATCACATTCACGAGAATGGGATGGACGGACAACTCGAAAACATAATGCCTCTGGTCACGGCTACACCGTGCTGATCATTTGGAATATAAAAACAAGATAACCCTATCCACCATAGACAAGCCACCCACACATGTATGCAGGCCATGGTCTGTGGTGGTGTGTTGGGAGACTGTAACAAAGACAAGCCAAATGCAAAGAAACAGTACGTTCTGCTTTTCAGACTCTATTTTGCCTGTTCACACTACACTACTACTAGTTTCACTAGCACACATGTGTCATAATAACCAATGGAGTCTTGTAGTACCTTGCTAGCCCTCCAGTTCGAGTGGCATCAACAACATGTTCGCTGTCGATGCGGAACATGAACACTTCTCGGTTCTGTCAGGGAGAGGGGAGAATTTACTTGTTGTTTGTTTTGATAAAAGTAACTTTAGACAAAATGAATTTCAGCTTAAGAAGTATTACATATATATACCTGAGATCTGTAGATCTTCTCCTTCCTGATGGCAACCTCATTTCGGAGGACGGTTCCATTGTACTCAATCATCATAGTTTGTTTTTCAATGTCTCTAGCAGCAAACAGCCCCAGGCCCTGTGAATACATTACACAAGCAGGTATTCATTCTGTACACAGAATCCAAGGGTATCAGTCTTACTCTGAGAAAAACTGAGAAATAAATGAAATATCTGTTTCTACACCGACCTGGATGCGAGAGCGGGCCAGATAGACATTCGCTCTCCACTCACTCTTCATCCAGCGGTACTGGGAAGACCTGGGGTGCACTACTGGAGGCTTGCTATGGGGGGCGCCACCTTCTCCCTGGGCCACATTCTGGTTGGACCTGGCACTGCTGCTTGATACAGCCTGTGGATGTGGCCTATATGTTGAGAGGGGGAAAATGTGAAAAAAATGTCACTTAAATAATGTGTTTTGCTTTGAGACATCATATGCCCACAAAGATAATTAATGTCAGCTTCACTCAAAGTTACCTTATCACCAGTGAAGTGTATGGAGAGCTGGTTCTTGGCTGGGCGCGTGCACAGCCAGCTGGATTGAACAGGAGAGGCAACTCCACAAGAGGGTTGCGTCCGTAACGGAATGAGTACCTCTCACAAACTTCCACTCCAGGGAGCTGGAATAAATGATTAAAAAAGGGTTACATCCTGCAGCCTCTACAGAATGTGATCCACACATTTGTTTAAATTTCATATTCTTTAACCTGAGTAAAACCGCAAAAAGCAGATACAAACCGATTCAGTGATCTTGGTGACGGCAGGGACTGTGAGTCCAAACAGGTCCTCTCCTTTCAGGTAAACAGGGAAGAGCTTCAGAGTGCTTGATTCAGCTCTTTTCTCAGCCACAGGACCCAGAACCTTATTCCACACTCCTAATTACAGCGAGATAAGCACACATGGTAGTTGAAAACTTTACTCTGAAAAGAAAAAATTATATTTCTGTGAAGAATCCATAAGGGCAAACCTTTAGCAGAGGCATCAGTCAGGACCAGGTCTTGGTAGCCCTGTTCAATGACTCTGATGGAAAACTCTGGCAGACCCTCTCGGTCCTCAACAGAACAGACGTAACGGCAACGGCGGTTGCCATGGCGCATGCTCCAGTAAATGCGGCAAGCCTCATAGCCAACTGGATAGATGGCTGTTGGGGAATGGAAGGCCGCCATTTGTAGAGGGGTTAGTTGGCCTATTGCATGCGACACCAGGCTGCCGACTCGGAAGGTGTAGCCTAACTCGGGCTGCCGCACAGCAGTGGCAATCTGACGCACTTCGTCTCTTTGGACATAGACACGTCGGAAGACAGCAAAGCAACGCAGCTCATGCTCCAATGCTTGTCCAGCTGTTCCCCGGGGCCTATGGGCATGACATAGCATGGTCTTGTCCTTGAAGAAGGTGCACTGCGCTTGCAGAGCACAGGTGAAATGGTAGACGTTGGTACAGCGTAGGCGGTGGCAGCCGCTGGTGGCTCCAGTCTGCTGGCAGTAGGCACAGCGTACCGTTTGGCCACGACGCAGTGCAAGCTCCACGTTGATGAGGGCTCCAGCCTGCGTCTCATACACCTCTGTTGACCACAGGGCACAGTTTAGGTGAACCCATACATCAAGATCTAGATTAAGAAGCCTAGCAGGGCCGTCAGTGATCCCATCTCCAAACTGGTGGCAGAAACAGCACCGCCTCTGGTCCCGGAGTATGGCAGGAGGGCGCAAGGAGGCCCCCAGCTTCTTCAGGAGCTCATCAATCTTATCCTCATCTGGGAGTTGGGAATTCCCTCGTGGCACCACCACCTGGACAGTCCACTTCCTCCAGCGGAGTCCTTTCTGTCTCTTTCCCTGGTGCCAGCCATCATGGGACCTTGGCCGGGCCTTCAGCTTCACTGTCACTTTAATGGCATCAGACTTGGTCTCTGTCTTGGATGTCTCACCTGCTGTGGGGAAGGGGATAGGAGGGGTGGAGGGGGGGGACTGTTTGGGCTGAAGCTGGGCCAGGCAATGAACATCCAGCGATGACATGTTGTTACTGTACTGGTGCTGAATTTTAGAAAGGCTCTCTGTTTGCTCAGAAGCAGGGAGAAGCGACACTGATTCCTGAAAAGATGAGACAAGAGCCATGATGTCCAGCAAAAAACAATCATATTCACTGCATATTATTTAGACTCGCTCGTGTTACACTGGTACAAACCTTAGTTTCTGTGGTTGATCTGGATTGCAGGGATGGTGAGGAACGGTGAAGAAGGAAGCAGCTGTGACTGCAGAAGACCAGGTCTTCTTCAGATTTCAAACGGCCTTCAGATTCCTAAAGAGAGAAATCAGTACTTTTAACAGGCTGAATAAGGAATGAGGCGTTAAATCAAAGCCTGACCAATGTGAACTGCTTAAGCTCAACTGACGTTAAAAGAAGTTATGAAATAAACATCAAAAACTTACAATATTTAAATAACCAAAATACTCTCAAGACTGAAGTCATGGGGTATGCTGTTTAACCCACTAATTGATCTGAAATGAATTTAACTCCAGCAGGCAGGATTTACATAATCAGAGGATATATGCAGTATTACTGTGGTGCTGTGTGTGTATATAGATGTGTACGGCCCTTCAGGCTGAACGAAGATAATATATCCTCTTAAGTAAGGTCTAGGCACACAGTCATGGCGCATCTAGTCCCCCCCACTTGGAAATCAATAATAAAATGATCCATAGTTGCTTGGCAGAGAGGACTTTTTATGAACTGTTCATGAACTAGCTGTATATTTAAAGCATGTTGTACTTCATTAGTCACCAAACCACACTTAAAGCATCCAAGTGCTCCAGCCTACTAAATATACCACCCTGCTGACGTCCAGAGTATTTAAGCGAAGTTAATTTGGTACCTTCATGTGTGCAGGGAGATCTTTGATGGATTTCTGCACTCCATTTCCCAGAACCACCACCTTGCAGTGGCAGCACCACTGAGGTTTACATCCAGGGCCGGCAGGGGTCTTCTGGTCAGGTCCTCGAGCTAAAGCTGCGCCTAAAGTAACAGAAAATATGTTTTAAAATTTCTCAATTTCTCAAAATGCATTCTCTGATAGTAAACGTATTTGATGCTTGACTTTAAGTTAACAAATAAAATGTTAGCAGAAGTAAAAGAAATGAGACGAGACAATTGAGGCAACTGTCCCCAACCATGGACTCTTGAAATATCCACTTTCATATTCAAATGTTTCTGTGTCAACAACTCTCATTAGGCCTGTTACTAGTGTTTTGACAGCAATAAGCAGGAGTTTGTGTGCCACAGTGTTCTGAACAAAAATCGTTTACTCTATTTCATTAACTGAGAGAATCACTGAAATAAATAAGTATGCCTGTCAGCACCTGGGCTATACGGTACTCTCAGTCCCAGACTAATAATGATACGTACGACAAAATGGCAGTTTGTAAATACTGTTGAGAAAGATAATTGCTCCTGTGGACGTTTAAGGATAAACAATTACATATTGAGATTGCGTTGCTGCTTTGTGCTTTTTCATAGGTAGTCATTATGTTTAGCTTAAATCAGACATGACATTTCAATTACAGGCTGTATTACAGTACTTGGGGGAATCGGAGATGCTCTTGTTTAATTTAGTTTTATTCCCTCACCTGGGCTGTTGGGATGGAAACGGAAATGATGTGTCTGCTGCTGCATCATCCCCTGTGCTCCACCGGGCCTTATCATCTGTCCCGTCCGTCCATGAAGTCCTCCATTGTCTCCTTGTCCGTGGAAGAGCATGGGAGGCCGAGGCTCCATGCCATGGGGGCCCACCCTTGGACCACTGAGTATAGATAGGGGCCCTCTGTCTGGGGTGCTGCTGACCTCATAGCTACTTGGGATCTTCACACACAGTAGGTCTGAAATGGCTGCCACTACACCTGTGATGTTCTGAGAAAAAATCCCAACAAAAACCGACATCATGAACGTATGAGTTGATTAGGCCTTTCATCAAAAGTCTCATGGATCATTTTTTTCTCATGTTGATTTTTAAGGTAAATATTTTGAAACAAATTGCCACCTTTTTGACTCATGGTTTTGGACTAACAAAAAAAAAAGTATTGAAGTATTCCTACCTCTGCTGCAGCTGGTCTCAGTGTGATAGCTACAGACACCAGCCCTTGTTTGGAATCATTTGCCATGGGGCCAAAGGGGGAGCCGAAGAACATTGCAGAAGGCTCTGTTTTGATATCCTGCAGTTTGATTTCTGAACCTAGAGAATGAAAAAGGAGGACATTCATAAAAATGTGCTACACTGTTAAGGCATGCTGGAGTTGTGTGTTTAAATTGCAGACACAAAAGCATCCAAATAAATGTTTTAATTGTGTTTATTATGTTGGAGTTATGCATGTTTACCTTTCCCATCAGGCGCAGGAAGCATGGGGAGGACAGGGGACAGGCAGGGGGACGGTGGCTCTTCCTTCACCAGAGACAGGTCTGGGTAGCGACTGATCTCCATGCCAACCACACTCTCAGGAGATGAGGATGGAACAAAACTGTCAGGTGTGTCCCGGTCCTTGCAAGGCTCCTGTCCTCTGTTACTGTTATCATTTTATGGAGAGAAACAAAACAATTAACCACCTTTGTCAAGACCATGCAGCTAAAATCGATTATGATAACATGATTACCTGAGTAATCAACGCAACCAAATGTTATGACAGTCCTTAATGGTGCAGTAGCCCTCCAAAAGACAGCTGGAGAGAATCACTTTTATTTATCCGTTACCTGAGCTCCTCCTGGTTGTTGTGAGGAGGGGTCGGGAGGGAGGCTGGAACATCCACAGTTTTGGGTCCTTGCGCGATGGCCCGGGCTAGTAGGTCTTCCTCAGTCCTAAATGGGACATGCAGTGGCTTTGGGACCAGGCCTTTAGACACTGTGTGAAACAGGAGCACAATGTCAATACAAAAGTACTCACTAGGCTTGCCTGCAGTGATGGAAATACTCCATATCTGATTTCTATAATTTTCAGTTTCAAGGTTATGGTAGTGTGAGATGGGGGGGGCGGTTTAACTTTAAGGTATATCCTCCTGAATGCTTACCCATGGCAGCAGCTTTGCTGGCCAGCTCTTCTGTCGTGGCAAATCCATTGATCATTTTCTGTCGGTTTACAGGTGGTGGGGTGGGGGGTAGAGACGCCGGTGGTGTTGGTGGATTGCTCAGGTTACTCTGCTATAGGAATCAGAACCAATGCAATGTTAGCACATCATGCTGCAGACACACTAAACACACATCACTCTGTTTACCCAGCTCCGACTCTAAGGTAAGCAGATCTCACCTTGTAGGCCAGTTGGGAGTAATAGTCAGAGACTCCATCGAGTGAGGCGCTGCCAAAGGTACCAGACAGGAGGTTCTCTCCGTTGAGCGGGCCGCTGCCATAGGGAGCGAAGTGGGCAAAGTTGACCCCAATCAGTGGCTCCATGAGGGGCAGCAGGGAGAGCTGCTGTGTCGGGGTGAAATCAGAACAAGTATGTAAGCACAAAGTTGTAGCACGAAACACCAAACAAAACAGTGTGTGTGTGTGTATATATATATAAAACATTGCATACACTTTATTTACCCAGCATCATTAATCTTGGATTTAATGATAACTTTCCTTGTTTGGATGACCAGTTAACCCCTCTCTGTCAATTCAAGCATTAGCATTTGTTGTGCGTTTGGTATTTAGGGTTACGTCATCCTTACATAGTTATTTTACCTCTGGTAAAATGCCCCGACTGAGTAAACTCAGATATAGCCAGTCCTGCCTCAATTGGCATCTCTGAAAATGTGGCCTTGGCTTTGGATTAAATATCTGAATAATAAGAGTCCTCAAAGTCTAATCTCTAGTCCAGTTATCTACCTCACTGCAGACCACAGAACAAGGCAGGTAAATGGGGGAAGAATGAAACTGTTAACTGTCCAATATTTTCCAGTTCAAAGCCACACAGTCCCACACATTTACCCTTTAGAAAATTTCATCTCGCATACTACAGTACATGCTCATTTAGTTTTGCTGAGATGATGAGATGGTACAGCACTACATTTCTAATAAGTGAGTCAACTTCATAAAGTTTAAATCAATAAGCCTCAATCAATGACAGACTTGCAATATAATCACGAATCCCCTTCTGCTCTCCTGAATAATAACAGCTTCTAATACCTGTGTGTGCAACTGTCATCCAACAAGTACCCAATTACAGTAATATGCTTATGAAATGTGAAATAACTGTCTGTGCACTCGGTGGAGACAATTTTCTATTCTGGCAGTGATTAATACTGTAAAATTCTGAATAAAGCATTAAGATTTCAAGCTATAATCTTTCTACCATCCTTTGTGCCCAAAGACGTGCAGTGGTGCAGCTCCGACCAATTTTACAGGAGCAGGTTATAAGGTGGTAAAATCTTACCTGTTTGATTTGGGTCATTACACTGTCAGGGCCAGAGTGCATCAGTTGCCTCTCATCCCCTTCCTTCTTCCTCTTCTTGTAGCGAGAGGCAGGTTTCTCCCCTCCTTTCGGAGCCCTCTTGTTCCTCCCTTTCTTCTTCTCCTGTTCAGGAAGCAGAGGTCCAGGAAAGTCTGGGGTGCCATCTGAGTATGCCTGGAGATAAGAAAAAGATGTTGTTGCATAAGACGGCATGGATAAACTTAAAATTACTTGAGCAGCATTATGTCTTCAAGTTAGATGTTTTCAAACACATAACTATGACTCATTCAAAAACTGGCAGCTATGACTCATACCAATTTAACTGTGACGCGCCTCCCATCTGAATCACTTAGCCCGTCTATGACTCACTATGTTGATCACCCCCTCAGCGCTCTAACTGTATGACTAACACAAAGACTGACCCCATTACTGTCCATGGAGCTTTGCCTCAGCAGAGATTTGCAGTCTGCGGGATCCTCCTCCTCCGAGCGAAAGCTCTCCTCTGACCTCTGTTGGGACAATCCAGATGGTGGTGTACTCTTGTTCTTCAGAAGGTGTTTCAGTAGTTCATTGCCAGCCTCCCCCTTGTTTGGACTTTGCCCTGCAGGGAAGGGAGACACACTCCCTTTATTACCCTCTTCCTTCACAGAGCTCATTCCTGAGCCGATGGGCCCTTCTCGTAGCCCATGACACTCGGTAGCATCAGTCTGTTCCAGCTTTATGTTGTTAAGGATCCTGTCATGTTCCTGAGCCTGGGTTCTTGCTGCATCTGATGAGAGACCAGGTTGTCCAGATTGGCCTCCAGAAAGCTGCCTCTCCAGCTCTGAGTGACTGGGGGTGGAAGATCCCAGTAAGGGTGACCTTGACAAGTCCTGGTCAGCGAAGATATGCATGTTTCTGGTTGGAGTTGAGGAGGTGTCTGAGACACATGGCGTGAGAGGGGCTGTAAGGTCTGAGTGTGGAGTTGAAGGTGTCTTGACTGAATCTGCGTCATCATCTTTCTTCTTTTTGCGGCTCCTCTTCTTTTTGCCTTTCTCATCTGGGATGATGTTGGAGTAGAGTTGGATTAGAGACTGACCTGAGCCCGGAAAGTTAGACGGTAGTGGTGTAGCTGAGTCACCTCCAAATGGTGGACCCTCACCTGGCATTGGAAGCATCATTCCTGGTCCACTGAACTGACGAGGTCTGGGCTGACCCTGGGGAAAGTTAGGTGCTTGTAGGGCTTGTAAATTATCAGACCCGAAACCAGGCCCCATGTCACGGGGCATCATTCCATTGCCCATCATGGCCCTCCTTTCACCTTGCATAAACGTCCCAGGTGGTGAGCCCATACCCGGCTGCATGCCCTGCTGCTGGGGGAACATTGGTCCAAGTTGTTGCTGCTGTTGCAAAGGAGGCCTCTGAGGTTGCATGAAGTCCTGTGGCAGCTCTGCGTTAAAAAATGGCATCTGAGTGAGTGGTGCCATGTTCCCATCTGGCCCCATCATCCCTTGCTGCTCCATTTCCATACGGTGTTTCAGGGCTCTCTGTCGCTCAACTTCCTGCATTAGCTGCACCCGCTGTCTCTCCTGCTGCTCCCTAAGCCTCTCCCTCCTCTCCCGCTCTTGGAAGCCTTCACTGAATGGGTTGTTGTCATCAAACTTCACACCACTTGCCTGCATAGGTTTTACGCCACCTGGTGGAGCTGATGGTGGCTGAGGATCCACAGGCATTTGTGAGTGCTGAGGTATGTTACCCATTGGCATCTGATGAGGTTGGCCTGGATTTCCCACAGGTACCTGGGGGGGCATTATAGGTGGCATTCCCGGTCCGCCCATTGGCATGGGAGCACTAGGATGCCAGCCAGGTGGTGGGTTGGGCATACACGGAGGTGCATTTGGCGGGCCAGAATGAAGTGGCATCTGCATCATGGGGTTCACTGGAGGTTGGACCATTTGTGGCCCACTGGGGACCATGCCAGCGGGGCCCGGCATTGGGTGCATCCCAGGCATTATGGGTGTCATATTGTTTTGCTGCTGTTTCACTCTGTACTCTTCTATGAGTTCAGCATGCTCCTTCTGCTGCTTGCGGATCTGAAACAAAACACAAGAAAAATGTGATTGAGTTTTCTATGAAAATTACAAAGATATGATGTATTTCCTCCACAGTGTTTTATCACATTTACAAGACAAACTTGTGAGGACATGGATTTACCCAAGGGAAGAAATTAATGATTTTACTTTCAAAGAGTAACAGAAGAATTTTACTTTAAAGCAGGGGTTGGAAAGTACAATCAGCCAAGAGCATTTTCTTCAGCACTGCTTTTTTAGAGAGTCAAAGCTGGTTGACAGGTGCAGTGCAGAAACTGACATTCTTTTGTTTTTTAGGAACTTTGCTTGGATGTTAGTTTTCAAGTCTGCTTGAAAATAAAATAGCTAGATGTATACCTTCCAATAGATACCCTCTTAAATGTTATACATGTGTTAATCTTATCCCTATCTTACCCTTACACCAATGTCACGATGTCTTTGCAAATAAACTTGCTGTTAGAAAATAATATATGTCTCTTTGGTTTTCTTCATCTGTTATTCAGTTAGACCTTATTTCAGCACCACACACTGTCCACAACATGGTCCTAAGCAGCCTGGCGTTTGCTCCCATGTGTGGGCAACTACTTCTGGTGGACAGCCAGATTTGGCCCACAGGCTGTTACTAGCCAATTCCTACTTGAAAACAATAAACTCTGCTCATAGGACCAATAATAGAGCAATGCTTAGGGCAGCATTTGTGCAGAAGAAGGCTAGGATAGATCAGTGGTGGAGCTTGACAGGCCAAACATTTACCTGCTCCAGTTGTTTCTGCACTACACCCTGCTGCTCTGTGACATGTTTGAGCTGCTCAGCGTCCTCCTCAGGGAACTCTCTCCCTGCCTTCTTAGCTGTTCTCTGTTTGGCAGACAAGGCTTTCTTAGACTTCCTGTGAGCTCCAATCTTCTCTTCCAGAAACTTCTGCTGCATTTGAAGTAGTTGCTGAGTCTCCTGGAGCCACTCTTCGTACTGGGCCCTCTGAGCATTGTCTGAAAGAAGAAAAAGACTCTTTTGTTAGCAATCTTGACAGCATAAAAAACAAACATCTTAACATTTCAAGGCCTGACAGACCTTCAAACCAAAAAGTTGAAAATGCATATACATTTTCTGAGAACTTACTAACAAATCCTGGTCCAAAGTTTGGAGGATTCGGTCTTGCTACTTGTGTCAATTTGCCATCCTGAAAGCAAGGTTGACAAGTCTGTTATTATACATTTGCAACTTACATATTTTTCATTATATAGTTTTAAATGACATCCAAGCAGATTAATGATTCAATTACCTGTCCAACAACTTGTGGAGGAAGTGGTGTGCTTTCAGGACAAGGTGGTGCAGGACCAGGAGGAAGTCTGTAATACAGACAGCCATGCACCATTTAGTCATTCAATCAATCACAGTAGCAATTCTTCAATTAGTTGCACAATATCCTAGCGGCTGGGAAAGAAAATGTATTCACACAGTACCAAAGTGAACTTTTTACCTGCTCATGACCATTGGGGTCATTCCCATGTTGTTCTGAACCATGACTTTGTTGATGCCTTTCAGTGCAACCATTTTAGCTTTCATGATGGGGTCAGTGATGGCATCAAAATCTGCAAATGACAAATAATCCACTGTAAGAAATAATCACTTTGCAAAAAAGATTCTCAAAAAAAAAAAAAAAATCTCAAACATTAACCTGTACTGACAACTAGATGTTTCGGCCTGAACAATTTACCAATGTTGGGGAAGAAGGAATCACTGGAGCGCTGTCTTATCATGGCTTGCATCTGCCTCTGCTGCTGTTGCTCCTGCCTCTCCTGGTCTAGGAGGTCCTGCAATAGGAGTGGCTGCTCCTCTAACAGAAGAGGACGATGTTGCTGGCCGTGTTGACTCAGCGCCTGGTTTAACAAGGCCTGCTGGGCCTGGCTCAGACCGCTCTGGTCCACTCCAGAGGCTAGCCCCACCTGGTGGTCTGCCCCAAAGCCAGACATAGAAGCTTCTCCTGCAGTGGTGGCGTCAGGTATTGTTTGAGTCATTGTAAGTCCAGAGGTATGCTGAGTGTCAGTGACTTGGTTCTGTTGGGGCATGAGGTTACCTCCTTGATTGACAGATTCAACAATTGGATTTAATGACTGCTCCTCAGGCTGCTGCTTAATGAGTAAACTAGACAGGACTGGGGTGGAATCAGAGAGCACTCCCTGTTGGTTTGAGCTTAAGGTGTTTCCAGCAACTTGCTGGTCTACGACCTCAGGGGGTTTCTGACAGTCCTTGAATTCTGTTTTAATTTCCTGCCCAGGTGCCAAAGAAGCAGAATCCTGACTCCCGGGGGCTTCCAGCTTGATTTCAGCTAAAGACTTCTCACCTGAGGCCTCTGACTTTGCCAGTACAGATGCTGAACTAGATGAAGCCTCAGTTCCTGTGATCGAGGTTTTGTTCATTTCTGTGGTGTCAGCATTATCATCCATAGGATCACTGAGATCCAGTTCCTCATTAAACATGTCTTTCTTGATGTCATCTAGGTCAGGGTCTGTATAGGCAATGATGTCAAATTTCCCAGATGTTAGGAAGTCATCAAGGTGTAAGTCATTTGTCTCTAGATCTAGGTCTTTGCCATCTTCAGCATCCAAATTTAGGTTTTCCAAGTCAGCATCCACCAAGTCTTTCACCTCCACGTCCTCAAGATCTTTGACTGCTGATTCTTCTGTATCCAGTTTCTCCTCCACAGCCTCACTGCTGGTCACTGAGACCATCTCATTCTGCCCAGCAGGGGGTGCAGTCAGGATCATGGATACTACCATGTTCTGGGTCTCACTTGTAGCAGGCTGGCTCATGGATCTCATCAAAGGAGATTGTTTGAGTGTGTTGTTTCCTGACATCTGGGCTTGCTGATGAAGATTGTCCATGCTGGCAGATAGCTGTACATGGCCAGTGTGACTAACCATGGGGTCGACCATCCTGGGCCCCTGATTTAAAGGGAACCTGGAAATGGGTGCTCCGGGAAAGCCTGGTGGCCTTTGACCCTGCAGGTTGGGATCTATGTTGCTTCCTTGCATGGCACCTGGGGGAAATGGCATACGTGGCCTGTTTTCTGCTGCTCTGTGTCGCAGCTCAATGAAAGGCTGGCCCATTATGTTGTGCTGCTGCACTGGCATACCACGTGGTGGGAAGTGCTGGGGCAGCCCCATAGGGTTGCCTCCCATACTCTTTGCCATTTCTGCAGACATGGACCGTCTCATTTGAGGAGGGACATCCTGCATTGGGTGTTGCCCCCGGGGAAAGAACTCTTGGGCCCCATGAGGTCCTAGAACCCCAGTTGGAAATGCAAACCTAAAATAGGATAAAAACATACACAAATAGTGAGGAAGGGCGTTCCTAGATTTGTGCTGCATTATCAATCGCAGAAAATCTGAAACACAAAGTGTAATAAAAAGAATAATATCATAACACAAACCTTGGTCCCTGATGTCTCAAATTAGGATCTCCAGGATGTGGACCCCGGGGGATTTGTCCGTCATTAGGGAAAGGGACACGCTGATCACCTGGAAAAGGTCCAGGAAACCTCATTGGCCCTCTCATGGGTCCTTGTCCAGGATAAGGTGGAGGAGGCCGATTGAACATTTCCCCCTGTTGTCCAGGGCCCTCCTGGGGCCAGGGTCGTTGTGTTCCTTGGGCTATGTTGCCAGCAGGCTCCTGAGGGCCCCTCTCCTGTCGAATAGCACTCCTCTGTTGCTGCTGCTTGAGGATTAGTTCTCTAATTCGTTGTCGCTACAAAAAACAACAACACGCATATAGAAATTTAAGCCTTCAAAAACTCAAGGTCAATGGGCCATGTATAGCTAATAATACTGTATTTTTAGTTTTTGGACTACTTAAAAACCACAGCTTATGTGTAGCAATGCAAGTCAAATGTCCTTTTTTCCCCCCATTGACCACCATTGCATGCTTTCAATTCTCCAAATGCACACAAAGTTTTCACTTCCTATACCTAACATGTTCTGATGTAGTGATTAACAAAACATCCATGTCAACTGAAAACTAACTTATTCTTGTAATTTGGCCATCATTCTGATTTGACTTAGAAACAGTTTACTCACGAACATTGCTGAGAACTAGGGATGTGGCAAGTTTATTTGTTTTATATGCTGTTTATAGTTTGTTTTCTTTTGTGCTTCCCCATGTCCGTGTAAAAAAAAACAAAAAACAGTTTTACTAGATTTAGTTGAAAATGAAGACAAATATAAAATTATTATCAAATCTATCTAATCTAATTTTTTTCTATTCAATTTTGGAGTTCTTGGTCCAACTTTGTTGTAATCCCTCTTTCCATAGAAGATCTGTGTGAGTGCCCTGGTCAGACGTTTCAGGTGTGCTCACTAAAGGTTTTCCTCCAAATAAATGGTTTACCATAATATTGCTAAAGTGGGAGTTTGTTTAAAAATGTATCTAAAGATCTCAATAACTGACTTGGTGAGTCAAATATTACAATAAGTGATAGCAATGATGGCATATTTAAAAGATATGACCCAGGATGTTAAAAACAAAACAAATCTTAAAAAACATTGTTAAGAAATGACATACAATTCATGAAATACCAGAGCAAAAATTGAATTTCAATAGTAATGTATGAATGTTGAGATTTAGAATTGAACATCAACAACAGTATTCATGTACCTGTCTGAGTCTTTCCTCGCTCTCAGCTAGAACAACACCCTGAGCCTCACTGGAAGCACAGGGCATTTGTGGGTTGTTACACAGTTGACCTGGGTCTTGAGGGATACTTCCATTGTTACCCACACCTGAATGATCTTTCATTTCCATTTTCTCTGTCGACTGTGGACGTGGGGTCATAGGGGCTTGATCAAATGGATCATGGCTAGGTGTCTGACTGGGTCTTCTGGAGGGTGACTGAGTAAATCCATCTTCTGAAACACCAGGGTGTTTTGGTGTTTGTGAGCCTGGATGAGGGAAGGGCTCTTGAAGCCTGCCTTGAGGTGGAGAGAAAGGATCCTGGCTTCCCATTGGTCCTAGTCTTGGCCCTTGCCTGCTGAGCCCATCAGGAACAGGCCGTGGGGTCCCTGGAGGCTGGGCGTAGGGGTCATTAAGCATCGGTCTGGGAACCCCAGGCTGTGAAAACATGTCAATACTCCCTGGCCTTGATGTCCCAGGTGTACTAGTAAATGGCTCTATTTGCCCCCTCTGGCTACCTGGGGACTTGGAAAACCTGTCTCCCACAGAGGGCCGTGGAGTACCTGGCGGCTGAGCATAAGGGTCCACTGAGTGGGAAGGTGACATCCTCTGTCCAGGGTGCGACTGATGAGTGAACTGGTTCATCCCACTGGGGCGAGGAGTAGAAGGAGCCTGTGAATAAGGGTCTGATGATGGGCTAGGGGTGTTTGAAGGCTGTCCATAGTTGTCATGTGGACGTGGGGTGCCGGGAGGTCTGGCATAGGGCTCAAAAAATGGGCGAGGTTGAGCACCGGGTTCATTGATGGATCGTTGGTTACCTGTAGACTGACAGAAAGGGTCACCAGTTTGCTTGTTGGGAGGCTGGGCAAAGGGGTCATATGTGAAGTGGTCAGGCCTTGGAGTGGAAGGTGCATGAGCATAGGGATTTCTAGACATTTGAGTCATTGGACCTGGCTGAGCAAATGAGTGCACCTGAGGGAGATGCTGGCCCATTCTTGGAGGACTGGTGAAGTTGTCATTCCCAGATGGTCTTGGGGTATGCGGAGGCTGAGCATAGGGGTCATTCTGCTGATTTTGGGAGAACCTGTCAGTAGGATGTGGACCTGATCGGTTGAAAGGATCCTGAGCCTGAGGAGGGGGCATAGGTGTTTTGAACAGAGGGACCGAGCCAGACTCATTACTTCCAGGGATTGGTGCTAATAAAGGCCTTGAGTAAGGGTCAGACAGAATCATCCTGTTCTGGGCCATGCGCTGATAGGCCTCATTCCTTATCATGGGTCTTGAGTATGGGTCCCTGCCTGGAGAACCCATTGGAGGTCTTCCCTGAGCAGCCTGACTGGCCCTGGGGGGACCCATGGGCTTCAGGAAAGGGTCCATTTCCCCAGTTGGCCTTGGGGTGTCAGGAGGTTTGGCATAAGGGTCACTGCTCATGGATGTTGGAGAGCCAAAAGATTCATGAGCAGGAGAGGGCCTCCCTCTGTCCTGCTGCTCCATCAAGGAGGTGGGTGATTTACCAGATTCCACAGGCATTCTGCGACATGTATTTGGCCCGAGAGTTGGCGGTCTTGGGGTCCCAACCATCTTGGCATATGGGTCCCATGGAGAAGAGGGTCTGGAACCAGAGGAACCTGGTGAGAATACCTGTGGGGACTGAGGTTGGGAGGAAGGGCCAGATGGAGGGGGTGGAGGGGGTCGTAAGAACACATCCTCTGGAGGGCCTGAAGTGGGTGTTCCTGGTAACTGCGGCCTGGCAAAGCCTTCTTTAGAGTTGAGCTGCTGTATGGGGGACATGCTGCCATTGCTGGGCTGGGAGGCTGGACTCTGGTTACCACTGTTGTTGCCATCTCCCTCTGACTGGCTGTTGGTCTGCTGCTGTTGTTGTTGCTGTTGCTGCAGTTGCTCATTCTTAACTTGCTCCAATTTCTGTGTGGCTTCAATTTTGGCTTGTTGTTTGCTTTTCTGCCTCATTTGCTGTTGGAAGGGCACAGTGAAAAGTGGGATTAGACATCAGAAGGGATGCAGCAAATATCAGTCTCATGCCAAAAATGAACTGGACCTACTAACCACCAATGTCATCAGGGTTAATGTGGAGGATAGTGCAGTTGTTTAGGGAGCTTTACTAAACCACCACTTCTTAGCTGTCTTAATATAAAGTGGACCTGCCGCTGCATTCGCTGACTTCATTGCATACACTCTTACCTGTCTAAACTTCCACTCTTGTTCATGCTCTGACTCTTTTGGTTTCAAAGGGTCTTTAAACAGCAGTTCTGTGTCTAGTGGTATGTTGGGATCAAACACCTCAGGGGGCTGTTGCTGCGGATGGTGCCTCTTCACCGTCTCATTCGACATCTGGACTTTGTTGATGCGCAGGGCTGCTCGGTTATCTCTTGCCTTTTGCTAAACAGCAAATCAATCACAATTGAAAAGCAAAAACACATCAGACATAAATACTTCAGTAACAGAAGATAGCAGAAAAAAAGACGTTACCTATACAACCTTAAATCTCCTAACTTTCTCCTAAATTTCCGTCATACTACCACAAAAACTGGTATGCATGTAACATTAAATTCTCTTTCATAGCATTTTTAAATCAAGAACAGGTCTTTGAAACTGGCCTCTGCCAGATGAAATTACTTCTGGTGAACTTAATTACTGAAACCATAGTGAGTTCTGACACTGAGCAGGGCTTTCTATGTTAATTAGTTCATCTGTGAATGGCCAGATTTCAAATTGCATTGGCAAGAGGCAAGAGGCCAGATGCGATAAAGGAGTCTGCCTTCTGCATACTAATATGGAAGTGCAACTAGTAGTGATAGTTTGATATCTAGCATGGTTCAAAGTGTTTAGTAGAAGAAAACTGGCAAATTCAACAGTGTGAGTGATCTTACCACATATGGGGCCCTGTCTTGTGAACTAGCTTTCCTCCAAAGTTTAGCAATTTGCTTTACTCTTGTAGACCAGTCTGTGGAAAGAATAAATGGAGGAGTTGTCATGCCAACAGTCTCACAGAAAATACATGGTATTTTTGTACTGTGTAGCTGAGACAGTTCAGTGGGTACACCCAAACAAATACCCAGAAATAACAGCAATGGTGACAATAGAAAACATGGACAAAGGGGAAATATACATGTTAAGTCATATACAAACCTGGGTATTCTTCTTTGAGGTTTGGGAAATTGACATTGGTATATAGGACGGGTGCTACAGTGGCTAGCTCTCCAAGTGTCTCCTCCTTCTCCCACTTGAGTGTACTCCTTTGAGCATTTGACATGGCTTCAGTCTCTCCCTCAGGCAGAGATCCAGGGGGCGTAGGGCCGGGGCCATGGGCAGGGGAGGGCCATGAACCAACTGCCTCTCTAGGCATCTGATTAAACTTTCTATCTCTGTAACAACAAAGGAGAATGGCTCATCTTTAATCACAACACTCTGGTGGTTTTGCAGAGCGAAAAAAGAAAAATCGAGTATTTAATATTGTAAAGGAAGGAGGCAGTACATTACCTTGGATTGTCAGTGAAAGGCATACGGTTAAGGGGAGAGAAATTTTCTGGGATGCAGGGCCCTGCTCCTGGATTTGTCGGGAAGCGTTGGTTTGGTCCCATCATACCATTGATCATTGGCATCCTTGGAAACATGGGATTCCCTACACACATGATTTAAGAGGTGAATTAGATGCATAGATTTTCAAAAACAACAGAGTCAAATGCCATCTCTGACAACGGCAAGGTGCTTAATGATGTACCTGCATTGGAGTGAGGCATACTAGTGCCAGGTGTGGAAGGGAGGGGCCCTGGACCCTGGGGGTGAGGCACCTGTGGTGGTGGAGGTGGTTGGCTAGTGCTGGGGCTAAGGACTGCTGTGAAGAGATCCTCCACATCTTTGCCCTCCAGCTCTGTAACAGAGTGTAACAGTACAATGTTGTGTGTGTGTGTGTGTGTGTATATATATATATATATATATATATATATATATATATATATATATATATATATATATATATATATGTATATATACCCATTAAGGTAGGAGTAAAGGTGGGTAAAATTAATAAACTGCAATGTCAGAATTCATTCCTCCAGTGTGCTACAGCTATGCTATGATACTGAACCATGGTCCAATTGCAAACAACACCGCATAGGGAGTTCACAGTCACATTAATTAGTGTAAGAAAACAGTGGATAAAAGCTTAAAGTTTTGCAAGAAAGGATGAAATTACAAACCTGGAATTTTGTAAAGTTTGCTGAGAATTGATTCTGAAACAACGAAAGAATTAGAGAAAACAGATCATTACTTGTCCTGCATGAAGTTTTAAAATAACTGTAAAACAACTGAAAGTGTCTGGATGTCTGATCTCCCACACTGACCATCAGTGACCATCTTGTCTAGCTCTGGGCTAAGAATGCCGTCCAGGGGTTCCTCTGGGAGGGTTCGAGGTGTCCTCCGGCCAGCCTGAGACTGGGGTGCCACCAGGGAACCGTCTGTCAGGGGCCCGATGTCCAGACCAGCTGTGGAAACACACAAAGACATACAAAAACAAATCATAACATGCACACACCCGCACACACAAACACACACACAAAGCAAACAACAACATACGCAACCAAGAACGTGGTCATAAATATAGACTTGAAGTAAGAACATGTTTATTGTCTTAACAGCCTGTTGAATGCAATCAAAACTGAACAGTACATGATTACAGCTCCTTAGGGTTCCTGTGTTGTTTAAAAGGACTGTTTTGGGAACTGTGAAGAGACAGACAGGTCAAACTAATTCTCAGTAAAAGGTACACAAACACACTACAGGTTTGTGTAGGCAAATATTGTTCTGGCCCATCAATTACATTGGTCAATTTCTTTAAAAAGGAAGCCATGCAACCTTCATCAGCTTTTAAAATCGCTGATCCAATCCGTAAAAAAAACATTATAAATAATCTGGGTTACTAAACTGCAAGCAGATTAATCAAAATTATGCCGGAATATCTCAAGCTTGTTACATTATACAGCATAACTATCACTGCAAACAACTCTTTTCTTACACTTCACATTTCATCTATACTTTTTTCAACACAAAGCTTTCACCAACATAAGGATAGTTGGACCCATGAGTTGGCAATGTCTGTATTAGAACCCCATCAGGCATTTAAGATGAACAAAGTAGTTTTTACAAAGAAGGAAGGACATGTACTGCGGTGCTTTTTGTCATGCAGCCGCAGAACTGAGAACAGAAGACCTTCACAGTCTTCAGGAACTGGAAGGACATTCGCCAAGGCCACTTGTTCTCTAAATTGCTTGGTTCTAAATTGCTCATTTCTTGAATGCCAGGATGTCTTTGTCAGTTTGTTTCTTTGCTATCTTGAAGACATCTCTGACAAGGCAGCTATGAATTCTCTCATTTATTTAAGAAATGTCACCACTATGAAAGGGGTTTAGGAGGCTCACAAACAAAGACTGACATACCATACACATTTGAGTGAATACTGTGCACTGGGTTAGGTAAGCACTACGCAATTAATGAGGGTTAAAGCAATCTGAAATGGTTGAGAAAAGCTAAGTATGAAGCAGCTTATATACATGCACACTCAAATAGAGACACACACCGTAAGAGAGGAAGACTGCACTAAAGCAAGGGATTAGTAGGCCATAGCACCCTTACCAAAAGGAGGAGGTGAGCTGTCAACCTGGAAGGAGCAAAAATCAAGACCTACAAGAACCCAAAACCAGATAAAATGAGTGAAAAAATAGTGAAGACAGAACAAGCACAACACGCTTCAGACAATGCAAACAAACAAAAGATAAAACCAAAGATGAACAAAAAGTATTGTTAAAGAATGTGACATTAAAAAAAATCATTAAGTGATGAAAGCAAAATAAACTTGTTGTCTGAGGAAATTTCTGAAACCGCGAGGAAAATATTTTATAAACCCACGGCTAGGTGACTATTAATAATTTCTTGCCACTGTGACTGCCTGTGAGATACATGACGCACCAGAGTCACTGCTTGGCTTTCCGAGCATTCCCAAGATGTCTGCATCAGTGTTCAGAACATCAGATAGATCAACTAATGGTTCCTCAGACGTCTCTGTAGATGGGGGAAAAAAGGAACAAAAAAAGAAAGAAAAACCAAACCGTCACAAATCATAATTGATGACGATGTTGAACGGACATGAGAATGTGATTTGGAACCATTTGTTTGGGTGCCACATGTAGAAGGTCTTGAGGAAACTGTATGTAAACAAAAGCTAAATCGACTGGCCTCTGAAAGACTTGAAATGTACTACACCAAATGTATTTTCCAAGAGTATCATTTAACTAATCAAAGTGACTCTAGATATGAACTATAATGCTGGGATATCAACATACTAAACATGTTTAAAATGGACAACACAGTTCTCTATTTTAAACATTATGGATTTCATCATTCAATAAAGTTTTTCTGGAACTAAAAACTCTTTTGGTCTCAAGCTTTGCATCACTTTCTATAAACTCAAAATAAAGAAATGAAAAAAAAAAAAAAAGGACTGACTGCAAATACATTTTGCAAACTCTGACAAAATGCTCCTCCCGTAAGCATGGCATGACACATCAGTTCTATGCTACTTCTATGCTATGTCTTTTTCCTTAAGAATTTATGTACAATACAAAACAGAATTTAAAAAGTTATTCGGTTGAAAAATCACACCATTATCAGAAGGTCACAGTGTCTTATTTTTTCTCTATTTTCTTTGATACTTTTCACTCTTTCAAATAGCAGCACACCATTTTCTGAACTGAAAAAATCAGCCTCAGACCTAGTAGTACCACTCATGATAACAGCTATCTTTTATTTTTAAACCACATTACTGGATTTGAGTTGGTATCTCTCAAAATAATTCTACTTTGTTTTGTTACTTACAATTATTGTAAGCTAAAACTAAACTTTTTTACTACTTAATATTCAATAACAAAAATTGATTGAAGATTGCCCATTAAATAGAACTAAAGCTTAAGTGTTGCCAGATACATTTGAAATTTGCTTCTTAGCTAAACAACTGCATGAATGTTTTGTTATATATGTATTTGCTAATAAAAAGGTTTTAAGCTGTGCTGCCCTCTGACACATTTGCCACACATTCAGGTGTGCAGCAATTTGACAATCTTTGCCAATATAAAAAACTGAGGAGGTAAAAGATTTGATATGAAATTTGTTGGACTAAGTTTAACAAGTTCAGGTATTTTAATAACTTGGAACCAGATCATACTGGGCCCTGTCCCAATTCGCCTCACACTGATTTGATATGCATCACACTACATGATGCAATAGGATGCAATTCAAACACAAGACAATCCCAGTTTACTTCTACTGCAGTTTAGCCACTGGTTGCGTCAAGGAAAGCAATGTTCAGTCTTGTAGTTCATTGTAATTGTTTTCTGCTGGTTAAATTAAGTACACATTGGTTTCAGTAGTAGATTTTGACTGTGCATAGATGTTAATGAGCTGTGTTGACAAACAGTTTGATGGTGGTGGCTGTGCTCCATTTGGCCGTGTTTGTGTGCTGCATAGTACGCAGCGCCAATGATGATGGCAGATAGGATGTGGAATCTCTATCAGTTGATGTGAAAACAGTGACAAGTAGTGTGGCTGAAGCTTCTTGTTGAGGAGGGAGTTGCACTAAGAATATTATAAAGGTAACGATCATGTTCTAATTTGATCTGTGGACAGCTTGAAACACAGTATACCTTTTCCATTTGGAATCGGCTCTGACAAGCCACTGTTACTATACTGTTTCAGGCACATGGCACATTGTTTTCTGACTGCACAACCAGTCATTCTAGTCAGGAAAAGGGGAACGTTCCATTTCATGTAAAATTGAGAGCAAGACACAGAGTGAGTGGGCAGGCAAGATAGAGCAAGCTTGCAGAGAGAACAGAAACTTTGATACTTATGGAGTGAAAGTCTGTGTAATTCCTTAGTGTAGCAGTAAATTGAATGGTGCCGCAGTTGCACAAATGAGTCTGAACGCTAATGGCCAGAGATTAACCTTTGACACTTTGACTTTGTCTTGTATGAATGAGTGAAATGCGGTTTGAACATGTATTGAAAAGGGTTAATACTCTCACTGGATGAGGACACTTGCATAGACAAGGGAGAGAAATGTATGGAATAACAGAACATTGTTAGGTGCCAGTAAGAAATATCCTTTAGAAGTAAGAATAAAGGATACCCCTGTTGTGTCAGGCTTTTCCAATACCTGCATTGATTCCTCTGCAGCACACTAATTTAAGGCATTCTCAGTTTTTTGGTCTTATCTAATATTTAGTCCAACACACCGCGCTTTGAATCAATGAATGATTACATCCCTTGTCCTGGTGAACTGAAGTAATGTGTATACGTACGTGCTGCTGCCGGCCTGGTGGGAAGGGATGTCATTGAGGCGCTGAGCAGGGGGTCTGATGAAGGGTCCAGGAAGCTGGTGGTGGGCTGCTTCCTCTCCACTCGGCCCTGCCCTTCTTCCAGTAAACCCGATTCGACCCCCTGATGCCTGCTCTGCTTGCTTTTGTCCAGTAGGTCCTTTCCAAAGAATGCCTCCTGAACATGACAACACAAAGCACTGGTCAAATCTCTGTGTTGACACTTTTCTTCAGGAACTGTCAGCTTACCTTTCTTGACATCCTTCTTGGGAAATACATCACCGTGTCACATAGGGATTATTCAGCACACATTGAAGGCCCATGAGAACTGGCCGAAGAGAAACAGAGCTCTGAAACTAAGAGTCATGTTGTAACTGACCTCACTCTTGTCAGCACCTACCTCCCCCAACCACTTATACCCACAAGTCATTTACTATCCTCAGCGACATGCAACTGCAGCTCCCTGCTGCACCGAGACATTAAAAGCCCAACGTGTTGCCGTTTAAAAAATTAATGAAATGTGCTTCACCGTGTTGGACCTTTAGCTTAGACTGAACACCCCCCTACTATGGTGGGATAAAGAGCAGCACTGACAGCTGCCAGTGGCTTAATGCACATCACATATCTATGTTTTGGCCAACAAAAGGTGACACTGGGATACTGGCTAGAGACACAGAGCCTCAAAGTCATCTCCAGTTAAGCTTTTGTATGTCAATTCACAACCCAGACAGAAGCCATTTAAAGAGCCTGATAAGAGACGAGTATCCTCCACAGCGAGTTCCTTTAGGCTGTTTAGCTTTCAAAAAAAGCTAACAGAAGGGGCACCGTGCACCAAAGTTCTGTAAGTGGTTTCCAGGCAATGTACTTTGGATTCCCAACCTTCCCAAGGGTGAGATAAAACGCATTTTATGAAGATATGGCATGACAAGACCAGACAATCTGTGCATATGAATGGGAGGCTTGCATAACAATAAACCAAAAAAGATCTGCAATCAACTGATGAAAGTGCAGTTTTAACTAACTAATGCAATATTTTTTTCTTGTAACGAATGTGCCTTTTAGAATATGCAATGTTTAAGATATGGCACCTGTGTTAGCAAAATGGACTGAGTGAAAGTAATTGTTGATTATTATTAAAGTTAGTTATTTGTAGATATTCTTTTACAAAATTGAGATAGAATTCTTAATCAAATCATCTTTTTTAAAGACACTGATCACAGAGTTATAATACACAATACACAATATGGATTCATGGAGGTTATACACAGATATTAAAATGTCATGTTATATGCCCATTCTGTTTATACAAAGTATTAGTTTACTGTTCCTGTCAAACAGTAAGAGTGTGCTATCAAAGGTGACAGACCTGCAGGTAGGTGGGAAAAGCTTCCTCCAGTTTTGTTTTCTTCTTTCGGTAGCGTTTCTTTATTTTTTCTGGGACTTCTGGTCCAGTGGGCGTCTCATCCACAGGGGTATCAGGCAGAGCCTCTGTCCATCCTACTACAAAGAAAAGAATTACATCACATAAACACATAAATTGACAGATCCAGGGATAATCTATTGTAATACAGATATGTGTATATATTATTGGTGTACGGACCCTCCTCTTTTCCAAAGGGATTCTCTGACACGGAGCCAGAGGAATCCTTTCTGCAGAGGGCTCGTTTGGCCTTGCCTGGACCTTGACCTGGACGGCTCCTCTGGCGAACCATGAACCCACCAATCCCTTGAAAGGAGAATGATTAACTTATTAGCAATAAATGAATACATATACTCTCAAAAAATATAATTTTCATTAGAATCAAGGAGGCAATATGATTGGAAATGTATTTAGTTCGAGCGTGTGGTTCTATTAATTGTCTAGTGCGTTCAGCATGAAGGCTCAGAAACACTAGATAGAGCCCTCTGTACATCAAAGGCCCTGAGATGGCAGTGCTTTGCTACAGCGACAGCGTCGGGCATGTACTGCACCATTTTACGCTTCAGAGGAGCTGTCTCCTTCAATCAGGTGCCCTACCCGGCCGGTACGGTTTCCTCTTCCTCTTCTTGCCGCCGTCGGCCCCCTTTGAGTCGTCTTCTGCTGGCTCTCGCTCCAGGCTGGAGTCAGACTTCACCTCACAATCTAGGAGCTCCGCCTCTGCAAGAGGGAGAGAGCATTGATGATGAGCGACAGCCCTGCGGCAGAGAACACCCCGGCCAGGCCCCTCAACACAGCACTAGGGTCAATTCTATCTGAACTCCACTCAGTAGCACGACATTAGCCTGATTGAAATCAAGTTCACCAGTTCCATTACTGCAGACCTTAATTTCCACCGAGACCTTTTCTTTGCTTTGCAATTTTTTCAACTCTGACTTAATAATAAAGTGAGTTTGTCCTTTATTTATCCATATCAAAATTCTCTCTCTACTAATTAGGGGCATCTTGTGCCGATAATCTCCAGGGCTGATCATGGCACTCTTTTTTAATTGATCGGTATTGATTATATGAAGCATTCATATTTATTTATTGAAACACACTGTGGAGCTTGAAAAACATTAAATGTTTCATGATAGTATTTGTAATGCACCGCAAAATAAGTAGCAACCAGCAGGTTCAACTAATAATATGCACTCTGATAGAATATGTCAGCAAGCGTACTGCAGTGAGATTCAAATTCACATTCTTTACTCATCAGTATTTTGTATGTTGAGGAGGTGAGGTTCCTACTATAACACAGACTTCAATCCCCACAGATATTAAACACAACAATAACAACACACAAAATATTGTAGGGGACCTGTAATGCAGGCTACATTCTGTTAATGTTTTAGTAGTTTTAAGTTTGAACTGCGTAGCTGTTTAATGTTGAAAAACATTAAAAGCTGAACTGGGAGAAAAAAAATCCACGCAAAAAAAAAAGCCAACATTGATAGTCAAAGTCACTATTGTTCTGAAGGCCTCTAATAAACAGTCCGAGATGAAAGAAGAAGCTTGTGTGAGAAGACAAGTACCTCTGTTGTCCTCTATGTCTTCATCACGAGAGAGCTCTGAGAGGGGGTCTACAGGAGCCTGAAGCACTGCCACACTGTTCTGGTTAATGATCTTCAGCTTCAGCTTCGGCTTGGGTTTCCTGCGCCGTGACGCTGTAGCAGACAAGCTCTGGAGCTGGCAGAGACCCGACTCTGTCAAACAAACACCATCCTGGGTGTAGGTCCGAGACAGATCTAAAAAAGACCACGAAAAAAATGTGGTCATTCATTGATCATTCATGGCAAGAATGAGCATATACTGAAGTATACACTAAAGTCAAATCACAATCTTGTAAAAAGAATTTTTAATCTGTAAACTGTGAATTTACCCATTTCTTTGGCCTTTGTGACAATCTGCGTCATAACTACAGGCTCAATGGCGTCTCTGGCCTTGGTCATAACTGCAGCAGCACAGGACACACAAAAGCCATTAAAAACAAAGATCAGAAGCAGGAGGATCAAATGTCATAGTTAAGTCTATTCACTCCACAGCAGACACACACATGCACAAAAAACACACTTAGAGGAATCACTGTGCTCCCACCTTTAGTGGTCTTGAAAGCTCGACACATTGTGCAGTCGAAGCTACTGTCTGCAGCTTTTTCTACATCTTCCTCTGTATGGAGACCCTGACAAGATGCATGGAACCATCTGTGAATAGAAGAGAAGAGATATTAGATAAGAGCCAATTATGTTGAACTAGAATTTCTGCCCTGCTGTTGTGTGCCTCCACCAACCAGTCAAGTTGCAGTTTCATCCATGTCTGTCCAGACTCATATAATCCAGGATGTGTATCCAATGAATACACATTGTTGAACTGATTATCGATTATCATAGATGTATTGGCATGTAAAGATGGATTCTTATAGAGTATAGCTACACAAAATGTGGTGCTTTTGTTTTCTCCTGGCATTTTTAGTTGCACTATGAGCGCTCCAATACGTTGTTTGCAGTCATGTGATTCTGATGATGCTCGAAATTTAGATTGAGGCAAGAAGTGAAAGGCAGAATGGACAAGATGGAAGAAAGCCCGTACTGTGCTAGTTTTTGCTTACTTGTTGTGTCGTCCCAGTCAACATGTGTGTGAAATCTGGAATCACCCAATTCATTCTTAAATTATGGCTTAAAAACCTATTTTGAGGTCACAATGACCTTCAAGTCAAAGTGTCACCTACTCAGTGTCCATCCAACTGTGAAATATGGTCACAATCTCCCCTTCTGTTGCTGAGTTATGGTGTTGTATAATGGCCAAAAAAAGGTATATTCCAGGTATTTTTCCATTATGAGGCCACAGTGAAGTTGACCTTTGACCTTTTGGGTACAAAATGTCATTACTTCATCATTATATCCCATTAAACATCTGTGTGAAATTTTGTCATAATTACCACATAAATTTTTTTTAGGTCACAGTGAACTTGACCTTTGACCACCAAATTCTAATCAGTTCATCCTTGTGTCCACATGGACGTTTGTGCCAAATTTGAAGAAATTCCCTGTTCACGAGAATAGGACGGACAGACGGACGTACAGACAACCCAAAAACATAGTGCATTAAAAAATGAGTAGAGGCCAGTTCTCCTGAGCTGACAGCTTTTGTAGAAACACTACACACCTGTCACATTGGCGGCACTGCAGAATGGTGGTGCCTTCACTGTAGTCCACCAGGCAGATGGGGCATGTTGCAAGGCTGGCACAGGGGGCACACTGGGTGTAATTATTCTGCCACTCACACCTTAGGCCTGGGGTGGTGGCGCCACACTGGGTACAGGACACACACCTGCAGGAGACAGGGAGGACAAAGGTCATTCTACCCAGGTTACTTCAAAGAGGATAACTGTGGTACAAATGTCCTGCCTTCACACCTCAATGTCCACATGCTGCAAATATGAAATGATTTCCTGTTCATTTGTACCTTTTAGAGGAATCTTAATTCGTCCTCTCCATGAAAGTATTTATCATATATAGTTTCATGCCTTTGATTTTCAAACTGAGATGGGTAAGAAAGCTAGACATTTATTGATCTGAAAGAGGTGGAACATGGTAAATTGCCTGAGTTGTTTATCATAACAACAAACAGAGTTTTCAATGTGTACAGTTGTTTCATGATTTTAGTACACTCAAAGCTGGGGTAGGCAGTTTTCTGGAAAAGGCAAATAGAACGCCAGAATTTGAAAATACAGCTCTCCCCTCTCTGTTCTACACCCTGCCCACCAGACAAGCACGGACACGTCCACATGCTTCATACGCGCACAACCTTGATCTTGACTACAAACAACTGCCAGCGAGCCAGCCCAGGAGTCCGTTGGGTCAACCAGTTGCTTTTTACATAGCTATGAAGTTACCTTCAATTGCCATGCCAACTATTCCTGCTGTATTTTCCGCCACTGTATCAGACCATCTCCTTCTGAATGGCTGCGTACACGCATCTGCATTTGTAGGGGTAGGGTTAACAGCCAATACGAACGTCCTCTCTCTGAAACGACCCGTGATTGGCTAAAATGTCCTGTTACAGGCTAGATTTTCTGAAGCCTGAAAACAGAGCCATGAGGAGGTGCAGACGTCTATTTTCCTCTCAGACAACTTGAATTACAATAGACTGAAAGCTTATTATGTATTTTTTGCCCAGTGATGAAAACTGCCTTCCCCAGCTTTAAGCAAATTTGGGTGAGATGATGATAAAGTTACTCACCATTTGCACTTCCAGCTGTCCTTGGGCACGTTCTGCAGTGGAGGGTCCAGGCAGTAGGTGTGATAGCTAATGTCACAGTCATCACACAGCAGCAAGCGGCCAGGATCTGTGGCCTGGCCACAAGCCTCACACACTGTACACTCCAGACAACGCCAGCCTTTACTCAGCACCACCTTGGTGATCTGTGAAAGTAACGATGAGACATTTATATGTAGGTCTGTGTATGATAGGATGGTAATTCTGCTATGTACATAAGTATACTGTATGTGCATTGTGCAAACTCAATAGTAGATGTACCTTTATGCCAACACAGAATGGATGGTAGCACTGGCCACACTGAGCACAGGCCAAAAGACGGCCCTCTGCACCAAGGCCAAAACTCCCACACACCACACACATGTCCTAAAAGGAAAGAAGACATAATGAGTTACCCCATTTTGCAGAGTCCCATATTTGTTATTCCTATTTTCCCAGTTCATATAATTGTATCTTTTTATGATGAAAAACAAAACAAAGAAACTAGTCAGCTGGTATCAGTTTCAGTTCATCAGGAAGAATAAATCTGACCGCTGCTGAACTTTTAGTTCAGTTTGCTTGTCACCACCCAATCACATGGATATCAATATGTTCTGCATATTCCTTCAATGCCACTGGCACTGTAAGTAGAAGTCATTATATATTGTATGTTGTTGCATATCCTGAATACTGAAGGAAAGAAAATGCTCAGTCAATAAGAGCAGTGCAGTTGCCCTCTACCCTCAAATATAGCTATGCATAAAAGCACATTGAAATGCAAGGTAAAAGGGAAAACATTGGGAAAAATGGCCTTTTAAGACTTAATTTAACCAGGATGATTGAGTGAGCCCTTTTCAGCACCTGCTTTACACTCTAGACAGAACAGTCTTTTGAGCACTGACCGGTTTCACTTGAGCCATTCAGGGGTTGGTGCCTTGATAAGCAGCTCATCAGCTGTATTGTTTAATGGCTCAGTCACTTTATATGAATAGTTATTATCTAACAATACTGGATTTCAAGCTCCAAATTATTGCCTCACACTGTTAACTTCGTAGTTACTGCCATCTCTAAAACCTTGATGAAAATTTAACAGTGGCCATCAGTCACTCGCTTGTTTACAGAATAAAACTTGGTACAGGAAGATTGCTTTGAAGGCAGAAAGTATGAAACAAAACAATTTCAACACGATCCTGAGTTATATAATCGACTGCATTTCCTGCAGGCAGTTGGCAGTATCTCCACAGGAATTAATGATCTCCAGTGGGAGAGGTCTTTAAGCACAGATTTAATTTCAGGCCATCCAAGTGAAAGGAGAAATTCATGGATGACGACTCAAAATGAAAGATATCTGCAAAACTCTTAAGAATTAAACAAACAAACACCTGTTTTAGCGTGAAACTGTCATTGCTGGAAAATATGACCACTGTGTTATGCATGGCATTCTCCTCCTCCTCCTTGACTGGGTATGGTGTTTCTATTGTGGTGACCTGCATATCAGAGAAAAAAAAACAGTGTGATGACATAAGCAATATCATCATCATCATCATCATCATCATCATCCAATATAATTAATTAGGATACACATACTGTTGAGGAATAGTTTCTATCAGCTATTACTTTCATAACTGCTGAGTCATTATTTGGAGGTTTTGAGGAACTGGCCCTCACAAAATGTGCATAAAATGAAACTAGCAAACAGTTTACTCATTGCAACACTAATTCTGCTTACAATACATCAGCAGTGTCTTCAGCTGGAGAGAAAACAAACACTGCTTTGCATATAGTGCAATATTTGCCAAAGATGTCGAGATGTCATCCAGCTGACAGCACATACCCCAGGGTTGATGCTGGGACTCGCTCCATTCTTGCCCCTGGCCCTGCCACGTCCAGGTCTACCTGACAGACCTGCCCCTCTGGGCCTCCTCCTACCAGGGAAGCCTGAGCCTCGACCCTGTGGAGGCAAGACAAGAATCATAAAATGTCCAGACCTATGGGGTGGAAATGGACACATAGTGGGGCAACACAGGGACAATGATCACTCCCCATCTTAGTGAAATGGGCAGAAACAAGCGCCACTTGTTTGGTTGTTCAAGTCATAGTTTGCTCAATGAACAAAAAGAGTTAAAGGTTTGCTGTGGGGAACCTTTCACCACTCCCACTTTCAGCTTTTAGGTCTGTATATATTCTTGATTGCACAGACTGCACAAGAGGAAGAGCATTGTTCATCCAGTTTTAGAAAGGTAATGTCGTTCTGCTGTGTTGTTTGGGTGAAGGCAAGCTGCTACTGCATGTACAGCCTTCATGATCTGTGATTTACTTAATATGTTTATTAAGTAAATATGTTGACATTGATATGGCTTTGAAAAGATTTGTTCATTTTAAAAAGGGGTAAAAATTACAGACATCTTAACTTTTTTAGAAATCTAACATTTGGACATCATGAAAATGCTCAACAAGAAGAAAAAAAAAAATCAATCAACCTGATTCTTGACATTTTGATAGTTAATGGAAAGTTCTGCAATTTAAGAGGTACACTTTCTGCCAGACAGCCAGCAAGTGAGAGAGTTGAGAAAAGGCCTCTGAGCTGTTGTTCTAGAAATGCGAGTTCCACTGTGCCTTTGGCACATTTCCGACAGGAGGCCTCTGCCTAATCATGACTGTCAAACCTAAGTCTAACTGAACCTTCCAGCACCTGCCCAAAATCCCTTCCCATTTACCCCACATTTGACACTGATCCCAGACCAAGGTCCCCATCCACTGTGCCTCCTGACAGACTGTACAATGGCATTTAACCTGGACTGGACCTCTGCCACAGCATACAAATTAACCCTCACCCATCTTTGCTAAGAGTAATGACTGTCACCACGGCAACCAACTGCCACAGGCTCTTCACTGAGTTAAAATAAAAATAAATAAATAAATACTTTACACAGGTCTGAATAAGACAGAAAAGAAGAGAGCACAGCAAAGCATGTCTGACAAATAGAAAACAGGATACATTCATTCATTAGTTAAAAATTATTACCCACATATTTGTGTAGACTGTGAATGTTTCATTAAACCCCTTGTACCCTTGATCTCTCAATTCAACTGCAAAGCCAGCAAACCTACTGTCAATACAGCCACATCTTTCTGTTCTACTTCATAAAGTCATTAGCTTAGCCATTGGTCTATGAATCTCCTCTTCTCACTGTAAGGTGGTGGTAACTGTCAGCGTAGGCTACACAGTGACTTTCAGGAACACTCGGGGAGTGTGCGTCACTAGGGTAAACAGAGGGCTAACAGAGGGCAGCTGCTGCCCTGCCGTCTCTGGTGAGCCACAGTATTTACCACTCTGATGCTCCAGCCGGGGCTGCCAGAGGACTGCCTGGTCTTTGGGACGTCCCACCCCTCTGGCTGGTCTGGCGACCAGGACAAGGGGGAGCTCACACTGCTATGGGGGCTCCATGCACCCTAAGGTAAGGGGGGGCGGGTGAGAGAGTGAGAGAGAGAGGGAGGAGGGCGACAAAATGCAGCAACTTAAAAACAAAGCTAGCGAAGAAACAAAACATACAAAGAAAGATGTTAGAGAGATGTAGTGAGCTTCTAATGTAGCCATTTGGGAACTACTCAATACACATCCATCTATGCAGAATATACAGTATTAGAAAGCATCTGAAGTGCCAAAATATGAACAGGATAAGTTAATAGTTTATGTTCTTTGTTAAAGCCAATCCTTAAGGTTTTTCATGCATATGAGTTTAAGACTTATGTTTCTAATGGACTCTTTGTAAAGGCAAAACTGGAGAGCACAATTTGTGTTAGTTGCATTTCACACAGCATAATTTGCCAGGGCATCATGGCACCATACAGCAGGAAAGAGGCCCTGCAACCTCTCGCCATGACAACCGTGTATGTTTGGCATGTTGACAAAACAAGGGGAATTGCGTGAGCATGGCAGCACATGAGCGCATCAGACAAAAGCATGCTGGACTAAAGAGAAGCAAGGTGTCCCCAGGCTTTGTGTAACAAATTAGTTATAAATTAGCTATATAATGTTTATTTAAGAGATGGGATATATCTGAGGGAAAAAAAAAACACATTTTGCAAACTAAATTAATCTACCCTCACCAGCATCATTCATAATATATTATAGCCATGGGTGTGATTCAATTCCCATTATTATTCGTCGAGAGAGTCTACATTCAGCGTCTCTATTATAATTCATTTGTTTTAATGACAGTGGGACACTAATATTAGGAGATTAGAAGTTTGTTTCACAGTCACTAGTGACCCACTGCAGCTAATATGGAGATAACTGAGACATGGTAATGATCACTGTAATTTGTGACTCTATGGGACAATAAGATGGTGCATGTTTGCAATGTGGACATGAGGTGAACAGAGTGACTGATGAAAATGCAACTGAGGTGGAATATGGTGAGGACTCTCAGTAAAAGGTGTTTTAACCATAAAAAAATACAATTCCTACTGGAAATAATTAATACTTGAACTAACTTCTGCATGAACACTGTGACTAACTAGTCATGTGGTGCACAAACATGTGAAGAGGGCACAGGGAGTTGAGAAAAAGCATCTTTCGCCATGCCGTCCTTCTGCTATGCCTGCATAGTGTACTGCAAGGTATAACTTGACTGAGGAAAAAAATTAAAAACATAACTGAAAAACATATATTGAGCCGTATAAGCTGCTTCAATCAACCCAGTGCCACCAAAAAACCCTAATCCACCTTCATATAGCAGAGCCCACAGGACACTTACACACAAGTCATTTAGGAGTACACAAGGTATGAGAACCAATTATTAGCCTACACTCCGGGGGTATATTACTTGGGCTGGGGGGACAGTGAATAAGGCGAATAAGAACGTACCAGATAATGAACCAAAAACAAACTAGCGGCCTTCTGTGACATGATATCCACGTCCCTACCTGTTTCACTCGTGGCCTCCCAGGAGAAAACTTCCTCTTGGTGATGGCTGGCTTTCCCATTCCAATCTTAGGGGTGAGTGGTATAAGTGTGGTGGTGGGTATTACACTGCTGTGGTCACCCAGTGAAGGTAGGATCTGGGTCTGGGCTGGTTCTCTGGGAGATGTCCCTCGGGCCAGAGGGGAGGAGTGGGAAGGAGAGGAAACCATTTCTGCCAACCTTTCCACAGATGTCTTAAGTGGGTTCTCCTCTGAAGACAGGCTGGAAAGTGACAGAGTAGGCTTGCTCTCCGGTGTAGTGTACATCTCCTCTGATGTACTAGAGGCTGATGGCTTAACAGTCTCTGAGAGGTTCCTGTGAAAAACACCCTCACTCCTCTCCTTGTTAAGTTCTTTTGGAGCAGTTTCCAGGAAAGAAGACCTGACTACATCCATACTCAAAGGCTGGGGTAGTGAGACCTCCATTGGTTGGTCCGTGAAAGGTACTGATGCAGTACTTGGTTCTTTGGTGGTTGAGATGATGGCCTTAAAATCCTTTGTGCTGGGGTTGGCTATGCCCTGCTCAGGGCAGGCCTCTGTCTTTGCTGGTTTGATTTGTAATGTGGTATCCTGTGTCTGTAGTGTCTCCATAGAGAGCTGGTCTGGAAAAGACTCAGACTCCTGGCTGGGAGTCGCTGAAGACGCAGGACTCTCTGTAGATGTAAGCTCGGCTCGTGCTGCTGGTTTTGTTTCTGTAGGAGGAAATACACATAGTCTTTACATCGTGCCCATCATTAACAGATGAAAAAAACATAGAAGTGGAAACCAATACAATGTTACGCTAATGTTTTTTACAAAAGAAATGTTGTAGATAAATGTAGATAAAATGTGAGCATAACAACTAATACAAACTTTACAACGACAATCACTGTTGCAAATCAATACAAGGTTCCACAATGTAGATTAAGTACCAAATAAAGAGGCTGTGTGTACAAACCTGGTTTGAATTCTGTTAGGATTTTGTTGACAGAAGGTTCAGTAACCTGCCTCTCGACAATGTCTGCGCCCACTGAGACATCTAAAAGTGAGAAGATTCATTATCAAAGAGATTATATACAATAAAAAAGGTTATTTATTCATTAATAGAGAGAACTAGGAGTCTGGAGAGATTTTGAACACAAAATGGTAAGGGAATAAAGAAAGTGGGCCACAGGGAAATGTTGGGCTAGGATGCCCAGCAGTCAAACTGATGGAGAGAAAAGAGATATTTCTGCTTGGATCCATTCAATCCACGCATTATTTCTAATTTGATGGTAAAACAAACAAGACTATATTATGATGTGAATCCCTAAGTCATGGAAACTCTACAACTAAAATAAATTTGTTTTTTTATGAAAAAAGATGAACACAAGCTATAATCATTTATAACCTCTAATTTAACACACTAGTGCAGTGCCCGTTGAAAACGTGCCTGTTCAGAGAGGGCCGACTGCTTCAAGACTTTGCTATAATGTTACTTCTCTGGTCTCTCGAATCTCTCTTTCTACATCTTGAATGTAGTGTGGCGAGCGGTGGAGAGCGAGCTGCACCCTGCATGCCATTCAGCGGTGTGGCAGTTAATACAATACACTACACAGTGTGTACTTTTGGTACTTCCGGTAGTAACACACTACTACCAAATATGTCCCGTAGATCTCAAGAGCTCACACTCGTCACTGCACTTCCTTGGGCCCTCAGCAATACACCAATGCACATACTCGATCGAAGGAACAGTTATCAAGATAAGGACAGACATGCAGAGACTCCTTCCTTTTTAGTTAGATAAAACCTTGTGTTGCAGATCACCAATTATCTTGTGAGCCAATAAATGGAAAATATCATTTCAGCCTATGTGGTTCAATGGATAGAAAAAGGTTACATATTATATATGGATGTAACATTAACTTCACTGCTTGGATTCAATGAACTGTTGCATTAGCCTTGAAAAGAAGTGATACTGAAAAGGGGTGGCTTTCGAGTGACAAGCAGTCCCAGTGCATAAAAAGACAATGAAGGCTATATTTTAGCATTAATCTAATGTCCCCTACCCTCTCTCTCCATTTGGTTTTGTGGTGTCTCCTATCCTCTCTATCCATTTGGTTTTGTAGTGCCCCCTATCCTCTCTCTCTATCTGGTTTTTGTATTAAAGCCATCATTGCATTTGACTAGTCTGGTATGAATAGAACTAGTCATTCCTGGCTATCAGGCATCCATATTCTGCCAGACAGCCTCTGACCGTACAGATAGCCTAGTCTTAACGAGGCACCCACCATTTCAATCCACAAGTTCCCATGTCACACTGATCCTGACACACACATGCACCTGCTAAGCATCTCTGCCAGGGAAGGGAGTAACCATGACAACCAACATCCCAGGGTCTGTGTGCTCTGGGCTCATGACTGTGCAGCTTGCAGGTGCTCATCCGGTGCCGATGCCAGAAAGTCAATTAGGAGATGGGCCTCCAACCATGTCCAGCCCTCAACTATTTACCAAGCTGAACACACATTCTCATTCATATTAAATCCCTGCTTCCTATATCTCCTACAGTGAATAAGGTGATGGTTGACATAAATACACGGCTTTGATTAATGCAGCAAAGGCCTAAAGCCGGGTCTAACTTACAGTCACAGAGTGGATCTAACAGCATCTGTCAGTTAAGTCACGGTAAGCCTGCTGTTAAACCCTGAGTGGTGGTGAATCCAGGCAGGTGATAAACAGCTCTGGTTAATGACTTAAATTACATTACATTACATGTTGCAGGTAGTCATGATCTCACACAAGAAAGCCAAAAAAAATAGTTTCTCAGTAAATTTCAGCACATTATTAAAATAAATTGCCTTCTCTTATTAGAGGCTTCAACCCAAAATCCCAAACGATATCTTTCAGGGGTAGAGCGCGTCTTATTTTGAGGTGCTTAACCTAAACCTCCAAAAGCCCCTTTTAAATCAATACACAGATCACATGTACACTCGTCTTTAAGACCACAGCAGTGGAAGCATCGCCTTGCCGGCTAAATCCAATGATGATGAACACAGGAAGAAGCTTGTAAAATAAGAGCACATGCGTATGGTGAGCAGAGCAAGCAAGCTATGTGAGCGGTCATGAATGAGGCAGCATAGCTCCAAGGCAGGTTTGTAGACAGGGGATCTAATATCATCACCATCATGCTACTCCTATCTATTCTCTTCTGCTTGTGGAGTCTGCTGTCTAGACAGAGTGGGCAGCGTAGCTACCGCTGGCATCCCCAGCTCACCGTTAATTTCCCTGATACTTTACTCCACTGCTGGCAGAACTCACATGGACCAGAGTGGAGAAGCAGCCCTGAGCTTCATACAAGCAGATACCAACATCATGTAACTCAAAGTGTTACTACAGGTTGCACCACAGTGAATGGAAGAAGCACCGTGACCAGCAGAAACAATAGACAGATGTGAAGGGTGGAGTTTACAAGGGGGATAGTGTCTCTGCTACTAAATGGTATTTAGCTGGAAAAGCTCTTTATGTCCAAATTATGTCCAGGTCAAGTCTCTTTGGGATAGAGTGAAATCTCCATATTGGTTCTGATTTGAAAAGTTCACCGTAAATTAGGAACTACAATAAAAACAACACAGTTCTTGTATACTGCCCAAGGTCTTTTAAGTCCCTGAATTCAGTGGCCATAACTTATAGTCTGAATCCCATTGAAGGCCCTATATGACCGACACACTCTGTTGTGGTTTGATTTAGTGCCACGCACCTGTTGCTGGAAAGCACGCACACAGCTTTATGACTGACATCAAACATGGTCACAGTGCCTTCGCAACCTCTCCTTCAATAGTATTAACAAGTCTGGCTTAGTCCAAGGTTAATAAAGACGAACTGGAAGTTCCCATCTCTGCCTCAAGTTAAACTATGTAGCTTCACTTAGCTATGCACTGACGTGACATTTAAAAAAATAAGTGCTCTTAAGTATCAATTGCTAATTCACTGGCAGGACATACTACCTCCCCAGGAGACAGGAGGGAGAAACAAAGTACTTTTAATTTTCAAAACACAGAGTTACAAAGACAATGGAGTTGCTTTAATCTCTCACTAGTAGGACACCATCTGGTTATTGGGGGAGTCCTCAGAAAATCCTCCAAATAAAAGAGGGAGTGCTTCTCTCTGGTCTTGGTCCAAACAACTCCCAATCCTTTCATCTGCAACAACTGCAACTTTCAAAACTTCATCAGCGCTGACACTACAGACCAATTTCATGTTGCGTGGCCAAAACTTTCAACTGCTTCTGCATGGCTAGAGGCTGAATGAATGAACCCTCAACTACAAAGATTCTCTTTCATTTTCAATCGTGTAACCTGGTGCTTGTGTTTATGATTTCGTATAATCAAAAGAGTTACATTCCCTGGCTCGTCCTTGCAATAACAAGACATGACTAATATGCTGATAAGACAGATTACATTCTCAGGAGGGACACTTGGGCATAGAGGAAAATTAAGATGTCCAGATAACACAAAGAAGATCAGAGCAGTAATCTTCCTGTGCACCATCTAACATTTTTGGAACAAAGACCCACCAGGATTCTGGGCTGACGTGGTCAGCTTCTCCTCCTGGACGGTAGCCTGAACAGGCTCTGGATCTGAGTGCAATGGAACAGCGAGTAATTCCGGTTTGGGGTCATTGTGCATTTCAGGAGGCAGCTGACTGCCAGGTTCTAGGTCCGTGTGCTTTTTAGCCAGCTGTAGGCCAGTCTCAGAGTCTGTGTGCATGGAGGCTGGCTGAGGGCTGAGCTCTGGGCCGGTGTCCATATCCTCTGCCTGTAGCGCCTGCTCTGCAGCAGGAGACCTGCAGTTGGAACAAACATAGTCCTCTCGGGGGTGGATTTCTGCTTGGCCTGAGTTCTGACGCTCGCACTCCAGGTGTAGCCATCTGAAAGGAGTGCACAGGAATTTTAAAGGATTGTTCGACAGGGATCTCTGAATTCCTAAAATGTGACATATTTATTACTGTGGTTTTCTTAGTGTTTCCTTAGTGTTACCAGGGGACATAAATTTGACACAGGAATAAAATAAGAACAAAAAACAACAGTGTTGCTTTTGTATTTAAGTCATAAACAAATGTTCCTTACCTCTTACAAGTGTGGCAGAAGAGTAAGTCTTTGTGATGCTCAGGGTCCAGGATGCAGGCACACATAGGACAGCACAGAGCAGGGTCCTGGTTTTGGACGCAGTTATCACACAGCAGGCTGGTGTGGTGCCATTGCCTACTGGTTCGTGTTCCACATTGGATGCATACTCTGCAGTTCTGAGGAGCAAAGGAGGCCTTCTAACTAACATGACATCGAAAACCATTCAGACCCAATGCAGTATGAATACAGGGTTTCTGCTACACAGATTCGGCACTACAGCCACGGAAGGGGAAACAAGCGTGAAACCTTCTCAGGCCCACAGCGAATGGGTGTATATTTAAGACCATGACTCTTTTCCAGTAAAATTTTTGAGGTAGAGCTGGGGAATATGACTAAAAAACATCAACATTTTTAGGCCTTCATGAGATGGATTTACAAGGCAATTTTCTAATCTGCTTGGTAGCTTGTGAATCCCCCCCCCCCCCATGGATCAATAAACTCTTATCTTAACCTATGATAACACATCATAATTGATTTGTTGATTAAAGTATAATCAATTTATTACCAACCTGAATTTGCAATTAACCAGTAACTTAAATTATCAAAAATATGTAGTGGAGTAGAAGTTTAAAGTAGCAAGTAGTACAATACTTGAGTAAATGTACTCTTTCCACCACTGTTAATAAATGCCATGAGGTTTACACATAACAGTACAAACATTCTATTATTAGATACTATTAAGACTTTTTTTTAAACCATTTTTTGAGATTAAAAAGTTTTAAAACATTGGCATCAAGTTAATCAGGTTCTGGCTACATAGCTGCAAAATACTGCCAAGTAGTGTTACAAATGGCCGACACTTGAAATTCAGTCCCACTGCTTTTCAAAAATCACTGGAACAGTTTTGTTGAGCACAGTGTGGCGCAAGCAAATAAATAACAGCCAGCATTTTTGATGAAGTATCCACACTGACAGCGTGCACCAGCAGACAGAGCTGCTTTGGGTTTAAAAAGTGGTCTTTTGGCTTCTATTTCAGCAGAATGCCTTCCAAGTATTGCTGTTCATTCAAAACGGCGTTTGGACTTCAGTATTTTGCTCATGCTGGATATGAAGAGATGCTGCCTAAGTTTTGACAAAACCTTCTCGCCACAACTGTACAGACTTATTTTCAACACAAAACATCATAAAATACTATCAAATATCAAAAAAGAGGTGTGGGCTATATTTACTTAACCCATAAGTTGTTAACTTATTGAGCTATCACACATAATTAAATAGGTTTGTGTAGGGCTACTTTAGGCTAAATATACACTAAATAAATGTATTATGAATGCTAAAAAGTAAAAATACTAAAGCATCTCATTGGGATCTGGAGAAAAAAGTCGATGACATCCCTATAATATTTAGGTGATAAAATGTCATCATTTTTAAGATTGTAGATTCAACTAATTGTCCTATTTTTCACAAGACAGTGTCATAAAGTTTGTTCATTAAAAGTGTACCAGCACTTACTTGCTCTCGGCAATATAGAGACTTTGCAGTTTAGTAGACCAACTAGCCACTCAGCCAGTACGCTTTTCTCTCTTGATAGACAACATCAAGAGGAACATGACAGAGCACTGAAACTGACTTATTTTTCATTTATCTCTACTTCAGCAAGACATTTGCACGCGGAACAAAACTACTATGTGAGCTGGGACAGGCGTTAGTGGCAGGCGCCCAGGAGAAGCGAGCAGCGAGGATGTGTGTGGGTTGTGTTCCTCCTGTGCTGAGTCAGACAGAGAAGCCAAGTGTGAAGACCTTTCATCACCTGCTGGCTCTATTGCCGTGGCCGTAACCAGCTGCCTGAGTGACAAGCACACCATTTACGCTGCTGGAAGATAGAGGGCGGGGCCGCACTGAGGGATGCATGCGATTAACATGCACACGCATGTACACACACTACATTGTCTAGGCTGAAATGAAGGCTTTAAAAGATCAGCCGGTGTGAGTCATTTCTTAACCACAGGAAGCGTGAATACAAACCACTAAAAAGTCATATTCTCATGGGTGGTAGACATTTTTCTGTGCCACAGCAAAGATTCATATCTTGAAATTTGAATATCCCTGTGCACACACAGTGGGAATTTTGTGTTGCAATTTGCTGCAAAATTACACCTGGTGGAAGCAATCTGGGCACCATGATAACAAAATAACTTAAAAATATTTTTACATACGAGTCAGAATATCCCTTATTTTATGTTGTCTTAAATAAGCCATCCAGCATCACGCAAGGTCTTCCCTACCTTACATCTCCATCCGTTGGTTGGAAGTGAGTCCATAGCAGGCTGCAGACAGAAGGTATGGTAGCCTTTGTCACACATGTCACACACCAGCATTTTAGTGTCCTCTCCTGGGTCCCTACAAAGACAGAGAGAAGGCTATATGAAATGGGACAGCATAGGAACTTTCACATATTGCACATATACTGCAAAAATCTACGCAGAATTTCATGTACAGTAGTCACATGCATGATCATAGACGTCTTGTTTCTCTTTTTGGAACAAAATATTTTTTACATGATGCTTTTAGTTTTCAGTTGAGCACCTGCTTGATTTTCCAAGCCAGGCAAAAGCACATGAGGTGTATTCTTTCTGTTGTTGTTTGTTTTACAGCAAATATCAATTCCTTTTGTTATCATGTGAATGAAGGAAGAGGACAACTAGCCTTTTCCAGCCATAACTAATATGTGCTCTCTGTTCTTCTTTTACAGAAAATGGAGAAAGAATGATTTGTTTTTGTTTTAGCGTATGTCCTGCCAACACTTAAATATTGTACTTCCAAAAAATACAATAGTCATTCACAGTAAAATTCTTACATTTGCCAGACCAGCAAAAAGACTGGCTGACCGACTACCCATTGTTGATACACGCATACACAAGATCAGGCCTGCAGCAATGTGTAGGCGAGGACATGCAACAAGTCGCCCTGATTATGGTGTGTCCAATGCAATGTTTGTGTAATGTTTTTATAGTCGCAAACGGTGGTGAATGTAGCTTGTTAACATAATTAATACAGGGATGCATCAGAATGGTAAATGCAATATTCTATTGTCATGGTTTTAACACACACAACGTAATGCATACTCCTGCAGAGATGTTAGTATGCTAAGATATTAGCCCAGCTGATATGGAGTAGCTCGGGGCATGTAGCTGTGCGTCATAGTGTGTGGGGGTGCAACATCTCTAATTGTGGGGTTGGCAATGAGTAAGGGAAGGCTGAAGAATTGGTTGAAAAACAAAAAAGAAAGCTTGACTGTACACACAAATGGCCTTTTCCTGTCCAACACTGGATGTATTTCAATTATGTTTACTTATATACATACAGGTGAGATTTAAGATTGGTACAACAGCCTAAATAAAAGCAATGCTTTACACAGCCAATGATTAAAGGATTTGCGTTGTCAAACAGTTAGAAGGAATCAGAGGATCAGGAGTCAGTCTCAACTCTCAAGCCACCCATTACAGTTTGTGACAATGTATCATGAACTCCCACTCATCTTGAAAAATACCATGCTATGCAGTAATAACAACACGGTACTAGGGTTTCTCTGTAAATACGTAACAGAAAGCTCAATGGACAGTGTTCACCTGAGGCAAACAGGCTGGTTGCTAGCAGAGCTCCTGTGCTGTTTAAAAAAGGTCAGAAGTTACAAGACTGAGCTTCAGGGTACAACATCCAGTTAGCTCCTCGCAAACCACAAAGGTAAACAAACCAGCAGTAAGCACCATGCCTGGTAGCTATAGAGAAAAATAGTAAGAAGAAAAGTGAAAGAAAAGCTAGAGAGGAGAAAAACATTCAGTCTAAGACACGTTATTTAGGCAGGCGGGAAGTTGACTCACTTGCATGTCTGGCAGACTTTGCACTCAGGGCACTGCCAACCTGCCCTCCTTAGAGGGGTCACGGCCATGTCCAGGCATACCCCATGGTAATGCTGACCACAACTGGTGCAGAAGAGCTGGTCCAGTAGGTCCCCTGGGCTATCACATAGCGCGCAATTTACATCATCTACAACTATGGGCAGGAAAATTAAAGAAACAGGATTTAAGTCATGAAAATCAATCACATATCAGATGGTACACACTTGATACAATGTCATTTTGTAAAATTTCTGATTTTAACTTATTTTACTATAGCTTTTACATACAATGTATCCAATTCTACTCAACTTACATTTGTGAGTGGCCAATTCAGTGTGTTCTGGGCAGAGGAGCGAGAGACTCCTGATATCCTGAAAGGTCCCAGCTGCCCCCGCACAGGGGTAATGGTAGAATTGAGCACATCCTTCAGCACAGCACTTAATGGATGCTCCAAGGCGCTTACAGTATGCACAGTGCTGCAGAAAAGGAGAGTGGGATCATTAAATATGTCTAAAATGTCTTTGTCCACAAATAAAATGAATGAATGCCATGAACAGCCAAGGAAACAACCAACACAAAAACACATCTGTAACATGTTTTATGACAAATTTCACTTATGTAAAGATGGTGCTTTATCCTTTAATGTCTTTTTGGAAAAACAGTCATCATCTTTCTGAGTTTAGGATCAAGCCCCCTGATGATAACATTCATGACAGGAACTCATCCATTCCCTATTTCTCTCAGTTCTACGAGCGTGCGCTAATAGCCACTCTGGAGATCAAGTGGAAGACTCGCTGATGGGCTACATGACCAATGGGCTGCAAACGCAATCGGAGAGCTGTGAGCTGTGCCACTGCTAACACTAGAAGCTAAGCTGCCATGGGAGCTCAGCCCTGTTGAGTGGCGTGACCTTTTCCATTTCACAGCTGAGAGATCCACGCTGCCGGGCCGACCTTTACCAGCCAGTCTGATCCATCAGCTTTGGCTGTGCCTCGCTGAAGCGGTCCCTCCCTGCTGCCCCAACACATTAAGATGGTGTTAACACCTATTAGTCCACGGATGTTCTCCCCTGACTCACCTTTGTGCTCCCTGAGTCAATGGCTCTGTCCACATTAAGCAGAGATTGTCCCTCGCCCTCACAAACACCTTCGGACCACAAGGCACAACTCTGATGTGCCCAGCATTGCCCTGAAATTTCAAGACATAAAGGTTAGAATCAAATAAATGTCTGGTGCAGATTCTGCATCAACATATTGAGCGTTCACAGATAAATAAAAAAGGTATTTCTCCATTAAAAGAGCTAACAATGCTTGGTAAAAAGGAGTACTAACGTTTAGTCTATTGCTCTTACCTGACTCGAAAAGAGACTGGACGTTAAGATCTTGTGGAAGGCCGACATGAGAAAGCTCATCCCAAAATCGACTGGCTGGGTCTGATTCTTCCTCACAGCTTTCAGACCCACTGGAACAAAGGAAGACGTTTGCAGAGAAAGCAGGTCAGCACAGGTTTTGTTTTGTTGTTGGTTGTTTTTTTTTTTGTTTTTTTTTAAAAAGACGACAGCTAAAAGATATACCACGCAGGAGAACGAAGGACAGCCTAAATCAATTTAGGAATGAATCAAGAGTAGAGGCATAAAGGTAGAGTGCAGTTTTTACAAAAGCAGAGAGATGAAGACAGAGAGAATGAGCTGGGGGAAAAATGCTAGAGAGCAAATAAAAAGCTGTGGGAGAGGAGGGAGAGGAGGAGGAGGAGGAGGAAGAGGAGGAGGAAGAGGGCCATCTCGTTTGGTGTGTGCACAAGAGGCTGGCTGTTCTGTCTCATAAAATCTGTTGAAAAGGATGTGTTTCCCCGAGTCCCTGGCTTGAACTAGTGAGCTGCATAGCATGCGGAAAATGTGGAGAGGGAGCATTAGCATTTAAAAAGGACTTAAGTTCCAGTAAACAAACCAACGGCCAAAATCAAGAGACTGGTTTCTGGAAGCATGATGGCACACTGATGACAAACAGCCTTGGCAGCTCATTGTTTACAGCCAAAGTTTTATCACCAATTATGAAATGATCTTCCCCCGCCTCCTCACATTTCCACAGTTTTCCCCTTTGTCCACCACTTCTGCCTCTCTGACAAATCAATACATAATTTCTCCTCCTGCGCCTCTGTGTGGCACAACTGAGGACTGGCCCCAATGTCCAATCACACCGCAACAACACAACAGCTTCTGGTTGGCTTGGCATGCTGCCAGACTCATACTGCTCCGATTGCCCATTACGTCACTGGGAACCCAGAGAGACGCCCAACTGGTTCCAAAGGACCAAAACAAATTAGGCAGCTGTCCAAAAGAGTCCGAGGAGGGTCCTTTGTTGGCACAGTGTGCAAATATGCGAGTGTTCTCACTCACACACACACACACACACGCACGCGGGAAAGGCTGACGTGCACCCTTCACCTGATGTAGCATCCCTGGGCCTGGGGGACACTGACGGCTCAGGCAAAGTGATAATTTAGCCTTCAAATGCAGAATGACAAGGCAACCTGCTAACTGAGAGAGGCCCTTTAGCTTATGATTGTTTTGCGTGCATGCTCCTCCATTGCTTTTTTTCCAGCAGGATAATCCACTGAGTACCAACACTGCTTTCCAAGGGAAGGGTAAAAGGTAATTTCAACCAAAATAATAGATTTCCAAAAGGGCAAAGTAAAAATTTTGGTTGCAATCAAGACTTTAGTACGACATTGGCTATTTCCCCACCAGTGTCCATTTTGTACAGGGACTCAAGATCAAAGGATCACTGAAGTAAGGTCATAAACGCGTTTCAGATGGCTTTACTGTCCTGACCAACACTGACAGCCAAATTATTTGTGACAACAGTGTCAGCCAGGCCTACTTACTTCGACTTTTCCCTCTGTCCTGAGGTGGTCTCTCCGGCCATTTTTGGCTGAGTGGTTTTATCACCATCACTGCTATCGCTCGTCGAGCCTCCTCCACCCTTGTGGCTGAAGAGTGCTTCAAGCTGAGGCGTGGTGCTGAATACTTGCAGATCCCCCTGACCCAGCAGGCTACGGCCACCGCAGTAACAGAAGGCACAGAGACGCTCACTGAAACAAAGAAAATGGGTGGAAGGGGGTGTTTAATTATATATACCTACTGTGACTTAATACAGCGCCATGCATGTCACCATGAATTAAGGCCTCCTCCTTCTGGCAATGGGACTGTCTAGGCAGCAACATACATATAAACACATAATGGCTACATTTGTGAGGCAGGTGTACATCTCTCACACACACACACACACACACACACACACACACACACAGTATATAACTAGCAGGCCAGACCCTTTCTCATATGCACCTTAACCTATAATCTTCAGTGTAATAGAAAGTAGATCATATTTGTTACAAGTTTAAATTTTGAGGTCACATATAGATTTTGATACAGTGCTTTTATTAACATTTCATTAGCATTATACAGCTTTGCTTTTAACAAAATTTTAAGTACATTAAGCAGTTAATTCTGCATGAATATTTCAGCAAACAAAAGCCACCACCTTACAAGAATAAGTGGACATAAAAGTGTTGCAGATTCAATGTGAGACATTGCAACAAATGAGAAAATAGTGGCCAAGAGCTGGAAAGTTGAGAAATAAAACCGGGCGGTAAATATTTATCACATTTTTAAGGGATGAGATGGCCTTGTTAATAAGATCCCAGGAGATGCTGCTGGTCTGCCCTCCATCATTAACATCGATAGCAGAGACAGGCCAGGAGATTGATTACAACCTTTAACAGAGTGGCACCTGGGAGGAGAGTCCCGTCTCTACCAGCCGATGGCTCCATTTCAATTCATCCATGCATGTGTACACAGCAAGGCAAACAGCATGTCACATTGCTGGACACAAATGCACAAATACATACTAATGCTTGTAAATGTACACATTCATACAAACACAATCTTAATTTCTCAAATAGTTTTGGTTCAGAGGAAGTTTAGTGTTTCTAACCTGCTTTTGACTTCTCTACTCGCTGGGACAGATGGTCCTGCTGAATTCTCGGCTGGAGGGCTCTGGGCCAGAGGGGAAGAGGGCTTGTCCTCCTCTGGCACCTCAGTGGTCAACACTTCCACAGTTTCCACTGGTTGGATTGGTGTTTCTGAAATATGAAATGATCAGTTAGTTAGTAAGAAAAGACTAAGCATCCCTCCCCAGCATTTGTGAGCATTGCAGCCCATTCAACAATTCATTGCCAAATATGACTGTAAAATCAGCATGCAGCTTCTGACAGATACAAGCTATCATAGGGCAGGTTGATTGCATTCTCGTCAGTTTCCTCCAGGTCAAAACACAGCCTTTATTAGTGAGATGGATGGTAAAATATGGGGACCATATGCTCAAGCACTGATTACAGTAAACCCACTGGGAACATCAAGCTCTTGTACAGAATAGCAATAACAATGGAGGCAGGGAAAAAACAAGTCATGGCAGCCAAAATGTCTCAAGAAGTGGGGTTTAATATTAATGGGGAATATTTAGTCTGAAATACAACTAAACTCAATTCAGTCCTTTTGATTTAAATTACCAAAAAAGGCTCAATTCACTGTGCTAATCATACAAAACAACTCCCAAATGTACCTCTCACTGAGACTTTGAGCCATGCAAAATTTTTATTAACATTTCATTGAGATGTAATTAGGCTAATACTGCAATGATTCAGTGTCATCCAATGGAATTACACAAGGACACGTTCAAGCTCATTACCCCCTAATAACTGAATGTACCTGTGGAAGACTTCTTACAGTCTCAGGATATGAGTGACGTACTGGAACGTATATCACCTTTGTTTTTTTTATAACAAAATATATAATAATTCATAACAATAACCTCGTTATTCTGATAAGCATTTCATATTTTACAATGCAACAATTTTAAAGGTTAAAATGTGTTTGTGTAGTTTGCGATGATATCAAATATATTTAATGTTAAATGTTTAAATGTTTTGTGGTTTGCATAAAACCTTTAAGTGACTTGTTATAGGTATATAAGATTAACATAGGGGATTTTAAACCCATGTCTTGACCTTTGCAAAGCACAGACATACTCTGCTGGACCTCAGCCGCACACACATCCCTTTAGGGACGAAACTGTATGGAAATTGTAGATTTCATTCTGACAAACACCTGGAGGCAGAGAGAGCCAGCGAGGGAAGCGGACATAGGAGTAGAATGAAAAGGCAAAACTCAAGTGCATGATCTGCTCTTCTGAAACAAAAACAGAAACAAATTTGTAAAATTGTTGGAATGTTCTAAAACTCCTAATAATTGCTTATTGTTTGTGTAATGTAAACCACAGATAATATAAGCAAAGCTTATAGAATCTCCTTCCCCAGTATCTCCAGCACAGTAACAGGGCAGCACTGAGATGTATGAGAATGGGAGGCATGGTCACATGATGTGATGTACACACATAAAAAAGCACATAAATGGGTCTGGAGAGACTGATGGGATTTTAAAAAGCTTTTAGAGGGCATTAGCCTTGGGCTTTTTCCCACTGCACCTCAATGCCAATCTCGGAGCAGGAGGAGAGATGGAAGCAGTAAGGGGAGAAAAAAAAAAAATACACACCCACTGCAGCTTCACAGCTCAAGCTAAACCCTTTCAATTATAGCCCTGAAGTAGAAGCATGGGGTGCCAAAAAAAAGCTCTCATCCATCCTTCTCCAGGAGAGGGAGACTCCTCTACCTTTACTGAAATACCGTTTTGAAGCACTCTCTGCATGAGCCTGCCTGGATGAGCAAGTTCGATATCATCAAGTCTTATATCACTCCCGACATAACCAATGTGTACATAATGGACCAAAAGAGGGGATTGCAAAGTCTCACCTGTGTCCTGAGGGCCTATGGACTCTGTTATCTCAGTCCCATCCATGCTGTCCTCCTCATCCACAACAACCCTCCCTCTGGTGCGACCCCTAGGGTGAAGAAGAGACACAAACAAATAAATAGAGGCAGTGAGAAAGAACGAGACAAGAAAAAGTGCCTTGGTTTGCCTTGGGAGGGGGGGTGGCGGTGTGGTCATGAATTAGTTAAATATAGTCACAGCTGTCACCGATTTTTAATGGAGGCACTCAAGCTGCTGGGCAAGGCGGAAGGGTGGTAGTGGGGGGTGTACAATACAGACTGGTAGTATGTGTAGTAAGTTTAAAGATGGAGGCAGGCCAATCTGGATAACCCTGCCATGAAGAGTCAGGCAAAGGGACTGGGAATGGAACTATGGCATTAGTGTAACATCCACAAATAATTGACTATTCCCATGTAGGGTGACATAACGAAGTAAAATTCACTGTTGCTCATACACCACAATGGAAATGTGTGTGTTCATCTTCAGCGCAACATGGAACAAATACTTTTATCATTCACAGTCCCTTGAGGGGTGACAATTCATTAGAGTCTAACTGAACACGCTCTAGTTGCATTTCAAATCAGAATACAGACATTACTTATCATATGATAATAGCTCTGTAATTTAAGGCACCGCAAACAAATCAAATCATAAATGTGCATGAGTCATGTTTGGTGTCTTGAACAGACATATCCTTAGAGTGGCGCAATCATTAGGAATTGTGATGTACATTACATCCCAATAATTTGGGCCTTGTTCATTGAAGCTTTGTATTGTGTATTCTCTGCACCGTTGGTTTTGTCCAGAGAATTAATATTATATCTTAATGTTTCTGAATACTAAATAATTAATTTAAATTAACAATCATTTATGCAACTTTTTGATTATTATGGTGCTTTAAAGAAAGTCCATGTATAGGTACAATAACAATCCTAATGATTACTCCAAATGGAATAGAATTATCACGTATTACACATATTTCATGAATCTTGAATGAATACATGGACATGTCAGCCAATAAAAAACAACAACAACAAAAAAAACCCACAGCAACCACCTCTCATTATCATATGTAATCAACAGCTACTCTATCTGTTGACAGCAAGCTATTATAGCCATGTTGTGTGTAGAATAAGACACTTTGAACCTCTGAAAATAAGGCTTATTTTGTCTGCACTTGAGATTTAAGTCAAAAACGTCACAGTGGGGTACGTACATACATTAGTAATAAGGTCACAGTAATGTTTTCAACAGCGGGTTTGTGAAAAGGTCAACGCTCCATTTAATTTTCCACTGACTAATAAAATAATTTGTCATTACCAACCTGCAAGATCATCGTATTCACATTTTTGAAAGACCTATTTGAGATTTTAAACTACAACTTAAAGCTATGCCACAAATGAGTTTTCAAAGCAAAAACCAAAATGCTGTTCAGAAGTACCTTGTTCAACAAAGTGAAGATTCTGCCATGAAAAGATTGTAGTGATACGTAGTGATGTCCTAAGCTGCCCTGTGTAATTACCATTGGTCTTGATCACTGCTTTTCTTTCTTTTTTATTTCAATTGTAATTGGTTATATGAAGCCAGATCCATTTTTTAATCACTTTAGGGGTGTTTGTATTTGCCCAAACCAGTGCAGTACACCCGGTGAACCAAATAATAGCTGTGCTATTAGCATAATAAAGCTTACAACCGTCTACAGATAGGCATGTGCATTCAAACCTTATCAGCACTAACCGACATGCGTAGCACTGAACGTGGAACACTGTCAAGTACTAAAAGCTGGCACTGAATGTCTGGTCAGATTTTAATCTTGTTTACTCGTTCTTAAATCAAAATCATTTTATTGAGGCGAAAGTCTTGGTACAGTTGCTTGTGTTTAGATAAAGTTTGACTTTCATTCAATTTAATAAAGGGTTTTGTAGAAAAACGTGTTTATATTTCTAATTAAGTTATCTAAAATGAGTATAATTTTAGTAACCGTACTAAAACTCATGTATTGTATCGACACTAGTATAGAAAATAGCAAAATAGTGTATCAAGCAAGTGAACTACGGCACAGTACGAGGAAACAAACTGCATTCAATTACATTTATTGTATTTGTTCATGCAGACGACCAACAGAGGCTGCCCAAATGCTGTCCGAAACTCCCTGCCACAACAGCTACATACTGACACTCCCCTCTGTAGGACACTAAGGAAAATTTTAAACAATGTTATCAAGGAAAGCTTTAAACCTAGTTACACATTTGAGTGCAGAGCCATTCAGTTGTCAAAATATTGGATCAGAACTGTGTATAAGCAAATATTTATTATTAAAGTAGTTGGATTGAGATCCAAGGCAAAAAAAACTTGATCGGGATATCCCTTCTCATGTGTCTACCTCCTGTTGAGTGACCCAAAAATATCTCATTACTGCTCCTTTTCAAGATTTTCTCTCTGGAGTGCCATGTTAAATGTAATATTTAGGCTTTTCTCCGCTTCCCCTGGTCATCTCTTTGAAGACATGATCACAATTTTAAAACAAGAACATTTTTTAGCAATTATAAAGAAAGTGCAACCCTGTATCTTACTGAATGTGCCCTGTCAGCGAATCAGACAACCATGTCTACGTTTCCAATCATATGCCTGTGTGCCAACTTATACAGATGCACGCACACACAAGCACATACCCCTCTTTTACATACAGTATGGAGTGATTTGTCAGTGTCAGCATCCTCCAATGGGAGCTCTGTTAAACTAATCTTGGAAGCGCCATGTGGAGGGGATAATTGTCATGGATACAAATTAAATAGCAACATCAATTGTTAGCATGCTAAGTGGGGAGAGCAAACACGGGCCAAATGAGAGCAGCATGTCTCAGGGGTACTCAGGAGGATACAGGGGGTTGGAAGTGAGGGAGGAGATGCAGGGATAGGGGGGTGGGGTAATTTTCGGTGCCACTGGAGAGAAAAATCACAAATGGCTCGATGCCAAATCAACCCCTCCCTCTAAATGACTTCCATGTCAAGATAAGGAACAACCCTAAAACCCAAGAATGACAGAAGAGGCCTCTAGCAAACCTTGGCTAAAACATAATTACCTGTAAGCTGGAGTCAAACACAAATATCTTAATATGGTAGAAACAAACAACCAAATTCTAACAAAGAGCTCTTTTCACGTTATCGTAAAAGGTACAAACAGTTATAGCGGAGCCAAAGACGGGCTGTTTTGCTGTAGTTCTGGACCACACTGACATTTGTGTATAACCGTCTCTGAATGTATACAACTCTCATGAGGCAAGAATAATAATAATAACTGATAACTGAATGTGATTATTAGAAAATTAAACCAAGAAAAACAACTGCAACAATTTAGTAATCAATATGCTGTTACATTAGAATAAATCTCTGGTGCAATTTATCCATTTGCTGAGCATATTTTCCAAAATCAACTCTCATTAAACTTTTAAAAAGGTCTTTGTTCGATGTTACGAGACAAGGAGCTTGTACAGATAGCAGTAAAAAGTAAAATCAGACAAGACTGTAGTTATATTCATTTTGGGAGACATGTAAAGCTACAGACAGCTATGCACCAGGACCCAGCTAAATGTGTTCACAGCAGCAGCGCAACAAACCATTTACATCTTTCGGCTACGTATCACGTTCAAGTTTAGAGTACCACATCGGCCTTCCTTTACATGTTCACAGCAAACACTTTTACTGTCTAAAGCTAATGACATTTAAGTGGGTTTTGACTCCAGAAGGCAAAACCAAAAGCAGAAATTAGCTGCGTGTGACATTTTCATCTATGACCACAATCTGGTGTATACACGCAAAGTAGTTGGTGGTGGTGGTGGTGACGTCTTTACATAGACTGCTACACAACATTCAACTGTAATTATATGCAACTACGCTAAAAGGCATAACATTTCAGCATTGAGACAGCCAGTTATTTCACTGACAAATGCTCAAGACTAACATTCAACCCCATACCCTGCACAACTTATCCCCCCCACAGTCCCACCACAGGGAGAGAGAGAGAGAAAAAAAGAAAAGGTGAAAATAATGCTGTGGTAAGTAGTCCCAGCTAGCAGGGTGCTGCCTGGAAAACCTGACAAGGATCATGCAATTCTGAAATGGACTAAACAGCAGATGGAGCGTGGGCAAATCTAGTAAATTCCAACAACCAGGTCTACAAGAGCGATTTCTGACACATCCTCCTTTGTCACAAGCAAACTGACTTTTAACACTTAACATTGGTCATTTTTAATATTTATACACACTGCTCATATCTTTTAGAAGAGGAAGCCAGTTGGTCTGAACACAAGATTGTTCTATGAGGATTATTCAGAGTTGCACTCTCAAGTGGATGTGATTGAGCATAGTGTGTCAGTTATCATCCTATTACAGTTAGTATAGTTTGGTTTCTAAACTGCCAAACAGGTAGGACCAGCCACCCATTAGCCTATTGTTTTTATGACCAATAGCGAGCATAGAAATTAGGGTGTATTGAATTGGCTACAACCTGAGGTCCATCCGCAAAGCTCTGATCATTGTTGCGAGCTGGTGGAGGGGGGCGTGCTATGGGATATGAACTCACTGTTGAGGGGGTTGTGGATCTAATTCAATAAAATCTAAGATGGGATAAATAATTGTGCTATCAATATTGAGCTAAATGACTGTGATAATCATTTTAGTAATTTTCTGGAGCCTTATTAAAAACCTGTTTTTACACAAGCAACTACAGTCTTAATTCTGACCATTACAACAACATAAATAACTATAAAAAGAGCAGAAGAAGAAGAAAAACACATTTCCACTGATGGGTTGTTCCTGACCACTAGTTCATCAACATGGAGCAATTCAACTCTGTCCCAGGTCATCCTTCCACTGTGGCATTAACGCATCGTCTGGCTGCTTGCAGATTAAACGATCCATTGGGAGTAGGGTATTAAGATTGATTGAGAGGACAGACTAAGGAGAGAGTTAAGAACCTTGCGGGCATTATATTACAGAGCAGCTCTAAGCTGCATTATTTGTTGCTATGGAAGTCACAAAGAAGCCAGGCACCTTGTACAATGCCTCATAAGACATTTCTGTGTTGGCGTTCCTTGATATCAAGCTGTTTGAGCTGTTAAAAACCGCTATATGACAAGGACTCATTTTATCAACGATATACTACCAGCTAAATGACCACAACATCAACAAATAATCTGTATTTTACAAAGAACACATATATGCCATACACAATAATCGAGGTTACAATTTATTTCTCAGAAATTATGACAGCGTCACTACAGTGAGCTGTAGTGATATGCTACAGTGAGCTGTAGTGACTAAGGGCCTTGTTTTTGATATCTTCTATGGCAACACTTTTACTTGATTTGAACTTCTTGTAAAGAAAGCCCACATTACCCAGATTTCATGCTATGGTTTTGGTGCTGCTTCATAACCATGTCTGCACTATTAGTTTACTTAGAGGGGATATTTTTGAGAAAAATAAAAAAGCTCTGTAAATAAGTAATAACACACACTGAGGTGTTCTAATTTGAAATACTAACACTAGCAGATGGGTTGGGGGCGAGAAGCACCATACTGCAGAGCAAGATCATAGATTTATTAAAGTTTGTTTGTAGTCCATTTAACACATGGTTAGTTTAGATTTACCAGTTAAGAGTTAATTTGATTATAACAAACACCTGTCTCTTATCTCTTTCTGGGTTATGTACCAGGTTCAATCTTGTTTTATCCAGAAGAACAACTTTTACGAGGAAATAACTTCTGTCATTTCAAGGGAGTGTTTTCATGACTCCATACATGGGTGCGTCATCTCAACAGGTCAGATGCACCACTGCCTACTCCTATACCAAATGGACAACCCTAAATATGGAGACAAAGTCCAATGGACCTGGCACGGGGCTGCAGGACAGTTATTGAAAAAAAAAAAAAGGTTAAGTAATAATCTTCTTTCAAATTCTATATTATATAAGCAGCAACACCAAGTTGCATCTTTCAAAGAATGAGAATATTCCCATTGGTATAAAAACACAAAAAGATTAGGTGAAAACCTACTTCTTTCTGTTCTTAGACGTGGATGAGGGTGGTGCCTGGGGTAGGATGGCAGCAGCATCCTTACGCGGCCTGCCACGTGGTCGCTTGTCTGCGTGGGCCGGACTTCCTGTGGACGTGGCCCCTACACTGTTGGAGGGCGGCGAGGGTCCCTGGTCAGAGGGTTCCACAGTCTTATCCTCTGATGACATTCTGAAAAAAAAAAGGTAACAAAAATGAGATCATGATTAGTGTTGCACGGTAAGCTTGGAAAATGTATTCAACTTTTCAAACATTATGAGGAAAAACAGGTGCTGATTTTCAATTTTGTTTTCATATTGTTTACAGGCTTTGAAAGAGTGGATAGGAAAAAGGAGATGGGAAAATTCCTAAATGGTGGAAGAACATGGCTTGCAGCTTTGTTCACTAAGTTGTCCAGATGTCCTTATGTTTTAAAGCATTTTTGATTTGGCTCTTTCTCAGCTTTAGACAAAGTGGAGTGCCTACACAAGGTTTCACATATCAAGGCTGTGTCAGACTACAGGAGTTTTAAAATCCTAACCGATTTTGAAATCCGGTTACAACACGCACATAATGAGAAACTTCACAGATGTTCTTCCCACTAATGTCAAACATGCACACTGCAAGATTTGAAAATAATGTCGCATCACACACACTACAGGATGTTATTACGATTATCATGGCATCATGTGATCTCATGGGGAAGCAGATGTAAACAAAATGGAGACTGACGTGGTGCAACAACTTGCTGTAATAATTCTTCACAGAGAGAAAAAACAAAAGCAGAAGGCTAAACGAGTCTGGATGAGAAAATGGTTGGGGAGACACGGTCAACACAGGATGCCTATTCTTCAGTGAGAACTGGAGGTGAGATTTTTTAACTGTCAGTTTTAATAACTGTCAACAGTAATATGCTAGCTAATGTTAGCCTCAAAGGCTAGAATGTTTACCATTGCTTGGCAACCATCAGCTGCTCCGGGACTAACAGTAGCTCGTCTCTCTCATTGGCTATTGTGGTCCCATAATCATCCAGATTTTAACTCCTAAATATCAAACATGTTTGAAATTATCGGGGCGGCCCCGATGAGTCTGCGAGCAGTTCGTAAGGTTTAAGACTGGATCTGTAAACCCCTTGCATTAGCAGATAATCTGAGCCGAACATCTGTACCGACAAAGGTCCTGGACCAGATTTCTCCTCCGATTGTCAGGAGGGGCGAATCTGGGATTAATCGGCCCAAAACTCCTGCAGTCTGTGCCCAGCTTTACATGCATAATATTGCAAGAAGGATATAGCCTTCAATAGCTTACGTGTGATGACTTGTACTTCACTGGCAATCGATTCTGATGAATATTCACGAAACTGCATGCTTTCCTTAGCTTTACATGACCATGTGTCACCAAACTAAAACCCCCTGGGCATCCTATTGGCAGTGAAACCCACCTAGTTCTGATCATATTCAATTGGTTTGAAGCATTTTGTATGCCAAGGGTGCATTACCTTTTGTCCACCCCAAGATCCCTGCATTTTCTTGCACTCTGAGCAGAGAAATGTTCATCAACTCAGCTTCTGCCCAATGTGAGCAGTGTGGAGCAGCAGCAATTTCCACTTCTTAATTGAAGGATTCAGTAATCACTCCACTTCCAGCCGCTCCAGGTTTTCTATTTGCTGCAACCCACCCACCGAAAGAAAGCCCACTACAAACCGCTCCATATGTATGTTTATAAATATGGTGAATGCTGCCCTTTAGTTGCATTTTACACTGTGAAGTGAAATGTAGAGGTGGCATGAGTGCACTGGAGAAACAAAGGCAAACGGATTAAGATTTAATTTAGGGGATGGGGTGAATTGACAACATTTACCATGAGACGATTAGTTAACTGCCAAAGATTGCTTTATACGGTTTTTACCAAAGTATCTATCCCTGTAATATCTCGGGGGGAATTAGGCCATTGTAAGAGATATTGTAAAATCAGTGACCAGGACTGCTTTTTGGCAATATTGGATTTTCGGGATTTTGCATCAATGCGATTAAATATCTTGACGTTTCAGGTATTTGATTCACTGGATTTGTCAAAAATAAACATTCCCAGTTGCTTATTTTTATCTAGAAACAGTATCTGAATAGGAGTTTTCCAAAAAATGTACTATAACACATTATGTATCAATAGTGGGGTATAAAAAATGTCATGTACTATGATAGAAAATGTTATCCAAAGACGCATTCACTTGTGTTGAAAACAACTTTTTTACTTAAGTAAAACAAAAACAAAAAATCATGGTTATCTTGTGCTCTATCACACCAATTCATTGATAGAAAGCGGACTACTGGATTTCCTGGTGGAAAATATCCATTGGCAGTTTACATCCAAAAGATGCAAAAACACTGCAGCAGTCAAATTCCCCTCAAATAAAGCCAGACTAAACATTTATTTGCATTGTATGTGAATACTGTTTGCTCATGAGATATACTTGTACCCTAGAGTGAGAGAAAACACACCAGCTTTTAAAAACGCCACTTTACTCTCTAAGCTAAAAAACATGCCACTGTGCACCTCTCTAATACCCAGGTCCAATCAGATGTCCAAAACAGGGACAAGCCTTTCTTCCATCAGATCTTTTGGGAAAAGGGAAAAACTGACGAAAGGTTTGTGTTTTTCTGCCCACATTCTTTTGTCAGTGTGATTGCCACACACTGACATAATTATGATGCTCTATGCTTTACACAAGTTATTCTGTGACAAAGTGTTGCTGACTACAATGGATTTCACCCGGTATGACTTAAGCACGTCTTCAAAGGTCATCTTGCTTTTTGACTCTTAAGTACTAATGCTGCATTCACGCAATGTCGGCAGAATGGGAAAAACATCCCTTATTCCGACATGGTAGTGTTCACTCATTACTCCACGGTGGTTAGCCCTTATGCTAACCTTGTAGTCACACCACATTCATAGCCTAAATTAGCTTCTTTTGTTGGCTTATGTATTAATAGGAGTCCGTCCCCAGGTGAAACCATATACAAACAGTGTGTAGCTTCTAAAAATTAGCTGAATCGATTGTATTAATGTTAATATTGTATTTTATTTTGATGTAAGTGCCAGCGGTGGTGCATTTGTAGTCATTCTGCCAACAATTTGTTGAAATTTCTATAGTTCTTGGGGGCTGATGTGAATGGTGTTTCCCGCTCGGCTGCTCGTAACTATAGTTTAAACTATATGATGTGAGACCATTGTGAAAAGCTCACCACTGCAAGTAAACCCAAAGTTGGATGCCAAATTAAATTAAAAAATCCAAAAGGAGCATGTCTTAATAAAAAGGTGCTCAAACCATTCAGTGACCACTCGTGCCCTGTATGAAAGCATCTGCATTAGTTGTGTTTCTCCACTCATTTATTCAGGTTTTTCTTTTAATGTGTCACCTGTTTGTATGCTGTCTGTTCATGTGTTGCACAAGCTGCTTTGAAAAGTGTTTTCCTGCGCATGTGTGTTTTGTGAATATCAAACCTTTCAACAAGGCAGTGCAGTAAGACTTTTAGTGATGCAGCACAGCAAGTGTTCACTGAGAGTTTAACTGTTGCATGATAATAAGTTTGAATAAATAAAAGATTCACAGATTTTTTTGTTTTTTTGGAGCACTGTCAAACGCTAATTTCACAACAGTACTGGCTGAATGCATCTAGTGTAGACAGTGACGGCTGACTGTAGCTGCTGCTTTCTCTATATGGTCAATGTAGACAAATTTAATGAGTGGCTGCTGAAGATATTTAAGCAGGGCTAAAATAACAGGGCTAAAAGGGATGAGAATACTGAATATACATTCCTCACATGGTCAGTAACATCCAATAGGATGTTGGTTTGAGTCTGTTGGATGTAAGCAGGTTTGCTAACACAATAGTTAGCTATTTGGTAAGCCCATAGTACAGTATATCACAGCTGCGTTTCAGTAAGTTTACTTTGGAGTATCAAACCTTCCTGAATGTGGCTTTAAAATTAAAATAATTGATTACGATTATGAAGCTAAACATACACAGTAACACTTCTTAAAGCTGGGTTGTGATAAATATGCTCCAACAAATATTAAATAACAAGAACCGAAAACAATAAAACTGAGATCAAACATATATTAGGTTTACATCTAGGGTAATCCAAGTACTTGATAATGTCAGCCTCACCATTACTCTTATTATTTTACTTAGAACCACCCCTTAACCTTTCCAGAATTGGAAAAAAAGCAAGAAATATGAAAAGGGAGAAAGATAAGAGTACCTGCTTTAGCACCATATTATCCTTTTCAAAAGCAAACTGCTTCCAAACAGCAGACATACCATGTTTTCACCCACCAGTAATGATTTTGGTGGTTCCTCCTCAGGAAAGGTAAAAGCAAAAATCTGCACAAGCAACTAGCGAGCTTGTGTTTCTGTACCAAAATGCAATTACATCAGACTATATTATGACTAATCTTTAGGATGAGTCATGTGAAAGTCAACATTGCTACTTTTCATTTTCAGTAAAGCAGTAAAATGGTTTATAAACCATGGTGGGCCAAAAAAAGAGGCATTTTGTATCAATGAACAAGGAGAGGTCTCAAATTGTCCTCTTAGACATTGTGGAACTGACTCCATCTTTCACTGCAGATCTGTGGTAATTCTCTCTTTCTCTTATGTCTATATTGGCCTACACCAGCCTCCAGGCTCTGTGGACAGATGGTGGTCCAATAACACCAAACTCCACAAGAAACATTATTCAGTACAGTGGTTAGACTGTCAGCACAATTATTTAGAAATTATGAATCCTAGCTTAAATCCTTAAGAGAAAATAAACAGGGGGTTCACTCTTGTCCGAGATAATGTAAGTGGTGATGTAACAAAAATTAGATGGGTGAGGACAATTTTATAACCCGATTTACAACCAGGTAGCCCTCAAGATAAAGTGATGAGAATAACGTTGATTGTTGGGGCATCTGAGGTTAGGATCCGGTCACTACTAGGCAGTCACGACCACCACAGGCACAACTGGAGACATGCTAACGTTAGCTTTTGTTAACTCAAGCTTGGGCACAAAGCAGTTGCATACTGCTAACGATAGCTAGCCTGTTGTGTTGAACTCTGTCGCCTTTTCTTTGGCGACCACATACAAAAGTAACATTGACATCGTCTAAGTTAAATGTGACAGAAAATGCGGAAATAAATTAATCCATCTTTCATATTTAACAGGCAATAGCAGATCGGATTCGGCGTTGAGAGCGATTAGCCAGTAAGACAACTTTGAAAGAGGTTCACATAGCAAACAGGTTACCTATGGTTGCAGTTAGTTGGCCAACTCATCGTACTAGCTTGTAACTAGCGCCTTTGCCAAAACACCGAACATTAAAGCTTCAGCTGTCTGTTGTCCCACAGTTAGTGTTAAATATTACAGTCTGGGGATGATGGCAAACTTAATGGGTAACCTTAACTACACTATCCCTTAGACTGGGTGCAGGGCTTGAATGAGCATTTGTGCCCAACACACACAAAGGCTCGGTCTATTCAATGAAACGGAACTGTTCTGGGGAACTACAATGCAACACAAAAAGTGAAAATGATACGTTATACAATGACGTAAGCCTTGATTTCTGCTTTTCGTTACAAACTACCGTTAGTTGTGCGTGAATGTCGATCGCATATGTTGTGTTAAGCAGTGAACATTTATCGTTACCCACCTATTTCTGATTATATAGCCCCCATGAACCGTTCTATTGAATGTTCCGTTCCGTTGAATAGTCTGAGTCATGAAAGCCAAGGCGGCGACAAACCCCCAACATCAGACTGGAGGTGGATAATGTTGGCTCAGCTTTGCTTCACAAGGTGAATGTAAAACAAATCTAGCTAGCATGATAACCAAATTAACATCTCAATGTGGCTTACCTTCCAGCCCTATGAATAGCGAATTATCCTCTTCATGTCCAAAATACTGGGGGATGAAACGTCGCACTTTTATCACCCAGCTAGCTAGCAAGCTAATTGAGCTAGCTAGCCTCTCTCCAATGAAGCAACACCGCAGTTCTCAAAAATGCATAGCGCATATCATTATATTCCAACGTTGCAATGTTATTCCCAACTTTGCCCATTTGATGGAAAGGCAGATGATGTACATCCAACAGAAAACCGCTTCAATGGCACACGCATTTGGGGGGATCACTTTCCTTTCTCCAATGACAGCTGTCGTCGCACGAGTTCGGTTTATATAGCTAGTTGGTGTTAGCCACCCAAGTCTACGGCCAACAATTTTACCATTAACGTATAAACAAATCAAAGCCAAAGTCCAAGCGGCTACAAAAGTCGATACTCCGTAAATGAAACTTTAAATGTGAATCCTCAGCGAATGTACAGCGACGCGCAAAGCAAATGTTGGGTGCCGACCGCTTGGTTGGCAACTGGTTCTATTTTCTTCAGCATCGACAAGCTGCGGGACCAAGCGGCCAGTTAGGAGACTCTCGCAGCCAGCCTGCCACGCAGTAACAACCGCCTCCAAAGACATGTAAAAACAAACATTAGCTTGTCAAAAACAACATCCCGCCTGCCACAGTGGCCGAACTGCGAGATTACTATGAAATATCACTAAATTAAGTTGAAGATGACGCCTCGGTATACTCTATAACGGTGGCCATATCTAATGATAAGTGGCACCGAAGCACAGCCCCTCCAGGCTCCTCGAAAACTAGATCCACCTCCCCCTACCACAACTACGGCACAGAAATATTTCCAAATCGGTGTGGCTCGCCGAGAAAGAGATGTTTCGTGAGTGTGGCATATGTTGAATAACATCGATAAGAAGACGCGATAAAAATACTGCGCAAACCATTTAACAATTTCTTCAAAATACTCTCTGACCCTGCGGAGGGATATGGGCATTTAGTAAATAAAATAATGGCTAGGGAAGGCTCAAAAAGATGGAGTCTGGATTCAAGCCGGGTTGGATGGGGATTGTCGACCGTTGGTGCTCCAGCTCATGCAAATCTTCGGCAGCAGCAGCAGCAGCTGTAGTGACTCCAACAGTCATCAGCCTTCTCCAGAGCATGGGGTAAACACAAAGATGGATTAACTTTAATGCGCGAGTGTGGTGGTTCAGAGCTCGTCCAGATAGCATCCCTTCAGATAGACCACGACCAAATGGATCTCCATAGGCTACTGTATTACAACGTCCCCCTCTCCTGCTTTCTTTCTCTCTCATACACACACGTACGCACACTGATGCAGGCATTGCATTGGGTGTATGGGAGAGGTAGCCTGCACATTGGCAGACATACTGTACATGCAGGGGTTAAATTTCGGAAAAGCCCTCAGGGGTCGGCTTCCAGCAGCTACACATAATATGCAAAAGAGCCAGTGGGTGTTACGTATTTACGTGCATTTTGCTTTTTGGGCCGCTTTTAGTTACAACTTACTGAGTTTCTTCGAGTGAAGCCTTTAGAACATTAACTGGAAATAAACACAGCCCTGTTCCTTTCAATGGTAAACCTTGGTACCTCTTTCCTAGACTATGAGCTCCCCCTGCTGGTTAATACAACACAAGACACACACAATATTGGCAATGTATTATTATTTTTTATTAATACTAATAATTTGGAGACAATTCAAACGAAATACATAGCAGGCGAGTGACAAATTAAAGGGAAAACCTGAATAAATGAGTGCAGAAAAATAACAAATGCAGATGCTTTCACAAAGGGCAAGAGAGGTCACTGTTTTGATAAGTGTAAAAATTAAACCCAAATCAACACCGATGAGAGATTTTGGTGCTATGTATCAGCATCAAAACATTACATTTGGGAATATCTTTTGGAAGAATGGTGTTAATCCGTCCAGTAGAGTTACAGAGACTTGAGCAATCTAAGCACTGAAGGTTTTCTAGCAACTCATGGTGGACCAATAACACCAAAGGTACATTATGTTGATGTTGTTGTTGTTTTTAATTTGTCACTCATCTGCAGCTTTACTTGCAGTGGTGAGTTCTGAACAACGGAGAATGATTGCATAAAAGTGTCAGAAATATATGGTAAATGTTCAAACAGCACAATCGGATGCTATATGACAGGTTTAAGATCAGATAACACCTCACAAAGACACTTCATGTTGGGGTTTCCTTAATTTTGTCACTCATCTGTATATATGTCATGCACAGCATGTATTACACATGTTATGACACATAGATGAGACAGACAACATGAGGGAACTGACAAACCTAGAATGTGGTGATAACAAAAGCAGGCAAATATTATTGAGAATAAAGGGAAGTAAACTGAACCAGACAAAAATATAGGAAAGGAAAAAAGAGAAAAGGAAAGATAGATGATGCATGCAATAAAGTATTTTAATAAGTGTATAAATGTACAGTCATTAGGCCTTACACACAGCATAATCATTCACACACACATCAAATGTCAAAATACAATCTTCAAGTACAGATCAAATATAATTTCTAGGTACTGAAATGAGCACTGACAAATAGAACAATCGCCTCAAGTACAGAGTAGTTACTGTCAGCAGAAGTGTTCACCAACATGTTTCCCTTTGAGAAAAGAAAGAAATCCTCACATGCAGTTCTCAAGTTTGATAGGAATAATGTGGTTTTAAATACACTATAGACAAAGTCTATATTAAGATAGTGAAGCAAGCAGGATGGACGTTTGGATGCAGAGTTGGAAAATGTGTCTTGTAGTGTAACCCAGTGTGTGCATTCTTAGGTAATTTAATTGATTTTGCTTCAAAAGTCCATGGATTATGCTCAAAAAAAATGTTTATTAGAGTTGGGTTTGGATTGTTATTTATCACAGAATTCATCATCAGCATTGTTTCATGATATGGAAGTAACTACAGTAACTGATCGGAATTCATAGATGTATCTAAGTCATTGTGTGGTCAAATGAATAAATATGCACTGTGGCATTAAAAGTCTAATTTTTGGTCAGCAGTGTTGCCTGATGTCAGTGTAGTGAAGTGTGAGACGCCACAGGTATAGGTGTCACTTTCTAAATGATGACCTTGGAGCTGGTGTACGTTTACACCACTAACCACCATTGACCTAATTACCTTGAAACACATGAAGCTGCTGTTTAGTGTTACATCTGTGATACTCTTGGCTGTTGAAGACCTGCTAACCTAGACTCAAGACTGTAATTACTATCAAAGGAGATTCTACAATTAATATTGAGTTAAAGGGACTTAATATTTATGCAATAAATTATTTTATGTTTTATGCTGGAACTAAATTTTGACATATTTTTATAGGTTTGCTTTAATTTTACATATCTGTTTCACTTTCTGTTAAAAATCCTTGTGTTTTTCACAGCAGCCATTTTGACTTGTCATAGTAGGAAAAGCACAGGTGTTACTAATAACCTTAATGATGGCTGTCTTCTATTCAAGTGTCCCAGTAAGCCGAGACAGTGTGGCAGTGAGCCAGAATGCACAATACCAGGACCCTGAAACTGAAGCAACTAAATGGAATTCAGCCATCATTCATTTTTTTTATTTACACCTGTGATCTTTCTACTGTGACATGTCAAAATGTCTTCAATGAAAAAGGCCTATTATAACCGACTGATCCTTGACCTATTTCAAATGTTCTTATTTTTACAACAATGAAATGAAAAACTTATAAAACATGAAAAAGGCATTTCAAGAAGAAGTTTCAATGTTCTATTTGCTGGTTGTTGTAGATTTAGAAAGCCATTTTTATAATAAGGGATCTCTTTTAGCACCACATGATATTTATAAACTACAATGTGCAACTTCTAATTCAATTCACAAAACAAACACATCAGAATCAGAATCAGAAATACTTTATTGATCCCCGGGGGGAAATTGTACAGCACCGGTGCTCCCATTCCAGAGTAGGAAAATAGCATAATTTAGAACTAAAGGTATGTACAAAATATAAAAATAAGAAATAGAAAATAAAAAATATACACATTTACAGTATTTAAGTGAAGTGAGGTAAAAAAATATATATATATATACAGTAACAATGTATATATATGTATGGATGTGTTGCACTGTAGTGTATAACTATATATGTATTGCACTATACATGTATTGCACTTAAACAATCACAATAAATAGTGAGGTAGTGAATGACAGATGAAGTATTACCATGAAGAAGTCTTCATGGTAATGAAGATTAAACTCAAAGTTTCTTCTGAAGTTGAATAAATGTTCATTTGTGTTGAGTAGAGGAGAACAATGTTGGCATATTACAGATAGAGGGCAGCATGGCTCTATTTTATACAACACTGGGAATAGTAATCAGATCAATTTGCCCTTTACAGTTCAACATGAGAAATGCAGTCTGGCTGTTTCCTTGCCTGTCCAACATCCCTTTTTTCTATCTCTTTTGTTCTTCCAGTTGTTCAAGTGATAAACAGTAACCCAGTTTGTGGTGTTTTTTTCCATACTTGAGAGACATCCTGTCCATGAGTAAAATATTCTCTGTTCCACTATGAGGGATGAGATGAGCAGTCCTGTCAAGACATCTCAGGGTTGTAGAGCTGGCAGAGCAACAATAAACCCTGCGAAAGGTTAAATATGCAATATGCATATGATATGTCTTTACTGAGCTAACGCAATGTGGTATTACACCAACAAAAACTCAACATTTGCCACAAAGTTTTGCATTTTCTGAATGATGTTCGGGCATCCAGTGGAAGGTAGACCCATCTGACCTATGTCCACATTTCTGTATGAGACTCTCTCCACCTTTTCATGCTCATCTTAAATCTCTATGATTAAAATTTATTATGTAAGTTTATATAAGTATTAGCAGACAAATGTGTTTTAAAACAATAAGTCATTTCAGCAAAATAAAACATAATTACATGCTGAGTGGATAAATGCTCAAGGAGCTCTTTTCTGGTTGTTGAGCTTAATTGATGCCCTTTGGCTATCAGCATTAAGGACTAATTTTCAAGAGAATATGGAGGCACTGTGACTGGGAGATAAAATAGGCTTTTTCAAGGCTAATGACTTACACTTTGCTAGCCATGCGAGCCATCATGTGGGTGTTAAGTCTTTAAATGCAGCGGATCCCCTCTGCTATTCCTACAAAGTAATTGCCTTCTGTTTTTATCGGTGTCGTACATGCAATCTACTGATCATAATATGCAAACCCTGACATTGTTATGTGTTGCATTGGGATACCATTATGCATGCATTTATAAAAGATGTTAAAAACAAAAGACGCCATTACTGAAAGATGATAAATCACGTAGTCAGACTCACAGTTGTCTGAAGAAACATCAGATCATTATTTTGCTCCTGCAACAAGAATGAGATCAGGTTGACAACCACCTTACTTTTCAGCTTCCCTGTATATTTCTTACAGGAGGCTTTTAGAGACAAAGCAGCGATGCCTCTCAGGGTAGGGAAAAAGGCAGCTGCATAGATAGTTGCAGAATAACAGGACAGACAGCTGCCAGGTGAACAGATGGATCCTATTAATATAATAGAGGAGACAAGAAACATGAAACCAGATGCTGGCTGGGCTCTTTGTCTGCACAAGAACAGGTATTGTAGAATTCAGCTCATATTAATTCACCGCACTGCCAGATAATTATTTTCCATAGTTACGTGAAGAACACATTTCAAAACTTTAGCATGTTGTAAAAATGAGGCTCAGTGTGAGTGTTGAGAACCACAGGGAGTACACAAACTTCAAAAGGCTTCAGGATAGTGAATCTGTTTTAATCTTTAATTTCAAAGAGATAAAATGTTTAAATATTTCAGGGACAAATTTGCATCATAATTTCTTCTGACAACTGGGAGTTTAAACACAGTGTGGAATGACTGTTACTTACCTTTAAATAGAGAGGGTTTTTCATCACTGTCTAATTAAAGACCAAAAATGCGGACTTTTAAGAAAGAAACTTCTGGAAGGACTTTGTTTGATTGGGATACATTAAACAGGCAAAATTAGGAAAGTGGACATGAGAAGAAGAAGAGACAGACTCGTTCTCTGTCTCTTCTTCTGGCCATATCTCAGAAATCAAGTCTTTGGCATTGACGAGCTTTGAATAAAGTGGAAAGTTTTAGGTCTGAGTGAGATTAGAAAGTGTATCACATGTGCTTAGATGTTATGAACAGATATTATTAAACTGTACAGACATCGGTAAGCTACATAAAGGAGTCAAAATCAATCTAATAATTATCAGCCGATTGATGAAGAGACGCTGGGCGGACTGAAGGTCAAGTATTGACCCTCATTTCAGTGGGGTAAGGCAGACATAAAATCCTAAAAGGATATATATAATTTGTTTTTTTAATAACTCACTGCACTATTTTGTTGTCAGTATTATATTTCATTACTTTGCACCACATCAGTGTCCTCTGAGTTTGTGTAACTTTGAGTCATAAGGTTGGGTTGACCTTTCGTACTCCTTTTGACCCATGAGGGAAATTGATTGCTCTGCAGAATTATTTTTGAACTGATAAAATATAGGAAATTAATCCCTGCTTTGCAGAAAAAAAAAATTTAATTGAGGCAGAGAGGGGATTTGCTATTCTTCTGACTTTTGCACAAGCTTTAATGTGTAAAGGCCTCTGAGTGCAGTCCCTACTTGATGAACAATTCTATTGCCCATGGCTGGAGGAGCTAATTAGAATCTATTTATAATCATAGGGGAATATATCCAAAGAGCTAAGAGAGTGAGGAGGATAGAGAAAGAGAGAGGGGGCTGAAAGGGGTGCGTGTGTGGGGGGGAATGGGTGTCATAAAATCAGTCGGCAAGCTGTGATATCTGAAACCAAAGAGCCAGACAAAACCAAATTAACAGGTTTGCACAGACAGTTTCTTTCTTGGTTGAAGAGGAAAAGGAGTGGAGCAGCAGTTTATAGCACATTCTTGAGTAACACAAGGGCATAAGCGGAGTGATGAAGAGGAATCGCTTGATCTTAAAGTTACAAGTTTCAGAAACTTCTCATAACAGCTTTCAGTAGTCAAGTCTTATGTAAAGCTCTCAGGGGCCAGTACAGAGAGACCCTTCTCATGAGGACGAGAAGAAAAGACAGTGAAGAAGCAAAATGTGTGAGCCCCATGATCAAACTATCACAACTCATTTGTCAAAAATAACATTAAGATACTTTTGCATATTAAACAGGACATATTGTAATTCTGCTTGGTGCGTCTCTCTGGCCAACCTTCACTTGCTCTCAGCGGTTGCATCATCAAAGATTCCAATCAGGAGCAGCTTCACTGCTTCACTACTTTGTGCAAAAAACATGACCATGCTGTCAGCCCTCTGCAGCCAGCCACTTATGTTTATGCAATGATGTGACCCAGAGCAGACGCAAACCAACGAGTTCAATGTGGACCACATATCATTATATCATTAATAGTGTGTCTGACTGGACTTGTGAATCACTAAAGCACCCAGTCACATGCACACAGACAAACTAGGACACACGAGCACACAGGTCAATGCACTATGCTCCATATGAGCTGTTTATATCACATTTGCTCAGATGAGAAAAGCATTGGTACTTCTCTCAGCCAGTGTTTATTTAAAGGCAAGGACACAAAAATAGTACAAACTGAAATATCCTCTGATCCACTTATAACAACCTGATTTTCTCCACATCGAGCAATCATTGATTGATGTGACAGGATGAAAACATCTGAACAGCATGTAAAATGAGATGTTTTTGTCTATCAAACATGGGCCCTTCACTGTTCCTCTCTATCACATCATCTCCATGTTGTCATCTTTTCTCCCCCTTACTCAATTGTCTCTCCTATGTACCACTGAGGAGACACTCAAGTCCCTCTCTTTTGGTAAAGCACCAAAGAGCTGCGAGACAGTGGCCTCCCTTACAGGCACACCCAAGAGGCCTTATTAAAGCCAAGGTTAAATCCCACTCTGCTCTGTCTTACACTTCATACTAGTATCCAATCTAAGAGTTCTCTAATATCCTGGACTCTCTGCTGCACTCTCAACTCCTCAGAGACACCCAGAGCACTGTATGATACAGTAACCCTTGTAGTGTTGCAATGAGTCAAGGTGAGATGCTTCTCTGTTTTTGCTCTGAATACCCTGTGGAAAGGAGAACAATGGGCCATCTCTAGCTTGTCTGGCTCGGGTCAGAGATTACTTTACCTCATTATATGTTATTAGAAGTTGTTTTTCCATTTTACGCAGCTGTTTTTGATAGAAGCAGGCAAACAATGTTGTTCCAATCCCATGAGAGCCTTCAACATTGTCACCTTTCCTGCAGTGATTTGCTCACTCGTGGAAAAACTGCAACAGAAACCTTCCGTGTAAAATGCCTTTGTTGCAGCATTATCCTGTATGTCGTATGGCACTATAAAGCAACCTCTTTGCTGCATAAATCAGTTGTCTGGCTCAGATAATGCCTTATGGAATTTCTCAAGCCTGCTGCAGCAATAGAGGAGATGAATTCATAGGGCTCAAGTTCCCATATAAACCCAGGAGAAAGGGTAGTGGGCCGTGAGACACCAGAACTGATGCTCTGTCCTCAAGCCATATCAGGGAGTGAAGTGAATGTGACAGAAAAGATTGAGGTGGGCTTTACTTTGAGATCCCAGGTCTGTAGAGGAGAGTAGAGGGGGGTGAACATATGGGTGAGGGTGGGGGTTGTTTGGGGCACCATATCCTGTTATTCACCAAAAATTCTCTTTATGCTGAGGATTTTTTATGCATCAGCATATAATAACATACAGTCATCATTTTTTGTGTCACAAAACTATTACAATAAACAGTTTTATGAATTAATTCCCAGCAACAGTAGAGTTTACACTCCTTCAGCTCAGTTGTCACCTCTGTTTGGGTTTAAATGATCCCACTTAAAGGAATAGTTTGACCTTTGAGAAATTCAAATGGGTGGCAGTTAGCTTAGCTTAGTATAAAGACTGGAAGCAGGTAGAAACAGCTAGTTCTTTCCAAAGTATGTCATTTGTTTAATCCAGCTCATAATTCTCAAGATTCTTCCAAATCATAAAGGGGTCTGTGTAGGTTTTATTATTCTTCTCATTTGACAAAAGACTGAATCTTTCACAGTCTAAAGATCACGAACGATTAACCTCAATACATTCTTGAATGGATTCATAAAGTTTGGGATTTTAGCTATTCACAAACTTCTGTCTGTGTTTAAATGTTTTCTGTCTCTCTTCTTTACAAGGATTGTTGATATAAATGAATCCTAACATTGTCCTCTGCTGAGGTGTTGCTGCTGTACGGGTCAGTGCAGGATTATGTGACAGAATTATTACAATTCGAAGGTCCACATACTACTATTTCATGCTCACAATTTCTTAAATTCTTTTATTCTGTCTTTCTTTAACTTTTGAATCATGTTTATTTTGTCACACTGTCCCCAAGGTCAAGAATGAACTTCCATGCTCAAAACTGCAGGTTTATTTTATAAAGTTTATTAAAAGTTAACTAAAAACATCCCTGCCTGTATGAATTTTGAATAATTACGCTCAATTCAACATATTATGACAGCCACCTGAGAAATTTTATGAACAGAAGAGACAAGGCATCAAAGGAAAATGAGACATTTTTGTGTTTACAGTGTCTGTTTTCCATGACAATGAGAGTCCAAATGCATTGCGTATTCACTGCACAGATGCTTGTCAAAGCTATTGGAACAAGGCTATAACATTACAGCACGGATCACACTTACTCCAATATCAGTGTGCCAAAAAAAATGTCAAACCTTCCTTCAATTTACTTCTGTTATATTTATGTTTTTCTCTCCCCAGAAATATGAATCCTGGTAATAAGCTCATGAAGGGAGGAAAATCTATGACAGTTTGTTGCAAGTGTGATACTGAGTACTAGACAGAAAATACAGCTCATGCCTTGTGTTATCAAGCTGTCATGTTGTTTGTTTACATAGCAATGAGCTATGATGAAGTGTGGGCTTTGGAAGTGATTTACAGGCAATCATATTTCTCCTCATTGCTGCTCTACACTGGACACAATGTCAGAAATCATAGACAAGAGATAAGGGACAAGACTAAGGGGAGGAAAGAGAAAACACTGAGGTGTTTAAAATAAGTGACTCTGTGCTGCGTGCCTATACCTAATTCAACAATAATCAATATGCACGCTGCTTGGATATAACTGACAGGTTAATATAACTTTTGTCTAAGACATTTCCTTGAGAAGTGCGGCATAAAAATGTATGTAAGGCCATCCCTGTCTGTTTTCTGATTTAAGTATTGTGTATAGAAATGCTGTTGGTCAGCATTTTGAGGGAAGGACAAGCAGTCAAACAGGAAGATCTCAGTATCCATCCCTCCATCTGCTTATGGAAGCTATCCCAGCACACATTGGGCAAGAGATGGGGTACATCCTGGGCAGGTTGCCAGTCTACCACAGGGCTAACACAGACCTCAGTAGAGCCAATTAAATTCTGTGTATTTGAGTGGTTCACCAAGCCTCTGCTGAGAGCTGTAGCCACACTTTTAAAGATGGCCTTTTACATTTGAATAATCTGCGACTGTCCACACAGCTTTGCTTTCATTCTGTTATTTTCTGTAGAAGAACATTTGGCTTTAAGATTATAATGAACTCTGTGAAAGTTCCAAGTAATAAAATATCAGACCCCAACTGATTAACTAATTAAGTGCATTCAGCCAAGCTACAGTATGTAGTCAATAAAGCTGTTCATATTGCAGTCAGATAAATTAAACCAGTAATGATATGACCCTAAAGCAATGCAAATCAATCCAGGGTTTTGTTTATTCCAGGTTTTTAGCCAAGCTAAGGACATGGTTCTTGGGATAGCAATGTCTGTCTGTCTCTCTGTCTGTTGGTCATCACTCTGGTCCAGACTGAAATATCTAAAAAAAAAATTGGATGGATTGCCATTTTGTACAGACGCTCATGGTCCCCAGATGATGAATCCTACTGACTTTGGTAATCCCAGACTTTTCATCTAATGTTAGCGCAATGGAGATTGAGACATTTTTGGTTACAAGTGAAATTAAACTATTGGATGGATTGACATGAAATTCTGTACAGACATTCATGTCCCCCAAAGGATGAATTGTAATAACTTTAGTGATCCCTTTTCATCAACCACCATCAAGTCAAATGTATTTAATACTTTAGTTTATGACCAAATACCTGTAAAACTAAAGACATCCCATTCAGCCTCAATTTAGTGCTAATTACCAAATGGTAGCATGCTTACACGCTAAACTAGAATATTGAATACTGTAAACATTACACCTGCTGAAAAGTCAGCATGTTAGCATTGTCATTGTGAGCATGTTAGCATGCTGACTTTAGCATTTAGCTTAATATAGCCAGTATAGCCTTGCAGAGCCAATAGCATGGATGTAGACTCAGTCTTTTCATACACAAGAGCAAGTTCAGTGAATAGTTCCTTTTGTTATTGAAGGTGTGCCAATCAGTGACAGACTTTGGTTGCACACAGACTTGCAGACCCTTGCCCATCCCTGGCATGACTCCCTTTCCTTCCAGCAGATTACTGAAATGTTTCCGTTTGTGAGGTAGGACAATGAGGTACGGCAGAGCTTTTGAGGGCATTTCATTAAGTTTTGATGCTGTTGCTCAGTCTGACCAACTGTCTCGTTACAGATGTCCCTGTTCCTGTTCGACTGTGGGTCAGAGCACACTAATTAGTCCAACCTTTCACTGACAAGTTGACAGTTGTAGGACCATTAGGGTCATGAGTGTTAGATTATGTTTTCATCAGTCTACATTTTGTTAACTTTGCTTCCCTTGACGTGAGGGTCCAGATGGATTATTTCTAAAGGGAACAAGGCTACCTTTCAAAATAGGCCAATTTCTTCAACCAGTAGATGCATCTGTCCTAAATCTCTCAGCTGGGTAAGAGAGCGAGGAGTCCATCTGTCAATAATTAAGTGTGCACCCAGTTTGCAGGTAGTATTTAGGTTACTGATCACACCCTTCCTGTTACTGTAAACTAGCTGTAAAAAATATCACATGCGATTAAACTCTAGCATTAGTGGGTTTAGTGAATTCCCAGCCAAATGCTCTGCAACATTCCTATATGTCACAATTGTTTTAGTGTTTGTTGTTTGTGTTACCTAAAGCTACTTTTCAAAGTTGGTCAGGCAGAAGGTGCTGAGGTCAGCAGCCCAACTCAGAAATCCTTATGAAAAGGAATAGATGCTGCTTTACCGCTCCTGCTGGCTATATGCAATATAAATCATACATCAGTGTCTGTCTGTTTGGTTGAAAATAAATATCTATGTACATCCTTGAAGGTAACTGGAATTATCAAAGAGACTAATTAGTAAAATATACAGGCTGTCTAAATGAGTTCTCTTTGGGTATTTGCACAACCCTTCCAAAAAAACAGCCAGAGGACCACAGCACAGACCTTCATGTTATCATGTATTTTAGAACAGGGTCTTTGACAGTCCGGGGAAAGATGCAGTGAACCAACATGAAATGAGTGAAAACTATCCCAAATTCAGGTGCTGGGCTGAATGTGAGGCTGCTGAATAAATCATGGCGTCCAAGTCCATTAGGGAATTGCCAGAATTCTCTTTGCTAGCAACCAAGGGATCACTTCAAAGTTTGATGAGGGAGGCGATGAGACTGCACGCGTCTCACACCTGACAAAGGTTTTTCTTGGTGTTGTGAACCAAGTTATCTGAGATCACATGTAAAAAAGTATAATGATTGTTTTCTCTTCTGTTTTTATCAACTTATTTACCCCATGGGTTGAGTGACATAGTTAAATTTAGATGTAATAAACAAGGTGTTGATAAAGACAGTTTGGTAACTATGTGGGCAGCTCTAACACACAGACAGAAAGAGGTCGACAGAGAAAGAGACAGGGCATCTCAGATTCTCCTGCTAATGTTCTGCATGTCATCTGGAAGGAGCCAGAAGAAAAGATCAGGGCTCTTTGAAATGTTAAATATAATCTCAGACATAAAACAATAAAGGTCTTCTCTAATCCTCAGCCAAACAGAGTTATCAGGCCAAAAATAGTGCATGAGCAGTGTAGGAAGTAAACAGTCTGTGACTGAAGCATATGCAAAACTCCAGTCTTTGTCCAGCCAGCTATGATTTTATGTTTGTACAACATACATTAGAGCAATATGTTAGGGTCAACTGCAGATTGACTTTGAAATTAGGGTTATCCATAAATATTAAGAGATAGAAGATTTGAGTTTACCTTGTTTTTAAAAATAACTTGAAAGAGGTTGAGGTTGAAAGAATACAGAATTTGTTGCTTTGTATTGAAAATGGATATTTAATAGTTTTTTACGTATTGATGGGTTTATATTTATTAGAGAATATTCTGAAAAGATGGTTGTAACATATGTTTTGTACTTTTGGTCATTTATATTTCTTATAAACAAATTATTTAAACAAATAAATTATATAATAATAATATTATTTATAAACAAAGCATACTGTACTGGAGATGAGATGTGCTTTAATTTTGATGGACTCGCGTCCACGCTGCTCACACTGGTCTGCACCTCACTGTGTGTGTGTGTGTGTGTGTGTGTGTGTGTTCTCCATTTAAACACTGTGGGTTCCTGAAGCTGTAAAAATTATCCAATAATCACAAGAGACAAAGAGGAATCAAAATAATTATAACTTAATGTAGCAGAAATATGTTTTTTCTTCTTTTCTCTTTTAGTAAACATTTCCCGACCCCTCAGATTAATCTTGAAAACCCTTGTGAGGGCCCCAACCACTGCATTAGAAGCCCCTTCCAACTTGTTCCCTTACCGAGTGTGGTTGATGTATTATAATAAATGTGGTGTGGGGCTGCTGACCTGTTTAACTAACGCAGTGAATAGTGTCAGAGCACCAACTTTGTTTTTTTCCACTGTGAAAAATGTACACATGCAGGACAGGTTTGTTTTCCAAGCCCCAAGAATCATAAATCATAAACCACAAATCACCACCGTCTCAAAGCCAAAGATCCAGCAGCGCTGACTGTGGCTGAATATGCTGAAGTACAGTACAGTGAAAATTCACAGTGTCTCCCCCCATTCACAGTGATGAATGGTCCCCCTCTCTTTGTCAAAACAACAAAGCATGCAGAGACAAAAGGCTTTGATGATGAGTAATTGTTTTTGAGCTGGAATATGTACACATTTGTGTGTGCGCAGAGTATTTCTGTCAATGTGAGATATTTGGCTCACTTTTCCCTTTATAATCCCTCTTCATGAAGCACATAAGGCTTAATGTGCTGCCAAGGGGATGCATTAAGGTGGGTGTCCCCGGAATAATGTGATGGAGCAACAGTATCAGGGAGGTCGTTTCCTTCCTGCTTGCATCTGATTGGAGTGTAGAACATCTTGACCTCTTGACGTCCATAATTGAGAGCATTTCAGAGGCATTGTAGCTATGGCAAATTACTGGGAATGCAGCTCAGATGAGAAAATGGAGAGATTTGTCCGTGCAGCATGTACCTTACGTGACAGCCACTTACTCAGAGTGCATGCACGTAATGTTGTTTGCTTAGCTCCTCAGTACAAAACACAATGTTGTGAGCCCACACAAATCTGTCCAAATGAAATCTCTTGCAGGCTTATTTTGTGTACTATCTGTCTCCTCTCATCCCTTTGTTGACAAATTCTGTAATAAAATATGACAGTTTGCACATAGACCGTGGAAGTTATTGAATTGTTGGCTCATTTTGAAGATTAATCTGGGCCAACACATTCCTTGTGGCGTTGTGAAACAGCATAGCCACTAATGGCATGATTTATCCCTCTAATACAGCCACAACACTGACTCTGGGTTGGGAATTCCTCACACTGATGTAAGATTGTCATATTACACCCCATGTGATGAATGTTTACCATGTGGGGCACTCAAAAGCTCTGACAAAAATCCCACAAACAAATTTGACTGTGCCTCATAACAAATGGCCATACTGAATGCAATTGAGCATCACTAACATCCCCCAGTGCCACAGAAACACTTCCACATTTCAAAACACATTTGTTGGTGCGAGTTGTTTTTGTGAGCTTTTCTTACACTGGACTGTTTCTGATACAGACAAGAACTGCTCATTTTAATACAGACAGTCACACTTTGTATCTCCCAACAGCCAATCTTCCCATCCACTCTGCAACAAATAGCTTAGAGAAGAGGTTTCAATATCCACCAGGTGCCAGAGAGAGATGAAGATGCACAATTCAAATTGAATATACAGATATGTGGATATATGGACTACCTCCTGTACAGCCTGCAAGTAGTTGGTACACACTATTTCTATGTAAATACGTTGGATGTGGCCCTGGGGTCAGCTGTAATTACTATATGGATGTCAGTGGAGTAGTAAATAGGAGATGTGTGGAACTGCATGGCTGAAAGACAATCTGACAGGAAGTTGCTCTTGACCACAACCTGAGATAAAGTGGCTGGAAGTCTGAGACCTGCCCCTGAAAGCTGATGCAGTGGGTCTTTGTGTGTGTGTGTGTGTGTGTGTGTGTGTGTGTGTGTGTGTATGTGTGTGTGTTGCACAAGTCTTTCATTCACTTGTTTGTCAGCTACTGGTCACACGATTAGGGCAAGGGTTTGGGTTAGTTGCAGTGCTAAGGGTTACAGTTAGGGGCTAGGGAATCCATTGTGTCAATGGCTCATTTTTGTTATTGATTAAGGGAATAGTCTGAAATTTTATTAAATATGCATATTTGCTTTCTTGGCCGGGATCAGTGACTTCCTGGAGTCTCTGCTTGTTGCCTGGCAACCTCACAGTGACTCCAATTAGTCACTGCTCCCTCTCAAGAAATAGTCCGGCACATAACCCCCTGTAAAACTGCAACTTGTTTATACATTTTGGTATACAGATTACGACAACGAGATGTAACGTATTAATTAGTGAGCTTTAGATGTGCTGGTAGGTGTGTTTTTTAATACTTTTAGACACAGCCATGTTTCCCATCTTCCATCTACTGGCTGTAGCTTCATACTGAACAGATGAGAGTGCTATGAATCTTCTTATCTAACTCTCTGCAAGAAAGCAAATAGCATATTTTCCAAAATGTGGAACTATCTTTTACCTTTGTTAGGATGGCTGTGTAGCGGCTGGACATTAACAGCAGGAGGCTTGAGGCAGAGGTTAGGTGCAGACCAACCAGGTGTTTATTTCACCCACAATGAAGATATAATAACAGTCATAATGCTCCACATAAAAGCACGTGGACCACAGGCAGCATGTGGTCCTGACAGCAACCGGGCTTTCTTATATAGCCTTGACCCCTACCACAGTATAGGGAAGTCCGCCTTTCCCCTGACATCAAAACTCCACAAAACACAACAAATACATTAAAACATTACATCTATACTCCAATACTGTCAAATAGTCTGCATAATTACAACAGATATCATAGAAAACCTGAACAGCAGATGAAAGTACACTAACACCCCTACACTAATTACCACATGGTATCTCCCGGAACCTTTAACATGGTACTCAGATGCCATGGGGACTCTTTTAGCCTGAACACCCTGGAGAGGAGACAAAACAGAGATAAGTGACCTGAACACAAACATTACACATTATATTATTGCACAACAGTTAACTCTACAGTCAATCCACCATCATTTTGGCAAAGGTTAAGCCACAACATTTTGCTGAGTTAACCAAACTAGCAAAACTGAGTGTATGTTTGTCTCTACAGGGCCGGCCTTGAATCAATTCCAGCTACAATATCTACCAAACACACATCAATAATACACGCAACAATTTCAATGAAAACATTCAACGCTTCAAGTTTGTGCCTTATTTCTTTTACCCATACTGTATACAAAGAGGATCTTCATTACAACATTTTAATCAACATTTGTTTAAATGCAAAACCAACAGGAAAGTGATATTACTGACAATAATTCTGTGTGTTGTCTCACCGCTGCACTGGGTGACATGGTCCTTCACTACAGCAAACATATATTTGAGTCCATCAAACATGCACCATCCTTCTGCCATAAATACTCATTAGCTCCCCATATCTGCCTTAAATAGTCCCAAACAAATACACGATTTACTCCTGTAACTCCTAACTTTTGCTAAAAACTACAGTGCCCAGCTGTTTTAGGAAATTATTTAGCCTTTTCTTTTGGATTAATGTCTTCAGTACGGAAAAAATGGACTTGTGGCTGAGACGTGTTGTTGTTTTTGGGCTTTTCAGGTTGTTGACAATAACAAAAATATGGAATATCACCAGCCTTAATGTATTTTATGTATGGTCTTGTTTCTTATTGATGTGGTCAAATAAAGCATATGAACTTAAACAGTAATATGGCTCTTTTGGCTTTGTAGTCGTTCCTCCTCTCAGTTATAAGTAGGTTTTTGGAAAGTGGCTTGCCCTCTAAAGAGCTCCCCACCATGTCTGGCACTACAAATGTATTTCAGAGGCACCATATGACCCATGTTTCTGCAGGCAACTGTGTTAAGTAATTCTAGGCAAAGTGGAAGAGTGGAAATGAATGTCAAGGGCAGGGGGAATTGCTGCTGCTGTCTGTATTCAGTCTTATGTCACTCCAACCTCATGTCAGCCCTTCAGCAGCCCACACATCATTAAGTGGAGGAGGTTTTTAAGATGATAGCACTGCTTCCCCTGGTCATTCAGGTCATTATCACTACAGGGTTTGGCTTTCCACATGCTGCAAGTGTTCCCCAAAATGTACACTTCCAGCCCCTGAGATCCTCAGGTCCATTAAATCTGTGGTGCTCAGAACAGAGATTTATTTATCGCCCCACAGCCCATGTGGTCAACTTTGTTGATATTCTAATGTGGAAAGGGGAAGGCCAACTGGGAGAAAAATTGGATTTCCAGCAAGAAGTCTATGATTTATTCTGTGTCTAGATTGCGGTTTCAGAGGTGGTGATGGAATAAATAAGTCAAATGCAAATCCATGAAGGCCATTTAGAAATTAACTTGCTTTAGCAGACACTTTGGGTTCTTGTCTTGTCAGTATTAAAACTGTAGGAACTTCGGATGCGTCCTCCAAAGGCTGAATCCCAAAATTGCGTACAATGCAAGTCAAAGATTTCCAACTTATTTTTTGAAACGTGCAATTGCTGCTGCAGCTTTAAAAAATAAAATAAACGCAGATCTTACTGACCAATATCCTGCCATGCTATGTCTCCCTTTTTATTTTTTTATTTTTTTATTTTTTTAAATGTCCTGATGTATATTTCCCATCTAAATAACGGGCTTACAGACCTCAGGGACTGAAACAAAATCTGAAAATGCAGGACGATTCATGGCGCTCTCACATACCATCTGATAGGAAATGTTTTGTTGATAACAGGATCTTGGGAACACTGATACTTTGTAATAGTCAGCTGATTTTGTGCTATAAAGATATAAATCAGTATAGATAATCATTCAGCTGACTTGATGGCACGGTGATTATAAATGAAGTCTTCTCAGGGGACACCGTGATTATTACTACTATTGTCAACACCTATGCTTTTTTTTATTTTAGAGAAAATATGGAAATAAACCAATAAACAACGAACCAATTAAGAACAGGTGATTTTTAGCAAGTTCTTCTTAATTGTCAAGCAGAGAGGGAATCACTGGTTGAATTGGTTGAACTTTTTCTCCAACCTGTCTAGCTTTTGAACATTTTGTATTTCCAAATTATTTACCACAATTGCTAAAATGGCCCCACTTGGTGAAGGTCCACTGAAAGCTATCATTATGCATATGCTTCATTGGTACTGCAGGTTGTCTATCTGTTGTGATAAAACTAAAGCTGGGTCACAAACACAGACAGAGAAAGACAAAAAGAGAGGAGCGCCAGAAAGCATATTTGTTATGCAGATTTCCCTCCTTCATGCTCCCCCACTTTATTTCATCTGGCTGATTTCCAATTTATTTGGGTTAAATGTAACTCAGTTCCTGGTCTAAAACCTCTACTCCACTTGAACATTCCCACAACAATATAACAACTGTAATTGGTCTCCTGTGGCTTCAGAGCCCCTTGCCTGTTCTTCCATTAACACCACCACAGAGCTGCCTGGCTGCTGTCCATGGTGCTGATCTGTAAATGATGGCTTTGCGATGGAGGATGCCACCGTGCTGCTCGGCCCTCTGTCACAAATGCTACTTTATAATTTCTCCCGTCTCATGCATGATTGCTTTTCTGCAATACACAAAAGCAATCATGAAATGTCCTTTTTTGAAGTTATAAAATGAGAGAGAGCAAACTTCATCTGAAGGTGATGCACCAACACAAGAATGACTGTGGCATGGTTTTCACATTTGAACAAAAAACAAACATTGATATAAATTTTGAATTATTTTCACATAAAATTTGCAATTGGGACTTGGATGTTACTACTGTCTCCACTCATAAATGTACAACAAAGAGCACAAATTGTGCCTGGCTTTGTTGTTTCTTCTTTATTATCTGCCTTTAAGGGGAGGAGATATGAATGCGTTTTGTGTTGCCTTGTTACTTTTTCGCCAACGCAGCCCAATGGGGAATTGTCATACCTAAACTGCGTGTCTTTGGGCATTATATACCACATTTCCACTGTTCAATTATTTATGTTCCAACACCAGTGCAATGCGGCAAAATAACAGCAAGAAAGAAAGTTGGGGGGGCTACAGCACATACTTTGTTTTCCTCTCAACACTTCCTCAACTCTCCACAGACAGCAGTATCAAGGTTGTCTTTACTGGCCACTGACTGTAATCAGTCATGTACCTCAGTGTGATCTCTGATTTGAGACATCACACAAGTCTGCAGAAGAAAAAAGGGAAGACGGAAGTGGAAAGAACAGTCCTCCCCCCTCATAGGATTTACACAAATATCCTTAACTAAATATCAATCGTATTTTTCTTATTAACAAAAGAAAAGCCTGTCCTTTGTTCCCTCTAATTAGCTGCAGCTGAAGTTAGAGAAAACTCCCCAGCCCTGGATCATTAGTATTTGCAGAGTGCGCAGCCACTTTGCTCCCTGTGGTTCCACTAAATTCACACTTTACTCTCTGTAATGAATGCACCCCTACCTCATTAGGCCTATGGAACAATATTAACCGCTACGGGGGCCAGAGGGTGACATAGTTTCGCCTTTGATCACCACCCACCGCTAAAAGCTTCTAATTGCTGGCTCGATGCGGAAGTTTCCGCCCTGAAACCGCGCCTGAGGGCAAACGACGCACAGCGTTATGCTGTTGTCCAGCTCATAACGGGATCAGAGACACAAACTATTCAGAAACGAGTTGTGAAAGCAAGAGTCAGATGTCTAAACCTCTCCAGATACGCAGAAGCTATAGATGCTGGTCTGAACTGATTCTATTTGCTCCCTGCGCGCCACAAAAGCGCTCTTAACTTGTCACAACCCATCCTCAATATGTTCTGACATACTGGATGGGGCGTGAACATTTCAAAAAGGTGCAGATGAGGCGGCCAATAAAGACTCCTATTCAACTAAGTGGATTCAAACTGCACAGTTAAACGTGGACACTTTGAGGATTGCAGCGGCTCTTCTCTCCTGGGAACAGAGACGCATATGCAATTTGCTGATAAAGCTGCAGCTTCGCTTCTCCTTCTCTCTTTTTCTTTGTAAATGCATATTCTAATTCGGAGCACCAAACTGGCCGTGGATCAGCTCGTTTTAAGCAACTCCTCTGCACAGAACTATAAAAGAAACTTCATTTGCTGACTGGAAATCCTACAGTGACTTGTCTTCGTGGAGAAACTTTCTGCCGATCATCCGTCTCACCGGCAGCCGTGGGCAGAAAGGGCACACTGTATACAGGGAGGCTGCGACTTTGATTTACCACTGGACAACACTTTGAAATAGCATTATTACTACAGGTGGGTGGCGTTTCATCTCGCTCGTTGCGGTAATAGCTGGAGCTCAATATCAGTGAGCGAATGTCGCCATATGGGGCTTTTCAAAAAGCGCAGATATTCTCGTGGTTATTGGCTGTGTGGGCGCGCGTGCGTGCGTCCTTACACGCACACATGCGTGCGCGCGCGTGTGTGAGAGATCAAAGTTGAATATTCAGTCGGTTTCAGGTGAATATTTTTGTATTGCAGACTATTGCTACATGGGACCATGAACTCATCAGCAGGTGCAGGACACTACCGCGGGGGATCCACCAAGGGAGAAAAGGTAATTTATGTTTTCAGCCTGCTCTTTCCACTTCTTGCTCACATCTAGCCGGCATTTCTTTTCTAACCATTAGCCTTAAAATCCACCCGTCGCCAAATTGGCGGAGCGTTGGTAAAGTACTTTTGGAGGCGGACTGGTGCGCGAGGAGACGGTGTTATTTCCTCTGCTGTGGACTCACCCTCAGCAGAAGAACAGGAAGACGATCAGAGTCGTGTTAAGTGCTGTTGAGATGTTGAGGTGTTGCTGTCTTCTGGGTCTTTTATCTTGATTTTACACTTTGGGTACTTTTTCCAGATCAGATTCAGAGTTTCCTTTCTGTGACTCACTGCACAAATGTTATAGTTTGAAATGTCACTTCAGTATCATAGTCAGTTATATATGAATGTGCAGGATCACTTATATCAGAAAATATCTGCCACTATTTAGCAACAGATCTGCCGGTATCAAGACTCTAAAAAGTGTCTCCTCACTGGTAGTTTTCCACTTGCCTTTACAAGTTAAGGCTCAATAGACCAAATCATCTGATAAGAGACTTGTTTGCAAAGTTCATGGCCTAAATGGAGTGTCTGTCCACAGCTTCTCCATGTGCACTCAAGCCAATTAGGTTGTCCTGATAAGAGTCTGGTTGTTATTTTCTGTTAGAGCTCTTTGAGACAACTTTTACTCTGTTCAACTGCCAGATTGTGTATTACCTACTTAGGTAAACTGAAGGGATTGCTCTTTTTGCAATGTTCCCACAAAGAAAACATCACAAATCAACCCACAAAAAAAATCTTGTCTGTAAAGTAATGCCCCAGCAATAGCACTCCCATAATGCCATTTCCCAGCAACACTCGCACAAAGACCCAAAGTTAACTTGAATTGCACAGGCAGACGCATCGATTGCAGTTTCAATGAGGGATAAAAATGTGTTGATGCGTGAATCAGTTTCCCTGCATGTGTTACTTCGAGGAGGAGCTGTGGAATATTTAAATTGTGACAAATCTGTCTGCCTCTAGAGGGCATGTCTTCTCCAAAAATGTTTTCAGATCACAGGCTGTATGTAATAGGCTATTTTTAGGTGTTTCTGTAAGCTGAATGAGACATATAGTGCCACATGCAGAGTTCACATTTTAAATATGTTTGTTTTAGTTTTAGGGTAAAGATTTCACACCTGTCACGTGTCCCCATCGATTCACTGAATTCATTTAGTCTGATTTAGATCTCACAGTTCTGCTCATTTTGTTTGATATAATTAGGTGTAATTTCATCCTGTCAAATGTGGATGTGTGGCTGCTTTCTGTGGGGATTCACTCATTAGTCAGTGCTACTGCATTGTCATAGATTAGACTTGGATTGGCTCTTGATATCATCCCATCCTGGAGTTAGTTTGCCCTCTGCTGGATGCACAAAGTCACACACTGACTCAAGATCAAGCTTCCTTGCCAATCTTTTCCTACTTGACTGCATCTTGACAGATTTTCTCTTAGAACTCAGGCTTTACAAGCTTCCACTCAGTTCCTTTCAAACAGATTTCCACCACTGCGATGAGAAGCTATACCTCTCTATATTCCATATTTCTGCTGACACCACTTGCAGCTCGATGCTATGAAAGCCCAAGCGTCCTGAACACTAAAGTTTCTGTGACCAAAGTTTGACTCTTTAAGGACTCCTAGGCACAGCCTATTACATTCTACCATAATCTGTAGTCAATTTGCATAGAAAAGAAATCATTAAGTCTGGCTGTGGATATCCGAGCTGAACTCCCTTCATCAGAGGATGGAGCAAATTTTGGAGAAAATGCAGACATGTCTTCACTAAAACTCATTACGCCTGATTTGGTTATTATGATCCTGCGCTGAGAATGAGAGAGCTCTGACTTACAGAGACTTACAAGCTGAATCTACATGGATACATTCATAATAATCATTTTCTTTTTCTTCTTTTCTTCCTGCCCCCTCTCTCCTCTTGTCTTTTCTTTGATAAATGTATTTAGTAATTGCAGCCCTCATTTGCACGACACTTTGTTAGGATATTAACTCTGAACAAGTCACAGCCGAGAGTAAACCAGCTGCTCTTCACAGACAAGTGTTAAAAACGCAGGTTATCAGTCATCTGCAATTATGGTGTTTCAAGCTTTTAATCCCATCAAATCTTTTGTTAAGCCATTACATTTTGCACCTTTTCAGTGAGGTCATTTCAAGTCCTTCTTCAGGAGTTAATAGGAAGTTTTGGTAATTCATAATAAGAGAGAAGCTGTAGCTTTTGTTGGGAGATGCACAACGCAAACACTAAAAATACATTTCTACAATTTAATTTTGACCACATTACATTGTTGATTACTGCTGTCCATTGCTGTACTGCATTAAGCTTTTTGCAGCGTTTGTAAGCTGCAGCTGCTGCTGTGATGATGTATTTTTGATGTTTTCCGTGGAGATTATGTTCACGACTGCTTTGATAATGAAATGTCACCCAAGAGGGTACCCAAATCCCAACACCCAAAAGCGCTCTGTAGAAACTAGGCTGTTACATGGACCTGTGTATTTGCTGCTTCTAGTACCTTGTCGCGCTTTAGGGCACTGCACATATTGAGTCCCATCAACAACCCTCCATTCATAATTTTTATTCAGAATTCAAAGTGCATCTTAGATTTACACAATTTAAAATGCATTTAAATCAGATGGAAAGGTTACTCAGCATTATTTAACCATATTTAGTCATGGCCAAGATTGAATCATTGGCATCCATTTGCACCTCCTACACCACGGAGCAGAAAATACACTTCATATTTTGCCTTACGGTGTCTCGTCTCATCTGCTGTGCTGGCTGCCTCTGGTGCTTCCCGTTGCCTGACGTTTTTCGAGGCCAGTACCTGTCTCCCGAGTCTAGACTTCCATCATTTGCATTTGCTGAGAGACAGAGAGGCAGTCAGTCAGCTGACTGTGCTCTCTGTAAGATACGAATGGTATTGTTTCACTCTCTGCAAAAATGTCCAAGTTGCAGTTACAGTCTCAAATGTTCAGGCACACAGCTCTTATAAATGTGTCTGTGGGGTCATGTTGCATGTTGTAGTATATTATATTTAGTGTGTATGTCAGGGAACATGATCGTATACTATTTGATCAGGTCAGTTTTGAGTGAACTTGCATCAGAGCCGTTTGAAATTGCGTGTCAAGGATTTGCCGGCAGCCTGAGCTGAATGTTAAAGTTCCCTGGATGAGAATCGTACAGACAAACTTTCACTGAAAAGATTTGTATGCAGCAAGAATATTTACGGATGAAATGCCTTTCAAAAGCATTCTGTATTCATCTCGTGAGCCTCTGTATTTCAGCATTGAACCACTGCACTTTCAATCGCCTGCTTAAAATGTTTGTATTGCGGCCCACAGCCGCTATTAGTCGTTACAAAACGACTTCATTTTCCTAACGTGCACATACACACACATACTACGTGCAGATTTTTCGATACCATCTGTTTATTTTATCCAGTGACCGCATTGAGAGAGATAATGCAGTGGCAAACAATAGCACTTTGTCCAATGAAATGAAATTCAGAGACTGAGAAACAACCAGGGACGCATGGCAGCAAGGGACAACACCATTCAGCAGCAGTCATTTGTCACCACTAACTGCTGTGCTGAGACTGGCCCTACAGGGAAGGTTTGCTGTAGATGAGAACCATGTTTATGAAAGCTGTCCGGGTTTTGCGGCTCCTGGCCACCCTCAAGCACCACTAAGTTCTTAAACCTGGACACAGTCTTGCTCTTGCATTCCTCCCTTGGGTACAGGTTTCATCTGTAGCTGTCACGCGTGACAGATGACCTGATAGAGCTCTGGTCTTGGTGAAGCCGCTTGCGTCTTGCTGATAATGATAACACATCATAGCCCGATATGCACGTATTCCTTGACTCATTCCTATTCTGACAAACAGTGATGTGTTTCTCTATTCATATCTTTGCACCACTGCCCTTCCCTGAGCTCAAAGCGGAGCGGATCTGAGAAGCATACCAAGTACAGCTGTGTGAATCTTTGGGATCCGCAGGGAGGAGCGCTGGTGGAGGGTGCTTGGGGCCTTTGAGTCGATTAGCCAGGGAAAGGTACTGTGGTCTGACTGAAGGTCAAGATCGGAGCTGGGCGAAGGACATAAAGGTTTGACGGCACCATGGGACACAAAGTTGGGAATTGAGTTTAGATGATACTTTCATGCTGCACAGTAGCGCGAACAAAGAGCCTCTGATGCACATTTCTACACACGCAGTCACATAAGTCCTTTGAATGTCCGTTTGGGTTTAGACCTTAGTCTTATAAGGTTGTCAGTAATCTTTGAGGCAGTTCTGCTCAGTTCTTCTTACTTTGCTGCTCACAGAAAAAGGCAATAGGAACACACTATTAGGGATGATTTGCTTCTTGCCATCCACATAGAGCTGTTTGGTATTTACCAGCCTTATTTATTGATCAGTTTATGATTTATCATTTTAATTCAGCAGCTGTAGACTCCAGTTAAGCACTCTTAGATAAGCCAAAACCTGAACTGATGATTTCATTATCCCTGTGGTATCTGGTGATAAATCCAGCTTTCTCTCTGGATCTAGAGTGCTTTAGGCGTTTCCCTCGAACATGCTGATATGTGTGATTTAAAAAGACATACTGCCATTGGGATTTTTAAGTTCCGATATAAAGTAATGTCTCCTTCAGTTTGTCCATGCCATCGATCATAGACTTTATTAATGATTTTGTTTTGACGTCAGCTCTTAAAATGCTTTAATGGAAGCTGACAGGACAAATGGAAGAAATTAGTAAATTAGTGTAAGCGGTTCTGTGCAGTAAAAGTAAACAAGTAAAGAAATTCAAGGCGTGCTTCATTAATCTTCTGTCAGTATGATAGAACGCCACATCACCTCTGTGCTTTACACCAATAACGGCGCTGACCTTTTGCTCTAATTGCAATTACAGTGACTTACTGCAAGCCAGCAATGTTCATAATCATAGAGGTGTACGTCATGGCTGTAAATGTGACAAAAATTAATGCGGAAGATGACCAATCAGGGGCTTGTTTAAAGGACCCTGGGGAAATGTCATGGCACAAAATCAGCTTGTTAACAGCGATGGCTTCAACTGCAACCACCACGTCTTGTATTAACTCAAAGGACTTTATTATTCCCCCGTACCTTCACCAGAGCAATTATTTTATCAGATGAAACCTTGTCTCCTGTGGTGGGAATGCAAATATGAACTTTAGCTCATCTTTATCCTCGGTGTAGAGTATGGCTTTACATGTTGGCCTGATTAACATGAAAATTTTTTTGCAGCTGTTGGTGTGTTTTTTTTTTTTTTTACTTTATTGTCTCATGTTCTGTGATTACACTGCCTCCCTTTAACTTAGTGCAGTTCTCTATCAACTGCTGCTGTCATCTTGGGTGTGTCGTCTGTGTGCTAATCAAACATGTAAAATATGAGCTGAGGCCCGGCAGTCATTAGTGATAAACTGCTGCAGCTGCAGGGGGAAAGACTTTAAACGGGTCCATGAGTCACGGTCAAAAAGAAATTCAGCTGACTTTAAATATAAGTATTTATGAAGCGCCGTGAAACCTCAAAGCAGTTCCTACCACAGGCTATAAAACATACCGCTGTCAGTGAAATAAGAACATAGTCTCAACTTTATTTTATTCACTTTCCAATGAACAAATGGCAAGGTCGTATTAAAATAGTGCACATTTTGCTCATGAATGTTAAATGAGATACAAACTTCCATAGCTGTGAAGTGTAAAACCTGAGGCACTGCTCTGCACTGGGATGGTGCTGTAATGACCTCGCACCACATACAGTACGTCTTCAATGTTCACACCAACTCAGCATCTTGATTTCACACACAAGCAAAGTGCTGGACAGCATCATCAATACGAGATGTGATTCAGCCCCTCGAGGAGTCCATATCTGACCGGGGATTGACTGTAGGTGGCCATGTGATTCACTGTTCTTGAAACCCTCCGTGCACCATTTCAGTGAAAGAGTTATGAATGCTTTGCTATACGTGCAGGTCTTCTCAAGGTTCAGGGCTTCCTGCCTCCGGCTTTTGTCACATTCACTTGAGTTGATTAGATTAAGAAAGGAGAGGATGGTTCGGATTTTCATTGAGAAATATGACTTCTTTATATTTTACAAAAGCCATGTCGTTCCCTCTTTCCCATGACTCCATGCTGTGGTTTTGTTGAATAAACTGGTTACTCAGTCTCAGCCTTGGGATTCAATGCGCAAGGCACAAATGCTACATAAATAAAGCAGCAGTGTGTCTTGTGCCAGGCTTCTGTCCCGTTAGCATGGCTTGATGGGTGTGTGTGTGTGTGAGTGTGTGTGGGTAGAGGGGTTGTATTTTATGATGTGGAGGACAGGCAGCATAAATATAAGTTGCGCTTAATCACAACCCAGCTGCAAAGACGACTGAATTGATCCATTTCTTGGTAATATGTGGACACACTCTGATTGGAAAAACACACCCTACATACACACACACACACACTCGCAGGGGAAAATGCCTAGCAGGCAGTATTGGTACTGATGTGTTGAGAAACAATTTGTGTTTATTGCGTGTATGTATGTATGTATATATATGTATATTGAACTCTCCACCTTTGCTGAGAAAAGTCTTGTTTTAGAGGAGTTTAAGTGTGTGTGTGTGTGTGTGTGTATGTGTGTGTGTGTGTGAGCGGGCGAGTGAGCCAGGGAGTGAGGGAGAGATAAGTAGCGTTTAAAGCAGCCTGAGAGGAGGAGATGCACCCCCCACCCCCTCACCCCCCTGGGAAGGCAATGCCAGTGTCTCTGTGATTGATTCACCCTGCCAGGAGAGAGGGAGGCGCTCTGGTTGGGTTCCTGGACCCCCGGGTTATCCTCTCCCTTAGCTGTAGGGGAGGGAGGGAGGGGAAGGAAAGAGGGGGGGGGGGGCTTCTCAGACACCTACAGCAGTCCCAACTTCACAGCACAAAGGTGTGAGCACAGCGAGGGGGGAAAGGCAAGTGGCACTTTTCACCATGTCTGTCCTCATAGCCACCCAGCTGAAGATAGACACCAGCACTCCCTCCAGAAGGGTAAGGGGCCCCTTTAGCATGCATGGCACGCTGTGGGGGAATGTCTGTGTTTATGGGTGAGTCTCCTGCTCCTGACAGAGAAGGCTGCTGGCTGCTTTTGATAGCAACTGGACAGGCAGGAGGGGAGCGCCGGCTCCCGACGTCCCTTCTGAGGATCTTAATGGACAAATGCTTCCCGTTTTTAATTTCCTTTTCAAGAGCCGACTCCTAATGAATGGTTGGTTACATATGCTGTGGAGGACGCTCAGTGCCTCATTGTTATTCTTTGTGATGTGTTGCCATCTAATGACTTCACTGGGAGCTGGCCATCGAGGGGAAAAGTTGGATGGAAGTACATATGCATTGTTGTGCGAGGTATTTGGATTTTCAGATGATCCTTGTTGGCATGTTCTGAATTTAAACATTTTGTTTACTCTTTTGTTTCTGTGAAAATCATTCAGGTGACTTTGAGGTCAGCTAATTGCTCAGCTTTAACTTGATGCTGCTCTCGTACTTGCATGCAAATGGGCTGCGAGCCAGATTGATGAGGAGTAGAAGTTTAGGATAACTTTTGTTGTTCTCAAGCAATTAAAGTGATGTAAAAGGTAAGAACAGACACAAGCTGAAGGTCATTTTTAGAGGTTTCTATGTGGTTGAGATGATTTAAGAATGCATGGATGTATGCATGCATGTGTGTTATGGTATATTTTGTATCACTAGAAAAAATACGCAACCAATAACTGAATGAAAAAAGAGCGGGAGAATCAGATCAGGGTGGTTTAGATTACGTCTCACGCTTCTCATGTGATAAGCTCCTTTATTTCATTCAACCCCTTTTCAGCCCATGTTTTGCTACAGACACTATCTATCTATCCACACACAAACACACGTGACAATAAATTCTTAGTGACACGCTCTCTTGTTCGGTCTCTCCGCACCCTATCTCTCCCCTTCCCTCCTTCCTTCCTCCTTCTCCTCCTCCTCATCTGCTGCTGCCACAATCCGCAACTGGAGTCTGCTGCTCCCCTCAAACGTAGCCACAGTCTATTCCACCACATCAGCCAGCATTAAACTCCATTTCCTCAGTGACTTATCTACTACCATTTCAATTTGGGCTCAGTACATAGCTCCCCTTCATCCGTAATGTGCTGGAAGATTCAGCACTTATTCTCTGTAGAGGATGATAACATGCCAGTTCCAACAGGCAACATGCTCAGCTGGTTTCAGCCCCGGAAAGCTGTTAACAGAGTTGAATTTTACACACGGCTCAGTGAAAAATGGGTTTAGAGAAAGTTAGGAATGAGCACTTACTAGAATATTTACCATAATGTGAATTTATAGTGGGATTTCCATAAAAATGATACATGAACTGTGCAATCTACACGAGACTCAGCATGTGTTTATGCCGGTCGCATTAGCATATTATCAGGTAAATGTGACCTGAACTGAATTCAGCGTCTGCGTGAGTGATTTGTGGAGGGTTTCTGCTTTTGTGCAGTGGGTCACAATTGTAATAAAGTGCCATGACTTGCAGCACACAGTAATTGGATTCAACATCGTTACATGGTCTGAAATGAGCCAAGTGTTGTAATGCACTGTTAGGGTGTAATTCAGTGATAAGGAATGTATTCCTCTGCGCTGTCCTATTGACTTTGGCCTTCAGTGAGGCATAATTAAATTTTGATAAACACTGACAGAAGACGATGTTTCTACCCTGGGGTGCAATGAGTGTTATATCCAGACATGTTCAATATAACATCCTGAAGGGAAAGGCGTCATGTGACACACACACTTTTTCACCCTGACTTTTGTTCTGTTGAGTTTTCAGCCCCCCCCCCCCCCCCCCCCCCCCCCCCCAACATTAATGTAAATATATAACTATTGCCAGTGCAACATAGAAATGTGGATGTGAATGTATTTTGTCACTCCTATTATTATTCTTTCTTTATTCTTTGTCTTACTACTATTTAGGGAATAGTTTTGGAGCTACAGTTTCCATAATTTGGGGTCTATGATGGATCTAAACATGAAGTATAGTGTTGCTATGGAGTCATTGAGTTAGGTGTGTTTTTTAGCCTATATCTGTTCACATTTGGGCAAATTAGCACCATTCACAGTATGCCGAATTAGCTATTAGCAGTTACTGTTTACTATGTATCCATGGATGTACAGACAACTGTCACTGTATTACTTTGATACTGAAGAAAAGAAAAGAACAGGGAAGTTCTGGAGTTCTAAGCAGCGTCTTTCTTTTTATAAACGTGTAAGTCACACTGAATATAAAAATGTGTGTGTCGTGTTTGTGTATTTAGAAATAAGATTTTTGATGCAAAGTGTGGCAATCAGGCGCCAAGGGATTTAAAGTGCTGGTGCTGTTGACTGTGTTGGTAAGCAGGCCAAATTACAATAACTAACTTCCAGTTGTTTTTAGATGCACTTGTTCCTTTCACCTCATGCAGTATCTTTGCCTCTTGCGTCACAGTTTGAAAACCTCTGCTCGAGAGGGATCATAGTGATTTATGGTGTGTATTTCCTGCATGAAGTCTTGTTCTGATAATTGGACAAATGTATGTATACAACTCAGTTTATTTGATTTATGAATTTATGATTTTGAATCAGTGTAAGAGTAAACTATTTACCTCCCAGTAATGGACAGTCTTGTGAGCTGCTCTTGTGAGCTTTAAGATCAAATATATGTATCCAGTCCACAGCAAAGCTGGGCCATGTTATCCGACACAGAAAAACAGACAGGAAAAAAAAAGGGTTTCCATGGTTGGCTCAGCTCAGCATCAAGGGAAATCATTAGTGTCCAGCTAATACCAAATGGAAAAATGGTGCAAAATTATGTGATTATGGCGGACTGTAACTAAATCCATTCTGTTACATGCATGGAGAGAGCAGCACAGTAATTTCCTTATTCAGCTGAGTGATGTTCAGAGGAAATTAGATATTACTGCTCTCCCACAAGACATTGATTGATTGATCTGCTCGCTTTTCCATCCAATTAATTTGTGTCATTTTGTTGCTGTGTGTAGCATGCAGATGGAAACAAGGTAGCCTGTGGTGGCATTTCAGTTAACGCAGTGCATTACATTATAGTGTATATGATATTATGAATCATGTACATTTATGATTGTATTGTGACACCGAGCTGTGCCTCAAGCTATTGCCTCTGTTTTACATATTTTGAATTAGAAAATACTATAAATGGGCTTAAACGTGCTTTTCTTAAGGTGTAAACTCTTAATGCTAAAACAGATAAGAAAGAAGCATTTTAAAGTCTTATTTGTTACCACTTTTTAACATTTATTTTCCATGCTGGACAATGGTTTGCTCGCCATTTTTGTTTCTCAGACTTCTTGGTTCCAGTTCAGTCTTTCTTGCCAACAAAACTAAAGTGCCTGTATCTTTTACGCAGTGGTGGGATTTGACCTGCAGGCTACCTCGGAGTATTCCAGCACTCTATGGAGCATGTGAGCACTAGCATTTTGGGATTATTGCATTTCAACAATGAAGGGAAAGTAAATTACTTCCTTCTGGGCCTTACCTAACAAGATAACATCTGTGCATGTTCAGCTAAATTCATTGGTAACTTTTGTGTATAAATCCCTTCCAGGAATCAAAAGTAAACTCTAAACCCAGTTTATTGCACAGCAGAGCCTCATAAAGCCATCACTCACAGCATCATAAAGAACACAGAAGTGTATTATGTCTTTTGGATTAAAATGCATCTGTTATAAGCTTGAAATATAACTACAATGTCCCACATCACACCTGAAGTAAGTTTTGGCTTGCACTGGCTCCAACGGCACCATTAGCTACCCGCAGAGTTATTAGGTATGCTGCAGCTATCATCCTCATTATAGCTGCTATTACATGCCTCTCCAAATTTTTGCCTCTTATAACGCAGAGCTTGTCTGCAGTGATGTTTGTGAGAGCGGGGGGAAAGGCTCAGCTCCAGTCAGCTGCTGTATCTGCGAGAAGGCGATAGGGAAGTCAAGCTGAGCCCAGGCTCCCCGGCACGGTCCTGAGGGGAGCGTTAAAGCAGCCAGGCGGTTCACAATAGCTCCCCAACAAGGTGAGGGAGATTGGAAGACATCTATCAGAGAAGCCGGGATGGATGTCAAGTGACTCGGACCTATTTCCCCGGGGGTGCACGGACCCGGGAAAGGCATTTATAAACTAGAGAAACAAATGATGACAGGGACCGAGGCGAGCCACTGTGTAAGAGGAGGCTGCTGGAAGCCCAGATGTTCAGCCCTCAACATAAATCTCTGCTACAATTAAAAAGCACCACGCAAAACTGCGCTTCAATTAATTTATGAATTATACTCAGGGACAAAGGAGAATTGATTCAAACTGAAGAGAAAGGGAGGGATAAGGGACTAACTTTAATTTGGCAGTAATGCCCTATGTCCTTGTTTTCGAATGAATGTCCAAACCTTTGAAATCAATATTCTGTATTCCAGATACAAATCCTATTATAGAGGTTACATTCATAATTCAAGCCATGAATCAATGAGCCTCCAGCAGTTCTTTCAGAGTTTAGAGATGACTCACCATTTGTATAAAAAAAATAAATAATTGAAACTCGCTCTTTGTTCAAAGTTGAATACAGAATATTTCCATTTCTCTTGTAGTCAGTCAGCCTTGAGTAGCCTTTGCAAACGATTACAAAATGAACTTGATTTGACTAAGTGGGAGATGCGAAACAGTGGTATTCAACAGAACGAGTGTGTGTGTGTGTGTGTGTGTGTGGGGGGGGGGGGGCTGTTTGGAGCCACGCTTTAGTGCTGCTTTGAAGTTGTACCCCTGTGAAGATGACCTATTTCCCAGAAATACAGCTCGGCCCCAGTGGAGTGATAGTTTGAGCTGTCACAGTGAGAGGCTGAGGGGTGTTCGCCTGTGGCATTCATGACAGGGGTGGCAGAGATTTTAACACTTTGACTCAAGAGCCCCCCACCCCCCTCCCCTCCTCTACCACATATAAGCCAATATTCTACATTTACCAGAGAGCTGCATTGCTTTGGCCTCTGTGAGCATTTCAAGCATGAAATCACTTGCAATGTAGTGTATGAGCTGAATAACACGTGTGGATGTGGACTGACTGAAAATATATGATAGAAGGAGGAAAACTGCATAAATTAAGAGAAGGAAGAGACACTTTCATGGTTTGAATTATTACTGTAAGATGGGATATTAAGGAAAATATTTATGCAACTTTAAGATGCTTCAGGAGAGAGGTTTATCTAAGTTAGTTTGTATACATTTTTTGCATTTTATTCAAATGCAGGACTAAAATATTTGCTGCCTGTGACTGTATTTTCTGGTTATTTTCCGAAATTTGAAAGAATGTATAGGTTTATTGATCTCGGGTTTAGCATACAAGATCCACTCACTTTGTAAGAGCAGAGTTGTCTCAGAAAACACGAAAACAAGGATATTTGTTGTTTTACTTCTGAACTAGACTTCTTCTCAGGTGTGTGGTCAGCCTGCTCTAATCCAGTGCGCCACAGAGAGGCACTCGAGCTCCGTCCTGGGACCATAACACGATCATTTGGGAGAACATTTTATGACCCCGATCATGAAATCATAAATGAGAGGCACTAGTTAATTAGAGGCTTCAAATGAAGGTGCATTCTAGTGACACGTGTGCAGTGTTGGTGCATGTTTTTGTGCGTAAAACGGCAGCCGGAGATTTGCAGTGACAGCAGCGCTACAGTGAAGGCTGCTCTCTCAGTCGCTGGTCACTTCTCATGCAGAGCGCGTCTGAGGAGAGGACCGCCGGGCTCTCTGCGTCCTTCACACTCTTCACGCGTGAGGACGGTCCACCAAAAAACAGAGCCGAAAGTGTCGAAACATTATCTTTTGCTCTTTTATTTCGCGGACAATCGCCCGGAGTCTGGTGGGGATCGAATATCTGATCGGAAACTCAGCGCATCCGTCTGCTATCTCGCTGTAAGGAGGCATCGGGAAAACTGAAGAGGGAAGACAACGTGTCGTGAATACAGATGAGAGCAACTATTGACACCTTCAGCCCACCAGTCTGCTGTGCGCGTGGACAAAGCTAAAAAGGACATCGCTGCGAAGGATTCAGCTTTTTATCGGTCTATCAATACAGGTTGTGAGTCATCCACTACCCATAGATGCTTATTTACTAGCTCAGTATCTTCACCTTATCTTTTTTTGCTCCATCCTGGAGGTGAAAACTGGCTGCCTGCCATCGGTTCTTCTCGAAGCGCACAGAAAACCAATAGATCTGCCCCCCCCCCCCCAAATCAGGCGAGACCGGTCTGTTGGCTCTGACATGCTGTAAGTTGTTTTTATCTGGACTGGACCTATATTATGGCTTCGTTGTATCAGAGATTCACCGGGAAGATCAACACGACCAATTCCTTCCCGAACCCACCTGAGGCCAGCCACCTTCTCGGTGGACAGGTTGCAGACGAGGAAAACGCAGCGAAGACCCCTCAGCAACTCGTCGACGGCAGACCTCACGTCCAGTACCGCAAAAAATGCTTGAAGGAGGATGAGGATGTAAGACACTAATACTTTATTTGCCAACATACCCCCCCCCCCCCCCATGAAAAATCTCCCGATGTGTAGTTTAGATCATTCCCATTCAAACAGACACTCAGACAAACATGCATATATACACATATATACAGTCATAGGCCTGAGATACTGAAGCTCTGTAATTGGATTTACTTTTATAGGATGGTCAAGAAAGTTTTAAAAGGCTGCTTTTTATTCGAGGCGGCTGCACTCTTGCTTGAATTTGTGTTTTGTTGTGTTTGGCTGCATCGTAATGTTGTCAGATTCTGTTGGCTCAACACCTAAGAGAGAGCATCCACATCCTTGGCAGGTGCCTGACAGCTGAAGAAGATGATGATGATGATGATGATGATGATGTGAAAATCATCACACTTTGGTGTGATTCTCTGTAGTTTTTGTGCGTCTGTCTGTAGGGAGAGGCTGTGCTTTCTCCTGGTGCTGTCCGTGGTGCTGAAATTACCATCAGGTTTAGGTCCTAGACTGCTGTAAAACATGGATGTAGTGTGTGATGTCACCCACTGTCGTTTGAATGATCATTTTAATGCTTTGATTGACATGCTTGTCACCATCTTAGCAGTTATTGTGCTGAAGCAGAAAATCTAAATTTAGTCAGTCTACGGGGACGTTGGGCCTCTTGGATGAGCTGCGGAATTGTCTTCAAGACCGAACACCAACTCCAGTAGCCTTTGACCTACTGTTGCTAGTTATTCAGTTTGTACTCTGAGAGATAAGCTGCACTTTTTGGATAAAAATGTCCATCCAGTTTGATTTTTTTGGAGCTTCTAGCTATCAAGCAACAATGAGAAGATCTGTAGCTGAAGACACTTTGGCTTCGCTTCTCAGCGATGGTGGCTTTTGCTTAGTTTGGTCCATGATGTTCATGTTGTTGCAGGTACATCAGTGCCATTATAATTGTTAAAACATTCGAGTGACAAAAAAAATGTAATAAGGTTGTTCATATGAGACAGTGTATGACCTACGATTTACAAATGTAGCCTCATAACTTCTAGATGTGCATAATGAAAGTAAGGCTTTGCTTTCTTCCACAGGACGGACGTGAACTATGTACACTTTGTACCACTTTGAGTTAACAATGTCCACGTTGTCTTTCCAACAGTTTCTTTCTCTGATAGTTCACACACAGCAAAATACAGAACAGTAAATACAAGTTAAATAGTTACAAATTAAACACACTGTGCAACTCTTCTCCAGCACAAAATGTTTTATTCTTGCCTTAATCATGGTTCATCATCTGAGGTTGTTTCTGGTTTCTTTATAGTCTTTTTTTTTCTGACCAAAGACCTCAGAAGACAGCAGATGTTCACTGATTAACCCTCCTTGAACTAAAGATTAGAATGAACACAGCTGCTTTAGTCTCCGGTTTGCCTGAAAACTTTTACTCTCTCTGCCTCCATGAAGGCACTGATGAAGTGATTCATTAATACGCATGTTGCTTGTTTGCAGATGACACTCGTTCAAACCTACAGCAAACACAAGTATACTTGACTGGCCTTTCATCTTTAAATAGCTGCCAACACTGTGACGTTCCTCTGAATTATTGATGTCTGTCACATCAAGTGATAAGGTTGGCAACAGGCTGAACGCTGACACTGTCAACAACAACGCCTCGACAAAAAAAAGGCAATTTCTAAGTTCTCGCCGTATTTTCTCTTATTTCCTTCAAGAGCCTCTGTGTTTGTTTTATGAGGTACTTCATTGCTGGGAAATTCTAAATCATGATTTCCTCCAGCAATTAAACCTTGTGATTGCATTTTGTGAGTGTGACCAGGAGCTGTTGGATTTCCAAGATATTTATTAGGTTTGCACTGTTAACCTTGAAGTCACCTTTAGTCCTGATGTTCCCCCGAGTCGTGCTGGAGCATGAAATTGCCTTTAGCCTCAGGAGATGGGGAGACCATTTCAAGGAGTGCTATTTTCAACCCCTTCCACTTCGGTAAAAGTTTGAATGCGCTATTGTTGTTTCCATTTATTTTGCAGAGGGAATGGGCAAAAATATATTTGGAAATGTCATGAATTTCATTTAATGTATCCAGATATTTACCTGCATGGTTGTTCAGCCTGTTTTCTAAAATCCCTCAGTTCCAGAAGCAGGTTGAGCTGCTTCTTTATTTAACCAAAACTGGTATAAAAAAAAAGATGGAAATAATTAGATTTTAGTAAACAACTGTTTAATTTGTTTACTGCAGCGTTCTTCTGAGCTCACAAAATGCAGGTGCTGCATCTTTGTTGGTAGGAGGTGTGTGTGTGTTGTGGGATTGATTAATTGTTGAGGTGCTCTTTGTGAGCGTCAGTGTTTTGTGGTATAGTCTGAGTCACCTGGGGAGACAGCAGCAGTGGTTCTTTCTCCTCCTCACTACCCTTTACTGCAAATAGAAACCCACAAGTGTCCTTAATTAATTGTGTTAATGTAAAGGTGAAATACGCTGACATCTCACCCCACTTTCATGACCTGTATTGACTTTTCAATCAAGTTCCAGCTCAATCACGTTTATTTGTGTAATCACATAAGGTACAATCACAGTGAAATGCAAGTTTTGTGCATTGAGTCAGGACAACAACAGCAGAGAAAATGCAAACATTGACCCTACAGGGATCACAGTCTGCAAATGTGTAATGAGTGACAAAGCAATTATTCATGCAGGTTTTCTTAAAAATGTGGACATGAAGGCTCAAGACACAAGGAAATCATTGAACAAATCTGTGCACACAACAGAAGCTAATGGTAATAAAATAAGACAAAAAAAATTAAATGCGAAGTACAACAGCACATTTTCAGAATGTTTACTTTCTATTTTGTTTCCTCCTTCATATAAATTAAAATATGAGACCAAACTTAAAAGAAATCCCCTTGAAAGTGATTAGTCATTACAATCAGAGATTCAAACGAGACAATTCAAGGAATCAATGTCTGTCTGACTTCCAATGGCTCATCTCAAAGTGAAGCTCCTCACCATCTTTTTGTGGAGTCCTTTTAATTTAACTGGATTTGGTGATCTAAACACTCTCTGCTAAACAAGACTATTTAGAGATTTGGGATATATTACATTACCTTAAGGCATATCGCAGGGTTCTGCCTCAAGCTAGAGCTCAGAGCTTTGAACACCTGCTGTACTTTAATCACTGATTTCAGCTACTTGTATCATGATTACACTGACAGGTTTATACAACAATATGACTGCACTGTGATGAAACACATCAATGCTGGTGTTTATATTGACTTTCTTACCAAATTTGTAAAAATCGGCCTCCTTCAGTTGTTCCCTTACTCCTCTGTTGCATGTTTTAAAGATGCTGGGAGAGAGGGTGCTAGCAGAATTTGAAGTTTGTAGTTAATCATATTATATTGACTTTTATACTGTTAATCATCACAGAAATAAATGCATACTTTATAAGCTAACACAACATATTTACTCAAAATACCTAAACCTTGCTGATTTTGTGACTCCAACTGTGAATTCCTGTTTAACTATAAGCACTAGTCATTACTGAAAAGCTCATTTCCCACAGGGCTATCTTAATCTGAGATTGGCAGGCTGTTCTGTAATGCATTAGTCATCTTTTCTCCTCCTAGGCTACAGATTGTTTGATTAAAAGCACACTGAAAATGTGTTTTAATATTACTTCTAATGGGATGCTCCTGCACGAAATTTACTTACAACAATGCCCTTATGACAGAGAGAAAGATACTCCTCCCACCAGCTTCCTCACATATTCTCCCTTAGGAGGCTAGCGGCAAAGACGTGGTTTTGAAACATCAAAGTTACGCAGGCTACATCTCTGGGGATGCACACAAAGAGCTCTGATTTCTCTTTAGAGATTACTGGAGTGTTTTTATAGTGTAACCATTGTATTTCAGGGTGTATTCTTAGCTGGATGTCGCAGGCCTTCATCCTGCAAAGTGTCTTTACACCTGCATGGCTGTCATCTGTAAATTAATTTGCTTAAGTTTCACAAAGGTAAAATTGTACTTTATCAAAGTCAAATTGCCTGTCCGCATAATTATGTTAGCCTGTTTTGGATCGTAGGAAATTGGAGTTCCAAAGGAGTGAAACATAAATCACCCTGACTGTGTGATTTAAGTGTAAAATTTAATTCACATTAGATGCCACTGCCCAGGGCTGACACACACACACTCACACAAACACACACGCACACACCCTGCCTGTCCTCACATGCACTTAACTGTGCCTTCTACTTAGAAATACTCCAGATCTGAGTAAGACAGTTTGGCCCGCTTCCCAAGTCTTAGTTTAGCTCTGTGCTTCCTTTGAGGTCCGGAGCTCAGATAAATCAGCCAGACGGAGCTCAACAAGAACAGCCAGATAAAAGACAGAGAGCGGCGAGATGTGATAGGCTGTCCTCATTATCTCCACGGCCGGGCTAACTGTATGCTTCAGGTGATGACTGCTAACTGAAGGCTTCTGATGGCTTTGTTACCTGTTTTACTCGTGTAGAATGATGATGTGTCCTGAAGTGACCCCCCCTCTTACAACACGGTCCAGTGGGAAAACTCCAGATTTGCTGTCAAAGTGTGTGCAAATCTGAACAGGTTATTATGTTTTAAGTGTTTTGGGGGAAATGTTACGGCTTTCTCAGCGTCAACAGTTGAGAGATGAAAGGAGATAAGAGGCGAGAGAGATGAGGATTGACATGCAGCGAAGGTCCCTGGCTTGATTCAAACAAGGGACTTTGCTTTTCAGGGTCAGCACTTTAATCCTCCAGACCACCAGGGAATCCCTTTGGATTGTATTTTGAAGTCACAACAGGCAATTCTGCTTTTACCTTTTTTATCTGACAGTTTTACTTGTGGCTTACTTATGCATCCAGCAGTTATGGAGCAACATTAGCATTCATGGAGTCATGTTTCTGTTAAATGAAGTCAAATATTAACACTCCTTTTAGCTCCATTTTGCTCTCAGGCGAACTCTTGGGGAAAATATCTGGCTCCACTATGTTCACCAGCTAGTCGCTTACTTTGTCTGTCTGCTGTTTGGTGCTGAGCAGGTAGTGTACAGTGGGTTTTAGAGCTTTTTTGCTAAAAACGTCACTATGAAAGTGGTGAGAGTGAACCAAAAGATTAAAGTTGTGGGTCTGAAACAGTGAGCTGAGGGATGCTGAAATGCTCCATAGATCTGAGGGGAACTGCAGAGTTTCTGATACAGTAATTCTCTGTGGGTTCATCACTATGACCCCTTTTACATAACGTGGTCATTTGATCCATTGTCAATATAAAAATATTGATTAAAGCAGCTTCACTGGATCATAAAGCTAATCTCAAAATGTAATAACAAATTTGAGTTAAAATGCAAGGTGCAAGATTTAGTTACAAAGTGCTTCACACAAGGAAAACAATTAAATCCCAAATGTGGAAAGAGATTTTCAGGTAAAGAAAAGACAAACTGAATGAGATTCGTCATAAAATGATAAAACAAATCAAATGAAAGAAAATGAAAGAAAAAAAACTCAAGGCAAACGTGCCGTCACCCAATGCGGCTCCTCCCCTCAGGATAGCACAGCATCCTCCGCAGGACCTCTTGCTCGGCGTTGCCATGGTTGCAAAGGTGGAGAGGGTGAGGCTGTAAGCTCTGGGAACACACACACACACACACACACACACACACACACACACACACACACTGCTGCTCTGACTGCCATCTGGAGATGACGCAGCTCTCACATTGCACACTGAGCGTCCTGTGTCGGTGTCATGCAACACGCTACGACCAGCGTAACGAGCATGACGTGTGTTTTTCCCCCCCTCCATTCTAAAAACATTTGGCTCCTAATGAACATCAGCCTCTACTCCTGTTTCAGTGGCTTGGCTGCTGCTGACAGGCTTATTCACTATCGACCTGTTTTGTTTTTTCTTTCTTTTTTTGCTCCTCTGATCCCAGAGGGCATCTCAACAGGTCATCCATCCCCCACCCAGCACCTCAATGCTCTGTTGACGCGCCATCGATCATCCCTCGCCACACTAACCCACCCCCCTTCCAACCACCTCCACGGACCTGTCAACAGCACGTCAGCAGGCTGCTGCCTCGCTGGGAGACTGTCCCTCTTCCTCTTGATGATTTACTGTATTATTACACAGGCTGACAGTGGGTATTAGTCAGTGCTTAAATACAGAGGAGCCTTATTACTCCCTGATGAGACGAGGATCCTGCAGAATGGTTTGATGCTGAGCTTCAGTCTCTGGTGGTCGATTTTCTGCTCTGAAGATCATGTGAAGTAACAAACACATCATTGGCTGTCATTAAGCCTCCGTGCATTTTGATTCAAGTTTTATTCATATCACATTTTAAATCCCCTTCACTTTTCACAGATTTTCATTTTAACATTAGTTGTAATCTATGTGGTCAATTTTTTTTGATTCAGATTAAATATTCATGCAGTAAAAGAAAAATTCACTCCTTTCGTCAGCCTTCATTTTTTGATATTCTGCTTCTTGATGGCAGTCACATCGCCTCCCTGCTTTACACAGGAGATTAGCTCAGTCCACAGATGTAACTTCACTGTGGATCTTAAAGATTTCTGCAGCTTTTTTTTAACTTTATGTGAGTGTGTAGCTAAATATAACTGTCTTTTAACCCAGCTCGTCCCCATTTCCTGTTCTCCCTGTGTTCATGTCTCTGTTTTATTTATATCTTTTCAATGTTTTTCTTTTGAGGATAAGCTTTATTAGTCGCGATAATCAGCAGTGCAGCTCTTTTGGATGGAGGAAAGAGCAAGTATTTCAAGCATGAGTTTACTCTTTTGTCTGCCATTTGTTAAAATAACAGTTTTTATCCAGAGGACTGTGTCGTTTCATTGATGTTTAAAATGTCAAGCACAGGCAGGGAGCCATTTATTTATGTGCACTGTGTCTGTTTTGCCACTAGAGACTGTTGTGTTCCAATTAATGCACCAACTCCACACTGTACTGTACTCATCAACATACAGTACAGTAGGTGAGCTCGGGCTTTGGATGGTGGACACAGACTCAGACAGGGTATTTGCCACTGATGCACCGTCAGTGCCAATAAAGCCGAAAATCCTACTTGTACCAAAAAAAACAAACAAACACAAAAAGCCGAGTTGCTATGGTTTCCTGCACAGTCTCTGTAGCTGAAACCAGCCAGTTGCCACGGCCAAAAGTGTCTCATCCGGATCCAAGAAGTGGAACATAATGTCACCTCTAATTAGGACTGTAAAGGTTATACGGTCACCTCGAAAAGTCAGCCACATTAAGGGACTTCTGACCTGTGGACAGGCTCATCATCAGCGGCTTTGCTTAATTGCAACATTTAATTCAAGAGGGGGAAAAGATCAAATTATCATATCGGTTGCAGAGGGTGTGTAGTAAAACCAGGCGGCCCATCTCAGCTGCCAGCAGCCAATTATTCCCATTGAGGTGTCCTTGAGCAAGGCACTGGATCTTCCCCTTTACTCTGATCTTCTGTTGCTGTGCAGCAACGCTTCATGTTTACAAATGTGTTTTTTCTAAATAAAGGAAATAAATCCAAAGCAGATCATTAATAATGAAGACGGAACTTTAGAGCAAGTGAAGGAAATCTTTCCTATAACGTTTCTGTCAGCTGGCATTAGAGCAGCAGAGCGGAGCTGCCATTTCTCCTGGTCCTCTCACAGTCTTTTTTTCGGGCTGAGACCAGGCAGCAGTAATCCGTTGTGTCACACGGGCAGATTCTCTTATCGACCACGCCATGATACAGTGGCGACACGCCTCTGGGAGACACGCGTGCACGCAGACACACATCATTTAACTGGTAGATAAACACATGCAAAAAGAAAGGCAGGGCTGCAAAGTCAACAGGGTCATATCACAGAGTAGTAAATCCTGGAGGGAAACAACAACAGAAGCAACAAGTAACTGTAGCTTTTTCACTGCAGAGGAAAAAGATAGTCAAATAGTTTGTGCTAGTGTATAGATCTCCATCCTGATGCAGTGGATATGCTTGAATATCAAATCATCCTTGAGGCTGAGAATGAGCTGGTTAGCTCCATCATCATTTTTTATCTTCGTGGCAGCACTATCAGCGCCAATACATGATGGTGCTGCAAAAAAATCACCTCACAAAACTGAGATGACACAGAGTTCTATATTTAAAGGAATAGTTTGACATTTTGAGAAATATGTTTTCTTGCAGAGAGTTAGAGGAGAAGATTGATATACCACTCTCATGTTTGTCCATTAAAGACGAAGCTACAGCCAGCAGCAGGTTAGGTTAGCTTAGCTTAGCATAAATACTGGAAACACGGAGAAACAGCTAGCCTGCCTCTGTCCAAAGGTCAGCACCTCTGTGACTTGTTGTCTTTACACTTTGTTTTTGAAGGGATTAAACAAAAGAGACATGGTGTATGAATTAGTTTGCTTTAGAGGTGCTGATAGATGGATGAAGCTAGCTGAATCCCCTTGTTTCCAGTTTTTATGTTCAGCCAAGCTTAACACCAAGATATCAGCTGCTGGTGGTATCTTCATATTTATCATACAGACATGAGAGTGGTATTGATCTTCATCTCTGCAAGAGAGAATTTCCCAAAATGTCGAAGTTCTCCTTTAAGCACAGCTCTCTGAATGATTTAACTCTCCATATTACACCAGCCAAGACCACTCTTTAACTCTAAATACGCTGTACACTTGTGGTGCACCTCTAGTAGACACAGTATGGCGACGTCTTAGTAGTAGTAGACCGTCATATCAGACAGTTAGACTTGTCACTGTAGGAAGAGCACAGCTGTAACTAATAACATTAATGATGGCTGTGTTCCATTTAAGTGTGTCAGTAATCCATGCCATTAAATTAACATGCACTGCACCAGAGCCCTGGAACCACAACTAAATAAAAAAGCAGCCATTATGGATGTTGTAGTTCCACCTGTGTTTGACAAGTCAAAATGTCTGCTGTGTCAAAAGTCTGTTGGAGTTGGTGTTCACTCACAGAACGATGTGGGCCTTCTCCTGCCTCCAGGCTCTGGTTTAGTCTTCTGATGAATAACGCATGAGATGAGGTTTTCATGTTGCATCCTCGCCAGACCTCTCGGTGCATTCTAGTCTTGCCAGGAGCGACAGGAGAGAAAAGTTTTGTCCCTCCAGCCATGAAGGTGGGTCTGTAGCTTGTTACTTCTGTTAGAAAGCTCAGCATGAAGGTGGCCGGTCCAACTCGGCACGGAGTAACAAGTTGTTAGTTGCATCTTCTCTCTGCGTTGGTACTGTGTGTGTGTGTGTGTGTGTGTGTGTGTGTGTGTGTGTGTGTGTGTGTGTGTGTGTGTGTGTGTGTGTGAGAGAGTGTATATCTGTTAACTTACCTCTTGTGTACGGCCACATGCAGGTTATTGTCATTTTTGAGAGCTTTTTCTGTCAGGTGCATTCTGCATTGTGGAGCTTTCCCTACGCGTGCATCATCATCTCTAGTCAATATTTCTCTCCTGTTCCTCTAAGCCAGGAGTCAGGAGTCTGAATGAGACCCAGAGCTCGGGGGACGAGGCAAGAAGATTGCTTTTCCCTGAGCTGGGAGTCGAGCGCCGACTTCTGTGATGATGTTCACTGTGGAGCTCACATGGAGCAGAACAGAGATGGGGGAGATAATGATTGTTTGGTGTAGCGGAGGTGGAGAGAATGGGGAGCGCTATTGAGTGATTCGCTTTTCTGGAGCTGGCAGCCTGTCAAATCGTACCCCACCACAAGACAGGAAAGCCGAAGCGCGATGATTGATGTTCCTCCCCTCGCCAGATTGGCTGTTGCATCATGGGAATACAGTGATTTTATTGCTGAATGTGTTTAGGATGACATCTTGCTGCGCTGACATTATGGTTTATGTATTGAGACAAACATACACACCTTATCAGCTTCACGGGGAAAGCTCTTTCCGTCAGTCTGACTGTCAGCTGTCCATGATGTTTTAATGTTGGCCAGACCTCAACCTGAACAACAGTTAATTCAGTATTTGCATAAGCTAATTAGTAATGTTTTCCAGCTTCTATTTACAGTAAATCGATTGTTGTTTAAATTCACATTCATTAATTTGCCACTTGGGGGCAGCACAATAAGCTGTGAACACAATAGTGACATTTTATTACCTCATAAAGTTGATATGGTGAACAAGCAGTCGCCTATTTACTAATCAAGCAGACACGGAACAACATTAGCATTCATTTGGAGTCGTGTTTCTGACCTGATGGATGTGAGTCCAATGTTCACTCTCTTTTAGCTCTGTTTTTGGTCTCTACCAACTCCTGAAGGAACCATGTATGAGTAGCAAACAGTGGGTTTTAGAGCTTTTTTGCTGTAGCTTTAAACAGTTCTGACGAGAGTGGTGAAACTGAACCAAATCAGTAAAGCTGTGGGCTGGAAAACCAAAACAATTAGCTGAAAGATGCTAAAGATGGGGAACTGCAAGTTCGGGTGACTATTATCTTATAGTCGGGTGTCTATTATCTTATATTATCTTTCACGTTACACACAGTCAGACATTCCTGACTATTTTTAGTTTACAGAAACCAGCATCTTCGACCTGCATTGTTTTTTTCATCATTCACAAGGAAACGAAGCTCAAGGGAGTCACATTTTTTTATGGGCATATTTTGCCTTTATTTGATAGTGATAGCTTGGAGAGTGACAGGAACTATGAGAGAGAGAGAGAGAGAGAGAGGGGATGACATGTAGCAAAGGCCTATATGGTACGCACTCTGCCCGCTGAGCTACCGGGGGACCCGACAGGTACTCACATTTAACACTGTAATTAGAATTCCTGCAAAGCCTTGAGGGCACAGATAGTATGCACACTTAGTGACGCCTCACTTTATCCCTTTGACCTCTCAAATTCTAGCCTGCATCAGCCTGGATCTGTATGAGCAGCGCTTTTATCAATCCAGAAAGGTGGTATTGTGGGTAAATTGCTCCTGGGAGAAAAGTAGACGGGAGACAGGATAAACAACCCAGGGTAAAAAGCGCCATAAAGTGGCCAAGCTCTGTGTGTGGTGTGTAATGCTGATCTGTGCTGAACGGCAAGATGCAGCTAATGGCCCAGGTAAGTGGTTCAGTGCTGAATGTTGTGAAGGGGGCCGAGCGCTTTGGCTTCATCCGTCCTCACTCTTTTCTGGGGTTGTGTTTCAGAGATTAGTGCGGCCGTCGGCGGCTGTCATGTGCCCTGTTCTCCCTGAGGGCTCTGATGTGACCTCCTCTGGTGTGACGGCAGCGGTGTCGCCTTCTCTTTGGCGCTCTGGGGTCTCTTCGATGACGTGGTCTTTACTTGAGAAAGCAGGGCTGTGTTACACTTAGAAAAAGTCCATGCCAACATCCACAGCCACACACACACACACACCCACCCACGTGGGCACTCACGTCAACTTAATGTGTGGAAGTTAGTGCTCAGATGCTGACTGTGGGATTATTCTCCCTGAGCGCTGAGGTGTGTCTCGTTTATGACCAGGTCATTATTCACCGTCTCTCCCTGCATCTACATCACTCCTCTCTCGCCCTTTCTAACGTTGCCACTTCGTATGCAGCCTCTCTGTCACAATGAAAACACGCAAGTTGTCCCGGGTTGAGAGACTGTGGAAGGTGAGTGTGTTAACTCGTGTTGGCATTTGTTTAATGTGAAGCATTTTAGCGTCTTTCCTCTTTCTAATTATGCTTTTAATCAATCTGTTATTGAGCACTTGGAGGACATTTTCAAAAGAAATTACAAGCTGTTTCTATGCTGGTGTCAGAGCTGTTTATTTATTGATTGATTTTGCTTTCAAACTGTCTGATGATATAATGAGCACGTTAGATGACAGCCCATGTTGTAAGCTGTTGTTTTGCTGCAAAATCATAATCATTATTATTATTATGAACATTATATCTAAAAATGTCAGCTGGTAAATTTAAACACCAGGCTCTCTCTGAAGGGCAACTTGGTGTTATTAATGTATATTAAATGGTGCTACATTGCAGTTTATACAAAGTGTTTTTGAGGTAAATTGATTTTTGGTTGATTCAGAATCATTGTCACTTCTTTTTACTGAATCTGCATCTCTACATGTGTGTATAAGTGGAGTTTAAAATGTTTTTCCTGAATGTCTTACTTGAATGCTGCAGTGAGACGTAAAAGAAAAAGCCAGACACACAGGATCCAGCATGGAAATACCTTAATGCACTTTCCTTATAAGCATTAATTGTGGTTAAGCAAAGGCTGCATTGTAATGCACAGAGTGCTTCCCCAGTCCCATCGTGCATTATCAGCTTTTCTACCATGATACATATTCAATGCACACCCCACTAGACAAAGTTGGACCTCAACAGCATTTAGTGTGAAGCAAGTGTCGATGGGATGAGGTAATTAGACTTTGTAACTGATGTTTCCAATTAAATTAAACTTTGCTCACAAATTTTGTCAAATCTTAAACCATTCGTTTATTTAAACTCGTGGCGAGCTTTGCCTTAGTTCAAGATATAGTGATTCTAGTTTCTGCATGTTTGTGAAACTTTTATTATTTCACCCAAATGGCAGATTTGTTTTACTTGTTTGAGTAAATTTGGGGCGTCCTGGTTGCTTAGGAGTTTAAGGACCATGCAATCACAGCGTTCTCTGTCTACACCTTCTTCTCTCTAATAAAGGGAAGACAACGTCCCACAAATAATAATATAAAGACACAGTAAATGTACATGTGTCATCTATCTCTTGTTACATGCTAAATATGTGTAAAAAAGAAAAGATCATTTTTGAGAATTTTTATATCAAAATCCCTCTCTTTTCTCTTCCTGTGAAACGTGAAATAATTTTTCATGACTCATCTTGAACTTGGTGGCAGTTACAAAAATGCATCCAATCAAATGTGACTTGAGGAGTCTAATCAACCTCATCATATAAAACAGCACTTGACTGTTAGCTAGTGTGGGTAGTTAGCAGATCAACATCATAGTAAGAAGTGTGTGTTTGCATTTCAGCTGGAAAAAACATGCATTTCCAAATTAAAATTTAAAACAAATGTCCACTGACTTTTGTCTACAGATGAAAGGGCTGTTTGCAGAGTGCAGTGAAATTAGCAATAAAATCTCATTAAGGACATAGTAAGACACGTGGGAGCTCAGCAGGGCAAGATGTTTCACTTGATGCTATCAGCTACACACAGCGAGCAGGAGGCAACACAATGAGACACTGTCTGGCTTTGATAGACTCCGGCTACAGCTTAGCAGCTGATACTGATCTAGCTGAGCATCCTGGGGTTTGTCCTCATGGCTGCCTTGATGCCTTAAATATGCATTCGTTTTGACATGATACAAGTTTGACACAAGCCCAAATCCAAATCCCCTGAGAGGCTGAGCTCTGGTAGTGAGCTGATGGTGTACAAGCTGTCACAATATTTTCATATTTTCTGTGTTTCAAGGATGCTACTACTACAACTACTACCAGTGCTAGTAATAATATAAAATGGAAATGTTGGTCGGTTAGTTGGTCCGCCACTTTGGTCCAGACTGAAATATCTCAACAACTATTGGATGGATTGTTGTGAAATTTGGTACAAACATCAATGATGCCCAGATGATTTTTTTTTTTTATCACTTTGGGAATCCCCTGACTGTTCCTCTAGTGCCATCATGAGGTTGACATTGGTAGTTTTGAGTGAGATGTCTCAATAAAAATTGGATGGATTACCATGAAATTTGGTACACACATTCATGTTCCCCACAGAACGAATTGTAATAACTTTGGTGATCCCTTAACTTTTCATTTAGCACCACCATCAGGTAAAAATTTTACTTGTCCAATACTTTGTTTTATGACCAAATATCTGCAAAACTAATGACATTCCTATCAGCCTCAGCTGTACTTTGTGTTTTGTGCTAATTAGCAAATGTGCTGACACCCTATATCTGAGATGGTTAACATGGTAAACAGCCATGTAGCAGCTAAATGTAGCAGCATTGTCATTGTGAGCATGTTAGGAAGCCGATGTATACATACAGACATACAGTCTCACAGGGCCGGTCTTGTTATTTCATTTAAAATGATCAAGTTAAAAGCTTGTTTCTCTCAACTGGCAGAAAAACAACATTTTTTCTCATCTACCTCTAATGTTTTCTAGCTACGCAGATAGTTTTAGTTTTATTTGTTCAGGTTTTGAGATATCTGTCTCTGATGTCTGCACTCACACCTATACAATAGAGGTGACATTTATTTTGTTTGTCATTTTGTTTTTTATTTAGATTGAAAAACAAATTAATTTTGTTCCTTTTACCTCCATAGAACTGGGGTAGAGGCAGAAATATCAGAGACATATCTCAAAACCTGAACTAATAAGACCAAAACTATTTGTGTGGCTAGATACTGGACCTCTACAAAAACAGTTATTTGTGATTTGGTTGAACTGGCCCTTTTAAAGCAAAGTTAATGAAGGTTTAAATGACACTAGAATAGCTTTGTGCTTATTCTGGGCGGGCAGCTTCTTGGATGTCTGTCTTTATCTCGGTGTGTGTGCATGTGCTTGTGTGAGAGAGATACAGGTTAGTATGTGTGTGTTTGTAAAATACCTCATTTGGGTTTGAAGTACTAATAAAGAGAGATAGAGAGAATAATTAAACATAAACTAAATTGTTTTTTTGTTTTTTTTGTTGGTGGGGGTCCTTGGAGATGTGGAGTAGCTTGATGATGAAAACCTTTTCAAACCCGCAGTGAATGGGTAATGTTGAAACACTACTCATTCAGATGCTTCTAATTTGCTTTTAATCACTCCCCTCGGTATCCCTACTACTCCATTCTTAAGAAGAATAGAACAGCACTGGTGTATTAATTACCCTATCCTTGTATGTGATTCATAATCATTTCCTTTTGGCCCACTGAATCACATTTTTTACACCTGTGACTTTTGTTTATGTGATGATTTGTAACTCCCTGATCTGAATACACAGCGCACGCTGCTGCTAATTCCTTGTTTATTGGCCTTGTGGCTGTGCTTTATCTCCAGCAAATTTCCATCACAACTTGCCAAAATGCAGTGTTAACTTTAAACTTTATTCTTCTTTTCATTTTATGAGCCTCTTGTAAGCCGTTGAAGAGCACACATAAAGTTCATGTGGCTCGTAAGTCTTGTTTTACGAGAACTAGATCAGCAGATGGGTCAATGCTCTGTAAATGCATGCTGACTCACCCTGCTCGTCTCTTTTTGTATATATGCCAGCTGCCCATGTGCCATACTTAACGAGCAACTTTACTGTTTTCTTGTTGACATAATTTTCTCGCTCTTGTGTTTTATTATCTGAGTCATATCCACTCAGTAGAGCTGCACTCAACTTCTGTCTGCTTAATTTCTTTTTGACCGCAAAGGTGCCTTTGGGTGTTTTTGTAAATTACTGCAATCTTCAAAAGACACTTTGATGGAATTAACTCATGAGAGACACTCAGATGTTCTTCTGGAGTCACTGTAACTTTCCACACATTAGATTAGGATGATGTACACAGCTGTCTATGTCCTGGGGGATCAAATTTGTCCCAGATACCTGACAAAAACTTTGATAACTCCAACTCCAAAATGCGTTTTGCTTATTGTCACTTCACTTAGATGTTTGAGCTTCGCTTTGCAGAATGACGTATGTGCAGAAGCTGTTTTCAAATTAATCTGCTGGAGGGGGAAAGCTTCTCTGTGCTCACCTCAAATCTGAGTTTAAAACATATGAGCAGAATTAGTTTGGAAGCCAATCGTAGTGCAATTTACACAATTGTAACATGGAAACATGAAACCTCCAGTGCACATACAGAGAGAATGGATTTTTCAGTGAAGTAGGAGACATCTTGTTTTCAGCAGTTAAACTTTTGAAATGAACATGTTTGCATATTCTTATAGAGGGAGAAGGAGTAGATGTAATTTTAAGCATATTTAATGCTTAAAAGTTTAATTATCAGATAATTCAACTTTTTTGTTGAAAAAACACATCAGACACAAATTATTGTTCAAAGCAAAGTATTTTTAAATGTCTTAAAACATGTCTGGAGGGGATCTTTAAGGATAATTTAAAACAAGCAAGGCATGATGTGTGACATCAGTGGCCTGTGATGAAGTGTGAGTGTTGAGTGTGTGGTATCACAAGGGGTCATGTAGTAGAGGGCTGCCACATTCCCACACAGCAGGTACGCTCAACTCGCTTTGTCCAGGGGCCACTTTTGCAAAATGACAGGAGGCCAGGGGCCAGTTAATAAACAAACATTAATAGGCCTCAGGCCTTTCTGCCAGAAAGACTTTCTAACACATGGTTAAAGTTGGGAAATGGTCGCAGTTTGGTTAGGTTTAGGCACCAAAACTACTTGGTTAGGTTTAGGAAAAGATCATGGTTTCTGTTAACCTATGTGCTAACCTGGTGTTGCATGTAGCCTGACCAAGGGATAAACCAAACAATGAAAAGGAGGTCGGTAGCAGAAAATCATTTCAAGTATTTCAAGTGTTGGTTTAAATGAACTATAGGAGATCAGGTACTGTCATGGCTGCAGGTCTTCCTCTCTCTATCTTCATTGCTCTATGGCGCCCCATAAAGCTCTTGTCCTGTAAGCATTGAGTCTCTTTTAGATCTTGTCTTCTATGTTTGATCTTTCTGTACAGACTGCATTATCCTGGATATAGTCCGGTCTGCAATGTGGCAGCGTCTGGTTTTGTGTCTTGTCCTAAAGTTAAGGACATTTTGGTCCCAGCAGCCTTGAGGTGAGGGTATATGTTCACGGGAACCTAATGTAACCCTATATGAGTAACTACTGAGATCTACTGTGGAGGCCAAACTGGGATCACATTGTGAGCCTCCATTATTGGCAACTGTAATACTGTTTCCATTATTTTCTCCGACGGTACAGTTTTCCCTTGGAAGAATCCCATTTTGGTCCTGGAGGCTGTCGTTTTTTTGTCAGACAATGATCTGTATGGATCTTTTATTTCTGTTTGAGTCTGGAGGCATTCACTGAGAAGTCTGTTCCACGCTGCTCTGTGGCTTCTTGTGCAGCTGAGATAATCTTTTTCCTCGGGAGAGAGAGTCTCGGCTTGAAAGTTGTGAGTGCAAGTAGTGAAGAGCTAGGGATGTTGTTGTTGTTTAGAGGAGCGAACGTTTTGGGTTACCACATATGACATTTTTTTTATAGGGCACACAGCAACACAGCAGACTGTAGCGCATAAAAAACTACAGTGATGAGCCAGTCAGAGGAGGCGATGTGAAACTGCCATAATGCAAAATGAATAATGAAACTGGAAAAACGCAACACATAAAATAAACCAATTTCATCCTTTGTGGTCTTATTTTCTCATTTTACAATGTTGTTTCAATAGTAAGTAGTATTCTGTGCTAAAGGTCTTTTAAAGATGCAACTTAAACACTGATTAAAACAGTGAACATGAATCAATCATAAGAAATAAAGTGCAAACTGACAAGAAATTATACTTTTCTGGAAAAAGGCCGGAAATGGATGGGAATCAGGTTGGTAGTGGGAGGATGCAATTGCCTCGCATACACCATACTGGATTTAGTGTAAATGTCAGAAGCCAACTGGAAAAAGAACATGTATTCCAGAGGTATAAGTTGGAAGCAATAAAACAAATACAAAAATAAAATTGGTTATATTAATACAATCACTGCACTTTATGTCAGGAACATGGCATGCTTAGCTTCAACTGACTGCATGATATAAAAATAAAACTATAAAACAGTATTGATCTGATGCTTAGGAACTTAAAATGTGAATGTACAGTATGTAATGTGAACCAACTGTTTCGGTTATTATAACGAGTATGTTGACCAGCAGCACAGCCTTCCTAATGATGTGTGTGTCTGTGTGTGTGTCCAAACAATTCCAGACAACACAACGGTAGATTAATTGTTTCCCCCTGAAAGTCCTCTCTTGGTAGATCCAATAATAAGTTTGATTAAAGACTTGCAGACTTGTTAATTACCCCTCTAAAATATCCAGACAGTGAAAAACTGCCTCTGCCTGCAGACTAAAAACTTGCTCTGTCATTACTCCGCGACACACGTAGGCGTGTTTTCTCAGAGCCGAACTGATGACCTTTAAGTACTGTACTGATCTGTGATGAACTATGAAGCGCTGCCCACACGCTATCCATCCTTAACCTGTGATTTACAGCCGCAGCTCAGCAGTATTTACACTCAGTGAGGCAGGTGTGCTGCCAGTTGGACAGCTGAAGGAGTCACTGCAGACCAGAGGACGAAAGGGGACGTGACTGATGATTGAGTTGGCCGGACTGACAGCTGGCAGCGCAGCTGAATGGAAACAGCTGGTTCCTAAATAAGCAGCCATAGTTGATTGATAGGATTGTACTGGCATTGTGCATGAGGGCAATTTAAAATTACAGTCATCCTGTTTTATTTTATTCATTTTATTTGCATGTTTCATTAATTTATTCAAAATTCCAGTGGTCCAAATGCTGTATAAGAGGCAGGGCTGTAGTCAAGATGCTCGAGGTCCAAGTCCCCCCATCACACACCCACCCCTCAGAAACATTTGACCAGACACTAGAAATAAAGCCTCTACCGTGTTTTAATTATTTGTATTTGTCATGTTTTATTTATTTAAAGTTGTAATCCTTAAGATTTCAGTCCTGGATGACACCCATGGTTACCGTGGCAACAGCCAAGTGCAGTTTAAAGGCTACAGCAAACACTCATTGAGAAGCTACTTTGTCAGAAGTTTCCAAGTAGCGAATAGTTTTCCACACAACTGCAGTGCACAGTGAAGTTCAGCTCTTCATCCACTAGCTCACTGTGGCTGCTCCTCCTTGTTCTATCACGCTGTCAAGAAATGACACAAAGGACCATGTCTCGTTTTGTAGATTTTGATGAATGATTGTGGTCATTGCTAACTACAGTGACAAACACATTCTGTTTCCTGTGGCTGCTTCACAATAAAAGCCACAGTAGCAGTAAGCTGTTCTCTTTGCATTCGCAGTAATTCAATATAGCAGCGAGGAGAGTGGACAGTAAACAGTGAGACTGTTGTCAGGGAGATAAAATCATGCTGGATTACATGCATGCATCGTTTTCCTGTGAGCCCCTCTAATTTAAGTCCCTTTAATTTAATTAAAGTCTTTGGATTTTACCGCTTAATTATATTTTCCTTTTAGACCCAACATGGTTTAATGCTGGTTCAGAGCCTTCTCTACACGGCCAGTAATAACCTTCTGGTGTAGAAATGCTGTATCCTTTATACATTTATTTATTGGTTGGCCTAGAAGTAGTCAAAATTAAAAACACTGGGTTTGAAAATACTGGAGTCAGATTATAATATACCGTGCCCACCATGTTGATGTTTTTTTAATTGTAGTGTGTATGTGTTTTGCTATTTATTTGAGGAAATGACCTCAGTGTCCAGTGCTTGGAGGTCTTCCCTGCCAAGTATAAAATACATTAGATTCTGTATGTGAAAAGGCCATATATATATATATATATATATATATATATATATATATATATATTTACATGTTGACTGTCGGTACACAATATTGACACAAATCAAATCCAAAAACATCGGTTGCTGATTAATAATGTTTGAAATATTAACAACACCACTACAAAAGCAACACAGTTTAGACTAAATGTGGAAATTATAAGCTTTGCAAAGCTGTTGTATTGCATTGCATTAGATTGCACAGGTGTCAATGACATTATGTGTGTGCCTTGTTCATCACCGTGGCAATATTGTGCTGTCTGTGCACTGGAAAAAAAACCCTCAGGGATGCATTTATACACAAACATGGTGGATAATGGTGTGCTGCCTGGCATTGTTGGTTTTAAGTGGCTGTGGCTGTGTGAGGCTTTCTGCTCTTTGGTCTGTGGAGAGAGAGGGCAGCTGATAATGAATGGTTATCAAACAAAACTGTCCCAGCCTTTGTTAGTCGTCTCTCTCTCTCTCTCTCTCTCTCTCTCTCTCTCTCTCTCTCTCTCTCTCTCTCTCTCTCTCTCTCTCTCTCTCTGTCTGTCTCTCTCAGATGATGGCCGCGACTGTAGGCAGAGCTGTTCATGGATTCAGACTTTCATATTCTCTATCCACAATCTCCTTCACAAGAAAACATTTATGCCATTAATCAAGTGAAATGAGTTGGATTTTTAAGAATTGCATGGCCTCACTATCCAACAAGTTCATGTGTTCATGATAAACCCTAATTTGTGTCTGTTTTTTTGTAATAAAATAAACACAAGCCTCCAGAGTAAGAACTATTAAAAGGGGAATTGCCCTGTGAGAAATTTGCTGAATCTTTATTTATTTTTTGACCAACATAAAGATGTCAGACAACCAGTGATCACTGGGGGGAGCTAGCATGCAGTTGAAGATGTTCACACTGTTTATTGAGAGTTAAATAAATGACTGTTTGTTGGTCTCCCAGAAAGAAAGACATCTTCAACAGCACAGCACAGTCATTGCTTGGTGCAAAGTGCTTGTTTACAGGCTTTGGACAGGTGTTGCCTAGAGATGCAGTCTCAGGCAGTATATAAGCCGCTAAATGATAAAACAGAATATAAATGAAAAGGATGTCAATTAGCTGATAAAAATGTGGTTTAAAGGAGAGCATGTGTTGTAAAAACAAAGGCTCTGCCGGCACGTTCTGACCCCACATGGCTGCATTTTCTTTTGCTTCTCCAATTAAGCCTGATTGTCTGTTGTTTCTTTGGAAGGTAATTGTTGCCAGGAACCTACGTGCATCGTACTGTGATGATCAGTCTTTGTACCCCTCGCTGAGTTTTGGTCTCTTCTCTTGTTTATTTGAGCTTGGTTGCTCTCTTAAGCGCTCCCTGTGTTTGCTTTCTGTCTAATGCAGTGTTTGTCTTGTAAATGCTGTCCTGTTGCCTTTCACCTCTCTTGAGCTTGCATCCTCTGTCAGCGACGTGAATTCAATTACTGAGCGACTGCGGAAAGCACGTTAGTGTGAGTGAAAACAGATAACAGGGAGAGGAGAGAGACTGTCACACATTTGAGGATTAAACTGTAATCTTAATTTGTGAAATTCATTTAATTCAATGCTGCTTTCTTACTTATTGCACTATCTACGCAAAACAGGTCCCAATAATACATGTTTTATATGTGTTGTGGTGAAAGGTAACAGTCTCTCTGCTCATGTGTCAGTAGAGCTGTCCACAGCAGTGGTGCTGAAATGAGTCTTGGCAGTGAGCTGGTCATGCAGCTCCCTCAGGCCATGTGTGGAGCTGCGCAGTGACAGCAGACAGCAGTGCCAAATGCTGTGTTTGGTACGGTGTATGGTCTTTTAAAGTCCACTGTCCACATCAATGTGTAGGTCTCATCTGCAACATTATGAAACGTCATCTTTGCATCCAACTTGATGTTTTCTTTCCATATTTATTTTTGTGTCTGTTTGTTTGATTTCTTTCTGTTCTATAATTTCTTTCTTTCCTTCTTTCTTCCCTCTTTATCCTGACCCTGTAATGCTCAGAGGGGCCCACGATGAAGGCCGCAAACTGCATGTTTACATCTTCTATTATTGTACTGATGTTCATTAATGTGCTCTGTCCCTATCAAATAAATAAATAAATAAATTGGGCCGACTAGAGTCATGACCTCTGGTGGTGATGTAACATGCTGCCCATTAGCTTGCCTTTTGTCTTATTTGTATTATCATTGATTCCCTATTATTGTTATTGAGCTAATCCATGGGCTTTTACTCTACAATATTTTGTTGTTGCTTACATGCAGTCATGCACTAATCTGACCTTTTCTCTCTGTTACTGATACCTCAAAATGTGATTTTTTTTTAAGAAACTGTATTAAACTTCAGTGACCGATTCACTTAATAAGCTCTGGTATTTGTGCAGATACCAACCTAGCAGATTGGATCAGTGCAGCTGTTACTTACATGTGCTTCTGTAAGTTAAGGTATTTATGTGTACATATACACATCATAGATTTTTAGCAGAAAGTTTTAAGGAAACCTGCAAGAGTTTATTAAGGTTACGGTTTGCCTTTGGAAATTCTTCCAAAGACTTCTGGAACATGGCCGGCCAATGAGAAGAAAGTGGGCTTTTAGGGAGGGGGGCCTTAAAACGACAGGAGGTCAAACGGCTTGTTTCAGACAGAGGGTGAACTGAGGGGCTTTTGCTGGAAATGAGAACAATAGGTCCCTTTAAACCAAGTAGTTCACTTTGTTAAGTACATTTGATGACTGTAACAGTGATTATGATGTTCAGAAGTTGTGGACTTCTGGACCCTCAAAGATTTTAGTCTCATAGTCTGAAGAAATCTTTCAAAAATGTCATTACAATCAAATTCGTTTTTGTAACCTGGTATACACTGACGACCCCCACCGCCCCCCACCCACATACAGTTACAGGGGGTAAAAGTAGCCTACTTCTTTTGAAATATCTTTATGCATATTTCATTATATTAATTGCATAGAACAATTAACTGTACAATTAACCTAAATAGTGAACTTAATACCTGCAGGAAGTTTGTGTAAAACTAGCAATTTGTATAAAATTCTGAATAGACTATTTCCTGTGGATATTGTGATGTATTTTCTTTCTTTCTTTTCTTTTAATTTCACTATCATACATATATTTTAATAGGCCAAGCAGCCTGGTTCTATAATAAATGAGTAAAGATATAAACTTGTAAACTAAAATAACTCTTAAATTTTGTTGTCTTCTTCACAGAAATGAATTAAATGTATGTATATTATATTTTATAATATAAAATCAACCCCCCGAGGAGCTTT